>NW_027507790.1:174252490-174882212 GCF_037356315.1 Lithobates pipiens | reverse complement strand
TCTGCGGGCGGGTGGCTTATCGGAATCCAGGAGCCCCCTTTAATACCCCTACCCATTCACCTGTAAAATAAAAGTACAAAAAAAACACAACACACGAGATAAAATACTTTATTGCACAGCTCCGGGGATCTTCCGTGACATCAACCCATGTGACCAACCCATGTGACATAAAGCCATGTGACACCGCCCCTTCTCCCTATATAAGTGGCCGCGCAGCACGGCCCTGACATTGTGGCCGGAGAGAGCGTCGAGTCAACATCTCCTGGAGAAGAAGGAGAAGAAGAAGAAGAAGAAGAACGGAAGGCGGCAGCGGCGACAGAAGCCCGGGCCACCGCCTGTAAAAGAGCTAGAAGAAGGCGCGGTGGCCAGGCAGAAGAACCGAAGAGGGGGACAAGACCCCCGAAGTCGGGAGAAGAGGCCGGCGGCGCGGAAGAAAGCCGGACTCCTCCGCTAGCAAAAGAGCTACAAGAAGATAGCGGAGGAGTCCGGCGAGAAGACTCCCGAAGACGGAAGACCCCCGGAGCTGTGCAATAAAGTATTTTATCTCGTGTGTTTTTTTTTGTACTTTTATTTTACAGATGAATGGGTAGGGGTACATTGTACCCCATACTCATTCACATAGGGTGGGGGGCCGGTATCCGGGGGCCCCCTTATTAAAGGGGGCTCCCGGATTCCTATAAGCCCCCCGCTCGCAGACCCCGACAACCAACGGCCAGGGTTGTCGGGAAGAGGCCCTTGTCCTCATCAACATGGGGACAAGGTGCTTTGGGGTGGGGGGGGCGCGCGGCCCCACCCTTCCCCAAGGCACCCCCCATGTTGAGGGCACACGGCCTGGTACGGCTCAGGAGGGGGGTGGCGCTCGCTCGCCCCCCTTTCCTGGCCGGCTGGGTAGCGTGCTCGGACAAGGGTCTGTTGTGGACTTGGGGGACCCCCACGCCGATTTTTTTCGGCGTTGGGGTTCCCCTTTAAGTCCATACCAGGCGGCGGGGCAAGCGACGTCTCCTTCGCGGGCCCCGCCTACCTTGAGACGCGCTCGAAATGAGCGGACTTTCCTCCGCGTGTGTGGGCGAGTCCGTTCATTTCAAAAGTAGGGCGGATAGTACGGCGGACCTAGTCCGCCGTATTAGTCCGCTCAAAAAGTGCCGTGTGGGCAAGTAGCCCGTTCGGAAATTCCGACGGACAGTCTGGCGGAAAGTACGCCAGACTAAGTACGTCATACAGTCTGCTCGTGTGTACGCGGCATAAGGGTCAGAGTCTACCAGAATTATACTCTCATGGGCCCAGATGTTTAAATTTCAAATAGTCAGACAGACTCCATGGAAAGTAGAAGGGAAGTAGAACTTGACCCGTGTTTCCCATACTTTGACAAATTTTCTCAAAGTGTCAGCCTGTATTGCTGTAAGTTTCTCAAAAAATATAACCTGAGAAAACCAGTGCTTGACTTCTACAAAGCGTAATGAGAGGGACTTCCAGAGCCTGGCTATCACCCTTTTGGCTTCCAATATCATATGGATAAACAACTTAAATTGGGTATCGGTGCAAGCTTTGGGTTTTCTGTTTAACAAAGATGCATATGGATCCTTATGGAAAGATATATCAGTAGAGAGAATTTGATCACCAGCCAGGATCCTCCTCATATTACTCACATGGATTTATGGCGTGAGGAAAGGGGAGTCTGCTTTTTGTGTCTGCAATGTCTAGCTTGGCATTGGATGTCCCATGCAGAATAATATTTTGGAGTTAAAATGCAGGCAAACAGTTACATATACACATACCTTGAAAGTTTTCACACCCCTTGACATTTTTCAAAGTTTTTCATGTTACAACCAAAAACTTAAATGTATTTTATTGGTATTTTATGTGATAGACCAACACAAAGTGGCACTTAATTGTGAAGTAGAAGGAAAATGATAAATGATTTTCAACATTTGTTTACAAATAAATATGTGAAAACTGTGGCGTGCATTTGTATTCAGCCCCCTTGAGTCAATACTTTGTAAAATCACCTTTCGCTGCAATTACAGCTGCAAGTATTTTTGAGGATGTCTTTATTAGCTTTGCATCTCCAGAGAATGATATGTTTGCCCATTCTTATTCAAAATAGCTCAAACTCTGTCAGATTGGATGGAGAGCGTCTGAACAGCAATTTTCAAGTCTTACCACAGATTCTCACTTTGACTGGGCCATTCTAACAAAAGAATATGCTTTGATCTAAACCATTCCATTGTAGCTCTGGTTGTATGTTTAGGGTCATTGTCCTGCTTTAAGGTGAACCTGCGAGCCAGTCTCAAGTCTTTTGCAGACTCTAACAGGTTTTCTTCTAAGATTGCCCTGTACTTGACTCCATCCATGTTCCCATCAACTCTGACCAGCTTCCCTGTCCCTGCTGAAGAAAAGCATCCCCACAACATGATGCTGCCATCACCATGTTTCACGGTGGGGATGGTGAGTTCAGGGTGATGTGCAGTGTTTGTTTGTTGTTTTGCTTTTAAGCCAAAGAGTTACATTTTGGTCTCATCTGACCAGAGTACCATCTTACACATGTTTGTTGTGTTCCCCACATTCTCACAAATTGCAAACAGGACTTGTTATGGCTTTATTTTAACAATGGCTTTCTTCTATTAAGGCCAGATATGTGGAGTGCACGACTATTAGTTGTCCTGTGGACAGATTCTCCCACCTGAGCTGTGGCTCTCTGCAGCTCCTCCAGAGTTACTCTTGGCTGCTTCTCTGATTAATGTACTCCTTGCCCGGCCTGTCAGTTTAGGTGGAGAGCCATATCTTGTGCCATACTTTTTCCATTTTCAGATGATGGATTGAATAGTGCTTTATGTAATGTTCACAGCTTGGGATACTTTTTATAACTTAACCCTGCTCTAAACTTCTCCAAAGCGTGATCCCTGACCTGTTTAGTGTGTTCCTTGGCCTTCAAGATGCTGTTTATTCACTAGGTTCTCAAACAAACCTCTGAGGGCTTCATGGACCAGCTGTATTAATACTTAGATTCAAATTCACACAGGTGGACTCTATTTACTAATTAGGTGACTTCTGAAGGCAATTGGTTTCACTAGATTTTAGTTAGGGGTATCAGAGCAAAGGGGGCTGAATACAAATGCATGCCACACTTTTCAGATATTTATTTGTAAAACATTTTGAAAACCATTTATCATTTTCCTTCCACTTCACAATTATTTGCCACTTTGTGTTGGTCTATCACATAAAATCCTAATAAAATACATTTACGTTTTTGGTTGTAACATGACAAAATATGGAAAATTTCAAGGGGTATGAATACTTTTTCAAGGCACTGTAAACTTGAAATATTTTATTAATCTTTCTATTCAGCAAGTCTTTTGATTTAGGATTCCCTCCTATGTATTACAGCCAGGTCATGGCCTCCCTTTTCTTCAGTGCAGTTATGCACTTTCCCCAGCTCTCCATCCCCAACCTCCTGATTGGACAATGAAGGAGCAGCAGCACACTGGTGAAGTCACCACAGTTTTGACTCTGTGTACATGCTATATTCTGCTGTAAACAATCACCATGTGCAGTGCAGTAAAGCCTAGCTGGCTGACCATTCTATCCTGGTAACCTCTTGCTGTGCAAGGGATTGAAGAAAACTGTAATTAGCTTTGGAAATCACTGGTAAAAAAGGAAATGCTTTTTTAACCTAAATAATTCAGAAAACATTGCCTGCTTTGATAAAGCAAAATACTAACATGTAACGTAAAATGATATAACATGATATGATATACTATAATAACACAACTTGATAACACACATTGAACTTTTTAAAGCAGACACATCGTGTACATTTGAAAGATATGCTGATAAATGTGCAATTGCTGTCAAAGACATACTTTTTTTCTGAAATATCAACTTCTCTTTCTTCCCATGGATGAGATACCATAGTAAGCCCTTGTACACACGGTTGAAAATTCCGACAGAATGTGTCCTATCGGACAGTTTTGTCGGATATTCCGACTGTGTGTGGTCTCCATCGGACTGTTTCCGTCGGAATATCCGACGGACCAACTTTTCCAACTTGCCGGTAAAATTTTCAGACAAAATGCTCCGATTGGACATACTCCGATCATGTGTAGCCTACTCCGACGGACAAAGTGCCACGCATGCTCAGATCAAATTCCTAGACCAAAGCTATTGGCTACTAGCCTGAACGTAGTCCCGTCCTAACGAAATAACGTCATCACGTTATATACAATCGGATTTTCCGACAACTTAGTCCGACCGTGTGTATGCAACATCACTTCCGGACCTCTTCCGGAATTACTCCGACGGATTTCGTTGTCGGAATCTCCGATCGTGTGTACAAGGGCTAAGAGTTATTGTAGTTGCCAATATTTTAAAGTAATTCCCAATGATATTTTGCTGCAGAAGCTGAAATGTTGTCATGTTATGCTGGCTAAATTGAATTTGAATTTATTTCCAGGATTTCCAGCATAAAAGACAACCCAAGTCAGTTCAAACATGTATATTTCCTGTGTGGGTTGAAAGAGAGGTTTGTTGTCCACAGCAGCGGTCCCCAACCTTTTTGGTTCCAGGGACCGATGCAGGTTTTTCGTGGGCAATTTGTCAGGCCAATGGCACTTGGTATTGGTATTGGCACTTCAATCATCATGATACCATGGTTGATACGGTGTTGGGTGATTGAAGCGCATTATTTTGGGGCGATCGGGGATCCGGAGTGTCCCTAGGGACACAGCCACTCCCCAATGGGGGTATTGAAGTGGCGGGGGCGAGTGGCGGAGCAGCTTTACTGGCTGTGATCCGTCACAAGCCGGCGCTGCATAGCCACATCCGGGAAGCGGGGCGTGCACGGCGCACGTGCGCGCTTCCGGGGAGGAGATGAGTAGTGATCGGGGCTGAGGCTGGCTGAAGATTTTTCCCTAGCTACAGCCCAGCCCGATCTGTGTAAAAAGCCAATGAAATTGGCTATTTAGTGACTGGCTGTGCCCAATGACTTCCTGTCACTAAATGCAAACAAACCTGTGTGTAACTCCTGTTGCAGTGAGTTACCACTACTGTACCCCAGTAAATGCCTTACTGTGCCCAGATTGCCCCCGCTAAATAAAGAGTACCTGTCACCAGGCGCACCTGTCACCAGAGTACCTACCCCCAGAGTACCTGCCCCCAGAGTACCTGCCACCAGAGCACTTGCCCCCGGAGTACCTGCCACCAGAGTACCTGCCACCGGAGTACCTGCCACCAGGGTACCTGCCACCTCACCACCTGCCAGAGTACTACCAGAGTACCCGCCACCAGAGTACCCACTACCAGAGTACCTGCCACCTCACCATCTGCCACCAGAGTACTACCAAAGTACCTGCCACCAGAGAACCCGCCACCTCACCACCTGCCACCAGAGTACTACCAAAGTACCTGCCACCAGAGTACCCACCACCAGAGTACCCGCCACCTCACCACCTGCCACCAGACTACCCGCCACCAGAGTACCCACCACCTCACCACCTGCCACCAGAGTACCTGCCAACAGAGTACCACTAGAGTACCCGCCACCTCACCACCTGCCACCAGAGTACCTGCCACCAGAGTACCTACAGCCACTATGTCCAGAAAGGTGTACACCCCAGAAGAGGAATACCTAATGCTCAGCGTGACCGATGAGAGCAACGGGGAGCTCTCACCACTTAGTTCTATTTCCGATTCTGTTTCGGAATGTGAGCCCCCTGAAGGCACATCAGGATCCGAATTGGAAGAGGAAGCAGTCTGTCCTAAAAGAAGACGATCTGAACACCAGGCAGCTACCAGCAGTGCCAACAGTGGTAGACCCCAGGAGGAGAGGACCAGTACAACCACTGCTAGACCCCAGGAGGAAAGGCCCAGTGCACGCCAAAGAATTAGGGCCCAAACCCAGCTTCCAGAAGGCTTGGCAAACCCATTGTGTTTTCTTTCAACCACAGGGTCAGCCACGATCCCCCCTTTTACAGCACAGCCAGGTGTGCAGGTCAACACTGCGGGTTTTTCCCCAAATGCATTTTTTTAATTTATTTTTCCCCGACTAATTGGTTCAAGGCATCGTGGACCAAACCAACCTTTTTGCACAACAATTTATTGCAAACAACCCCAGCTCCAGCTATGCCCACCCTTTTGAATGGCGACCCCTAACAGCGGCAGAGCTTAAATTGTTTTTAGGCCTAACGCTCAACATGGGGCTTACAAAAAAATGAAACTCATAAGTATTGGTCGATCAAACCCATCCATCATATGCCAGTTTTCTCCTCATTCATGTCCAGGTCCCGATACAAACTTACAATGCGCTTCCTGCATTTTAGTGACAACTCACCTTGCCCCCCCCCCCCCCCCGAAATCACCCAAACTTTGAAAAACTATATAAAATTTGCCCCCTAATTAATGGTACAAAAAAAATCGCAATTTACTTTTTTCATTTGGCCCTTTTAAATTCTTTTATCATCTACCAAAAATCAACAGAAACACCCACCACCTTCATAAAGTATATTGAAGACATTGTCACTTCCCTGATCTACCAACAAGATTCCCCCCAAAAGCATTTGCTCAGATTCTGGTAGCAGACTACATGAGCGTCATTTTCCGGGACCACATTCCACCATCAGAATTCAGAAGACGATGCCAAAAAAAATGTCGGTGTGCACTGTTCATCCAGTGTCCATTGTCTCGACTGTCCCTCCCAACCTGGCCTTTGCATCGGACAATGCTTTAGACGATACCACACTGTGGAAAACTATTAGCCCATATTTCTAATACTGCCATTTCCTGTTTTCAATTTCCGTCATGAATATTTGCGTGCCTCAACCAACCGTATCATTGTCTTCCATGTGAACTGACCCTGGCCTGTTTCTCAACTATGCCTCTGCCTTCCGTCTGCATTGATTATCCGCCATGTTTCTGCCTTTCAAGTGAACTGACCTTGGACTGTATCGACTATGCCTCTGCCTACCGTCTATTTCTGCCTTATACCTGCACTGACCTCGGCCTGTTGACCATGTTTTTGCCCGTCCCTTGGATTGATCTTTTACCCAGCTACACAGGCGTCTCACATATGTGAGGGGCTCCAGAATAGTGTTCGGAAAACCAGTTTTTGTTTTTTTGTGTTCCCAGAACAGGGTCTGGTTGTCCGGAGGCTTCACAGCGATTTGGGTGGGAGAAGCCTCTACCCCTGTCCCCATTCTTTCCTCACCGATGCTCTAAGCTTGATGGTCCTGCCTGCTCCCTGAACAAATACTCTGGCTGTGCTGACCATACCTCTGCCTGCTGCATGTACTGTGGACAGTATTCCTGCCTGCTGCATGGACGATCCTTTGATCCTTTCGCTTCTGCTGACCACATCCCTGCCTGCTATCTGGACCAATGCATTGGCTGTGCTGATAACATCTCTACCTGTACTGACTATTCCTGCCTGCTGCCTGATTTGCTGTCGCTGTCCATGTTCCTGCCTGCTGCCTGGAGCGATGCTCTCCTCTGTGGACCACTGCACTACTAAACCGCAGGTAATCTTTTCTTTACCTTTTGCTCAGCAGAATGTATTTTGGTTTGTAATTGGTATGTACAGTACATGCTATGTGTTAGAAATATGAAGGGCCATCAACAATATGATAGGATGGCAGGCATTTATGTGTGTAATTTATGCTCCTAGAACACCTGACAGTGTTATTTGGATGTATGTGGCCAGGCTGTGTAAAAGTCTCACACATGTGGTATCGCCATACTCAGGAGGTATAGCAGAATGTATTTTGGGGTGTCAGTTTTGCTATGTACATGCTATGTGTTAGAAATATCTTATAAATTGACAACTTTCTATAAAAAAAATGCGTTTTCATTTTTTTCCACAGTTTCCAAAAACTTTGGGGAAAAAATGAACCATTCAAAAGACTCATTATGACACAAAGATTATACGTTGGGGTGTTAGCTTTCCAAAATGGGGTCATTTAGTGGGCGTTTCCATTCTCCTGGTGCTCCAGGGCCTTCAAAATTGTAATAGGTGGTTGAGAAATGAGATGTGTAATTTATGCATGTAGAACGCCTGACGGTGCTACTTCAATGTTGGGCCTCTGTATGTGGCCAGGCTGTGTAAAAGTCTCACACATGTGGTATCGCCATACTCGGGAGGAGTAGCAGAATGCATTTTGGGGTGTCAGTTTTGCTATGCACATGCCATGTGTTGGAAATATCTTATAAATGGACAACTTTGTATTAAAAAAATGGGTTTTCATTTTTTTCCACAGGTTCCAAAAACTTTGGGGAAAAAATGAACCCTTCAAAAGACTCATTATGACACAAAGATTATACATTGGGGTGTTAGCTTTCCAAAATGGGGTCATTTTGTCTGCGTTTCCATTGACCTGGTGCTCCAGGGCCTTCAAAAGTGTGATAGGTTGTCATCAAATGAGATGTGCAATTTATGCTCATAGAATGCCTGACGGTGCTACTTGGATGTTAGACCTCTGTATGTGGCCAGGCTGTGTAAAAGTCTCACACATGTAGTATCACTATACTCAGGAGGAGTAGCAGAATGTATTTTGGGGTGCTATTGCAAGTATGCATATGCTGTGTGAGAGAAATAACTTGTTATTAAAAAAAAAAATGTATTACAATTTTCCCAAGAATTGTGGGAAAAAATTACAACTTCACAAAATTCACCATGCCTCTTACTAAATACCTTGGAATATCTGCTTTCCAAAAAGAGGTAATTTGGGGGGTGTTTGTACTTTTCTGGCTTGTTAGGGTCTCAAGAAATTAGATAGGCCTTCAGTGCATCAGGTGTGAACAGATGTAATAATTTTTCAATGATTTGCACCATAGCTTTTAGAAGCTATAACTTTCACAGAGACCAAATAATATACACTTATTTGGGTTATTTTTACTAAAAATATGTAGCAGTATACATTTTGGTCCAAATTTAGGAAGAAGAATATTTTATTTGCAAAATTTTACAATAGAAACTAAAAAAAGTTTTTTTTTTTAAATGTCTCTTTTTTCGCTTATATTGCAAAAAAAAAAAAAAAAACCCAGCAGTGATTAAATACCACCAAAAGAAAGCTCTGTTTGTGAGAAAAAAATGATACAAATTTGGTTTGGGTGGAGTGTAGCATGACTGAGTAATTGTCATTCAAAGTGTGAGAGCGCTGTATTGAAGTGGTTAAGAAACAACGATCGCAGGTCAATTGGCTTCAGTATAAATCACACAAATAGGAAACATAAAGGAATACAAAGACACTGAATTTCATAAGAGTGAACTTCCCTAAACTACAAACCTTGTTAGCCCTTGTACACACGGTCGGAGAATCTGTCGGAATGAGTCTTATTGGACCGTGTCATCAGATAATCCGACTGTGTGTGGTATGCATCGGACTGATTCCGCCCGAATCTCCATCCGACCCAATTTTTCAACATGTTGGAAATATTTCCCGACCAACTGGGCCGGACGGACCTAATCCGATCATGTGTAGAGCATTTTCATCGGACCAAGTGCCACGCATGCTCAGATCAAATTCCTACATCAAAGCTATTGGCTACTAGCCTGAATGTAGTCCCATCGTAACGAAATTACGTCATCACGTTCTGAAAGATCGGATTTTTCGCCAACTTGGCCCGACCGTGTGTATGCAACAGTTTCGGACACAATCCGTCGGACTAAATCCGACGGGCAAAATCCGACGGATTTGGTTGGCAAAATCTCCGACCGTGTGTACGTGGGCTTAGAAGGCATGAATTGAGATAAAATCTTAGGAACAAAGAACATGGAGGAGAGATGGGTTTGTTTTAAGAGCATAATAAATAATAGCAGTAGCCAATGCATTCCATTGGGTAATAAATTTAAAAGAGCAAACAAAAGTTCCGGATGGCTTAACTCCAATGTAAAAATGCATATAAAAGCAAAAGGAGAAGGCAATTAGGCAGCTAAGATAGAACACGAAAGACACATAGCGGAGGAGAGCAACAAAAATCCCAAGAAATTCTTGAAGTATGTAAACAGTAAAAAAGGAGGACAGACCATATTGGTCCCATAAAAAATGAGAAGGGCATCTGGTTACATAGTTGGGGAGATGCAGAAGGTATTGAATTTAGTCTTCATGTGGCTTTAGTAACCAAAACTTAAGTGTTTATCCTTATGACACATCACAGGAAGCACCTCCATGGTTAAGAGAGGACAGAATTAAGATTAGACTTGAGAAACTTAACATTAATAAATCACCGGGACCAGATGGCTTGCATCCGAGGGTATTTAGGGAACTCAGTCAAGTAATTGCCAGGCCATTGTTCCTAACAATGGTTTGACAAAGAGCAGAGGAGCCGTGAGCCCACTTGTCAACCCAAAACTGGAAGCAGATGGCACAGACTAGGTGTATGCAGCCGAAACTCCAGATGACACACTGGAAAGAAGACCAGGGGCTATGATTATTAGCACTGGATCCATTGTTGTGTGTGTAACCAGGGGATGGGGGCTGTTCAGTAAGGCAGTCTTTCATAAGGCTGTCGGTATGATGACATGTTTCGGGCTTGGCCCATCCTCAGGTCATGTTAAAGACCTGGGTTGAGGATTGGGCTCATGGCTCTATACAACTGACATCATTCTGGTTGCACTGCCAGCACATCCAGCTGCTGACACTGGTCTTAGGTCAGGGTGATTTGTGTTATTATGGGTATGGAACAACAGCCCATCTTGAGTTTGAATATTAGAGCATATTAGGAGCAGTAGATGTGTCATCTAAAGGGGGGGGGGGGATAATTAAAAGGAGTAAGTAAAAAGGGGGCAAAACAATTTAGGAAGGGAGGAGAAAATGTTAGGATATTAAAGTAGACATCTAAGCTAAAATCTGCTCTCACCCCAGTTCTACTAACTACCCTGCTGTTAAAGATGTCTACACTTGAACGACAATAGCTGCAGTGTCTGGGTGTTAATGTCAAACATAGGCTTACTATGGGGCATCCATTATCTGCTGTCCCTCCTCTACCCTGAAGCCGCCACTTTCAAGTTGATCACATGATCGAACCAGAGTGCCCTTAGATTAGAAAAATATATAATTCTTTCCTTTACAGGGTAATTAGTATAGGGTTTAGAATGGGGGTGGAATTAGGTTTTTACATTCTTCTGAGGATGGACCCTTGACTGGTCCAGGTGCAGACCAGGGACGGACTGATAATCGGCACTTTGGCACTGACCAAGGGCCCATGGCCAGTAGGGGGCCCCATGACAGCTTCCACTTTGGGACCCGATCTACCCGCCAGCTAGCTGTGATTGACGGGTAGATCGGGTCCCGAATCCCTGCTTCCTGGGGAAGAGAGTCAGAGACTGCAGTGTAAACAGACCTCGTGATGCGCATTTCTCCGCTGGTCCCTCCTCCCCTCCAGTCCATTCCAGGTGCTTGTATTTGTCATCACCTCACACAGACAAGAAGAGAGGAGGGGCCGGCGGGGAGGTACGCATCATGAGAGGTCTGTTTACAGCCGCTTCCCGCGTTACTTGCATGCAGCAAACAGGAATGTGAGTGTCTTCATTATCATCCAGTTACTCCACACATATCCTATGTGATTAAACCGCCAGACACTTTATATTGAATAACTTATTCACTTAGCACACGCAAGGTGACTTCCATTAACACTCTAGACAAATTGTGCCCAGCATCCTGCTCTGTGCCCCAAAGCCCTCTGTGCCCCATGCCCTAATGTCTGCCCCATACCCTTCTCTGTGCCCCATGCCCTAATGTCTACCCCATACCCTGCTCTGTGCCCCATGCTCTGATATTTACCCCATGTCCTGATGTCTGCCCCATGCCCTGATGTCTACCCATGCCCTGCTCTGTTCCCCCATGCCGTGCTGTCTGCCCCACACTCTGTTCTGTGCCCCATGGCCTGCTGTCCGCCCCATGCCCAGATATCTGCCCCATGCTCTGATGTGTGCCTCCATGCCCTGCTTTGTGTCCTAATGCCCTGCTGCCTGCCCCCATGCCCTGCTGTATGCCCCATGATATGCCCTACTGTGTGCCCCATGGTGTGTCATACTGTATGCCCCATACCCTACTATGTGCCTCACTGTGTGCCCAATTTCCTCCTGTGGGCCTTGTGATGTGTCCTGAGTCCTACTGTATGCCCCATGATGTGCCCTGTACCCTGCTGTGTGCCATATGATGTTCCATGCTGTGTGCCCTGTGATGCATCATTCAGTGCCCTTTAATGTGCCCTCATGTAATATGCCCTGACGTGTCCCATTATGTGCCCTCTTTCCCCAATGTAATATGCCACATAATGTGCTCTGCTGTGCCCCATAATGTTCCCTCATGCCCCTAGGTAATATACTCTGCTGCACCCCATAACGTGCCCTCCTGCCCCATGTAATGTTCTATGCTGTGCCCCTCTGCCTCCCCCCATGTAATGTGCCCTATAATGGTCTCTGCTGCCCCCCCCCCCATGTAATGTGTCCTACTGTGCCCCCCTCCAACCTGTAATGTGCCCTTGTGTGCCCCATAATGTGCTCTGCTGCTCCCCATGTAGTGTGCCCTCCACACACACATATTATGCCCTCCTGACCCCCTGTGCTATGACCTGCTGACTTCTATACTTTTCCATGATTCCCCCATGCTTTGCCCTGGTGCCCCCTGTGTACTGTGCTTTCTTGACATCCCATGCTCTGCCCTGCTGACCCCTGTTCACTGTTTATCTCAGGTTTGACCCAGAAGGGGGTCAGTTAGGTTTAGACTGGACCTGACGCAAGAAAGGCATAAGCAGGAACCATTAAAAACAATACATATAAGATTAACACAAGAAAGGCATAGGCAGAAAGCATTAAAAGCAAGAAATATGGCACTGAACATCACCTTCAGATAGCCTGTACAGCAAATAATGATTGTGGTAAATATGTTTATATAATGAAACTTTTAAGTATAAGGTAAAGTCTGGAGAATGTCTAAAATGAACCCATTTTTTCTGAAATGAAAATGAGGTTATGTTATTTGACTATTTCAGGCACAAATAATGCCTTGCAGAATTCTTCATTTGATATCAGACTACCATCTGTTCCAGTATGTCGTGTCGCTGAGGAACACACAGACCACTACTGACAAATTTGAACGTCGTGGTCTCTAAATGCCCTCGGGCTCTAAACACCTGAATGCTACTGACAAACATTCAGGAAAACATTCCAAGGTATGGATTACACACACACACCTGAAATCTTGGCATTGCACTTACAGTTACAGAGCAGTTTCTGTATTGCTGAAACAATAGTCGTGCTGTTATTTCAAATTATGATAAAAAAGCCCCGAGGTGAAATGGCAGGTGATCTGGAAAATATAACATATTCGATTTCAAAGTGAAAGGTAGACAGGCTTATCTAAATCTGCATCAATGCATTATGTATTTTCTATCCAAACATATGTCACAGTTATGTCAAAAATTTCCAGCAAAGGTGTAAGGGCAATGTGCTGGTGTAATATATCCTTTTGGTGACCTATCTTTTAGTGGAAATCTTCTTCATAATTACCGCCATTAAATAAAGCCTGTTTACAGATACAGGTAACTGTAAGAGATATGATTCTGTTTATTGTGCAAAGAACACACTGATAGATCAAAGCTCTACATGAACAAGAAATAAGGGTTAGAACACACAGTGTATTGTGAATTGGTTTTGTACAATAGTGGTTCAAGTTACTTACAGAACACCTACTGGGCATGGTATACGTTATAGCCCATGTGGTTGTGTCCTTAAGGACTCCACAGGGTGCGAGGGTCACTGACTCTGCCTCGGTGGCAGACATGTTTAGGACCTTCTACTAGGAGCTGTATCGAACCCACCTCACACACACAAGTCGGGACATACAGGCAGAATTATATACGATCGATCTCCCGAGGCTTAATGTTGAACAACTTAAAATGTTGGAAGCCCTTATAACTAACGAGGAGGTAGCAGAGGCGGTGTCGCAATTGGCCAAGTCCAAAGCCCCGGGCCTAGATGGCCTACCCCTAGAATTCTATTCAACCTTCTCTGAAGTCCTTACCCCTACCCTGACAAAACTCTACCATAATATATTTAGCGAAGGGACACTTCCCCCATCCATGCAGGAGGCGCAAATTATAGTACTCCCTAAACCAGGGAAGGATCCAGGTCTTCCTGAATCCTACAGACCTATTTCCCTTTTACAAGTTTATATCAAGATCTTGGCGAAGATCTTGGCCACTAGACTGAATCGCGTTATATTGTCTCTTATTCACCCCAATCAAACCGGGTTCATGCCGGGGGAAAAATACGGCTATGAACATCAGGCGGCTATTTATGAACATACAGGCACTCCATGACAACTCGGGATCACGAGTCATTGTAGCATTAGACACGGCGAAGGCATTTGACTCGGTGGAGTGGCCCTACCTATGGGAGTGCCTCCGTAGCTTCGGATTCGGGCCCAATTTCCAAAAATGGATACGTATTCTGTACCAATCGCCAAAGGCCAGAGTGTTTGTTAATGGTTGGATGTCGGAGCAGTTTCCACTGGGGAGTGGAACCAGACAGGGATGCCCCCTATCCCCTCTCCTGTATGCCCTGGCGGCAGAACCTTTAGCCATAGCAATTAGGACATCCCCACACGTAGAGGGCCTACGCGTAGGAAATACACTGGATAAAATAGGTCTTTATGCGGATGACACGCTATTATATTTGGCTGATCAGGGTCCGTCTCTCCGGGCAGCACTGACCATCATTGAGCGCATGGGAGATTACTCAGGACTACGTATGAACTGGAACAAATCCCAAATTCTCCCGATAGACCAGTTTCCACCGCCTCAGATTACCCCGGAGCTTCCTCTGCAGAGGGTGGGGGGGTCAAGTACCTGGGGGTACAGGTCACTAGGGATCTGAGGGACTACTGTTCACTTAATATAGAACCTCTATTTACGCTGCTTAAACTCAAGACGCAGGCCTGGGCCAAATTGCCACTTGGGGTTATGGGCAGAATTAATTTAGTGAAAATGGTGCTCTTGCCCAAAATTCTATATATGGTCTGGCACGCCCCTCTGCGCATTCCTCTTAGAGTATTCAAAAAACCGGAAAGTATACTTAACTCCTTTGTTTGGAGACATGGCCGACATAAATCAGCCTGGCTTACTCTTAAAAACCCCACCAATATGGGGGGAGCCTCGCTTCCTGATCTGCAGGAATATTATCTTGCAGCGCAGCTATCCCATCTTCACTATTTTAATACAACAGAGGCTTCTAGGTATCGAGCACTGGTAGGGGACAATCCGGGAAACCCCATAGTGACTCCACTGCAGGCTATCTTCAGGGGCGGACAGGTACATAGGCGGACTCGTAGATACAATGATGGCATGCTGGAGCACCACCAAAAAACCTGGGATACGGCTTTAAGGAAACTAAACATAGGGCACATCTACTCGCACACACCACTTTGGGCTAACAGTTATTTGGTGAAGCTACTGCAGTTACCGGACGCGGGACTTTGGGCCTCTTACGGGGTGGTACACCTATATCAAGTCATGACGGAATTGGGTCCCAAATCGTTTCGCTCCCTTCAGGAGAAATTCGCGCTGCCACAACGACTACGGTTTGGCTACCTCCAATTGCGACATGCACTGAAAGCCCAATTTAGGAATGCGGGGATTTCCCTGGCACGCCCTCCACTCATAGACATACTCCTAGACGTAGATTCCAGAAAACTAATATCTAACATCTACTCCACACTCCGTCTCCCCAAGACGGTAGCGGTTATCCAGAAAGCCGAGGCCGACTGGGAATTAGACCTGGGCGACGTTAGCGACACTGATTGGCATGAAATCCTAGATAACGTCCCGAAGATGTCGTCCAGACTCTCGGATAGATTGACACAACTGTACATTATCCATCGTTCGTACTTGACACCGCAGAGACTGGCCAAATTCAGACTGAATCACTCATCCAACTGTCCCGCCTGTGATCACGACCCTGGTACATTCTATCACCAAATTTGGGAATGTGGTAAATTACAGCCATATTGGCTGCAAGTAGTTCAATTCTTACATGATGTCATGGGCTCACCAGTGGCACCAGACCCAAAACTATGTATCTTGGGATTACTGCCCGATGTTGACATTGACAAACATCACGCAACATTTATTCATGAAACCTTGTTCGCAGCCAGGAAGGCAGTGGCCCGTATGTGGATGAGAGCTCTCCTCCAACTGTTGGTGACTGGAAAAGGGATATAAACAACACGCTGCTGTTTAAAAAGTTGATATATCAACACAGGGGGTGTTTGAAAAAAATTTCCAAAGTTTGGGATAGATGGCTGGAAGATGGGGAAACTTGTATATAAAGCTAGGCAAGTGCAGGGGTTTAAGTACAGTAATGTATGGACAAATCGGCAGAGGGACAATGAAAATGAGAAAGGCCTGCTTGAAGGGGAGGGGGAGGGGGGGTAGGGGAGAGGAACAACGGGTGCACCATCCCTTGGTCAGCCACGGCATGGTGGGTCAATTGTGTATTCTGCCTACCCTGGAATGTCAGATTTGTTTTTTGCTGTGCCATTGCTCTGTTTCATGTGCTCGATTTTTGAGCGTTGACTGTGTTTGTAACCGCATACATTTAATAAAGTTGGTTTCCCCCCCCCCCCAAAAAAAAGGTCCCCTTTTGTTCTTCTCTGGAAATGGGTGACGTCATACTGTTTGCCACTGTTTTTGAGTGCAGATTTATTGTAGTGATGCCTGTCCACTCACAGGGCCTCCATCAGTTGATTGAATTATAATACCAGTTTGTTTTACCAGGCTCATGGGGAACATTAATACAAAAAAAAGTCTAAAGAATTAGACAATTTGGAACCAATTGTTTATCCAAGAATAATCTAAGACTAGCCATACACATTAGTGAGTAGCATCCTCTCTGTAAGCTCCGTGGACAGAGCAAAAGTAATCACTTGATTCCCACGAGAAATGGAGGAATATTCTCTACTGGCTGCTGTATTCAAACCTGTGACAATCTGCAAACCAGAACTGTGACAGCATCTGATTGGATGCAGTCACTGCTCACCTGACAGTTTTCCATCTGGTTCCTTCTAGTTTTCAGTAGAATTTTGGCAAGCTGGGTGGTGCTAATAGGACAACTCGCAGCTCTTATTTCTGCCAAATCAGACACAATTTGAGTTGTGTATGGCTAGCATAAGTATGATGCTTCTTATGATGCTTCCTTCATCAATGGATAGAAAATCAAGAGTTGAGGTAAGGTAGGGTGGGACTTTGTGTGTACCTAGGGTTTAAATAAAATGGTAAAGTGGGTAATCCGGCACTAATGGGGAGCCTAGTATAAAAATTCCTATGGTGCAGCAGACACCATGAGGGTCAATCACTACCCATCAATAGATGGTGTTGTGCTCCAACATAAATAAAGTGCTAAAAATACAGTGACAATATGTGTCAATTCAGGTGGTAAACTTACACGTACTGATATATATGTTTACCACCTGAATTGACACATAGAGTTTAAATAAAGATGTATACCACAGATATAAAAGAAATGTATTTAAACTTTAACATCTATTGGTTAAAAACGTATTACAGTTATGCAGATACAGTTACTGTTAAATGGGTCCAGGATGTGCTAATCCTGGTACGATGAAAAAAGTGTGGCCTACGCTTTTCATGGGAAACCCCGCTTTGTCATGGCCTCAAAGTAGCATTAATACAATAGCAAAATTGCAGTAACATAAGAGTACAATATTAACAGAATTATACATCAATATTAACAAATATAACTTTTTTTAATATAAAAGACATAAAAAAAAATTCAAAATATTAACATTGAGGGTTTGCAGAGTATTCATAACAGGGTTGATATAACAATTTCATTTTTTATAACAAGATAGAATTACGTACAGGTTATTTGGTGTCCAGCTGATCTCATAAGCAAGGGGAAAGCTAAGGGGGCTCAGAGTCTTTGCAGATTATGAGACTACTACAGATGATCAGACTATAGAGTAGAAACTTTTTTTTCAATTGATTTATCTTAATTAATTTACCTTTAAACTGTAACACTTGAAAAAACTGACATACTGATCCAATGGAAGGGAAAGTATGGGGAGCCCGTGAGGAAGGCCTCCCTGTGCTCACAGAGGGAAGCAGGGCGGACTCCTAAATGCGTATAGCCCTGGCTCCTGAAGAGGTTTCAATTTAAGGTTACACCTGAACTGCAGTTTGGTTTGGGTAAAATTGTTTAAATTTGGACCTCAGCATTAGTCTGACTGTACTATGGGATGTTCAGCCTGGCCACAGGGGGCACTGTCCCTTCTGGCAGGCATGGAACTACAGTCTGGTTGGGTGCTTTAAGATTACTCTCTCTCGGATCCCACCCAGTGGGAGTGGCCCTCTTGCTGTGCTTTCTGGGAGAGGGTACTTAAGATATGGATGTCACGTGGTTCGGGGTTCCGGTCCAGAAGGATGTGCTGACTTTATGGTCCTGGTCCTCCTGACCAGCCCCCAGGAAGACTATGGCCTGGGATGGGGATCAACCCAACTTGTTGTCTCGGGGCTGGCTAGCCCGAGGCAAGGAAACTAAAGGAGGATTCTGAGGTGTTTGGGTGCCGTCTCCGGTTTGGGAGAAGCCCAGTTACTTCATAGCTATCCAGGGGAGGAATCTTCAGAAGAAGGCCACGTACGGGTTGGTTTTCTTAGAAAGAGCCTGGAGGAGCTGAAGTACCTAAGGATATCGCTAAGCTGGCTGAAAGATCCAGGTATCACATGAGTGTTCTACAAGTTTAGTTTTCCTACGTGTTCTACAAAAACGTCTGTGGCAGAGACTTGTTCCTGAGTTAAGCACCTTGTTGGCTGCTAGACCTTGTGAGAGAGGGACTACCCAACCTGAGCGAACATCCAGTTGTGAATGGCTATTCTCTGGATGCAGTCAAAGTAAGCAAGTCCTTCATTACTGACTTTGACACTAATGCCTCATACACATGATCAAACAATCCGGTGGAAAAGTCCGGCGGACTCAAGTCCGCCGGACAATCCCCCCGTGTGTGGGCTCCGGCGGACTTTTTTTACCCAAAAGTCCGGCGGACTAAGAAAGTATTTTTGCACTCCAATCTGTCCGCCGGACTCGCATTTCGGCGGACAATCCAGCCGTGTGTGTGCCAGTCCGCCGTACTTTTGAAATGAATGGACTTTTCCCGCCCGGACAAAAGTCTGCTCATTTTGAGCGCGTGTCCAGGTAGCCGAGGCCAGCGAAGGAGGCGTCGCTGGCCCTGTCACCTGGTATGGACTTAAAGGGGATCCCTATGCTGAAAAATTGGCGTGGGGATCCATCAGACCCTTATGCGAGCACGCTACCCGGCCGGCCAGGAAAGGCCGGGAGGGCACGCAGCCTGGTATGACTCAGGAGGGGGGGCGCTCGCTCTTCCCCACCCCCTTTCCTGGCCGACCGGGTAGCGTGCTCGGATAAGGGTCTGATGGACCTGGGGGGACCCCCACGCTGATTTTTTGGCTTAGGGATTCCCCTTTAAGTCCATAGCAGGTGTCTGCTGCTGCAGTCAATCACAGCCTGCGAGGAGAGATTGGGGGTGGGGCAGAGCTGCACTGTGTGTGATCGAGCCCACGTTAGTTCCCCCATAGCAAGTGGGGACCCCAGAAGAAGAAGATCGGGGCTACCCAGTGCAAAACCATTGCAAAAAGCAGAGTATGACATGTTTGTTATGAAAAGAAATATGTTTACAATCACTTTAAAGCATGTAACACACATTAAAGGAGAAGTGCAGAATGTGAAAAACACAAATCTACTATATATACTCTCCTAGATGGTTGCAGCATCAGACAATGCTACAGCTGTCCCCCACCGGTTGATCGCTTAGTTCAGGTCCACTCTGAGCAGAGAGAGGTGACTGTCAGTCACTGCTCTGTCCTCTGCTCCTCCAGTGCTCACTGGAGCTAGCTGCTTTGTGATTTCAGCCGACAGCTGACTTTAGCCTGATTATACCTTTAGGCTAATTCTGGGTCACAGGAGGGCAAAAGTAAGTTGCACCCCTGTGACCCACATGACAAGTATGAGATCATTTTTCTTTTATTGGATTTGGGTCCACAAATTCCAAAACAACTCATATAGATATTTATCTAGTTCCCTATTAATTTATTCAAATCTGCAGCTTATACAGAATATACGGCTTCCTCAGCCTCACTTTTGTTGCATTAGGTTTTATTTAGAGGGACCTTAAGGGGATGTCGGTAAAGTTTATCTACAGCCAAAACTTTTATTTTTATTTTGGATAGAGTAGGGAATTGTTAAAACCCATATCAGGTTGTATCGATAATACCTTAGGGACATTCACCTTCACTTCTGCTCTGTAGCTGCAACAGGATGTTAGAGGAAAGCTCTCCAAAGTACTCTCAGACAGTTGTCACCACAGTAAGTCTTCCACATGGAAGACTTCAACTCTACTCCTATTCTGTTAGCAACTCAAATTTGGGATTTTCAATTTCTTTCCCACTAATAATGATCAGCAGGGACAAAGAGGGTCAATCTCTCCAGAGGGACAGAGACAACAATAGGGGACAAGGGTTCTCACCCTTCCCTACGTTTTCCACAATGAAAGAAAAAACGCTTTGCATTTAAATGTATTTTAAACTCCCTAAAGAGTTCCTTGAGTGGCCTGCTTTCTCTGTGATTGGTAGATTTTTGGTGGTGAAGAGAGAGCCTGCCATTGGGCATGGCATGAGGTGGTGGTTCTGTTCAATGAAAGCCCAAATAGTGAGAGATTGTCTCTTTGATCTCTAAGGAAACTGCAGATGTATCCCAAATCCCACATTAGGCTCTCTCTCTGGAAGTTGTCGAGTGTTGCACTTTTGGAAAGTTGAGGCAACCTGGGAGAATTCCTGTTTCATAGTGCTGAGTGAACAGCCTAAAGAGATGGTCTACTGCTTTAATTACGACGTTTAAAGAACCTAATCCAAATACTTCAAATGCCATAAAGATGACCTGCTAGAAGGTAATGCAGTAACTGCGAGGTTAAGCTGAAGACACACCTAGGGTGCAGGCTTGGCTGTGGTCTGGAAAGAAGCACAGCAAAGGAAAGCATAAGGCTGAAAGCACTGCCTGGAAGTTGGGATTAAATGCAGCTGAGGCAGAGTGCACAGGATGATGAGAGCTCACTGGATTTCTGACAGCATTAAAGTGGTATTAAACCCAAAAACAAAAATGTAATATTTTGCAGCTTATCAATTTTTAGATGTGGTAGCTGCATTCATTTTCTTCTTTTTAATTTTTTATTTTAAAGTGTTGCTCTGACCAGTAAGTCTATTATACTTTAACTTCCTTTAACAGACCAAGCTGTCCAGCAAAGGTGAAGTTAGCAACAAACCATTTAACACTGACAAGGGTGCTTACAATGTTCAGTTCTATTAATTTATGTAAAACCTTTATCCCCCCCCCAAAAAAAATAAAAAATAAATAAATAAATAAACAAAAGTGCTGGTGTAACTGCTTAAAATGTGTTAGCTGGCATTCAGCTTTAATTTGTTAGTCAAGTCGACCTAAATTCTAATACTACCCTCTCCCCAGATTGACAGTTTGTCTCAGTTGTTCCCCCATTCAGAGTGGAGATACCCTAGGACAGAAAATGTTATTATCAGAACCACCAGCTGAAAATAGACAAAAAAAGGGGACAAAACAAAAGGAAATGTACGTACTTGATTCTTGAAAAAGTCACGTGATGCGTGACGCAACGCGTAGGAGCCAGTGACGATGATCACTGAGGCTGGTGTCAGCACGAGAGGAGCAGTGTGTGTTTGTACCACGCTTGAACCGGCTGATTGTTTTTACATGAAAGTGCAGATTACCCTGAGGTTTTGTCAGTTGAACCTTTGCCTCTTTACATTTGTTGTTGCATTCAATATATTGCGCAATGATATGTGTCTCTGTTTTATTGCATGAGTCCACATACAGGGACGGCTGCCAGTTTTAATTTGTCAATTTGAGATTTCAGCACATCATGGAGATCGGTCATAAACAATAGTGTTTTGAGAGATTGGTGACTTTGTGTGGTGGAATGAGCTGAAAAAGTTTAAATTGGAAGTTACACCATGAGATTGGACATTTTATATTATCTGAAACCACATTTTGTGATTTAGATGTATTGGACATTATCTCTGATATTGGTGATTTAGGATTAACCCATATATGAGTTTATATATCATCCAGTTTCTGCTCATCACGTTATTAACTTAACTTAGTGGTGATTAATTCAATTTATTTATTCTTGTGATGTATTAATTTTCTAGTTTTTTTGGAGGACGCTGATTGGTATACATTGGATTGATTATCAAGTACATTAGCACTTTATTATAAATTTTATTTTTATTGTAACACGTTATTTGGAGTAATAATATTAAGCACTCAGCTCTTTTGCAGCAATTTGGGCACAGTGCGAAGTGTGAGTACACTTGGTAATTTTAAGCATATAACACTTTATGTAGTAACTTGGGCACATTGTTACTATTTATTGCAACATTGTTTATATAACCTTACTGATTCACTGAGTGAGAAGTTTATTAGAGAGCAGCATTTATATTTTTTTCAAATGTGCGTACTGTATATTAAAAAGATGGACTGATTTTATAAATTTTGCCCAGATATACACTTTGATTTGGATAATAGTCTACCCAAGTTAGGACAATTTAAAGAAAAATTACACATTTTTGAGAGCTACAGAAAGTACCAGGGTGAAAAGAGGAGTGTTATATATAAAGGTCATGTTGTATAAACTAAAATAAAATCCTTATCTATCCTGTAAGTCATACCTGAATTACTTAAAGGACAATTGCATATTGTATTGATC
This sequence comes from Lithobates pipiens, assembly GCF_037356315.1. Classification (NCBI taxonomy): domain Eukaryota; kingdom Metazoa; phylum Chordata; class Amphibia; order Anura; family Ranidae; genus Lithobates; species Lithobates pipiens. The sequence continues at coordinate 174,859,398 of NW_027507790.1, read as the reverse complement.
TTGCTTTAAAGTTATCATGCTATACAGAGGAGTTGAAGTTGAAAAAAAACGAAACAAGATGTATGTTTTTATAAGCTCCACCTTAGCTCATCCCTGAAAAATTGTGTTTCCGTAAGAGCATTTTAATCTCCGTGTCATTCTACTTTTGTTAATGCTTGCTTGATTTGGTCTATGTGATCCATCCTGCAGCAATACATAAAAGGTATGTGTATGATTAATGACTTCCTTGTCAAATTTTCCCAGGCAACTGTGGGATTATTGCCAAACTACAGGAACATTGTATATACAGTATTGATGACAGCTCATCCTAGTAACCAAAGGTTTAGCAAACAGCATGCACCTACAAATGGCATGCTAATCATACAAAGTCATATGAGATTAGTTAAGGGTTCTGCCACTATTCTATTTTACTTTCTGAACTTTTTGTTTTTGTTCAGCATTATGCTAGCAGCACTAAGACTTCTGAGTACAAATAACATGCATAGTACATAGAACGTAAGGTTGAATAAAGACACAAGTCCATCCAGTTCAACCTGAGTGAGTGTCTACAATTGTCCCTATCCCTGTACATTACATCAGCCCTCAAGGAGCTGACAATCCAAGGTCCCCATCCATATACTAGGGCCAATTTTTTTGGACAGAAGCCAATTAACCTACCTGCATGTCTTTGGAGTGTGGGAGGCAACTGGAGTACCTGGAGGAAACCCACGCAGGCACAGGGAGAGCATGCAAGCTCCAGGCAGGTAGTGTCGTGTTTGGGATTTGAACCAGTGACCCTTTTTACTGCTAGGTGAAAGTGCTAACCACTACACCACTGTGCCGCCCTATATAAACACTACTGGATTTTCTGTTTCCCCCCAAAAACATAATAATATTATAGATTTACTGAATAAGTAAAGGCTCTTCACTTGAATTTTCACTTTATAATGTAACTATTACTAAATATAGTGAACATTTTTAATACTCACTTACATGCAAGAGAGATAAAATTATGCTAGTCTGTGATTGGTTGGTTGGTTGTTTGGAGTGAACATAACTTTACCTTATTTGCAAGACTCAGTGAACATTTGCCTAACTCAATGTACAGTCTCTACTTCTTAAATCAGCCCCTCTCTGGTGCTGTTCTAAATCCCAAACTTGAATGACTCGATCTAGGTTCTGACAGTCAGTGCAATTTTATAGTTCTAACTGGATGCTACTTGGATGTGGCTTGCATATTCTATGGGGCCATCACTTTGGAATGGCACCAAAGTAGTACAGGAACCTTTTCCAAAATTGCTCAATGCTAAGTCGCATTGATGTGAATGGACACCATTTAAAACAATGGGATTTCCATTATCATGTGATTCTGTGTGGCTTAAGTTGCATCTGAAATCATACTAGTGTGAACTAGGCCTTAAACATTTATATGTGTGGCACTCACTGTGTACCAAGAGAGATTATAGGCAAGCGTCATTATAATAAATCAGCCCAAAGGTCCTGGTTCAGGTTCCAGTGCACTTTGGTAAATAAGATATTGTATTTTTCAAATAAGTTGGAATCCAAGCAAATTCACAGCATATTTCCTATATCGTAAACTTCTTAAAACAATTTAACTCGTTAAAGCCCTTGAACTGTTTTTAATCTTTCTACAAGTTGTCAGTATAGAAAAATTACTGTTGTTGCACTCGAAATCTACTTTTTTAAGTTTAATGCTAAATGAAGTTCACACTGTTTATACAATTTACATGCAATTGCTATAATGAGGCACAAGTTCCCCTTATCATTGTTCAGGAAAGCACTCCACTTCCCTGTAATGCTTGTGAAATTCAGTTGGAAAATCAAGGAGCCCGTTATCGGACAGTCAGCTGTGGTGGCCTGACCCGTTTGATGGCACCACAAGCCAAACAAACTACACAGCTGTATGTGGAGAATACATCATTAAAAAAATAAGAGTACTAGGCATCCATGAAACACTTACCACAAATGGCCAGAAACTAGTCAAAACGACTGTAGGTCTACTTCTTTTTTGTTTATTTGTTTAAGCTCCAATAGAGACACTGACAGCAATAAAAATATAATAGAGACTCTAATGCCCCGTACACATGGTTGGATTTTCCGACGGAAAATGTTCGATGGGAGATTTTTGTCTGAAATTCTGACCGTGTGTAGGCTCCATCGAACATTTTCCATCGGAATTTCCATCGCAAAAAATTTGAGAGCTGGTTCTCAAATTTTCCGACAACAACAAAATCCGTTGTCGGAAATTCTGATCGTGTGTACACAATTCTGACACACAAAAGCCACGCATGCTCGGAATCAAGCAGAAGAGCCTCACTAGCTATTGAACTTCATTTTTCTTGGCTCGTCCTTAGTTGTTGTAAGTCACCGCATTCTTGACGTTCGCAATTTCCGACCAACTTTGTGTGACCATGTGTATGCAAGACAAGTTTGAGCCAACATCCATGGGAAAAAAATCCATGGATTTTGTTGTCCGATCAATGTCCGATCATGTTTACGGGGTATAACTCTTTCTCACTTCATACAAAAAATAATAATAATATTTATAAAGGGTTATAAAAGCCTAACCTTTTTTGGGATTTGAAAAGAGTGTGACAGTTTAGAACCCTTTTCAGATTTTTTATTTATTGCTCTGTTTCTTCTGGGGAGATTCACTCTACTTGACCTGTTGACCATTGTCACTGGTAATAAAAGTGAAGGACAATTTTGATTTGTCATCACAACAGGAATAGAGGGCTAATCTTCCAATGGGGATACTTGCTTTGAGAGAAGACTGCCTAGCAAAGGCATTTCTATCACTTTGTATAATATTCATCTAACTTCCTGTTGTGTGTACAGCACAGAAAATTAATAGAAATATTCCTAAAAATACAACCTTTCAGGAATTTTAGTTATTGCCTACTATCCAAAATACAACATAATTAAAAATGTGTGAGGGGCGTGGCCTGGCGCACGAGGGTGATGGACGCTTGAGAAGGAGCTCCGGCATAGAACAACGGCTCTCACAGCATTCCGAGACGAACTGACGCACCATGGGCAAGCTTTCTAAGGGGGGAACCCAGCACACCCACCCAAGGACACCGGGAGCCTCCAAAAATAAGGCGATCCCCGACATTTTCATGTCCCAGGGACAGGGAAGGAGAGGTCCGGCGGAAGCCAATATGGCGCAGGCTAACACGAGGGAGGAGGAGGAAGAGGACTTTGACACGGAATCTCTGGTGAACTCCGAAGAGCTGGTAAGACACCCTTCACCCCCTGACCACCCTCTTACCCACGCAGCAATGATGGAGATAGCTGCTGACATTAAATCATCTTTCTCCACGGCCATAACTGACCTTAAAGCAGACATACTTATGCTGACTGAGCAAATGGCGGCGGGGGAAAGAGCAGGCAAACAGAGGGACAGAGCCATACAAAGGCTTGAAGATGTATCCCACCAGCACTCCCTCCATCTAATAAACGTTAATAGACACTTAGAGGACTTGGACAATAGGGGACGACGATCGAATATCAGAGTCAGAGGAATACCTGAGACGATCACTCCTGACCAAATCAGATCAGTACTCTGCTCAGTCTTTAACAAACTGCTAGAAAGGCCCCAGGAATCCCCCATCGAATTCGATAGAGCGCACAGGGCGCTCAGACCTAGGGCCCCTGATCCTGCCCCACCTCGGGACATCATTTGCTGTCTCACAAGTTTCACACTGAAGGAAGAAATCCTCCAAAAAGCGAGACAAAATGAACAGATATTTTTTAATGACACCTCAATACAGCTCTTCCAAGACCTCTCCCCTATCACTCTGAGAAATAGGAAAGCTCTCAAACCACTGCTTGATTTACTCAGAGAAAAAGGAATACAGTATAGATGGAAATTCCCTTTTGCCATACAGGTCTCCTATAATGGGAAAACACACATGCTGCGCACACCAGATGAGCTACCTGCCTTCTGCAACTTTTTACAAATCGATCACATAGAATTACCTGAATGGTACCAGGAATTCAAACTTCCTCCCTCGGCTGCCACCCCAACCTCCCCTCCACGTATCTCACCAAGCAAATCGCCATTTGTTAAAGGTTTGAGCGGAAAGAAACAGAAACTTTATGATAACTTTAACCTCTGCACCCCACCGCATAAAGCTAGCAAACTCAGAGACATTCGCTGAATTTAATTTGTAATTTACTGTCCCGGAGACCTGGATCTACTGTTATATAAGGATTAACTGTGATTAAACGCTTTCCATAGTCATGAAGTAACATTGATATCCTGTTTTAATCCTTCCCTCGCATAAGTGTCTCTCTCTACCCCAACCACAAGATGCGAAGGGAACAATCCGAAGATCACCATCCCACTTGGTAGAACATCATCATCCGACCGGAGCCCCGATACTAAAGCGGTCGACACCTTTACTCTCCTTGACAAAGTCATACCGATGTACCACTTAACTCCGATCGTACTTTTTCAAAGCCCGAATACGATCGTGCAATTTCATCCAAGAGATCATGCGAACCGACAATCTGAGTGCAGCGTTTATCTTCCCCACGGAAACTCTGGAGCTCCATAAATTCCCACCTATTCTATACCAAAGGGTACGCTCCTATTTTAAACCTGCATGAAAACCATTCAATTTACCCTGGAATAACTTCCTCATTTGGATCCTTTGTTCTTACTTTCGTTTATTTCACGGACTATCCTTTTCCTGTCTCCGGACACAGTATAGCAGCTCAGGGCTCTGAGCTATTCGTCCACTCGGACATGACAACGCTTTGACTTTTCCTTTATTTTTTAATTGAGAGCCGTTGCTCTCCCAGTCTTTTCATGATATACCATAAGTTCTGTTTACTTATTGTTGTTTCATACTTATTGATTTTCTATAGATAATTGCTCTCAGTGGGTTCAAGCCACGCTCCCACAGAGAAACATTTTCTGTTTTATCTTATAGGCTTATGGACTTTGTCCTTTCATATTTATCCTCTCACAAATATATAGACGTAAAGACGATTATTGCAACGCTTACGTCACCTACGTTATAACCCTTCCCTTCCTTTCTAGACTTTGTTTTCTATCTCCCCTCTATAACTCGACCCCCTTTCCCTTCCTCTTTATTCCTTACTTGTTCAATCTCTCTTTCACCCCCTCTCTCGCCTCACCCTTCTATTTCCTCAACCTTCAATTGTTAATTATGGCATATCTAGAATTGGGTAAATCACCCACTATAATATCACACAATGTTAATGGTTTAAACATACCCACGAAAAGACATAAATTGCTACAAGAACTCAGAAAAAGCAACCCGCAGATTGTACTCTTACAAGAAACACATTTCAAAAGTTCACAAGTTCCCAAATTAACAAATAACCTTTTCACACAAGCATTTCATGCATCAAACCCACAGGCTAAAACAAAGGGAGTCTCTATCCTCATAAACAAGAACCTCAATTTAGATGTCCAACACCAACTAATTGACCCTGAGGGTAGATACCTCTTTTTGAAAGGGACAATAGGCAACAAGCTGATCACCATAGCAAACGTTTATTTCCCCAACTCTTCCCACGTATCCTTTTGCAAGCTAGTAACAGATGAACTCAAAGGTTTCGCAGAGGGATGTATAATTTTGGGAGGAGATTTCAACATCCCACTGGAACCTCATCTTGACACCTCCTCAGGAAAATCAAGTATAGCTTATTCCACTCTAAAAAAAATTAGAGGTCTCTTACAATCCCTTACCCTCATTGATACCTGGAGATCACTGCATCCTACAGAAAAAGATTTTACATTCTACTCCACAGTTCACAATAGATACACCAGAATTGATCACCTTTTTATCACACAAAGAGATTTACAGAACTTGATAAAGGCTAAAATTGGATCTATTGGCTTCTCAGATCATGCTCCAATAGCGTCACAAATTAACCTCATCAACAACCGTCCCTCCTCCTTTAATTGGAGGCTAAATCCTTCACTTTTGGCAGACCCAGCTGTTCAGTCCCAGACCCTCCAGGTGTTAAAAAATTACTTCTCTGAGAATACTACTCAAGATACTTCCCCAATAACAGTGTGGGAAGCTCACAAAAGTGTCATAAGAGGAGAACTGATTAGATGGGGAGCCAGAAGGAAGAAGGAGAAAGAAAAACACATACTTGACCTAGCCCAAAAAATCTACAGACTTGAATTAACCCATAAAAGATCACTAGCCCTTTCAGGCCTAGAAGAACTTACAACAGCTAGGAAAGAACTCCAAGACATACTTGATAATAAAATCAAACGAAATTTATTTTTCCGAAAATCAATGTATTATGAACATGGGGACAAGGGAGGGAGATTACTAGCAAGAACACTTAAAGACACTATAAATTCAAACAATATTTACAAAATACGTACCAGGAATGGCTCTATTACTCATGACACCCGAAGAATAGCAGATACATTCCACAAATACTACTCAACATTATATAACATCCCAACCCAAACAAGAAAACAACCAGGGTTCGCCACTAGAGATCAAGCAATCGCTTCTTATTTAACAGAATGCACAATGCCATCTCTAACTATAGACGACACTGACACTCTAGAAACACCGATCACCACAGCCGAAGTTTCCAAGACTATTCACGACCTGACAAACGGGAAAAGCCCTGGCCCAGACGGCTTGACAGCCCAATATTATAAAATCTTTGACCAAACACTAGCAGAACACCTGACCACAGCATTTAATTCGATCACCTCAGGTAGTAGACCCTCTAGCGAATTCTTAGCAGCTCACATAACCATTATACCCAAGCCTAACAAAGATCACTCAGAATGCTCAAACTATAGGCCCATATCACTCCTCAACCTAGACCTAAAAATTTTAACTAAAATCATTGCCAATAGATTAAGACCAATACTAAACAAGCTTATTGGACCTGAACAAGTGGGCTTCATGCCTAACCGCGAGGCAAAGGATAACACCACTAAGACTATAAATCTGATCCACAGGATGAGGCGGGGGGGGGGGGGGTCGGAGGTCTCCTCCTGTCAACTGACGCGGAGAAGGCCTTCGACCGAGTCGCCTGGGACTTCATGTTTAAGGTCTGTGAACATGTGGGATTTGGACTAAACCTAATGAAATGGATACATGCTATCTATGCTAATCCTAGTGCAAACATTAAAGTAAATGGCTCCCTATCAAATAAAGTTATTATCAAAAATGGCACAAGACAGGGATGTCCACTCTCACCCTTACTCTTCATCCTGTCGATCGAACCCCTGATCAGAACAATAAACAAACATGAAACAATTCACGGAGTTACAGTTCAGAACAGGGAATATAAAACCGCAGCGTACGCAGACAACCTGCTCTTCTACATTACACAACCACATATATCAATCCCCAACTTATTGAAAACATTTCATGACTTCAATCATCTTTCCAACTTTAAAATAAATCAAAAAAAATGTGAGGCCCTGGGTCTGAACTTAGACAAACAAACCGAAAAATTAACCAAATCCAATTGCCCATTTAAATGGGAACCGAACTCTCTGACTTACCTAGGGATTCATCTTTCCCAAGACACAAATTCCTTATACACACTCAACTTCCACCCTCTCCTAACCAAAATAGATATGGACCTAAAGAGATGGACGAAGGGCAAATTTTCTTGGTTTGGCAGGGCTGCGATTTTAAAAATGGTAATCCTGCCAAGACTATTATACCTATTTCACACCCTCCCAATAGAGATTCCTGAGTTTTTCTTTAAACGTCTCTCCAGCATACAGAGAAACTTTCTGTGGGCAAATAAAAAATCACGCATCAAGATTACTTACCTCTATAGATTAAAACACGAAGGAGGGATTGGACTTCCGGATTTCAGGAAGTACCATCAGGCTGCACAATTATCCAGAATCATTGACTGGCATTGCCATGCCAACCACAAAGATTGGGTAGACTTAGAAAAAGCCCACTCCACTTTGGACATACCACATCTCCCATGGACAAACTACATAAACCTCCCTCTCTCAATTAAACAACACCCCACTATTGGCAATACACTCAAAATTTTTAAAAAAGTCGCTGCTCCCCAGGGACTTTCCACAAACATAGGACCTCTTTCGACGTTAGCAAACAACCCAGATTTTATTCCCGGACTCAATAACCCTAAGTTGTACATCACTCCCCCATCTGACCCCTTACTATTAACACACTGCATACACAATAATAAACTGAAATCCAGACAGGAACTAAACAAGACACTCCCAATACACCCTTTGTCAGAATGGTCTTACATGCAAATTCACGACTTTATATGCAATAACAAACACAAAGACCAGATCTTCAGACCCATGACTGCTTTTGAACTCATATGCCTAAAGAAAACACCAACTAGAAAAACAACCTCCATTCTATACAAATGGCTTCTATGTCAACATAAAAATGAAAGTGACCAATATAAACTTAAGTGGGAAAAAGATCTCAACACCCAATTCTCCACAAAACAATGGGAAAAAGCCAATTTCTTCACACACAAATGTGCACTCAGTACAAGAATGCAAGAAACCTCTTATAAGATCCGAACACAATGGTACATTACACCACTCTCCAAATACAACTGGTCCCATCAACACTCTAGGGTATGCTGGAGATGCGGATCTGAAACGGGCTCTTTCCTCCACATCTGGTGGAACTGCACATTATTGAGACCCTTTTGGAATCAAGTCCAGCACTGGACCAACCACATTACAGGTTCTCACACAACCTTTGACGCAGCTTGGTGCTTACTGCACATAAACAACCTTTCATACAGATCATACAAAAAATCACTGACCAGACATTTCCTCAATGCAGCCAAAAATTTGATCCCATTACACTGGAACTCACGCTCTCTACCCTCAGTTGGAGACTGGCTCCGTAAAGTACACCATATCTACGATATGGAAGAAATTATTGCTATTAAAAATGGCTCTATCACTCAATTCAGACAAATGTGGGAACCTTGGCGAAATTTTTGTAAGACACAAACCTATTGTATTCTCACAACATAATATGTTAACTTGATTGCTCTTTCTCCTTTCCTTCTTCCTGTTAAAGAATTCTAATAGGAAAGTTTTGTCGCATTGAACAATATATACCTCTCTCTGATGTATTTACTTTTAGCCTTTATCCCAGACAACTTAACCATCCTCCTTTCCTTTGTTTCACCCAGTTTAGCACGCTGCTTTGGTATGAATATATACAACTCTCATTACACTTACATAATTGTTGTTATAACCTATTTTCATATGTGAATGTATTCATAAGATATACCCCTATAATCACAAGACCATTCTCAATGTCTATGATTCCTTTAATGTCATATATTTTCTATTCTATATTTACTTTCTGTATTTACTATATTCTTTCTAATAAACTTTATTGTGATAAAAAAAAAAAAAATGTGTGGCTTTGTATGGGCTTAATCCTTAATATTGAGGGATGTACTGAGGGGTGTATAAGACTCTATCTTTATTGATTTAAGATGCATGAGAGTATACCTTGAAGGTTGGGCATTAGTTATGAGTTTTTGATTCTTATATTGTACACTTGATTTATTTATTTTTTTGCTGTCTTGTAGATCTTGCTTACTGTTAAGCCAGTGGATCAAAATGCAGCCGGTTCTGCAGGGATCGACTTCTCTATAACCATCCTGTCGAATTTTTCCCACTCGATCAGTGCAACAGGCTATAGTATGCAGCATTGGTCAGTATATTCTGATAGTGAGGAAGTCTTCCTGCTGTCAAAATACAATAGCTCTGTGGGAGGATTCCCCCATCCCCCTCAAATGTGTGGATAGGGGAATTGGGTCTGCCCATAGAGGACTCGATTTTCCCATCCATGCACTCAATGTGGATAGGGAATCCTCTGAACTATTGTTCCCTGCCGTCAAAATACATTGATCAGCATTGCAGGCTATAGACAACCACATGGATCAAAATTTGGCTGGTCCTTACTGATTCTGCTGAATTTAGATCCATGTATGGCCAGCATTATTGTTGTCAACATGTAACAGGAAGTGCTGTTACTGGCAGGATGCCCATTTAAAAGAGAAGTTTATGATTCCTGAAAAAAAAAATTATACACACCTAGGTGGATGCTGCATCTGTCCCATGAAGGCTCCAGACTGAGAACTTAGTGAATGAATATTGCTGATCACTCAGCTTGCGGTCTTCAGGCTGCATAGAGCTGGGGACTGTCAATCACTAGCTCTCCACCCTCCCCCTCCCTCATTCAGTAGAGCGCTGGGCTGTGGAGGGGTTAGGATCAGCTTGCTAAGGCTCCCATATGGTCAGGATCTTTTCAGAGCCTGGACTAACCCGCAGTGATCCATAGGAGAAGTACAGCCAAAAAAGCTTTGGCTATACTTCTACTATAAGCAACTTTGCAAGAAATTCCCAGAAATTATTTGCTTAACCACTTCATCCCTGGAAGATTTTACCCCCTTCCTGACCAGAGCACTTTTTACAATTTGGCAATGCATTGCTTTAACTGACAATTGGGCAGTCGTTCGACACTGTACCCAATCAAAATTGTCCTTTTTTTCCCCACAAATAGAGCTTTCTTCTGGTGGTATTTGATCACCTCTGCATTTTTTATTTTTTGCACTATAAAGAAAAAAAGAGCGACAATTTGAAAAAAAAACACATAATTTTTTACTTTTCGCTATAATAAATATCCCCCCAAAAAATGTTTTCCTCAGTTTCGGCCGATATGTATTCTACATATTTTTGGTAAATAAAAATCGCAATAAGCGTATTTTGATTGGTTTGCACAAAAGCTATAGTGTCTACAAAATAGGAGATAGTTTTATGGAATTTTTATTATTATTATTTTTTTTTAGTAGTAGTGGCGGCAATCAGCAATTTTTATCCTGACTGCAACATTATGGTGGACACATCGTAAACTTTTGACACTATTTTGGGACCATTGTCATTTATACAGCATTCAGTGCTATAAAAATAGTGAAGTGAAGGGGTTAACCACTAGGGGGTGATGAAGGGATTAAGTGTTGTGTGTCCCAGGGAGTGATTCTAACTGTGGGGGGGGGGGCTACAACATACATGACAGCGATCACTGCTCTCGATGACAGAAAGCCGTGATCTCTGTCCTGTCACTAGGCCGAACGAGGAAATGCTTTGTTTACCTCTACGTGACACGATTGCAGGAAACACGGAGGACATAGAGTCCGCGGGACTTGCGGTCACGGAGAACGTGGCGGCACGTGCGTGCCCGCAGCGCGCTTCATAAAGGGGACTTACCTGTACTCTCTTTTGCCCACCAGTGTCATTCTGCCGACATATATTGGCGTGCGCTGATCGGGAAGCGGTTAAATATGTTTTTGTGGTTTTCAGGAGTTTTATTTTTATTCCTCAGTAGAATATTACTGTTTTTCTTTGTAGAAGTTCCAGCTTAAATGTGTTTACTGAGTGTAAGCCAGGTGTATAAAAGTTGTGTCTACATGACAAGAGCCCCTCATTTACATGCATCACCATGCAATGCCCTTCACACTGCTGATTTATTTATCGTTCTCTCTTTTCAGTGAAATATAAAAAGCGTGAAGCAGCGTCAGCAGCAGGCGTATCATTTGCAGGAAAAACACAAAGCCTCACGTCATTAAGACAAGGTTACAGCAGGTCTTTTATACAGCTGCATTTTCTCTGTGCAGAGCCATTTAATACTTTATCTAATATACATGACAATTTCTCCATAGGACATGTAATTGATTCTCACTGGCCCTATCACTTCTGCCCAGGCATCTGTTGCTCTGCTTTCTAATCTGGCAGAACTTGATCAGTGTGGACAGATCTGTTTCTCAGATATTCATTCCCTGGGAGGCTATCGTGTGCTAGGCATGACACTCTCTGAAATCCTGCCACTGAACATTGATTGCATTCCCATTTTGCTCTTTACAACTGTCACCTTGCTTTGAGTTCCCCTGGCAAACTCAGTTGTATATGTACACACGGTGCTGATATAAATAACAATGTTGTCAGGTTGAGGAGATCGGCAGGATGGGGTTGCTAATATCAATACTGAGATTAATATACCAAGGGAATGCTGTAGAAGACAGTTGTGCTACAAAGTACTAAACATGTGGTTTAGCGGTGCATGGGTACAGGAATCAAATAAGAAGAGACTTTCAGTAAAGTTGGGTTTAGTACACTATGAGGTTCACCATATGTGTATTCAATATATTTAGTCAAAGAAGACCGGCTTTAGAGCTATCGTATCTTCATCTTTCTAACATGATATAAAAGGAAGAAAGAGAGCTTAAATGTTATATTAACCACCTCAATACAGGGCACTTACGCCCCCTTCCTGCCCAAGCCTATTTTGAGCTTTCAACGCTGACGCACTTTGAATGACAATTGCGCAGTCATGCTAGACTGTAACCATGTGAAATAATTATAATAATGTGTTAGAATTTTCTTCATACAAATAGAGCTTTCCTTTGATGGTATTTAATCACTCCCGGGTTTTTTATTTTTTCCTAAAAAAAAAAAAAGTCCAAAAATTTTGAAAAAAAAAACGTTTTCATAATTTCTGTCTGTAAATTTTGTGAATAACTAATTTTTCTCCTTCACGGATGGACACTGATGAGGCAGCACTGATGGGCACTGATAGGCTGCACTGATGGGCACTGATGAGGTGGCACTTATGGGCACTGATGAGGTGGCACTTATGGGCACTGATTAGGTGGCACTGATGAATATGCCGTACTTATGGGCACTAATAGGTGGCACTGATATGTGGCACTGGTAGGCGGCACTGATGGGTGGCACCTGTGGGCACTGGGCATAGTTAAGCGGCAGTGGTGGGCACAGATACATGGCACTGGTGGACCTCCTTCTGTGAGGAAGTTTAAATTGTGGGTGAATTTCTTGTATGGAAGACAGAGCTGGTCTTCCGGAAATGCTAAGCATTTTTTTATGTCTTTTGTTTTCACCTGTCTCTCATCTGAATACCCAGACTAACAAAATTCTTTTTACCTTTGGTCTATACTAATACTTTGATGAGACTGATTTTGAATAATGTGTATATATAAAATGAAATTGTAAGTGCGAATAATAAGGGCTCCATTTTGAATCTTGGAGGCAGTGGAAAAAGGATATGTGCCTCTCTGCCAAAAGCAATTTCAGTTGACCCTTTGAATGAGATTAGGTGAATCTTTGTGATTGAAATGCACCTGTGGGCATAGGGCTATGTTTCCACTGGTACAACTCCAAGGTCACACAATTAAGAGTGTGACTTTGGTGAGACTGTGGTGTGGCCTTGAGTGCAACTTTGATTCAAATTTACACTCTGGTTCGGAGTCGCATCCAGAGTTGCATCAGAGTGGTGCAGGTACCTTTTCAAAGTCTCTGCAGCATTGAGTCGCATAGATTGGAACGAGTGCTATGGAAATCAATGGGCTGCAACATGTAATGCAACTTTAGGTGTCCAAAGTTGAAACAGAGTCTAAATCACACTGAATGATCTTGAGTATGAATCGTTCTTCTTTGCAATTACTAGTTGGGGATTGTAAGCTTTGTAATTAGACCTGGGAACACTGGCTATGCTGGTACTGATACAAATCATATTGCAAAAAAGAGTGCCTCAGTTGACTGCCTTCTATACTCCAAGCATGCATATAGTTTTGTGATTATCTAAGTTTGCTCTAATCATTCTTGAGATAACAAAAGTAATAGCCCTACTGCAAGCCATTTTTTAGAATACTTCTGAAAATTCACAGGGGTGATTGAACTAAAGAGTTCAGGAATATCTCCAGGCTGACTTGAAGGACTATCATAGTAAAAATCAGGTCAGGGTCCAAGTTTTCGTAAGGATGGGTAATAGAATCGCTTCAAAGCGGGGGTCTGAGTGGGGTGAACCCTACCAACTGACCCCAAGGGAAGAGATGATAGATAAATATGGGCCCTGGGTGGTAAAATATATTTGTGATTGGGATTGTTGGAGGGGGAAGAGGTTTTCTAAGAAAGGTACATTTAAACTTAAAGTACGGGAAGATCACCACAAAAAGATGACACAACTATATGAAAAAGATACTTGGAGTATATGGATGCTTGAGTCAGTAAAACGGAGGAAATGTATGTTTTTACTATGGGATTTAAAGTGGTTGTAACCCCTTACAAACCACTTTGACTTACAGGTGAGCCTAGATTAAGGCTTACCTGTAGGTGCAAGAAATATCTCCTAAACCTATACGGTTTAGGAGATATTTACAAAAAGACAGCCACCACTGTCTACAGCGCATGCGCTGTAGACAGAGGCATACTGGGCAGGCTACAGATTGCGGTGATATGCCGCTCGTGTCGGCTCCCGTGCGCAAGTGCGGGAGTGACGTCATTGCGGCCCCGGCGAATCACAGCGCCGGAGTAGCGAGACCCGGAAGTCGCTCCGGGATACAGAGGAAGACGGAGGACCGCTTCGGGGGCTTCGTTCTCAAGTAAGTTATTCATAATGAGCTAGTATGCTATACATACTTGCTCATTATGCCTTTGCCTTACAGGGTCTGTTTTATTTTTTATTTTTTATTGCCTTTACTTCCTCTTTAAGGACAAATCATTCCAAACAAAGAAACAAAATTGGGATGATCAGGTAGACAAGGAGCAATTGTCAGGACTTGGGCCTTATGCAGTTGCCCAGTCCTTGTCAGCAAAATGCTCAGGGGCTGACATGAACTGTCACCTTTCAGTGTCTGAGAAAAAGAGAGAGCCACAACACAAGTCTGATACCCCAGTAAAATGTGAAGAACAGGGGGCTTGGGAGGTAAAGGAAGAGGAAGGCAGAGCAGCATGGAGAGGAAATGGCCCTGCTGCCATTAAGGGAGGAAAGTCTCCCTGCAGAAGGGACACTTTCTGTCTCACTGACAGGAGATGTGAAATTAAATTTCAGTGAAAGAAGCTGTAGTAAGTGCACAGGAAAAACGCTGCTAATCTTTGCGGCCAGGTGCTTAGCAAAACAGTATGAACATTTGAAAGTCCAAAACACATCCCTAAAAGAAGCGCTAGAAATAATCAAGGGTAACATCCGTACTTTAGATGCTTCTATGTCAAATTCTGAGGCTATCCACCAGCAATTAGTACTAGAAAACCAAAGATTGCAGGACGTTCATCAGTTGAGAAAAAGACTGAAGGATGCAGAAAGTGAAGTGAAACCATTATCTGTCAGCTGCCAGGAGCCGTTTGCTCAGTTATCAGAGTGGATAACAAAGCAATGGATTTGGTTATGTCTGAATTCAGGGGGACATCCTCCACACCTAAGGTAAGTACCAACAAGAATAAATCCCTGGAGATCCCTATCAGAGCTCTTTAAAAATTGCCCCTATATCTTGTAAACAGCCAGCTACTAATCCAGTAGTAGCCATCCCGCTTGTAGCCATTGAACATTCTCAGTTGTCTAAAACAAAACTGTTTGTTAAGAGATGTTGTACCACTTTGGATGAAATAAAATGTCACTTATGTGGGGTATTTGGTCACATCGCGAGGTTCTGTCTATCCAGTTCCAGTGAAAAAGTCAGTAAACATAATCCATATAGGACCACAAGACGTGATTATGAAGTATACTCAGTGCGCTTTGTAAAGTGGCCTAGGTGTACGAAGTATGAACCACCTACATCATGGGTCCCATTCCAAAATCCTAAGAATGCTTCCATACAGGATGAGAATGGGCCAATTAAATGGGATGGATATCTGAAAGAATTTTAACTTTACAAAATGGATGTTATGGGTTTAAGAAGAAGTACCAGTTATTATAGAAAACATGCTAATATGTGTGATGTCTAGCGTTCGTCTTTAACTTAGCTAATTGTGTGAGTGTGTGGAATATGTAATATATGTTGTGTCGTCTAACTCTAAGATCTGTTGTCTTAACCCACCCAAATGAACCCCCCCCCCCTTCTTTTTGATCAGGTTGGTGAGAGTGTAAAGCGAACTGTATTGACATGCAAATTACCTGAGCCAAGATAAATATCTGTAATAGTGAATTGAAATGTGTATTTACTAAAATTAGTTTGTTTTCCAGAAAGACAGTCCTGCGAGAGGTTCTTTGTGGTGAAGTATTAGGATTTGTAGATAAATGGTAACGCTAAAGGGTTTATTACTAGTTGCTAATTTTTTCTCACCGTGGTGAATACATTTTTTTGGGAGGGAAATAATGGTATACCATAAAACAAAAGTCCATGTGGACGAGTAATTAAGGTTGAGATCAACAATTTTTGGTATTTTAAAATGTGCACTGTCCCAAAACAAATAAGAAAGACTTTCTTTATGGAATGTAATGTAATGTATATTTGTGTTTCCTATGCTAATGTATTATTACAGGTATATAACCATTGGTTTATTTTGTTTCTAGGGGGAAAAATTTAATGCTCATTACTAAATTTTATTTTGACTGCACTGGATTGGTCACTGGTCCTGGATTGGTATTTGTGTGGGCAAAAGGAAAGGAATGCCTTCCAGTGTATAGTGCCCAGTGATGGATAGTGTTGATGGGCCCTCTTGGGGATTGGGCTGCTGCCTTTTCTGTGCAACCTTATGGTCATTTCAGCATGTAGACTTGGATAAAAGGAAAGGAGAGAAATGCAACATCTAAATTATGGTTCAAAGAAGTCTGTTAAAAAGTAGCAACACGTAAATCAAGCCAACGCATATCGGGGGAAAAGATTCACCCTTCTTCAAAGCCGTTGCTGCATACTATGTAATGGGAACAATTCCCTTAAATGGTTATGTTGGATCAGGCCATACTTTAGAAGTTACATTTCTCTGGACACTGGGTGCTCCTTTCCTTTTATCCAAGTCCATAGATACAGTGGAGAAGTAAGTGTAGAAACCCAGGAGCATGAAGGGTGTTATTTGTACCATTACCAAGTTAAAAAAAGAAGGGTAAGGGATAAAGGGATACTTGGTAAACATTTTTAAAAACAGGTGCTTACAAACTGAGAACTAATTTCATACTCTGACTATGGATAAAATAATCTTGTTATTTTTATTTTTTTACAAAGATCTAGTTTAATTAATATGCTTTTGTGAAGCCTTTCATTCAATTTGTGTTCTACTAGTTAATAGGGATACACAATAACAAACCACTCATTCTTAATATTTTACACTTAATTTGCCATTTCCAGCTCCTGGTTTAATTAGTCACTTCCTGCTCTGGAACTAAAAAAGCTAATCCCTTAATACTCTTTGCTTGCCTAGTTAAAAATAAAGACACTACAAAGCCAATTTAAAGTCATAATAAGCTTCAAACTAATTTCGAGGATGGTATTAAATCCAATACATCTCCTCATCTAGCATTCATTAAAAGAGAGAGAGATAGAATTCAGGGAGGGGAAACTTAAATAGAAATGTATAGATGAATATTGTATCTGTTCAGTAGAATGAGAATATTTGTTAGCATTATTTTTGCAAACTATTACCAAAAGAGATGCCTTCCACAGAGCGTTAATTTACCAGAAATCATCCAATAAGGTTATATGTACATTTAATATACAGTATCTCACAAATGTGAGTACGGTACACCTCTCACATTTTTGTAAATATTTTATTATATCTTTTCATGTGACAACACTGAAGAAATTATACTTTGCTACAATATAAAGTATTGAGTGTACAGCTTGTATAACAGTGTACATTTGCTGTCCCCTCAAAATAACTCAACACACAGCCATTAATGTCTAAACCGCTTGCAACAAAAGTGAGTACACCCCTATTTGAAAATGTCCAAATTGGGCCCAATTAGCCATTTTTGTGTTACAAGGAGGATCTGAAAAATAGAATTGCCAAGATCCTGAAACTGAGCTGCAGTGTGGTGGCCAAGACCATACAGGGGTTTAGCAGGACAGGTTCCACTCAGAACAGGCCTCGCCATGGTCGACCAAAGAAGTTGAGTGCACATGCTCAGCGTCATATCCAGATGTTGTCTTTGGGAAATAGGCATATGAGTGCTGCCAGCATTGCTGCAGAGGTTGAAGGGGGGGGGGGGGGGGGCAGCCTGTCAGTACTCAGACCATATACTGCACACTGCATCAAATTGGTCTGCATGGCTGTCATCCCATATGGAAGCCTCTTCTAAAGATGATGCACAGGAAAGCCTGCTGACGATAAGAAGACTGAGGACATGGATTACTGGAACCATGTCCTCTGGTCTGATGAGACCAAGATAAACGTATTTAGTTCAAATGGTGTCAAGCGTATTTAGTTCAAATGGTTTCATGCGTTTGTGGTGGCTACCAGGTGAGGAGTACAAAGACGCGTGTGTCTTGCTTACAGTCAAGTATGGTGGTGGGAGTGTCATGGTCTGGGGCTGCATGAGTGCTGCCGGTGTCTTATCATATAAGGTCCCCCATCAGATAGCGTCTGCTGTGTACTGCGCATGCGCAGTACACAGCAACACAGATTCCGAAAATAGCCGAGGATGAACGTCGCCTGCACACTGAGTCCAAGTTCTAGTCCCACCATCCAAGTGGACATAGAGTAGGAATAAAAAAGAGCCGAGCGCAGCGAGGCCGAGCCTGAAGCGTGCCGAGCCCGAAGCGTGGCGAGCGAAGCTCGCCCGCGAGGGGCCGTCTAATTTTCACAACCCTATGTCCGCTTGGATGGTGGGGCTACCACCTCCACTCACGGCGCAGGCGCCGTTCAGCTTCGTACATTTTACAAAGCTTCGTCTGCCCCGTACTGCGCATGAGCAGTACGGGGTGGACGCTATATGATGGCCGGACTGAATATGCCAGAACACCGGCACTGGGGAGATACATTTCATTGAGGGAACCATGAATGCCAACATGTACTTTGACATACTGAAGCAGAGCATGATCGCCTCCCTTTGGAGACTGGGCTGCAGGGCAGTATTCCAACATGATAATGATCCCAAACGCACCTCCAAGGCGACCACTACCTTGCTAAAGAAGCTGAGGGTAAACCCTACTGAGCATCTGTGGGGCATCCCCAAATGGAAGGTGGAGGAGCACAAGGTCTCTAACATCCTCCAGCTCTGTCATAGAGGAGTGGAAGAAGACTCCAGTGGCAGCCTGTGAAGCTCTGGTGAACTCCATGCCCAAGAGGGTTAAGGCAGTGCTGGAAAATAATGGTGGCCAGGGGTGGACTGAACATTCGGTCCATACGGCCGTGGTCCGATGGCCCGGTCGCTGAAGGGGGCCCTCCAGTGCCAACTGCCAGGAACCCTCAGGGCCAGTCTGGGGTCAGGCACTAAAAGTCTGTGGCTGCAGGCCCCCCGTGGTCATCTTTTAGGGCCTGCACGAGCCCCAATGCTGTCTTGGAGGGTAAGGGGGAGGGCGGGTGCCTTCGAATCACACAGAGCGGGTAACTCCGACTTACTGCTGTTATCAGATGTCCAGCCTCCTGCACCGGCTCTTTTGATAAATGTTACACTGGTCCAATGCCGGGACATTGAGGGGCACTCTGATGAAGCTGCATTGAGGAGCACCCTGGCGAGGAGGCATTGAGGGGCACTATGGCGAGGCTGCATTGAGGGGCACTTTTGAGGCTGCATTAATGGGCACTTGTGAGGCTGAATTCATGGGTACTGGTGAGACTGCATTAATGGGCATTGATCAGGCTGCACTGATGGGCACTGGTGAGGTTGCATTGATGGGCATTGATGAGGCTCTGCTGTTGGGCACTGGTGAGGCTGCATTGATGGGGAATGATGCAGGCTTCTAACATAGACTTTAAAATGTACACAGAAAGGCCCCACACACATGCACACAATGTCATTATGTGTTGCACCACACACCTCCGTGCACTGGGACTGCTGCAAACCTTCTAGTTATACTGTCCCAGATAGGGCAAAGGCCACCGCTTCCCTCCAAGTGTCTCCCTCGCCTCAGCAAACAGTGCCAAAAATGGTGAAAGAGGAGAGGACACGTCAGCCAGCCAGGGTGCCTGCCAGCCAGCCACCCATTCACACCAGTGACCCATCCACAGTAGGGCCAGGGTGCCAGCCAACCACCCACGGTGACCCACCCACAGCAGGGCCGGGGTGCCAGCCAGCCACCTACGGTGATTCACCCACACCAAGGAACCAGCCAGTCACAGCAGGGTGCCAGCCAGCCACCCACCCACATGAGCCACCCACCCACATGAGCCACCCACAGAGGACATGGGAGCCAGCTAGCCACAGAGGACATGGGAACCAGCTAGCCACAGAGGAAGCGGGAACCAGCCACAGCTACAGTACCCATTTTTAAGGTAAGAGGAGTGCTATACAGTGGCAATATTATTTCTAATTTGTGAGAGGTTGTGCCAGATTTTTTTCATCATCTTTGTCCCACTGCAGAGATTTGCCTTCACTTCCTGTCTCATAGCCAAACAGGAAGTGAGAGGAAATCCCTGCAAATAAAGGGCATTCCTTGGGGACCCCCAGTCCACCAGAACTAATGTTCCCATTGATGAATTTCCCTCTGTTACTTTTCTGGGGACAACCCACATTTTGGGATTTTATTTTACTTTTACTTTCAATGATAATGGTAAACAGGGCAAATAGAGAAAGTGAATCTCTTTAACGGGGGCACAGACGGTGATACAAATTGACAGGTGTTCTAATTTCTCTGCACTATATCCAAAATCAAAAAGAAAATGTTGCCTTTAGGTATACTTTAGGTAGTCAAAATAAGCTCACATCTGCAGCCTTGGGCTTGGTACAATTCATTTCTGCCAGCTCCTGGATTTTCAGTAAAAGTAATCTGAGCAGCTTTAAAGCCACACAGATCAGAAACCTTGGGCTTACTACAAGAGATGGTCTGAGATTGCAGACATGCTACAAAAGAATTGTCAGAAAATGGGGAAAATTATTGGGAAACTGTTAGTAAATTGCTTTTACAAACCCTTTACAAACCAATGCTCCTACATGTGCGTCCCCTTTTTTCCCTTAAAAACAGTTTGTGCTACACCTGATATTTTTCACAGCACTTGAGTTTCGGCACATCATAAAGGGGCCATTTACTTTGGTGAAAAGTGAATGATCATAGATACTCAGCAACAGCATATTGGAATCTAATAAATAGGAAAATTCCTATTTGCAATAGCAAGCCATTTAGGAGCATGGTACTCAGTATTGGTGCCGATGCATAGGTGCTGTGCTTCTGAATATTGGAACATGTTTGGCTGGCCTTAGATTTTATGCTTATCTACAAGGCAATGGATGAAGTTGACAACTGACTTGTCTTGACGGATATTATGCAATATGTCTTCTGAATGGATAAGCCTCTTACTCAAGACTTGTGGATGCTGTGCTTTTTATACACATTTCTGTGTCTTGAACTTACAATATGTAATCTATAGTGATTGTAAAGCCCCGTACACACGAGAGGACTTATGTCCGACAGACTTCCGAAGGAGTTCTGCCGGAGTTCTGCCGGAGTTCCGACAGAGTTCTGACGGACTTTTTGACTGAGCGGACTTGGCCACATACAATCACACTAAACTCAGACGGATTCGAACGTGATGACGTACGACTCGACTCGAATAAGGAAGTTCATAGCCAGTAGCCAATAGCTGCCCTAGCGTCGGTTTTAGTCCATCGGAATAGCATACACACGAGCAAATTTTTCGAAGGGACCGGGTCCGGCGGAGTTCCGTTGGAAAAATTTGAAGCATGTTCCATATTCTAAAGTCCGTCAGACTTTGGCGAATCAAAAGTCCATTGCAGCCCACACACGATCGAATAGTCTGACGGAATCAGTCCGTCGGACTTTGGATGTTGAAAAGTCCGCTCGTGTGTACGAGGCATTAGGTAAACCTAGACATAGTGGATTAAATAAAATGCATGTGGAATGGCTGTAAAGCTGTTAAAGTAAACAAGACGTAATCCAGAGTTAAGATGTAGCTGCTTTATTGAATTAAAAAAATGCTTTTTATGTGTGATAAAATAATGTATAGGAATTTGCACATATTGCAGGATAATTGTGGTGCTCCTAGTTCTGCAAAAGACAGAAGATTTCACTCTCTGTCCACTGGAGGGGTAAGTAACAATGTTTTTCTATTACACAGTGCAACTGTCACGACTGTTTTAGAGAAGTGTCAAAAAAAGTTTAAAAAAATTAAAAAGATATAAAATATTAATTTAAAAACATAAATACTTCCAAAAATTCACCCAAAATGTTTAAAGATGTTCTTTAAAGGTAAATAATGGGATTTTTGTACTCACCGTAAAATCCTTTTCTCTGAAGTACATTGACGGACACAACTCCTTAGGGTTATCATGCCACCTTCAGGAGAGGACAAGGCAGAACATGTAAAACGTAAAAACAGCAAGACTGCACAGCACTCACCCGGCTTCCTCTGGCTATAACTCCTCACCCTGCTTCCTGCAGCTCAGTTCATCAAAAAGCAGTACAAACATAAATAGGAGGGGTAGGAGCTGTGTCCGTCAATGAACTTCAGAGAAAAGGATTTTACGGTGAGTATGTAAATCCCATTTTCTCTTTTGTTCTTTGACGGAAACAGCTCTTTTAATTCTTGACCTTAGGGACGTCCCCAAGCAGTGTCAAAAAATGAGGGGTGGAAACAGCAAAACATAACTTTACCCACAACAAAAGGAACACCTCAACAGAGGAGTTGTCATCTTAAACAGCCGCCATCAAAACCTGCGGCCAACTTATGCATCAAAAGATGCGTTCACACCAAAATAGTAACTTAAAGAAAGTGTAAATTGCAACCTTACACAGCCACCTTTTAAACCTTGAGGCCAAAGCAAGCATCCAAAGATGCGCTTACGTCAACTTTGTATAATTTAGTGAAAGTGTAAACGGACGACCATGTCGCCACCTTACACACCTGGGAGACAGACGCTTGATGTTGGAAAGCACAGGAGGTTCGAATTGCCCAGGTGGAATGAGCCGTGACAGGAGATGGGGCACCCACCCCTTTAAGGCATAGGCCTGAACCACGATCTGTCTGATCCACCAAGAAATGGTGGTCAATGAGACCACTAGACCTTTCTATGGACCAGCCACCGAGACAAACAGAGAGCCTGACTTCCGGAAAGGAGCCGTAGCTGACAGATACACCCGTAGAGCCCGGACCACGTCCAGGGCATGTAAGGCCTTTTGGGTGTGTCGGCTTAGGACATAGGGATGGTAACATGATGTCCTCATTTAGATGAAATGCCAAAACCACCTTTGGAAGAATAGAGGGCTGAAAAAATAGCACCGCCTTATCCTTGTGAATAACCAGGTGGGGAGACTTGCATAACAAGGCTGCCAACTCAAAAACCCTCCTGGCAGATATAATAGTTACTAGAAAGACTACTTTCTGAGAAAGAGGATCTACCTAATGTTTTCAAGCGGCGGTTTCGGAAGCGCCAATAGTACCAGATTCAGATCCCACAGAGGTAGCAGTGGTCGAACCGGAGGGGCTACATGTCGAACCCCTTGCACAAAAGTACTCACCAATGAGTGCGTCACCAAGGGACGTTGGAAAAAGACAGCCAAAGCTGAAATCTTCCTCTTGATGGTGCTTAAGGCAAGTTTCTGATCCACTCCTCGCTGCAAAAACAGCAGGATCCTGGACACTGAGTATGTACGCGGACACCACCACATCTCCTCACACATGGAGATGTAAGCCTTCCACGTATGATGGTAAATCTTTCGAGAAGATGTGTCCAGGGGTCTCTTGTTCTGGACACAAACCTCTGCCCCTTCCGATTGAGCCGAGAGGCCAAGAGGTCCACATCTTTGGTGCCCCACTTTAGGCAAAAGACCTGGAATACATCCGGATGCAATGACCATTTCCCTGGGTCCAGCATCTGATGACTTAGGTAGTCCACCTGCCAGTTTTCTATGCCCGGAATGTATATGGCCGACAGGGCCGGCATGTACCGCTATGCCCACTGGAGGATGTGAGCGGCCTCCCATGCTGCAGCCGAGCTCCTTGTTCCTCCTTGATGGTTGATATACGCCACCACCGTGGCGTTGTCCAACTGGATCCTGACTGGATGCCCCTGTAGCCTCCTTGATCATGTGGGGAGGCACTGCCTGATCACCCAAAGCTCGAGCACATTGATCAGCAGTTGGGATTCTTCCCATGACCAGAGGCCCTGCGCTAACTGTACGCCCAAAACTCCCCTCAACCGGTCTGGCGTCCGTTGTGATCGCCGTCCAATGGAGAAGAAGGAACGATCTCCCAGACTGAAGGGCCAGAGACCTCAGCCACCAGAGAAGGGAATCCCTGACTAGCTGGCTTACCTGAATTTGACAATCCAGGGATAATGGAGATTTGTTCCATTTTGACAAAATCTCCTTTCGCAGGACTCGAGTGTGAAATTGAGCACACGATAATTCTTCGAAAGTGGCTACCATGAGGCCCAGAACTCACATGAAAAAGCACAGTGATGACCATCTGCGGTTCACCAACAACTTCACTGTAGCCTGAAGAGTCTGCAGCTTGTCTGAAGAGAGAAAAACTCTTACTTCTGAGGAGTCCAGCAGTAAGCCCAGGTATTCCAGGCGTTGAGTTGGCACAAACACCGACTTCTTTAGGTTCAGTACCCAACCAAACTCCCGGACAGTCTGTATGGTGATTGCTACATCCTCCCTTAATTCTGAGGTGGAAGCTTCTTTCAGAAGAAGGTCGTCTAGGTAACCCACAATTGCGATCCCATGTTGCCAACACCAGAATAGGAGCTAACACCTTGGTAAAGACTCGGGTTGCTGACGCCAGGCCAAAAGGGAGAGCCACAAACTGGTAGTGCTCTTCAAATCGCAGAAACCTCTGGTGCCTGAGGCATATGGGTACATGTAAGTGCACGTCCTTGATATCCAAGGATGTCAGGAAGTCCCCCTAATGGAGTGCAGTGACCACAGAGCAAACTGATTCTATTCTGAACCTTTGCAGTTTCACAAAGCTGTTGAGGGCCTTCAAGTCCAGGATTTGACGTACCCCTTCCTTTTTGGGGACTACAAACAGATTGGAGTAGAATCCCTGAAACCTTTCCAGCGTCGGTACAGGTACTATCACCCTGCGCAGCAGCAGGTCCTGTACTGCCCCGATCAGGGCTTCCCGACGAGCCAGAAACAGATGTAGGTTGGAGGGAAAAAATCTGTTTGGTGGACAAGAAAGAAACTCTATCTTGTATCCCAATGAATCCAGTTCGCAGTCCCATTGGTCGGACAGTAGGGAGGTCCACCAGGCTGCAAACTCCCGAAGGCGACCCCCACCCGAGAGTTGGATTGGAGCAAACCTTCATGCGGTAACATTTTTGCTCGCAGACTTGTTTGGCTTGCGAAACCAGGGACGCCTTTGTCCTTCAGCAGGCACCTTGTCGGACTGGGAATGCTTACCTATCGACCCGGGCGGGCGAAAAAGCCGTTTCTGAGTGGAAAAAGAGGGCCCTTGCCTACGGTGTGGCTCCTTACCCTTCCTGGACTGTGGGAGCAACGCGCTCTTCCCACCGGTAACATTTTTAATAATGTCATCCACTGAAGCTCCAAATAGCCTCTCACCTTGGAAGGGCAAATCCGCCAGTGCTTTTTTTCGATGCCTGGTCCGCAGACCAGCATTTCAGCCAAATCAGGCGCCGTAGCACCACTGCTGATACTGATGCTCTAGAGAGAGAGACCATATCCAGGGCCGCATCACAGACATACTTAAGGCCATGCACCAACTGAT
The DNA here is from genome assembly GCF_037356315.1 of Lithobates pipiens. Lineage (NCBI taxonomy): Eukaryota > Metazoa > Chordata > Amphibia > Anura > Ranidae > Lithobates > Lithobates pipiens. The sequence goes on along the minus strand of NW_027507790.1, from coordinate 174,833,759 downwards.
CTGCCAGTTCTACGCAGAACAGGGAAGACTGTTGCTTCTCCGATCTACAACTTTTCCCATTCATCAAGCGTCTGCGACACCAAGACCATGGCCAGCACAGGTGGTAACGCTGACCCCACCACAATAAACAGGGACTGGGACACTGCCTCGACCCTCCTGTCGGCAGGGTCCTTGAAGGCAGGAGTCCCTTCTTCTAGAATCGTTGTTATATTTAACCTGGATACCGGGGGGTCAACGACCGAAGGAGATGCCCATTTTTTCAGGAGGCTTGTTGCAGGCTTCCCCATTCCTTGTAGATGAAATTATCAAAATAAGTCAAATACGGAAACACCTTAGGCGTGCGGGCTGGTTTGCGGGACCCAAAAGAGACCGCCACCTCAGCAGAAGTTCCTGCTGCATCCTGTATCTTCAGGGTATCCCACACCGCAGTTATAAATTGCTCCTACTAGCGCTATTTCCTGCACTAACCTGGACACAGAGTCATTCTCACTGTCCAAACCGGCCTGGTTCACATCCTCTGACACGTCAGAACAGGGGCCTCCAGTCACCACAGGGCCCAAGTCTGAATCAGAGCTCTCCCCAGAAGATGGGGGGACAGGGGGCATTTTTTACCCCCCTTGCACATGCACGCCGCTTCCACCCTGGCAACAAAGGTCTCCAGGACCGCCGACAAAGCATCCATAGGCACTGCATTTTGGGCAGGTGAGCCGGTTGCAATAACAGTGCTGTCTGGGGAAGAAGCGCCAGCTTCTGATGCTATGCTGACCCTCACTCACCTGCCACAACTTAGGGACTTAAGGCAAGGTACACAATATCCCACCCTCCTAGCTGCTCGCAGAGTGAGGGCCCCCCCCCCCACAGGACTCACCACCCTGACCGAGTGCCTCTCTGTGCTGCTGCCATCCACTCTGCCCTGTGTCAGTCACGAAGTGCCCAGAGTAAAAAACGCGCTGTTCTGAGGTACCAGCACTAGAGGTAAACCACACTGAGGCTACAAGAAAATGTCCGCCGGCCGTCCCAGCAAAAAAATCACCAAGAAAATGGCCATTGAACCTTCTAGAAAATGGCTGACAGCCTACACACTGCATAAGGCTACAGGAAAAGGGCTGTGGCCTCAGCAAAATGGTTGTGGCCCGTGCGGCAGTCACCCCTCATGGCAAATACAGGAAAATGGGAAAACAGGGAAAGAAAGAGCGGACCCTGACAGCCAGTGCAGCCCCCCACCAAGGCCACGAGCCCCCCCGGAGGACCCCCGGCCAGGTACATACACCTCACCTCATGCCCAGTCATACAGCAGCCCCAGCAGGGGGAGGAGGGAATGAAGGATAGGGAGAGAGGAAAGGGAGAGTGAGAGACCCCTAATTGATCTCCCAGGGAATGCCCAGCTGCTCCATCTTGCCGAGGCAGGGAGAGCCGACTTACCCCTCCTGTCGGTATTGCTGGATGCATTCCACCACAGACCCATCACCTGAGCAGTATGGGGTGGCACACTGTGACACGGACATCGGTAGCCTGGTCATATGAGTGCCCCAGAGCATATAGCTCACCAACCCCCCTGGAGCAGAAGGGGCATGTCGTGGCCGACCCAGCGTATAGCTAGGGTCTGCTCACGCTCGATGGCCAGGCTGGGGAGATTACAAGAATCTATATTATCCAGCCTGTCACCCAGCCCGGCGTTTGATTGTAGATCACAGGATTCAAAATTGCAGAAAATATGAAAAAATTCCCAGGACCAATGGTCCCCTCAGGGAGCCAGGTCCTTCTCCTACACTGCGATTCAGTTCGCATTGTGCGCTATACAAGTATTTCATTCATTCACTAGGCAGAAAAAACCGAGCTACAGGAAGCAGTATGAGGGGTCATAGCCATAAGGACCGCCCCCTGGGCGGTGCTGTGCAGTCTTTCTGTTTTTAGATGCTTTACATGTTCTGCCTAGGCCTCTCCTGAAGGTGGCGTGATAACCTTAAGGTCAAGAATTAAAGGAACTGTGTCCGTCAATGAAGTAAAGAGAAACCAGTTTATCCTAAGCTGATTTTAATTAAAGTAGAAGTTCAGGCTAAAACTAAAATCTCTAAATCTACTTGCATCCACAATCTAAGACTAACCTATCTAGCCCTATAAAGAAAAAAATTCTATACATGCCTTTTGTGAAGCTGTTCCGGTCCCACGCTGAGCTGTAAGCAGAAGCTTGTGTGTGTAGGCGGGGGCACAAGAGGCAGCCAACAACAGAAGTCCCATAGTAACTCTATGGGTGACGTCACTTCCCAGATATTTCACAGCCATTGTCGGCTGTCTCCTGCACAGAGCTTCTGCCGCTAGAGACCAGACCGTTGCGGCTTCAGAAAAGTTACTTACAGCAATTTTTGCTTTACAGGATTAGATAGGTTAGTCCTAGATTGTGGATGCAAGTAGATTTAGAGATTTTAGTTTTAGGGTGAACTACCACTTTAATACAAAGTAATTAAAAGAGAAGTATGGGTTTAGGTAAGAAAAAAAATCAAACTCACCTAGGTGTATGTAGCATTGGTCCAATGCTGCATCTGTTCCCTGCCTGGTCTAAGACAACGCTAATCCCTAAGCTCTTGGTCTTTAGGCTGGAGAGAACTGGTGACTGTCATTATCGGCTCTCTGCTCTGCCCCTCCAGCGCTCACTGGAGCTTTGGGCTGTGGAGGGGGCAGGAGCAGCTGGCTCAAGTTGAGACAGCTGCTGGTCCAGGCATGTGAGTGGCTCCCAACCATATGATTGGTATCTTCTCTGGTACCTGGACTGGCTCTATGATGTTAGCCGGAAAACAGAAGTATAGACAAAAATGTGTTAGCCATACTTTTCATTTAATTTTATTTATAAAAAAAATAAACCTACAGTTGCAAAAAAAAGTATGTGAACCCTTTTGGAATGATATGGATTTCTGCACAAATTGGTCATAAAATGTGATCTGATCTTCATCTAAGTCACAACTAGACATACACACATAGACAATCACAGTCTGCTTCAACTAATAACACAGAAAGAATTAAATGTTACCATGTTTTTATTGAACACACCATGTAAACATTCACAGTGCAGGTGGAAAAAGTATTTGAACCCTTGGATTTAATAACTGGTTGAACCTCCTTTGGCAGCAATAACTTCAACCAAACATTGCCTGTAGTTGCAGCTCAAACGTGCACAACGGTCAGGAGTAATTCTTGACCATTCCTCTTTACAGAACTGTTTCAGTTCAGCAATATTCTTGGGATGTCTTTTGTGAATAGCTTTATTGAGGTCATGCCACAGCATCTTAATCGGGTTGAGGTCATGACTCTGACTGGGCCACTGCAGAAGGCATATTTTCTTCTTTTTAAGCCATTCTGTTGTTGATTTACTTCTATGCTTTGGGTCGTTGTCCTGTTGCAACACCCATTTTCTGTTGTGCTTCAGCTGGTGAACAGATGGCCTTAAGACCCCTTTTACACCGAGGGCGTTTTGCAGGTGCTATCGCATTAGAAATAGCGCCTGCAATCCGCCCTCAAACTGCTGCTCCATTCATTCCAGTGTGAAAGCCCGAGGGCTTTCACACTGGAGCGTTGCGCTGGCAGAACGTCAGGAAAAGTCCTACCAGCAGCTTCTTTGGAGCGGTGAAGGAGCGGTGTGTTTACCGCTCCTCCACCACTGCTCCCCATTGAAATAAAAAAAAACGTAGCGGTTTTAACCCTTTCTCGGCCACTAGTGGGGGGTAAAAGCGCCCGCTATTGGCTGAAATGCAATTCAAATCCGATGGTAAAATACCGCTAAAAATAGCGGCGTTTTACCGCCGACGCTATGGGAGCGGCAGTGTGAAAGGGGTCTAAGTTCTCCTGCAAAATGTCTTGATAAACTTGGGAATTCATTTTTCCTTTGATGATAGCAATCTGTCCAGGCCCTGACGCAGCAAAGCAGCCCCAAACCATGATGCCCCCACCACCATACTTCACAGTTGGGATGAGGTTTTGATGTTGGTGTGCTGTGCCTCTTTTTCTCCACACAGTGTTGTGTGTTTCTTAAAAACAACTCAACTTTGGTTTCATCTGTCCACAGAATATTTTGCCAGTACTGCTGTGGAACATCCAGGTGCTCTTGTGCAAACTGTAAACGTGCAGCAATGTTTTTTTTGAACAGCAGTGGCTTCTTCTGTGGTATCCTCCCATGCAATCCATTCTTGTTTAGTGTTTTATGCATCATAGATTCGCTAACAGGGATGTTAGCATATGTCAGAGACTTTTGTAAATCTTTAGCTGACACTCTAGGATTCTTCTTCACCTGATTGAGCAGTCTGCGCTGTACTCTAGCAGTCATCTTTACAGGACGCTCACTCCTAGGGAGAGTAGCAGCAGTGCTGAACTTTCTCCATTTATAGACAATTTGTCTTACCATGGACTGATAAACAGGAAGGCTTTTGGAGATACTTTTATAACCCTTTTCAGCGTTATACAAGTCAACAATTCTTAATCGTAGGTCTTCTGAGAGCTCTTTTGTGCGAGGCATCATTCACATTAGGCAATGCTTCTTGTGAAAAGCAAACCCAGAACGGGTGTGTGTTTTTTATAGGGCAGGGCAGCTGTAACCAACACCTCCAATCTCATCTCATTGATTGAACTCCAGTTGGCTGACATCTCACTCCAGTTAGCTCTTGGAGATCTCATTAGTCTATGGGGTTCCCATACTTTTTCCACCTGCATTGTGAATGTTTACATGGTGTGTTCAATAAAAACATGGTGACATTTAATTCTTTGTGTGTTATTAGTTTAAGCAGACTGTGATTGTCTATTGTTGTGACTTAGATGAAGATCAGATCACATTTTATGACCAATTTGTGCAGAAATCCATATCATTCCAAAAGGGTTCACATACTTTTTTTGCAACTGTACATACTCACCTAGGTGGACGAAGCAACTATCCCCCACTGAGATCAAAGACAGCTGATTGCTCAGTTCTCGGTCTTCACTGATTAGAGAGCCGCTCACCGCTCTCTGCTCTGCCCCTCCAGTACTCACTGAAGCACCGGGCTGTGGAGGGGGTAGAAGAGGCTGTCTCAGTGGCACGCTGAGAGGCTGAGCCAGCTGCTGGTCCAGGCTGTATGAATTCTGACATTAGAGTTGGGATCTCTCCAGAGCCTGGGTCGACTGAGTGATGTTAACCAACAGCAGACTTTAGCCCACTATCGGCTGAATGCGGGTCACAGGACTGCAGAATTAAGTGCACTCCTATAACCCTCATTTAAAAAACGCCCAAAAGAGCTTTGGCCCCATTTCTCCTGTAATACTCAATGTTTATGTAGCTAAACAAATCTAGAAATAACAATACTTGAAGGTCTCATTTGACTTGGTTCTAATGTCCTCTAATTGAGCCTTCTAAGTCACATATAACATGATGATGTGAAGGCTTTTCCCGTGGTTTACTAGGTTAATAATAAACCCACTCATATGCAAGAAGATTGTAGAAAGGGTATTTTCTGGGTCATAACCTGCATCTTGGAGAATCTGGAACTGTTTTTAACCCTATAATAAGAATAAAGTGCAATTAAATAGTCCAAATATCTTGCTTCATCCCCTTTCAGATCTGGTTAACTGGCAGAGAACAATAAGGAGCGTGTAATTGCAGTCAGAGATTACATGGATGGCAGCCCAGAAAATGTGGAAGTGAAAAAGGGATTTCTTCTGACAGAACAGGAGCATCGTCTACTATTTATCTATAATCCTCTTAGCTGTCTGAGCTGCTTCAGCTTTACCTCATGCAGCGTGCGTGTCTTGCTCTATTACTGCCTTAATCTCTCTCATATATGTTGTACATAAAGATATTGGCATAAGCTTGTGTTTACATTGAGGTTTATAAGAAACCTATTAGATATGAGAAGCTCAAAAATGTCTGAGTGCTTCCAAGGGTCCCAGCAACGTATCAGTCCACAGCTTGGTCACAGGATCCTGTAGTAATCATGATCCATCTGCTTTCTCAAAGAGCGAGGGGGAGATTTAATAAAACCGAAGTGTGCAAAATCCGGTGCAGCTCTGCATAAAAACAAATCAGCTTCCAGGTTTTATTGTCAAACCTTAATTGAACAATCTGAAGTTAGAAGCCGGTTGGCTAACATGCACAGTTGCACTCGATTCGGAGTGCTCCTGTTTTAGTAAATCTTCCACAGAGTCCCCAGTGGTATACATATGAAATGCAGTTTACTAAACTTTCTTAAAGGAATACTCCACTTTTGCTAAACCTTGATGAAAGGTAACTAATTGGTTCACAAGCTATTTTACCGTTTGTATCATGCATTTATGTTTAATTCTGAAGCTGCTAAGGTTTTTCAGAACTGTTCAAAAATTAGAACTGGGGGAACCAACAACACAAATGCCCCCAGATCTTAATGTTTGCTTATTTGACCAGCTTACTTCTTATCCTAGAAGTGTGCACACAGCTTAAAATCCAACACTTTAGCAGTTTGTTTATTCTTAAATGCTGTCATAAAGCTGAAATATAGCCAAAATTATTTTTGTACATTTGCACATTAAAAATATGTTAACTTGCATACTAAAAATAGTTTTTTTTACAATATAAGTGATCTTTAAAGCTATTTTACTTGGCTAGATAAGAGTAATAGAAGTACTGAAATAAATTTAATTTCTAGAGACTGTGTAATTTCAAACTCCTTCCAGTGCTACACTCATGTCAAAAAGTCTATGCATTTGATCTTTTTAGTCCTCATAGACACGGGCACCGTCAGTTTAACCACGTTAAAAACATATCAGTTCTTATCCGTTGCTTTATCCATTTTCATCTGTCTTCTGTTCCCTTAATCTTAGTTTTCATCCGTCTTCTGTTCTGTTAATATCCGTTTTCATCCTTTAATGTACACGTTTACATCCGTTTTGATCCGTTTACAGCAGTTTCTATGCATTTAAGGAAATTACCCAGAAAGCATTGCTCCTCCCATGCTGCATTGCAGTTTTTAGTGAGTGGCTTGTCCTTGCTGTGTCTTTCCTTTGTTCTTGTCCTTGTCCTTGTGTGTGCTATCTGCATTGTGCAATGTAAGCTCCTCATGGGAGACATCTCTTACCATGTTTCTCCTTGGGCATGTACTGGGGATGTACTTCCTATGTCCAACTACTACCTGGGTCATAGGTTGAGTTCACAGATAAACAAAAAAAAATGATTTCTTCAAAACGGATCTTAACTGATCGGACGTTGACAGACATTGTCCTTAAGATCAGTTAATAGCCGTTTTCATGGATCTGGACGTAGCCTCGTACATTAAAAAAACGGATAAAATCGGAAGCGGAGGTTAAGGGATGGTAACGGATGGTCATCCGTTTGCCCATAGGAATTCATTGTTGTCCGTTGACTGATGGAAGAAAAACGGATACGTGGTCCGTCTGTGTGAAAGGGGCCTAATACCCGTTTAAGGGGAGGAATAAGAATAGAATACATTATATTTTAGGAAGGTGTAGTACTGTCGTATGTTTGCTGTCCTGAGGGTGCGGTATTTGTTCTTCAGGCTGGCTTGAACTCATTGGAGATTCATTTATCAACTTTTATGGGCTCCAGCAGGCAGCCATCTTGGGGAAGCCAATTCTTACGATTGGCACTGAAATCCCATGAGATTTGAGTGGCCATACTGGCATAATTGTTTTATATATAGCGGGGAGCTTTTAACCCCCGCTAGCAGCCGAGGAAAGGGTTAAATGCGCCTGTGTAGTGCCACTGCCGAAGCGCCCATTCATTTCAATGGGCAGGAGCTGCTCCACCACTCCAAAGATGCTGCTTGCAGGACTTTTTTTAACTTCCTGTCAGCGCAGCGCCCCCAATGTGAAAGCATTGGGGAGGTGTTTTTCAGGCCCTTTACAGACGCTATTTTTAGCCCTTTAGCGGCTGAAAAACACCTCAGTGTGAAAGGGGTCTTAAGAACAAGTACTCGCTCAGTTCTTGGTGTAGAGGCGGTGGGTGACAGATGCATCATCGGAGCAATGCTGCACGCATCTAGGTGAGTTTGTGTAATGTTTTTTTTCATATTTAGAACTTCTCTTTTAAGCCATGTTGCTTGGACAATATCTGCTAAGTGCTAGTCAGCTAAGTCCACTATCAATCCTATTTATTTTCAAATAAAGTAGCCTGATAACAAGAAAAGCCTTCAAATATGTTCAATAAAAGCATGAAAAGTAGCAGTTATTGCTGCATGGCTGCAGGCAGTCAGATAATAAAGGTAAACCCATAATATGCTAGACTGATAATCATTGCAGAAGCCTGAGGCCGCGTACACACGCGCGGACTGTTGGCCCAACCTTGTCCGCTGAACAGTGTTTGGGCGGACAGTCCGCTCGTGTGTGGGGCTTCAGCGGACAGTTTCAGCGGACAGTTGGCCGAACAAGGTCTTACAGAAATTCCGAAAAACTGTCCGCTGAAACAAGGTTTCAGCGGACTGTTCGCTCGTGTGTAGGCTTGTTCGGCCAACTAAGTCTCGCGCATGCTCAGAAAGGATTTCCACGTCGGAAGGTTGCATTGCAGTGTATAGGACGTCGTATTTTTCGTCCCGTCGTACGTGCCGTTCACGTCATCGCGCACGGTTTCAGCAAACTGTTCGTCCGTCGTGTGTGGCCATGTCCGTCCATGCTAAGTTTGAGCGGACTGTTCGCTCAAACTGTTGGACGGACAAAGTTGGGCCAACAGTCCGCGCGTGTGTACGCGGCCTAAGAGATGGGAGTGTAACCTTAAGTAATTAGTGGTAACATGTTAACAACTGTAGGCCACCAGTTGGAGGTTTGGCTACGTTTTGCAGCTAGAGTGCACCTACATTGTGACCAAAGGTCTTAGCTTTTAATCAAATTAAAATAACATTTAATTAAAATTCAATTAACATTAACTCTGTTATGCCAATCATGATCTCTTAATCTAGCTCTGTCTCATTCCATTTCCTGTACTCCCCTATAAGTCAGTGGGGCCTGGCATCATACTGATAGGCCAATAGAGAGCTACTGATTGATCCAAGCACCAACATCTTAAAGTACCCCTGCTCCCCTTCCTAATCCTTCTAGGACAATCTAACATAGAGCTACATCACCATGGAACATACTTACTTCTCTGTGGCAGAGGTAGCTTCCCATATTTTTTACAGCCTCTTGGGAGAAATATTCTCCAGTGTTGGACACACCTGATCAGATATGATTGGAACCTTACTCCTACAGTAAAGACACTATGAATGCACAGGCGGGGCCCATGCTGGGGAGCTTTCTACATTGATGTAAATGCCACAGGAGGTTCCAGGTTAGATCAGGAGGAGGCTGGGGAATTTTCTACAAAATGTATAGCAGTATCCTAAATCAAAAGTTACAATACTCCTGGCATTTCTTACTCAAAGCTAAATTCACCCTAAAGGCATGCAAAGAGTTTAGTAGGTTTGACAAGAGCACATTCCCACTATGTTCACATCCCTGCAATGTAGTGTGGTGCATTAAATAATGTTTTGTTTGCTGTATCTTTGGTGTGCTTTCCAGCTAGGCATATCTTTTATATAAATGAATAGTAAATGTGACATGTTATTTTGAGATGGACCCAACAAGGTAAATAATTATTGCAAATATATTATTATGGTATTGTCAACCATTTGAGAAACATATTAGGATGAGATGGGTGAAATCAGAATCATGAGCTTTATATATTCCGCGCTTGATACAGGAAGTGTTAACGTAATGTTCTGTGGAAGAGGATGGTAATTGTAGCCAAGAACATCTATTTTGGGATGATACAGTAATTCATAGTAGAATGACACTACTAAGAAAAGAATGTAGATGAAAACTGCAGGATTCCTAGAACAATCATGTAATATACTAAGGGAACAAGACAGTGATGCCAAATTTCAATTATACTTGAAGGTAAACTGAAGTCAAAATGTAAATTTTAAACCTTCAGTATCCTACAGAGAACAAAGACTACCTGCATAGTACTTTTATTTTTCATACAGGTAATCTGATGATTAGGGATGAGCCGAACACCCCCCGGTTCGGTTCGCACCAGAACTTTTGAACAGACCGAAAATTTGTATGAACTTTAAAACCCCATTGAAGTCTATGGGACTCGAACGTTCGAAATAAAAAGTGCTAATTTTAATGGCTAATATGCAAGATATTGTCCTAAAAAGGGTTTGGGAACCTGGCTCCTGCCCCAGGGGACATGAATCAATGCCAATTTTTTCTTTTAAAACGGATCTTAACTGATCGGACATTGACGGGCATTGTCCGTTAACATCAGTTAATATCCGTTTTCATGGATCTGGACGTAGCCTCGTACATTAAAAAAACTGATAGAAGCGGAGGTTAACAGATGGTAACGGATGGTCATCCGTTTGCCCATAGGAATGCATTGTTGTCCGTTGACTGATGGAAGAAAAACGGATACGCGGTCCAGTTTTTTGGAAAGCTTTTTGAAAAACATAGGGAAGGGTTATCACCCCTGTTTTTTCCTCTCCCTTCCTGTTGTCTCCTTCCGTTTGCAAGTAGGAGACGCTTGTAAGTTGGATGTTTGAAAGTAGGGGCCTGCCCTATATGCTCTGCAGAAATGTGGGCCTAAGGTGTTGGTGTTGCCACAACACTGTAAACCCTCAAAGTGACTCTGGGTGGGCACTGGAGCGCCCTGCTGTGAATAATTATATCAAGAATTGTAATTACATGCTATTGGTGAACAGTGGTAGAAAAATTGGGCCTTTGGTGGTTGTGGTGGTGGTGCTGGTGCCACAACACTATAAGTCCTCACAGTTACTCTCGGTGGGCGCAGGAACGGGCCTGCTGTGAAATATGATATCAAGAATTGTAATTACATGCCCCTGTTAAACAGGAGCTGAAAAATTGGGCCTTAGGCAATGGCGCTGGTGCAACGACACTGCAACCTCTCCCAGATACTCTAGTCGGAGTTCAGGAATGAACCCTGCTGCAAAGCATTGCATCAAAAATTGTAATAACATGCCCCTGTTAAACAGGGGCTGAAAAATTGGGCCTTAGCCACTGGTGGCATCAGCCAGAACCAAAAATGTTCTTCCAAGCTATCAGCAGGATCATTGAGCAGGAAGAGGATAGTCAGTCAACATAACAGGACAGTCACTAAGCATAAGCAGTCTTTAAGGGATGTGACATTTCAAAAAAATTATTCAGTTACATCAGCTTCAGGTGCTTGGTAGCTGGTGGTGATCCAAGACTAATACCTCTTTATGAAGGTCAGTCGATCAACGGAGTAGGCGCACCCTGTGATCAGTTACAATGCCTCCAGCAGCACCGAAGGTGCGTTATGAAAGAACGCTGGATGCAGGACAGGCCAGTAGCTCAATTGCATACTCTGCAAGCTCTGGCCAGTGATCCATCCTCAAGACCCAGTAAGCCAGAGGATTTTCAGTGGGAAAGGTGTCCAAGTCTGACCTTGCCCCTAGGTATTCCTGCACCATGTAAATCAGACGCTGGCGATGGTTGCTGGAACCGATCATACATTGGGACTAAAAAATTGTCTGAACGCATCGGTCAGATGGCCACCTTCTCCACCTCTCCTTCTGTGACTGACTGAAGCCTCAGCAACACGTTGTCCAGGACCAGGAGTTTGTAACCTCCCAGTCTCTGGGAAACAAACAAACCAGCGCATTGCAACTTTTTGCCTGCGTACTTGTGTAGCCCCTTTAACGCCTACGGAGCACCGCTGGTTCTGAGGACAAAGCACTGGAAGAGGCCATGGAGGAAGAAGAAGAGGAGTGGAGGAGAAAGGTGTGTCACAACCAGTAGTAGCATTTTGGAGGCGTGGTGGTGGAACAACCTCCAACACTACTGCACCTTGTCCTGCATCCTTCCCAGCTGCCGGAAGAGTGACCCAATGGGCCGTGAAAGATAGGTAACGTCCATGTTCATGCCTGCTGGACCATGAGTCAGTGGTAATATGCACCTTACCGCTGACCGCCCTGTCCAGCGAGGCATGGACATTGCTGGACAGGGCTGCTGCAGATGTCTGTATTACAGAACACCAGCAATAAGGGGTATCTTCAGGTGTATACTGTGCTGGAGGCACACAACACCCACTTTAACTGCTGCAGATGCCTGTATTACAGAACACCAGCAATAAAGGGTAGCTTCAGGTGTATACTGTGCTGGAGGCATACAACACCCACTTTAACTGCTGCAGATGCCTGTATTACAGAACACCAGCAATAAGGCGTATCTTCAGGTGTATACTGTGCTGGAGGCACATGTATCGAAAGGCTAACTAAAATGTCAACTATCGATCCCATTCAAACCTAATTCAGAATCAGACTAGAGAGATCAGGCAGAAAGAGTCTGGAGCAGAGCACAGATTGCAGCCAGCACACAGACACTTCAACCATGTAGGAACTTAATAGCTTTTCTAGAAACCCCTTGACCACATAATTAAAAAGAATCGCTGTATAAATACCTTCCCTATTGGATGTGTTCATGTACTCCCTGTACCCTAGGCTAATAGGAAGGGAGTTGAATGACATGGATTGTTAATCAGTCCAGAAGAGGACTGGTGTTGGATCTCAGAGTCTGTAGGGAACATCGCTGAACAGGAGGTGAGTATTACAGTGACTGTTGTTTTATTATTTTAAAGGAATTCTTTGGTCACAGCATACACTTTCTTTTTATAAAATCAGCATTGTAAAAGCAACACATTCAATCGCTATTTTTGACAATCCAATAAAAGCCACTCATTCATATATTCATGCACTGGGTTGGTGAGTGGTGTTTCAGTCTCTGCTAGAGTGGGAATAGATTAGATCTCTGTAATTTTTTTTTTACTGACTGTGTCATTGTTATGGAGATTTCTTTACTTGTCTGCCACTCCAAACTGTAAAGCCAGCCATAAATAGTTCAAATCTTGGTTGGTTCAACAGGGACTGGTTGAGATTTAAACCCTGTATGGGCAGGCTCTATCAACTTGGGTACAACCAGCACCTCAGATTTTTCATATGATACTTGCCAGCGGCTATAGTTGCTAGCAATAATAACTGTGTTCTCCTCCCCCCCCCCACCCCCTGTAAAAACACAATAGCCCTGCGGGAGAGATTTCCCCATCAACATTAACGGTGTTGATGGGAGAATCAAGTGATTTTCTTTCTTGCAACCATGGGTTGCAGGTAAAATCACACCACCTATGGCCGGCTTAAAGTGATATTAAAGACAATTGCAGACAATTAAAGACAGAGCATTCTCTATCCTCCTCTTCTTGGGTCCCTTACCGGCACTCCTGGCCCCTGCCGGATACTCCCAGATCAAGCAGCTTGCAATAGGTACACCCAAGCAGGCTTGCTCCTGAGCCACTGCTCTGTGTGTCCATTTAGAAACAGAGCCATGGCTTGGCCCTGTCCCCTCTGAGGCTGCCATGCATATTGCAGGATCGCTATGGGGCTCAAGTTAGTATTGGGGGGGACTGGGGCACAGAGAAGGTTACTGCATAGAATTCATGAAGATAAAAAACCTTGAGCCTTTAGAACCACTTTAAGTAGGGAAAAATCTCCATAATATGGATACAGATAGCAATAAAAACTTGAATGAATTTCTAACTTTGCCCACTAAAAAAGAAACACATTCTGGTTGGAGTTACACTAGGTAGATAGTTGCAGTTTTTCTGTATATTATTAACAATTTATTGATTGGTTTAACCTGTTCCCTGGAATTGATTTCTAAAAGAAATGAATGAATGAATGAATGGGTTTCTCACTGTTTTTTGTAATATTATAGCTGAACTGCAGTAATGTAAGTACCTAAATTTGCATTTAAATGGATATTAGCCTCTTATAGTCTACTATACAGCAGGACCCAGAAAGTGGGGGGGAGAAGCAGCACAAGAAGCCAATCAGATGTATTGCAATGAAATATGCTTTCTGAAATGAGAGAAAGCAGAGCAACAGAGGGAGGAGCTTGTCACTGTGCTACTTCTCTTTTTACTGTCCAGTCACAGGGTGGGGTGGTGGGGAAGAGACCTGTAAATAAAAGTGAAATTGCAGCAGAAAAAAAAATCAGCCCTGCCAAACTGCACTGTCCTATGTGGCAACACAGTTCTGCTTGGACTAGAAGTACATTTGGCAGGTAAATAACTCCCATACAACAAATAATGAGTGTATTTAGCTGTTTGACTCTAGTTTTACTTTAACCTCTTGCCACCCGCCGGCCATCATATGACGGCCAGGCGGCACGGCTCTTGTTCTGGGAAGGCGTCATATGACATCTGTCCATTTAAACAGGGCATGCACGTGATTGTGGGCGCACAGTGTGTCATGGAGACACCGCTCGGCACTGAGGGGGATTAACAGCCTTGGGCATGGCTGTTTACCAGGGGATCAGCCTTGATGAAGTCATGGCCGATCATAGATGGTACCTCCCCATTTTGCATGGTGCATGCACGCGATCGTGAGCACGCTGCGCTTGCACGTCGGTGACAGCGTGTTCCCGGGGACACTACTCGTCACTGATGTTGGTAAACAGCCATTGGCTGGCTGCTGTTTTCCACGTGATTGGCTGTGATCCTTTCACAGCCGATCACTAAATGTAAAGACAGAGCTTTAACGAGATGTTACCGGGTTCTTCTCCTCACACACCGATTATGTGTGAGAAGGAGATTGCAGAAACATCTTGTTACCGCTTACAGTGTACACCAATCACACTGCTTTCCCCCCCTAATAAAGAGGACCTGTCGCCACCCACCAAAGTACCTCTCACCATCAATCAAATTACCTGTCACAGTCCTTCTGAGTACCTGAGTACCTATCACAGTCCTTGTGAGTACCCGAGTACCTGTCACAGTCCATCTGAGTACTCGAGCACCTGTCACAGTCCAAGTGAGTACCTGAGTACCAGTCACAGTTCATCTGAGTACCCGAGTACCTGTCAAGCCCACCTGAGTACCTGTCACAGTTCATCTTAATACCAAGTACCTGAGTACCTGTCACAGTCCATCTGAGTACCTGTCCCCGTCCTTCAGAGTACCCAAATACTAGTCACCAGCCCATCAGAGTACCCGAGTACCTGTCACCAGGCCATCAGAGTACTCGAGTACCTGTCACCAGGCCATGTCTCAGAATATACATTTGGGTTTGCTTTCCAAAATGGGGTAATTTTGTGGGTAATTTCACTGTCCTGGTGCTCAAGGACATTCAAAAGTGCGATAGGTAAGAATGAAATTAGATGTGTAATTTATGCTTATTGAACGCCTGAAGGTACTACTTCAATGTTGGGCCTCTGTTTGTGGCCATCTGCACACACAGCGAGGTGAAGATTTTTGGAGGATGGCCTGGTGTCAAGAAGGGAAGCAAAGAAGCCACCTCTCTCCAGGAAAAACATCAGGGACAGACCGATATTCTGCAAAAGGTACATGGATTGGACTGTTGAGGACCGGGGTAAAGTCATTTTCTCTGATGAATCCCCTTCCTGATTGTTTGGCGCATCCATAAAAAAACCTTGTCTGGAGAAGAAAACGTGAGCGCTACCATCAGTCCTGCATCATGGTAACAGTAAAGCATCCTGAGACCATTTATGTGTGGGGTTGTTTCTCAGCCAAGGGACTCACACAGCCATTAATAAAGAATGGTACAAAAACATCCTCCAAGAACAACTTCTCTCAACCATCCAAGAACAGTTTGGTGACAACAATGCCTTTTCTACCATGATGGAGCACCTCGCCATTAGCCAAAAGTGATAACTAAGTGGCTTGGGTAACAAAACATCAAATGTTTGAGTCCATGGCAAAAAAACTCCCCAGACCTTAATCCCATTGAGAACTTGTGGACAGTCCTCAAAGCGGGTGAACAAAAAAAACCCCCCCACAAATTCTGACAAACTCCAAGCATGAATGGGCTGCCATCAGTCAGGATGTGGCCCAGAAATTGGTTGAAAGCATACCAGGGCAAATTGCAGAGGTCTTGAAAAAAAAGGGTCAACACTACAAACATTGACTCTTTGCATAAACTTAATGTACTTGTCAATAAAAGCTTTTGCCACTTATGAAATGCTTGTAATTATATTTCATTATACCATAGTAACAACTGACAAAAAGATCTAAAAACACTAAAGCAGCAGACTGTGAAAATTAATATTTGTGTCGTTCTCAAAACGTTTGGCCACAGCTGTACAGTTACCAGTAGGAACTGGACAGTCAGGCTTGGCTTACATACTTTAATGATTCGTAATAGGCTCTGAAAATGCCATAGGTGTATTTGCGGTATTACAGACTTTTTAACCACTTAACAACCGCCCATTGCCGATTAACGGCATCAGGGCGGTTGTTTAACTCTAAGAGGCCGTTAATTAATGGCCTCCCAGAATTCTGCTCTCGCGCGCCCCCTGGGGCGCGCACACGAGAGCATCCGTGACCGCTGGGTCCAGTGGACCCGGCGCATCACGAATCACGGTAAACGGCCGCTCATCGCGGCCGTTTACCACGTGATCGCTCCGTCAA
The DNA here is from genome assembly GCF_037356315.1 of Lithobates pipiens. Classification (NCBI taxonomy): domain Eukaryota; kingdom Metazoa; phylum Chordata; class Amphibia; order Anura; family Ranidae; genus Lithobates; species Lithobates pipiens. Next base: position 174,817,315 of record NW_027507790.1, on the reverse strand, counting down.
ATGACGGAGTGATCACTTGTAAACAAGCCGGCGTCATGTTATGACGCCGGTTCCTCCCTCCCCCTCTCTGTACCGATCGGTACAGCGGAGGGGGAAGAGATCGGTGTCAGCAGCGATGTGGGCTGCATCTGCAGTGCCCACATCGCTGCTCACCGAAAATTAACCCCTCAAATCCCTGCAAATACTCTGCATTACTCTGCAATTCCCTGCAAATACTCTGCATTACTCTGCAATTCCCTGCAAATACTCTGCATTACTCTGCAATTCCCTGCAAATACTCTGCATTACTCTGCAATTCCCTGCAAATACTCTGCATTACTCTGCAATTCCCTGCAAATACTCTGCATTACTCTGCAATTCCCTGCAAATACTCTGCAATTCCCTGCAAATACTCTGCAATGCCCTGCAACACTCTGCAATGCCCTGCAACACTCTGCATTGCCCTGCAACACTCTGCATTGCCCTGCAACACTCTGCATTGCCCTGCAACACTCTGCATTGCCCTGCAACACTCCGCAATGCCCTGCAACACTCCGCAATGCCCTGCAACACTCCGCAATGCCCTGCAACACTCCGCAATGCCCTGCAACACTCCGCAATGCCCTGCAACACTCTGCAATGCCCTGCAACACTCCGCAATGCCCTGCAACACTCCGCAACGCTCTGCAATACCCTGCAACACTCTGCAACACCCGCCAATACCCTGCAACACTCTGCAATGCTCTGCAACCCCCGCCGATACCCTGCAACACTCTGCAATGCTCTGCAACCCCCGCCGATACCCTGCAACACTCTGCAATGCTCTGCAACCCCCGCCGATACCCTGCAACACTCTGCAATGCTCTGCAACACCCGCCAATACCCTGCAACACTCTGCAATGCTCTGCAACACCCGCCAATACCCTGCAATGCTCTGCAACGCAGTACTCTGCAACACCATGCTCTGAGATACCCAGCCATAGTCGGTGATACCCTGCAATACCCAGCCATAGACATCTCCCGCCGCCCTCCGCCCTCCGGTGCTTCTACCGAATCGCTAATACGATCAAAGCCAGAATCTTTTTTTTTTTCAGGCTTCCCAGCTTAGAGGTGAGATGTGGGTCTTATTGACCCCACATCTCACTGTAAAGAGGACCTGTCATGCCATATTCCTATTACAAGGGATGTTTACATTCCTTGTAATAGGAATAAAAGTGATCAAAAAAATTATTTTTGGGGAAAAAAATGTCAAACTAAAATAAATAAAGTAAAATGAACAATAAAAAAAAATGTTTTTTTTAAAGCGCCCCTGTCCCCATGTGCTCGCATGCAGAAGCGAACGCATGCGTAAGTCCCGCCCACATATGAAAACGGTGTTCAAACCACACATGTGAGGTATCGCTGCGAACGTTAGAGCGAGAGAAATAATTCTAGCCCTAGACCTCCTCTGTAACTCAAAACATATAACCAGTAAAAAAAATGTAAATCGTCGCCTATGGGGATTTTTAAGTAGCGACGTTTGCCGCCATTCCACGAGCGTGTGCAATTTTGAAGAGTGACATATTAGGTATCTATTTACTCAGCGTAACTTCATCTTTCACATTATGCAAAAATTGGGCTAACTTTACTGTGTTTTTTTTTTTTTTAAGCACAAAACAGTTTTTTTTCCAAAAAAAAGCATTCGAAAAATTACTGCGCAAATACCGTGCGAGATAAAAAGTTGCAAAGACCACCATTGTATTCTCCAGGGTGTTTGCTAAAAAAACATATATAATGTTTTGGAGTTCTATGTAATTTTCTAGCAAATAAATTATGATTTTTACATGTAGGAGAGAAATGTCAGAATTGTCCTGGGTGCTCCAGAACACCTGATGGCGCTCCATGCATGTTGGGCCTCTGTATGTGGCCACGCTGTGTAAAAGTCTCACACATGTGGTATCACCATACTCGGGAGTAATAGAAGAATGTGTTTTGGGGTGTAATTTGTGGTATGCATATGCTGTGTGTGAGAAATAACCTGATAATATGACAATTTTGTGAAAAAAAAAAAAAAAAGTAAAAAGAATCTTGATTTTGCAAAGAATTGTGGGAAAAAATGACAACTTAAAAAAACTCATCATGCCTCTTACTAAATACCTTGGAATGTCTTCTTTCCAAAAAGGGGTCATTTGGGGGGTATTTGTACTTTTCTGGCATGTTAGGGTCTCAAGAATTGAAATAGGCCGTCAGTCCTTCAGGTGTGATCAATTTTCAGATATTGGCACCATAGCTTGTGGACTCTATAACTTTCACAAAGACCAAATAATATCCACCAATTTGTACTTATTTTTACCAAAGATATGTAGTAGTATAAATTTTGGCCAAAATTTATGAAGAAAAAATTACTAATCTGCTAAATTTTCTAACAGAAACAAAGAAAAATTCGTTTTTTTACAGAATTTTCGGTATTTTTTCTTTTATAGCACAAAAAAAAAGAAAAAACCCAGCGGTGATTAAATACCACCAAAAGAAAGCTCTATTTGTGTGAAAAAAAGGACAAAAATTTCATATAGGTCCAGTGTTGCATGACTGAGTAATTGTCATTCAAAATGCGAGAGCACCGAAAGCTGAAAATTGGTCTGGTTATTAAGGGTGTTTAAGTGCCCAGTGGTCAAGTGGTTAAAGCAATTTTAGATATCCTGATTGACCATTAAACTAGCAGCAATGGTAATAGACATTACTGCAATAAATGGACATATCGTCAACTGAAAATGCCTATACTCATAGAAATATATGTTATGTTTATCTTTACTGTTGCTTCCAAAAAACATATAGCAATTTTTTTTCTGCTTGAGGGTGTTATAATGACAATCTTTATATCAATACTGCATGAAAAATGGCCCTGTATCATAGTTTACATTATTGATCTTGTTGGTAATGTCATTGCTATTTTAAGCCTCAATAGATTCCCCGACTGCATGCAAAGACCATTATTTATCAATGTTTGATATATACATTTGTCTATTAGGCTTAAAAGCAGAGAATCAAACTCTGATCTAAGATGCAGCTGGAATATAAAGGAGTGAAACTGACTATCTGCTAGAAATTTAAAGCAATACTCCAGCCTTACCTTTAATCTTGCACAGGTGTACAGGCTTCTCTCCTGTACTGAAACAGCTTTCTCTGATTTTACTGCACACGGTAAGATTTTCATACTGTACATTAGAAGTTGCAGCAAGTCAGATAGAGCCCACCTTATTTCATGGCTGGAGGACATCTAATATCATCAATCTCTTTCCTCCCCAGCCTTACTTACTTCACCGGCCTACCCCTATTATTTATTGGATTTCAGCTCATTTACTGCACCAGGTGACACCAACCCTAGTGATGCCACAGGTATTAGAACACAGTACGTGTTACTTCAGCCTGGCGCTGGCTGCCCGATGACAGTCCTCGGGTCGGTTGGTGCCGTTTTTGCAGAGGAGGGACCTGGCCGCCAGGAGAGCAGAGGGAGGAGGAATCTTCTGGGTTCCGGGGCCACAGTGTGCAGAGGCGCTACATGTAACGTCACTTGACGTTGACACGCTGTGTGCCTGCCTGCCCACCTGGGGGGTGCCAGATATAGGTGCTCAAGGTATGCCCCTGATACTGCTGTGCAGAATAATGACTATATATATACATACAGTGGTGTGAAAAAGTGTTTGCCCCTTCCTCATTTCCTGTTCCTTTGCATGTTTGTCACACTTAAGTGTTTCGGAACATCAAACCAATTTAAACAATAGTCAAGGACAACACAAGTAAACACAAAATGCAATTTGTAAATGAAGGTGTTTATTATTAAAGGTGAAAAAAAATCCAAACCATCATGGCCCTGTGTGAAAAAGTGATTGCCCCCTAAACCTAATAACTGGTTGGGCCACCCTTAGCAGCAACAACTGCAACCAAGCGTTTGCGATAACGTGCAATGAGGCTTTTACAGCGTCCTGGAGGAATTTTGGCCCACTCATCTTTGCAGAATTGTCCTAATTCAGTTACATTAGAGGGTTTTCGAGCATGAACGGCCTTTTTAAGGTCATACCACAACATCTCAATAGGATTCAGGTCAGGACTTTGGCTAGGCCACTCCAAAGTCTTCATTTTGTTTTTCTTCAGCCATTCGGTGGTGGACTTGCTGGTGTGTTTAGGATCATTGTCCTGCTGCAGAACCCAAGTTCGTTTCAGCTTGAGTACACGAACAGATGGTCGGACATTCTCCTTCAGGATCTCTTGGTAGACAGCAGAATTCATAGTTCCTTTTATCACGGCAAGTCTTCCAGGTCCTGAAGCAGCAAAACAGCCCCAGACCATCACACTACCACCACCATATTTTACTGTTGGTATAATGTTCTTTTTATGAAATGCAGTGTTCCTTCTACGCCAGATATACTTGGACACACACCTTCCAAAGAGTTTCACTTTTGTCTCACCGGTCCACAGAATGTTGTCCCAAAAGTCTTGGGGATCATCAAGATGTGTTGTGGAGAAATTGAGACGAGCTTTGATGTTCTTTTTGCTCAGCAGTGGTTTTCTCCTTGGAACTCTGCCATGCAGGCCATTTTTGCCCAGTCTTTTCCTGATGGTGGAGGCATGAACGCTGACCTTAACTGAGGCAAGTGAGGCCTGCAGTTCCTTGGACATTGTTATGGGGTCTTTTGTGACCTCTTGGATGAGTCGTCGCTGCGCTCTTGGGGTAATTTTGGGCGGCCGGCCACTCCTGGGAAGGTTCACCACTGTTCCATGTCTTCACCATTTGTGGATAATGGCTCTCACTGTGGTTCGCTGGATTAAAGCTTTGGAAATGGCTTTATAACCCTTTCCAGACTGATAGATCTCAATTACTTTCTTTCTCAATTGTTCCTGAATTTCTTTGGGTCTCGGCATGATGTGTAGCTTTTAAGGATCTTCTGGTGGACCTTACTGTGTCAAGCAGCTCCTATTTAAGTGATGCCTTGATTGTGAACAGGTGTGGCAATAATCAGGCCTGGGTGTGGCTAGAGAAATTGAACTCAGGTGTGGACAACCACAGTTATAGTATGTTTTAACAAGGGGGGCAATCACTTTTTCACACAGGGCCATGATGGTTTGGATTTTTTTTCACCTTTAATAATAAACACCTTCATTTACAAATTGCATTTTGTGTTTACTTGTGTTGTCCTTGACTATTGTTTAAATTGGTTTGATGTTCCGAAACACTTAAGTGTGACAAACATGCAAAGGAACAGGAAATGAGGAAGGGGGCAAACACTTTTTCACACCACTGTATATATATATGTATATATATATATATATATATATATATATATATATATATATATATATATAATGTATGTATGTGATTCTGCACTTCCGCTTAGGGGGTGGGGATGTCCACCTGCCACTGTTGATCATTGGGCAGAGACACAGAACAAAGTTCTGCCTATGTAAGAGGGAGTGATGGATTTTGGGGTTAGGGAATAAAATCCATCGCTTCCCTTAGCAAAAGCACCTAACCCAGCAAACAAATACTGGTTAGGCACACAGTAACCCTTTGATCGCCCTAGATGTTTAACCCCTTCCCAACCAGTGTCATTAGTACAGTGGCAGTGTATATTTTAGCACTAATCACTATATCAGTGTCATTGGTTCCCACAAAATGTCAAAAGTGTCAGTGATGCCGTGTACACATGAGCGGAATGTCTGACAGAAAAAGTCAGACGGAAGCTTTTCATCGTATATTCCGATATATATATTCGTATATTCATGTGTATGCCTCATCTGACTTTTTTTTTGAAAATTCGGACGGACCTAGAAATAGAACATGTTCTAAATATTTCCAACGGAACCAATTCCTATTGGGAAAACCGCTCGTCTGTATGCTGTTCCGACGGACCAAAAACAATGCATGCTCTGAAGCAAGTACGAGATGGAAGATATTGGCTACTGGCTATTGAACTTCCTTTTTCTAGTCCGGTCATACGTGTTGTACGTCACCACGTTCTTGACGATCGGACTTTGGTATGATTGTGTGTATGTAAGACAGTTTCAGTGGAATTCCATCGGAACTCCGTCGGAAAAACCTTCAAAGTTTATTCCGATGGGAAAAGCGGTCGTGTGTACAGGGCATTACTGTCCGATTGTCGATGGCCGAGTTTTTTGTTTATAGCATAAAAAATAAAAACGCAGAGGTGATCACATACCACCAAAAAAAACTCTTTGTGGGGAAAAAAAATACTTTTTATCTGGGTACAGCAATGCATGATCGTATAATTGTAATGCAAAAAATGGCCTGGTCATGAAGGGAGGTAATGAAGTCATGTCAATGCTGTTGGATATTATTAATGGCACACTTCCTTATAGTTTCCATACATTGTTTAGTCGACTATTTCAGTTTCTTGACTTAACTGTACCTATAATGATCAAGAGTACCTGCAAAGGCCAAATGCCAGAAGAGGGAAGGTTTCATCCCATTCGTAATCGTGAAATATTTCAGTTGTTGAAGACAATTAATTTCCCACAGACTTTGACACAGATATTTCAACACGACTTCACATGGCAAAACAGAAATATTCCGGTATCATGTAAACAAAGCTAGGCGTGACGATGAGTTTGCTGGGTGTCAGCGTATTAGAATGTGAAATATGTCTGGGGATGTCCGGTCTCAATCACTGTGTGGGAAAGGATATTTTTATCTTTTGTTCACAAAACTAGATTAAAGTCAATACATCAGTGGAATTGCTTTAAAGCGTATGTAATGGCAAACCTTTTTTTTTCTTAGGAAGGTGGGAAAGGTTAAACCCTGTGTCATGGTTTTCTCCTTGCCTTGTTCAGACTCCCTTGCAGCTGTCAGCTGTGGAGCGGTGCAGTGCAATAGAATCCAACATGGTTGCATTTTTACACACCGCTCTGCACTTCTCTGTGTTACCCTGCTCTTTTGTGCACGGCAGCTGTAAAAACGCAAGGTACTGCCTCCCCTTTGCTGGCAGCTGCGATCACAAAACTGAACTTTTTTTTTTTAAACCAGAGTTTAGTGTCACTTTAAATACACAATGTTAGTTAATACGATGACACTTTGTTCACTTTGAATACCTAACCATGTGCTAGCAAAAATTATGTTTTTTTTTTTAAACTTTTTTCTTTGTTAACAATAGTGTATTCAAAATGAGTACAGACTGACTTTATGTAACAGCGTGCCCTTTATAAAGTGAATATACAATTTGTTAAAGAGGAGTTCCGCTCCCCCACGAAAAAATAAAAAAATCAGCCTCTACAAATACTGTGGCTGCTGACTTTTAATATTAGCACACTTACCTTTCCAGGGTTCCCACGATGTCGGCACCCCAGACGATTTTCGTATCAGCTTTCTGGTGCTGCCACCATCATTCCTGGTAAGCGAAACCGGCAGTGATGCCTTTCGGCTTCACAGCCAGTTCCCTAATGCGCATGCGTGAAGCGCACTGCACTTTCTATTTGGCCCGGTGGTGGAGGAAGGAGGAGGGGGGCTGAACTTCTGAGGGACGGTGCCGTGGCACCATCTCCCGGAAGTGTGGAAGGGTGCCTGTCAAAGACAGGTACGCATTCCCCCTCCCCCCTGAAAGATGGCAAAAGAAGGGAGGGAGGAAGCAGATAAGCGAAGGTTCCATTTTTGGGTGGTACTTCGCTTTACAGTAAGTGAACAGCCTCAATCACTTCAGTTAATCAGCGACGGTGATTCCGAAAATATTGACGCCAGAGACAGGCAGATAATTGTTATTTTCAGTATCAGGCCAATAAAATAAGCCTATATATTGCTCTTTCTACAGATTCCTTCAAAAGACAACACTATTTGTATACAATCTAACCAGGCTTTGTGGCCAAATCGAAATAATCCAATGTACTTTAATATGTTATTTTTTGAACCAGGGCAATACACTACCATACCATGTACAATAAATTAAAAGTGGTTCTAAAGGCTCAAGATTTTTTACCTTCATGCATGAAGCAGTGCAGCACTGAGCACTGAAGCACTGAGCAGTGGCTCAGGAGCAAGCCTGCTCAGGTGCTCCAATAGCAAGGTGCTTGATATGGGGACACTTGGCAGGATGGAGGGGCCAGGAGCGCCAGTGGGAGACCTGAGAAGAGGAGGACCAGTGCTGCCTTGTGCAAATCTACTGTACAGAGCATGTGAGTATAACATGTCAGTCTTTAATACCACTTTAAAGTAGACCATTCCCCTCCTCCTTACATCAGCTCTTCATGCTGATACGAAATCATTTTACATTCATTAGTTAAACTTTTTTTTTTTTTTTTAATGGGTGATTCTTTTTTATACCTTCTGTAGATTAATCCATCTGCCTTTACTTCCTGAATCTCTGCTTGTAACTCTGGGTCTGCCTCCAGGAACATGTAACAGGCAGATGAACAGAGGGGGGACACACTGGTGGCATGGCCTTTCCAGGATTCATCTTAGAGGCCTTGGTGAGTTTTCCAGTACCTCACACAACCAGGAAGTGGACAAATAATAAATGTAAGTAGAAGCAAAAAAAATTTGTCTCATATGACCATAACACCTTTTTCCATGTGGCCTCAGAATCTTCAAGGTGCATTTAAGGTGGTCAGATGAGACTAAAATTGAATTATTTGGCCTCAACACCAAACGATATGTCTGCCAGAAATACATTAGAGCTCACCATCCAAATAACACCATTCCTACAGTAAAGCATGGAGTTGGTAATGTCCTGTTATGGGGGTGTTTCTCTGCAGCAGGGACTGGAACACTTGTCAGGATAGAAGAAAAATTTATGGGGGAAAATACCATCAAATTCTTGAGGAAAATCTGCTGTCCACTGCCAGAAAGTTCAATGGGAAGAAGGTTTACATTTAAACATCACAATGACCCAAAACACACAGCAAAATTTACCACACAGTAATTGAAGGAGAAAAGGGTGAATGTCCTTGCAGGACTTAAGCCGCGTACACACGGGCGGACTGTATGGCCTACTTAGTCCGTCGAAACACATTTCAGCGGACAGTCCGCTCGTGTGTGGGCTTCAGCTGACTTTTTCAGCGTGCAGTCTGGCGTACTAAGTATTTCGGATTTTTCGAAATACTGTCCGTCATACTTTGGTTTCAGCGGACAATCCGCTCGTCAGTAGGCTAGTTTGACGGACTAAGAATGGCGCATGCTCAGAAAGGATTTACACGGCGAAAGGTTGCATTGCTGTGTATTGGACTTCCTATTTCTAGTCCCGTCGTACGTGCTGTACACGTCATCGCGCAAGCTTTCGACGGACTGTTTGTGCATCCGTGTGTGGTCAAGTCAGTTCATTCGAAAGTAGGACAGACTGTCCGTCGGATTGTATGGCGGACTAAGTAGGCCATACAATCCGCCCGTGTGTACGCGGCTTCATTCAGAGCCCAGACATAAATCTCATTGAAAATCTGTGGAATGACTTGAAGACTGCAGTCCACAAACAGTCACCATCTTGAGCAGTTTTGCAGAGTAGACATGTGTGCCGTCAATAAATTTGTTTCGTTTCTTTCCGTTCCGTTATGTAATAGGCGTTAATTCGTATTTTGTAATTCGTGTCCGAAATTTCAATTTGGATTCGTATGAAATATGAATTTTCGTTTGTTAACTTTTCGTAATAAATTACGAACGTTTGTTATGATGAATTCAAAAAGCAAAAAATACCTTTCTCAATATGGTAGTCATCGACTCATTATGCTCATTATGAGGGGCTCCTACCATCACTGTGCTGTGCTGACATCCTTCTGGGGCTGTACCCCTGCTGTGCTCATTATGAGGGGCTCCAACCATCCCTGTGCTGTGCTGACTTCCTGGGAATGTATCCCTGCTGTACTCATTATGAGGGGCTCCCACCATCCCTGTGCTGTGCTGACTTCCTCCTGGGGCTGTACTTCTGCTGTGCTCATTATGAGGGGCTTCCACCATCCCTGTGTTGTGCTCATTATGAAGGGTCCCCACCATCCCTGTGCTGTGCTGACTTCCTCCTGGGGCTGTACCCCTGCTGTGCTCATTATGAGGGGCTCCCACCATCCCTGTGCTGTGCTGACTTCCTGGGTTTTTAACTTCATCATAATAAATAATCGTAATTATTATGACAATAATAAAACAACATTAACGAACATTCTCATTTTGTCCGATTCTGAATCTCCCATCGACTACCAGTACCAGTCTCCCACTCCCATATTAAAAAGGTAATTTTCCCAACCCTCACTCAGCAGCAGAAGAAAACCTCTGATTGGTCAACAAAACACCAGTCACGTTTCTGTTGTATTGGAATTTGGATCAGAAATTCGTCAACGAAATTTCATATACAATTCAGAAGCATAGAAATGTGTATTTCAGATGTTTCCGAACATACAAATTTTCATAAATTCGTACAAAACAAACCACACATGTCTACTGCAGAGATCAGAGGGCAAATATTGCAAAGTCTAGATCTGCAAAGTTAATAGAGATATATCCCAACAGATTAAAGGCTGTAATTAAAGCAAAAAGTGGTTCAGTACTGTTGTAATTGTAAAATAAGAGTGAATTCATCGGAGAAGCATCCAAGAAGCGCTAGCGGGGGGTAAATCTCGGGCGCTAGCGGGGGGTAAAAGCGCCGCAAATCCGCCAGTAAAACGCCGCTAAAAATAGCGGCGTTTTACCGCCCACGCTATGGGTGGTGTGGTGTGAAAGGGGTCTTATAGTTGTCCTGTGGACAGATTCTCCCACCTGACCTGTAGATCTCAGCAGCTACTCCAGAGTTACCATGGGCCTCTTGGATGCTTCTCCGATGAATTCACTCCTATTTTAAAATTAAAACAGAGGCACCTTTACAAATATTTAGTAATGCAATATACAAACAGATACTTATAGATCATTTCAAGATTTTTATTCTTTGAATAACTCATTTTCTTTTCATCCCCATCCTTCTCATACCATTTCACATACAGTGGGTATATAAAAGAATCACCCCCTTTAAAATAATCACATTTTGTTGCTTTGCAGCCTGAAATTTAGACAGACATCGTTTTTGTTTTATCCAACTGTATTTACTAGTGCAACTTATAACACCTAAGTGAAAGATATAACACCAACATGTCAGAAAAAAAATCACTGATTATGAAAAAGGATCACCCCCCTGTGTCAGTATTGTTGCCAGAGAGAGTGTTGTGTCAACATTGCAAGGAAGAAGAGAAGAAGGCGGCGGAGGCAGTGACAGTGACAGAAGACCGGGCCAATGCTAGTAAAAGAGCTAGCAGAAGATACCGGACGAGTCCGGCGAGAAGACCCCCCAAGACGGAAGAAGAAAAGACCACTGAAGCTGTCCAATAAATTAATTCAAAAACTTGCGTTGTTTTTTTTTATTTACACATTTTTCACCAGGTGAATGGGTAGGGGTACATCGTACCCCATAGTCATTCACATAGGGTGGGGGGGCTTGTATCTGGGGGCCTTATTAAAGGGGGCTCCCGGATTCTGATAAGCCCCCCGTCCACAGACCCCGACAACCAACGGCCAGGGTTGTTTGGTGCACCCCCCCATGTTAAGGGTACGCAGCCTGGTACGGCTCAGGAGGCGGGCGCTCGCTCGTCCCCACCCCCTTTGCTGACTGGCCGGGCTGCATGCTTGGATAATGGTCTGATATGGACTTTGGGCGGACCCCCACACCATTTTTTCAGTGTAGGGCTTCCCCTTTAAGTCCATACCAGGTGACGGAGCTAGCGACGTGTCAATCTCACTGATGGAGGCGGTGACATTGACTTCCTTCGCTAGTCCCGTCTACTTGGAGCTGCGTTCAAAATAAACAGACTTTTCTCCGTGTGTGGGCAAGTCCGTTCATTTCAAAAGTCTGGCGGACTAGCACACAGGCGGGCGGGTTGTCCGGCAAGTTGGAAAATTTGATCCGACGGAAACAGTCTGATGCAGACCACACACAGTCGGAATAGCCGACAAAACGCTCGATCGGACATATTCCGTCGGGAATCTCCGATCGTGTGTACAAGGGCTTAGAATGATCCAAAGTCCAGACCTAAATCGAATTGAGAATCTGTGGCAAGACTTGAAAATTTCTGTTCACAGACGCTCTCCATCCAATCTGACAGAATTGCACTCTCTAGAGGTGCAAAACTGGTAGAGACATACCCAAAAAGACTTGCAGCTGTAATTGCAGTGCAAGGTGGTTCTACAAAGTATTGATTTAGGGGGGCTGAATACAAATGCACGCCACACTTTTCACATATTTATTTGTAAAAAATTTGAAAACCATTTATCTTTTTGCTTCCACTTCACAGTTATGTGCCACTTTGTGTTGGTCTATCACATAAAATCCCAATAAATTACATTTACGTTTTTGGCTGTAACATGACAAAATGTGGAAAATTATAAGGGGTATGAATACTTTTTCAAGGCACTGTATACCATAAGTATATATATTTATATACACCAAGTTACCATGGTTCATTGGATGGAGGCCCCCTTTTCAGTGATCAGAGAGGTAGATTACAGCCTGATTGTGAGGAACTCCTGAACATTAACCAGATGGATGAGATAGCAATTTGAAGCACTTCCAGCTTGATAATGAGTTTTTTTGAAGTTTTAAATTACCTTTGACAGATTTGTAAATAATCGTTGGCAGGCAGAATGAGGTTACAGTATCTTATATATATGCTCTTGATTAAAGTGATATAAAAAAAAACTACAAAAACATGATGGCTATTATCCAAGAATGTAAATACTTTGTACTTGCATCTTTCTGTATTGCAGTCATAGAAGCATGATGAGAAACTATAGTGGTTTGGGTCTCATTTTTTTGTAACGCTTACATATGTATGAATCTTTATTATACAGTCAATTGATTCAAGGTATTTTCATGTTACTTACAAATGCAGAGCATGCCATGCTTTCAAATAGGATAGCTAACTCTAATTTGATGATAGCACCAGCACATTGATAATCCAGATGACTTCCATCTCTACTATCAATGAGGAAGGAGCTACATGGGTGGTCAAATATCTTGACTTCTGCAACATTCAGTCACTTGTTGGCATTTAAGTCATATGCGCCATACTAAAAACAAACAATTGTCCAATGAAGTGTCAGGCCTGTAGCAGAAAATTAAACTTGTCTGTCACATGTTTCTGTGAGTTCAGAATAAAAAACTAGCTATTACATGCTAGTAGCATGTATGCCTAATCTCTTCAACTTTCTGGACCTTGAAACATATGCAAAATGTAGTATTATATACGATTGTTGGTTATATTCATTCTGTTCTCCTTTACAATATAAACTCCTTAAGCTCAACCTGCAGCTAGGGATGAGCCGAACACCCCCCGGTTCGGTTGGTACCAGAACTTTCGAACGGACCCCACGTTCGTTACGAACGTTAGAACCCCATTGAAGTCTATGGGACTCGAACGTTCGAAATTAAAAGTGCTAATTTTAACGGCTAATATGTAAGATACTGTCCTAAAAAGGGTTTGGGGACCTGGCTCCTGCCCCAGGGGACATGGGTCAATGCCTAAAATGTTTTTAAAAATGGCCGTTTTGGCGGGAGCACTGATTTTAATGACGATTAAAGTGAAAAAAAAAAAGTGAAATATTCCTGTAAATATGGTGCCTGGGGGGTGTCTGTAGTATGCCTGTGAAGTGCCACGTGTTTCCCGTGTTTAGAACAGTCCCTGCACAAAATGACATTTAACGGAAATAACACCATTTAAAGCTGCTTGCGGTTTTAATGTTATATCTGGTTCCTGCAATATGGTTGAAAATCATTCAGAAAAATGGCATGGGTAGCCCTCCCTGCCCATTACCAGCCTATTTGGGTCTTGTACGCATATTAAGGGGAACCCTGTACCCATATTAAAAAAAGGAAATGCGTGTGGCCCCCAGGCCCTATATACTCAGAACAGCAGTATACAGGCGGTGCAAACAAGACAGGGACTGTGTAGGTTTGTTGTGTTAAGTTGAATCTGTTTGTAATTTTCAACTGGTAAATTTTTAAAGTGTAGCTCCAGTCAAAAAAACTATTTTTAAGCTTTTTGGAAAACATAGGGAAGGGTTATCACCCCTGTATAATTTGTTTTGTCGTCCATCTTTTTTCATCTCACTTGCTGTTGTCTCCTTCCGTTTGCAAGTAGGAGATGTTTGTAAGTTGGATGCAGAAATGGCGGAACAAGGTGTTGGTTTTGCCACAACATTGTAAGCCCTCAAAGTGACTCTTGGTGGGCGCTGGAGCGCCCTGCTGTGAACAATTATATCAAGAATTGTAATTACATGCCATTGTTGAACAGTGGTAGAAAAATTGACCTTTGGTGGTTGTGGTGCTGGTGCCACAACACTACAAGTCCTCACCGTTACTCTGGGTGGGCACAGGAAGGGGCCCTCCTGTGAAATAGTATATCAAGAATTGTAATTACATGTCCCTGTTAAGCAGGGGCAGAAAAATGTGGCCTTAGGTACTGCTGCTTGTGCCACCACACTGCAACCTCTTCCATATACTCTAGTTTTATTGCAGGAATTAGCCCTGCTGCAAAGCATTGCATCAAAAATTGTACTTAATCGCCCCTGTTAAACAGGGGCAGAAAAATTGGGCCTTAGGCACTGGTGCTGGTGCCACCACACTGCAACCTCTGCCATATACTCTAGTTTTATTGCAGGAATTAGCCCTGCTGCAAAGCATTGCATCAACAATTGTAATTAAACGCCCCTGTTAAACAGGGGCAGAAAAATTGGGCCTTAGGCACTGGTGCTGGTGCCACCACACTGCAACCTCTGCCATATACTCTAGTTTTATTGCAAGAATTAGCCCTGCTGCAAAGCATTGCATCAAAAATTGTACTTAAACGCCCCTGTTAAACAGGGGCAGAAAAATTGGGCCTTAGGCACTGGTGCTGGTGCCACCACACTGCAACCTCTGCCATATACTCTAGTTTTATTGCAGGAATTAGCCCTGCTGCAAAGCATTGCATCAACAATTGTAATTAAACGCCCCTGTTAAACAGGGGCAGAAAAATTGGGCCTTAGGCACTGGTGCTGGTGCCACCACACTGCAACCTCTGCCATATACTCTAGTTTTATTGCAGGAATTAGCCCTGCTGCAAAGCATTGCATCAAAAATTGTACTTAAACGCCCCTGTTAAACAGAGCAGAAAAATTGGGCTGATGGCATCAACCAGAACCAGAAATGTTCTTCCAACATATCAGCGGAGGAGGAAGAGGATAGACAATCAACATAACAGGACAGTCACTCAGCATCAGCATAGGCAGTCTTGAAGGGATGTGGTATTTGAAAAAAATTATTCTGTTACATCAGCTTCAGGTGCTTGGTAGCTGTGGGTGATCCAAGACTGATTCATCTTGATGAAGGTCAGTCGATCAACTGATTCGGTGGACAGGCGCACCCTGTGATCGGTAACAAAGCCACCAGCAGCACTGAAGGTGCGTTCCGAAAGAACGCTGGATGCAGGACCGGCCAGTAGCTCAATTGCATACTGTGCAAGCTCTGGCCAGTGATCCATCCTCAAGACCCAGTAAGCCAGAGGATTTTCGGTGGGAAAGGTGTCCAAGTCTGACCTTGCCCCTAGGTATTCCTGCACCATGTAAATCAGACGCTGGTGATGGGTGCTGGAACCGATCATACCTTGGGGCTGCGGACTAAAAAATTGTCTGAAAGCATCAGTTAGACGGCCACCTTCTCCACCGCTCCTTCTGACCGATGCCTCAGCAACACGTTGTCCAGGACCAGGAGTTTGTAACCTCCCAGTCTCTGGGAACGCGTTGCACAGACCTTTCTGCAAGGCCTCCCGGAGATGTCTCATCCTCTGCTCCCTCTGCGATGGCAAGATAAGGTCGGCAACCTTACCCTTGTACCGTGGATCAAGGAGAGTGGCCAGCCAGTAATGGTCCCTCTCCTTGATCCGAAGAATACGAGGATCCTTCCGCAGGCTTTGCAGGATCAGGGAGGCCATGCAGCGTAGGTTAGCTGAGGCATTCGGTCCGGAGTCCTCTGGGTCACTAAGGGCAACATGATCCACAGCTACCTCCTCCCAGCCACGTACAAGTCCATGTGTTTCTTGGGACTGTAAATCATCCCTACAAGACTGCTGCTGCTGATGCTGAGTGCCAGCCTCCACCTCCATGCTGACACAATCATCCTCCTCCTCCTCTTCCTCCTCCTCATCCTCTTCCTGTGTGATGGGTGGCACAGCAGGAACACTGTCTGGATAAAGGGGGCCTTGAGAGGCAAGGAAGTCCTCCTCTTCCTGCCTCTGTTCTGCCTCAAGTGCCCTGTCCATTATTCCACGCAGCGTATGCTCCAAGAGGTGGACAAGAGGTACAGTGTCACTGATGCATGCACTGTCACTGCTCACCATCCTTGTGGCCTCCTCAAACGGTGGCAGGACAGTGCATGCATCCCTGATCATGCCCCACTGGCGTGGTGAGAAAAAACCGAGCTCCCCTGACCCTGTCCTGGTGCCGTAGTCGCACAGGTACTCATTGATGGCCCTCTGCTGCGTGTGCAGCTGCTGCAGCATGGCCAATGTTGAGTTCCATCTGGTGGGCATGTCACATATAAGGCGGTTCTTGGGCAGGTTCAACTCCTTTTGGAGCTCAGCCAGCCGAGCACAGGCATTAAATGATCGGCGGAAATGCACACAGACTTTCCTGGCCTGCTTCAGGACATCCTGTAAGCCGGAGTACCTGCCCAAGAACCGCTGCACCACCAGGTTAAGGACGTGAGCTACACAGGGCACATGGGTCAGTTGTCCCTGTCGGAGAGCGGAGAGGAGGTTGCTGCCATTGTCGCAAACCACCATTCCTGGCTTAAGCTGGCGTGGCGTCAACCACCTCTCGGCCTGCCCCTGCAGAGCTGACAAAACATCCACCCCAGTGTGGCTCCTGTCCCCCAAACAAACCAGCGCAAGCACGGCATGGCATTGTTTTGCCTGCGTACTTGCGTAGCCCCTGGAACGCCTACGAAGCACCGCTGGTTCTGAGGACAGAGCACTGGAAGAGGCCATGGAGGAAGAAGAAGAGGAGGGGGTGGAGGAGAGAGGTGTGTCACAACCAATAGTAGCATTTTGGAGGCGTGGTGGCGGAACAACCTCCAACACTACTGCACCTTGTCCTGCATCCTTCCCAGCAGCCAGAAGAGTGACCCAATGGGCCGTGAAAGACAGGTAACGTCCCTGTCCATGCCTGCTGGACCATGAGTCAGCGGTAATATGAACCTTACCGCTGACCGCCCTGTCCAGCGAGGCAAGGACATTGCCTTCCACATGCCGGTAGAGAGCCGGAATCGCCTTCCGTGAGAAAAAGTGGCGTTTGGGGACCTGCCACTGAGGAACCGCACATTGTACAAACTCACGGAAGGGGGCCGAGTCTACCAACTGAAAAGGCAGCAGTTGAAGTGCTAGCAATTTAGCCAAGCTAGCATTCAACCGCTGGGCATGTGGATGGCTGGGAGTAAACTTCTTCCGCCGGTCCAGCAGCTGGGGCAGGGACATTTGCCTGCTATAATCGGACGTGGGTGTACCGCTAGCAGAGTTCCCGGAAGCACTTGGCTGTGACACACCTAATTCTACACCTTCATTCCTCTCAGAGCAGGTTTCAGAGAGGACTGAAGGTCTAGTGGGGTTGGAGATGCCAGCTGATGAGGAGCAAGGAGAGGTCCGCTTTGTTCTTTGGTGTGGGTCTTTGAGGTACGCTTGCCAACGAGCTGCATGGCAGGTCAACATATGTCTGGTCAAGCATGTGGTGCCCAAGCGGCTGATGTTTTGGCCACGTGAGATACGCTTGAGACATATGTTGCAAATAGCAGCGGTGCGATCTGATGCACTCGTCTCAAAAAAGGCCCACACCAAAGAACTTTTAGAATAACGCGCAGAGGCAGCGCTCTGCACAGGCGGAGCTCTGCGGTGTGATTCAGTCGGTGTGCTGCCCCTAAGCTGGGAGGGCATCCTGCCTCGTTGGACATGTGCCTCCTCCTCCTCCTCCTCCTCCTCCCTCCTTCCAGGCACCCACGTGGAGTCAGTGCCCTCATCATCCCCTCCCTCTTCATCGCTGTAGCAAACCTGGCAGTATGCTGCAGCTTGTGGAACATGACTGCCAGATTGCTGTCCTTCTTGAGCATCCCCTCTCTCTACGCTCACGCTACTGCCTTCCTCTAGCTGAGTGTCATCATCAGAGCCCACAAAACACTGGGCATCCTCCTGGAGCATGTACCCAACACTGTGCTCAAAGAGTTCAGGAGACTCCTCAGGAGGACGTGGTGGGTCTAGGGAAGGAGTCACTAATGATGACATTGAGAGGAGGGAAGACGATGCGTTGGCAGCTGCTTTGCTACTACCCTGAGACTGGGTGAGAGAGGGTGAGGAGGATGAAGAGGGCTTGGTCATCCACTCTACCAAGTCGTTGGCATGTTGCGGTTCAACATGTCCAGCTGCCGAAAAGAAGGACAAGCATGTCCCATGGCCACGTGCTGATGACAATGCACCGCGTCCACGACCAGCACTGTTGTCTCTAGACACAGAGCCTGCTTGCCCTCTTTTATCGGCTCGCGCCTGTCTGCCTCTCCTTGCTGGCCTTCCAGACATGGTAATGGCCTGAAGGGAGTTGGGTAAAACAGCTGTTGGGTAGTTTATATTGTGCTGGAGGCACACAACACCCACTAACTCCTGCAGATGCCTTTTTTATAGAACACCAGAGATAAAGGGGTATATACAGATGTATACTGTGCTGTGCTGGAGGCACACACAACTTCCAATAACTCCTGCAGATGGCAAGTGGGCTCAAATAGAGAACAGCTATGTAGGTGGATATAGCGGTATGTACTGGGTACAGAGCATGCAGACAGCACGCACTATCTCCTAACACTACTGACTGCAAGCTCTATTATTAAAGATAGATCACTAGCTATATAGGTGAGGTGAATATCGCGGTGTATACTGCGGTCAGGGCACGCAGACAATAACCAGAAAACAGCAGAGATAAAGGGGTATATACAGATGTATACTGTGCTGTGCTGGAGGCACACACAACTTCCAATAACTCCTGCAGATGGCAAGTGGGCTCAAATAGAGAACAGCTATGTAGGTGGATATAGCGGTATGTACTGGGTACAGAGCACGCAGACAGCACACACTATCTCCTAACACTACTGACTGCAAGCTCTATTATTAAAGATAGATCACTAGCTATATAGGCGAGGTGAATATCGCAGTGTATACTGCGGTCAGGGCACGCAGACAACAACCAGAAAACAGCAGAGATAAAGGGGTATATACAGATGTATACTGTGCTGTGCTGGAGGCACACACAACTTCCAATAACTCCTGCAGATGGCAAGTGGGCTCAAATAGAGAACAGCTATGTAGGTGGATATAGCGGTATGTACTGGGTACAGAGCACGCAGACAGCACGCACTATCTCCTAACACTACTGACTGCAAGCTCTATTATTAAAGATATATAAATATAGTGAAGTGAATAGTGAATATAGTGGTGTATACTGCGGTCAGGGCACAGACAATAACCACTACACAACAGCAAGATAGGAAATCAGCCAAAAACGTTCGGTGTGTACTGTGTTGAAGGTACACAGAACACCCACTGCTTCAGATGCTAACACACTACACGAGGCCGCCTCAATGGCGGCCTTATATAGTGTGGGGCGTGCACTACACAGCCTTAGCTATGATTGGCCACAGGCATCCTGCCTGTGGCCAATCATGGCTCTCCTCGCTGCTGGCGCTGCGATTGGCCAAGCATGCGGGGTCACAGTGCATGCTTGGCCAATCATGAGCCAGCAATGCACTGCGTCATCGCAGTGCATTGTGGGCCGTGAGCGCCAATGCGAATTTTGACGCGAACGGACCAAGTGTTCGGATTTCGCCGAACGGACGAACAGCCAATGTTCGAGTCGAACGTACGTTCGACTCGAACACGAAGCTCATCCCTACCTGCAGCCCCTTAGTATTTGTACTGCCCTTGGACCCTAACAGTCAGTACTAGAAGTGTGTTCACTGGTATGTAAAGGGGCTGCAATGGCAGCAATCTCTAGCAGTCTTAAATAGTGTTCTCAGTCTCTGACTGTCTCTTGCACCATGTTTCCAGTCATACCTCTAGAATTTTTACAGTTATTGACCATCTTCTGAAGGATGTCCACAGTCTCTGACAGCCTACTGTAGAATTACATATGCTGAATATTATGTGCAGCCCTATGGTGATGTCAAGGATCAATAACTGAAGCCCCCTATACCTTTTAGTTTGGCAACTACTTATGTCAAAGAAACCCTATCACGCGACCATTAATTTTAACAAAAACCTTACCATAGCATTATATGTGCATGCAACTTATTCTACATTTGTCATTTACCTGTAAAAGCACCATTTGTCAGGATATCCCAAATCCCTGAAACTGCTACATGGTGCTGCCATCCTGGATGTGATGGCAGCAGCCCCAACAGACTCAAGTGATGTTCTATAGTACTTTCCTTCACTACCCTTCCGTAAGCTACATAAAAGGTAATATACTGAGGTGAGGGCAGAAGAGCTAGACCAGCCCATGGAGTAATCTGTCACCTCCAGAATAAGAGGAGAAGGTTTCTGACATGCAAGGAGGGAAGGGACTCTGCTTAGGAATTGTGACTTGAAGCGAAACGTACATTAGAACATGGGACTGCCTTTTCTGGGTTCTGTGTGACGTCATGTCCAGGCCGGGGATCAGAGAACAAGGCTTGGAATATGCTGGCTCCTTGCTGGTTGCAGAGGTGACATCCCATCCCTACTCGCTGTATATGCTGGTGCCGGCTTTCAGGCATCCACAAATGTGAGTGTAACCAACTTATTTTAAACTGCCAACCAATTTTATTTATAGTTATTGCACTATGATAATTTATATCTATCTCCTGTTTGGTCATCATACATATGAGTGATATCAAAATTGGAGGAGTCCTCGCAGCACACCCCAGGAGGAATCTTGGTTTTGGAGAACAAAAAAAGGGTTTTTAGACGAACCTGTAAAAAAGGGTCACACATCTCTGGTGAGTGCACATCCATACTTTGATCACAAGCTGTGAAGGATTTTTGAAAATTGCTGCTACTACTTTGGTGTTTGGAATTTATCACACTGGACTATATAATTACTTATATTATTTTTATTTTTATTATTTACTGTATATTGCAATACTTTCATTATTGTACTGTCACTTGTGACTATCATCACCGGGAGGAGGATCAGTGTTGCAACAACAAATATTAATTTGCTGTTGTAATACCTGGGTTGGCTCGTAGTGCATTGCTCTGCACCATGAGCCCACCCTAATTGGAAGCCTATTAGAGCCTCTGGATATATTTCAGGAGCACGGCGTCCTGAAAGGGGCCGGACCCATGAATAGGGGGTGGATAGATCATCACATCGCCACATCGCTAGAAGGTGGAGGGGGTGGTGGCCGTGGATGGGGGGGGGGGGGGCAGTGTTTGGATGCCCCTAATGGACAGGCCGCCACTGGAATCGACTCCTCTTGTAGTAATCAAATCTTCCAGCAGGTTCACAAGACATGTAGCAGGTGAATACAAAATAATTTCTGGACGGGAAAAAACACTGCAAGCAAACATTTAAAATACTTGATTTTTCTGTGCTTTCACCTGCATTTTTTAAGTAGGTGATGGGGACTCTTTAACATTTGAATGTATTTTAAAACCAAAAAAACCCTATTTGAGACATTTTGAATAAGTGATGATTTACAACTTTGAATTATATAAAGCAGAAGAGAGCATGCAGATCTGGGTGAATGTTAAAAGTGATCTTTATTTATACAAAAATAACAAGCTTTACTCACATTTAGTGGATTGTGAAACAGCTGTATATACAACCAATCCATACAGGGGGAAACTGTGAGCGAGGTCAGCAGCTCTGCAGTTAATGATCAGATCCTTCACACCACAGTAGCAGACAGACTGAGGAGTGATGTCACATGTGCCCACCGCCCAAGTTTCTCTGTGAGATCCATGCCAAAGATTTGGTCTAGAAGTGGCCAGAGCCCAGCAGTCTATGTACATCCACCTACTTACTTACTTCTTGTATTGTGTAGTTGTGTTTCTTGATCATACATCACGGGACACAGGAGCTTCATTACATAGTGGGTTATATAGGCACCTCTGGTGATTGGACACTGGTTGACCCTAATTAAGGAGAATTCCTCCCCTATATAACCCCTCCCATCCGGGAGGCACCTCAGTTTTTTCGCCAGTGTCTGGTCGATGGTCACGTAAAACTTAGCTCTATGCGGGTCCCGGCGAGGGCCGAAGGGCTACAACAAACCGGATCCATACCTCGGGCCGATATTTGACTCCCAAGATGGTATGGTACCCGGGCCTCGTCTGCCGAAGACACGAGGTTTTGCCTGTAAGTCCTCTCCATTGGAAGACTGGACTCTGGGACAACCAGACTTGGGGTACTGTTGACTCAGGGCGCCCGTAAGTTTCTGGCAGAGTTTTTTACAAGGCCCAGGTAGGAGGATCTTTTCGTAAGAACCCCAGATACGCCTGAAGGTTGGCTAACAATACCCGCCGTGATGGGTGAAGGCTGGAATTGGTCTGAACACAGCAATTCCTGCGGCGGGGAACAGGTATGGGAAGTCATCCTATATATTTAATATATGAATGGATTTCTTCATTGTGAGTAGTTGTATGTCTTACCTGGTTTCCACCACTTGAGGGAGTAAGAGCAGCCTGATGCATACTTACATGCCTTTCAAACAAACACGCTCAGTGAAATGCCTGGTTCTCCCAGCTACTCACGTCTCCTTGCAGTCCCTGCCACAATAAAGGTAAAAAAGGGGTCCCACGCAGATCAGGGGGTCCCATGTCACTCCTTTTGGGTTCTCCTCCCCCCCCCGGATCCCGCAGTCCTCGTGCACGCGCGCGGGCGCGTGCACGCGCGCAGGGCGCGTTCCCGGCCTAATGGGGAAGGGGGGGGGTGTGGTTGCCAGCTGTGCACAATCAGGTGCTCTATGCTGCAATGCAGGCGCCAAAACGGCCGATTTAAAAGCCCAGAGCGTCAGGGGACTGTAAGGTGAGACACAGGAGCTGTGGGCTGTAAGCATCCGTGGGATTGGATCCAGGCGAACCCTGTCACTGAGGACTCCCTTAGGGCTACATTGGAGAGTTTTGAAGGGAGGATAATGAATTTTATTTCTGCTTCCCTAAAAGATAGCAGAAAAAGGGGTAGATCCCCTCCCTCTGCTGAAATCCCTCTCTCAGACAGCTGCTCTGAAAATGAGGAGAGATCCCTATCTTTAGAAAGGGATCATGAGCAGTCAGATCAGTCAGAGGATGAGGAGTTAGTCCCCTCCTCCCAGGCACTCAGAAAGCAGGTGCAGTATTACACTGAATTGGTGCGTACCACATTCAGAATGCCGGCTGCTGAAGTCGCTACATCCTCTGTCTCTTCCCTGGGAGTCAGGAAAGCCCCACAGACTGCTTGTTCCTTCCCAATTCATCCTTTAATGGCTGACTTGATGTATGAGGACTGGGGACATCCCGATAAACTGTTTACTCCTCCCAAGAGGTTTTCTATGAATTATCCCGTGGAGGAAAGTTCCACCAAGAAATGGGGGGCCCCGTCTGTTGATGCGGCTATCTCTTGTGTGAATAAAAACCTAACTTGTCCTTTGGATAATGCACAGGTATTTAAGGATCCAGCTGACAAAAGGCTGGAAACCTTGTTAAAAGCCTCCTTTTCCATGGCCGGCGCTGTGGTGCAACCTACAGTCGCAGCCGTGGGGTTGTGTCAGTTCCTTAAGGAACAGGTCAAACAAATGTTTGAACTCCTCCCCAGCGAGGAAGTAGTGAAATATGCAGAGATGCCTCACATCTTATGTTTCATAATTGATGCGATTTTGGATTCTGTCCAACAAGCATCACGTTTGTCCATCATGTTGGTACACATGCGTAGGGCTCTATGGCTAAAAAATTGGGCCGCTGAG
The DNA here is from genome assembly GCF_037356315.1 of Lithobates pipiens. Taxonomy (NCBI): domain Eukaryota; kingdom Metazoa; phylum Chordata; class Amphibia; order Anura; family Ranidae; genus Lithobates; species Lithobates pipiens. The sequence goes on along the minus strand of NW_027507790.1, from coordinate 174,793,361 downwards.
ATGTCATGCAAGAAGCATTTGGCTGGGTTCCCATTTAAAGGGGAACGTTTGTTTGGAGAAGAACTAGATAAATTCGTCCAAAATATCTCAGGAGGTAAATCTACACTCCTTCCAGTCAAGAAGAGTAAGCGTCCCTCATTCAGGCGTACTCTTTCTCCCGAAGCGTCAAGCTCTAAACAGTGGCGACGGCCTTCCCAGCCCTCCGCTGCTAGAAAGCCTCAGGGCCGAGCCCAGGGACAGAAGAGGACTTGGGGGCGGAAGCCTGCCAAGCAAACCTCCAAGACCTCCTTGTGAAGGGGCGCCCCCGCTCGGCCGAGTGGGGGGAAGGCTCCTGCGGTTTGCAGGCGCCTGGCGGGAGGAGATTCAGGACAAATGGGTGATCTCTTCGGTATCTCTGGGCTACAGGCTAGAATTTCAGAAGATTCCACCCTCTCGTTTTCTAAGGTCAAGGATCCCCAGGGATCCGATAGAGCGGAAACCGCTACTCCTGGCCTTAGATCAGTTACTATCCCAAGGAGTGATAGTAGAGGTGAGCCCGAAAGATCAGGGTTCAGGGTTTTATTCGAATCTCTTCACCGTTCCAAAACCAAACGGAAGTGTCAGACCTATCTTGGATCTGAGAGACTTAAACCGGTTTCTACACATCCAGACCTTCCGGATGCAGTCTATACGCACTGTGGTTTCCTCCCTGCAGGGAGGAGAATTCATGGCATCAATAGATATCAGAGATGCATATCTCCATGTGCCAATATTTCCCGCACACCAGAAGTTTCTAAGGTTCGCGGTAGAGCAGCGCCACTTTCAATTTGTGGCCCTGCCATTCGGCCTAGCTATGGCCCCCCGAGTCTTCACGAAGATTCTAGACCCTCTCTTAGCAATTTTAAGAGTTCAGGGCATAGCCGTCATGGCTTACCTAGACGACTTGCTTCTCGTAGAGAGAACTATAACGAGCCTAAGTCGCAGCGTCACCAGAACGCTAGAACATCTGGGCCGCCTAGGTTGGATTATAAACCTAGAAAAGTCGTCTCTGCAACCGACCACCAGGTTGGATTACCTGGGTCTCATTATCGACACCGCTCAGGGCAGGGTGTTCCTTCCAAGGCCAAAGGCCTTGGCCATTGGAGATCTGGTGCGCCTAGTTCTGGGCAGAAGATCTCCCTCTATTCGCCTATGTATGAGACTGTTGGGAAAGATGGTCGCCTCATTCGAGGCTGTCCCATTTGCCCAGTTCCACTCAAGGCCCCTGCAAAAATGCATCCTTGCGATTTGGAACAGGAAGCCCCAATTTCTGGATCTTCCTATGCGTTTATCCCCCCGGGCACGCAAGAGTCTTGTTTGGTGGTTACAAACCAGAAATTTGCTAAAAGGCAAAACCTTTCTTCCCCTCTCATGGAAGATTGTCACAACGGATGCCAGCCTGACAGGCTGGGGAGCCGTATTAGAGGGAACATGCTCGCAGGGAAAATGGTCTGCGACCGAAAGTCTGTTGCCCATAAATATCCTAGAGATTCGGGCAGTTTACATGGCACTCAGAGAGTGGTCTCACAGACTGCGAGGCTTCCCGGTTTGGATTCAGTCCGACAATGCCACCGCGGTGGCTTATATCAATCACCAGGGCGGTACCAGAAGTCTGGTGGCCCAAAACGAGGTGAATCGCATACTTGTCTGGGCAGAAGAGCATGTTCCGTGCCTCTCTGCAGTCTTCATCCCAGGAGTGGAGAATTGGCAGGCGGATTATCTCAGCCGCCAGCAGTTGTGCCCAGGAGAATGGGCTCTGCACCCCGATGTGTTTCGAGACATATGTTACAGGTGGGGCACTCCAGACGTGGATCTGTTTGCGTCCAGATTCAACAGGAAACTGGACAACTTTGTGTCAAGGACAAGAGATGCACTTGCTCAGGGGTCAGATGCTCTGACGGTTCCCTGGAGTCAGTACAACCTGATCTATGCCTTCCCCCCGAACCCGCTACTGTCACGGTTCCTGGGAAGGGTCAAGAGGGAGGCGAAGTCGGTCCTTCTAGTGGCCCCGGCTTGGCCCAGGCGACCATGGTTCGCAGAAATCATGAAGCTAGCAGTGGGCAGGCCATGGACCCTCCCTCTCCGGCCAGATCTGCTCTCGCAGGGCCCAATTTACCATCCTGCTTTACGCAGTCTGAATTTGACGGTCTGGCTGCTGAGACCCACATTTTAAAAGGCCGTGGTCTTTCGGGGCCAGTCCTTTCCACTCTGGTCAATGCCAGAAAGCCGGCCTCCAGGCGTATCTATTACAAAATCTGGAGGGCATATGTTTCCTGGTGTGAACCCAGGAGATGGCATCCCAGAAGGTATGTCATTAACAGAATCTTGGCCTTTCTCCAATCAGGCCTTGAATTGAATTTGGCCATAAGCACCATCAAGGTGCAGATTTCGGCCCTGTCGGTCTTTTTTCAAAGACCGCTTGCATCACATTCCCTGGTACGGGCCTTTATCCAGGGGGCTATGCGGATGAGACCGCCAGTCAGACCTCCGGTATGCCCATGGGATCTGAATTTGGTTCTCTCGGCCTTAGTAGTCCAACCATTTGAACCTTTGCATCTTGCTTCGTTAGTCCTCTTGACAAAGAAGCTAGTCTTCCTAGTAGCCATATCCACGGCTAGAAGGGTATCAGAATTGGCAGCTCTTTCTTGTAAAGAGCCCTATTTAATTATCCATAAGGACCGGGTGGTTATGCGTCCCAACAGGTCCTTTCTACCTAAGGTGGTTTCAGGTTTTCATCTGAATCAAGATATAATCCTACCATCCTTTTTTCCAGATCCTCAGTCCATAGAGGAAGAGTCCTTACACACTTTAGATGTGGTTAGAGCAATCAGTCTTTATCTTCAAGCAACTGCTCAGATAAGAAAAACTGACTGCTTATTTATTCTGCCAGAAGGCCCTAGAAGGGGTCAGGCAGCGTCAAAGTCCACTCTTTCGAGATGGATCAGACAGGTTATTTCTCAGGCTTATAGCTTAAAGGGGAAGATTCCTCCTTTTCAGGTGAAAGCGCACTCTACTAGGGCTGTCAGTGCTTCTTGGGCAGTGCATCACCAGGCCTCCCTGGCTCAGATCTGTAAGGCTGCGACTTGGTCATCAATCCACACATTCACCAGATTCTATCAGGTGGATGTCAGAGGGCAAGAGGATATCGCCTTCGGGCGCAGTGTACTGCAGGCTGCAGTTTAGGTCCTCAGGTCCCTGGCGGTCTATGCTTATGATCTGTGTCTCCCTCCCCTCAACCTGAGCATTGCTTTGGGACATCCCACTATGTAATGAAGCTCCTGTGTCCCGTGATGTATGATCAAGAAAATGGGATTTTTATATACAGCTTACCTGTAAAATCCTTTTCTTGAGAGTACATCACGGGACACAGGGCTCCCGCCCCTCTTGGGTTTTACGTGGTTCTTATTGCTTTGCTACAAAACTGAGGTGCCTCCCGGATGGGAGGGGTTATATAGGGGAGGAATTCTCCTTAATTAGGGTCAACCAGTGTCCAATCACCAGAGGTGCCTATATAACCCACTATGTAATGAAGCTCCTGTGTCCCGTGATGTACTCTCAAGAAAAGGATTTTACAGGTAAGCTGTATATAAAAATCCCATTATTATGCAGTTGTAACATTGGCAATCTCATGCAAGCCTGGAACTGGTGAGATTTTTTTATTTGAGAGGTTATAGCTCCTGTCAGATTTTTTAGCATGTGTTGCCATTAGGGAGATTTATGTGCTAGGGTTTCAGTCATTCCCTACTCTAAAAAAAAAGAAAGAAAACTGTCAGCATTCGGAAGATAGAAACATACAATTCCACTGCAGATGAACTTCTAAAAATAACCCATCCAGATTTCGCCTTGCAGTGGACAATGCTATACCCAGCCAAGCAGATCGCTTTAGACTGGGCATCCCAACATAACAGAAAGCGCATCTGACCTATGTGATGTCTTCTATAAAAAGTTATTACTACTAGTTCTTTCCTATATTCACAATCATGTCCCATAAAATCCATCCAAGGTTAGTTCTGCTCTGCTTATTGGATACAGGGGATGATCAAATGTTGATTCAACATTTGTTGGACATAGACAGTTAGTTTTTTGTTTTTTCTTTCAGCTAGCAGCTCAATGAAAAAGAAATCTAATGGATTCCTCCATCCACACAAGTGAGGTGTTGAACGGGGAGATAGACATGGATAGATCAACACATAGATCAAGATTCACCTAGTTCAGTAACATTTTGATCCATCAATGTCCAGCTTAAGCAGCACCTAGTCATTGCCTAAAGCATGCATCCCGACTGACAATGTTTCAAACTTTTCAAACCCTCTTCCTTAGAATTTGTATCATGTTGGTAGAGATGGAATAACCTTGGTTGTTTTTTTGTATTTTTTGTATGATATGCTGATTTGTAGAGTACTTTTGTGAGTATAAATTAATATTCCTTAATAACATTTTCTGGAACTACCACATGAGGCTGGTGCCCTTTCTATCTTCTTCTGTACCATTCCCTACTCTATGCAGAGTTTTTGGCTTTATACATAATGCTTAATGTAGTGGCCATAACCCTTTGTAGGGTGGCCTTGACTTTTTGGGCTTACTGGTTACCTCCGCTTGGCTGGTTCTTCCACGTCTAGAGGTTCCCAGGGTTGATACTCAACAACTTGGACGCTGACACCAATAAAGTCCTTTTGAAAGGTTTTATTTTGCAGGGGTAACATCCAACAACACAGTCTTGTATAGGAACAGAGGGCAAGGGTGAAGAACTCAGGCACCTTGAACTGCAGACATAGCAAAGTCTCTAATACCACCCAGAGAGTAGCCACTTGCAGCTGGGCGCTTAAAGGCTGAACAAATCTCTAGCCAGAGATTATGACAGTCAGCACTTGTAAAATCTCTGACCTTGAACAAGTTGTAACTGAAAGTGAACAGGAACCTTTTTCCTCAGTACCTTGAACGTTCTCTGTCTCCTTGATAGTACTGAAAAAAATGTGGATTCGTCAATGTCCTTCTCAACTCAGTAACCAGGCACTTCTCAGGATGCCACTTGTCGGCCCTCCTCCGAAGAGTCCTCCCCCGGTCACTTTCACAAGCTGTGGTGCCCCTCCAAGCCGAGAGCACACCCAGACACCTTGAATCCTCCCTCAGTTACTGCACCTCGGACCAGCCGGTTCCAAGACTCAGGAACAGACGGATCCCTACCCCAGACCAGGCGGGTCTATTGGGGCTAACCGACAGAAGAATGTTGCAGGGTGTGCAACCCGGGTCCCCTCGCGGGGCTACCCCGGTCCAGGAAAACAAGACCAGACCGCTTGGGCCTCACAAACTCCTACTGAACACAGGACCTCAACATCTTAAGTACCCCCCCAGACTCCTCAGCGGGGCCCGGCACACCCACTGATTGGTTCCGAGGAAGCTGATACACAAAACGTCCAACCAGGCCTGATTCTGGTTTGTCATGTGTAACCACTGTACACATGACCAAGCAGAACTCTAACACAGCCCAGCCAAACTAATGTCAAAGTTAACCTACATAATTAGCCCTCAGAACCCCACTACTGTTCTGAGGCAAAAACTAAATTTACACATGAATAACACTTTGTCCAAAATGTCATCCGCTACATTAACATAAAACTAACAACAGGTTCCTAAAGTCAATGTCACAGATTGACCATTTCAACTGGAGCTCCTGATTGCCTGATGTGATTTTCATTCCCAGTGTTCATGTTGTTTATTTGCTGCCAGTACTGTATAATCAACAGCCCACGCAATGGAAGGGAAATTTATCACTGTTCACCGACAGTTTGACATATTGGTTTTGTTGAGGAGGACAATTGTTTTTCAATTAATATCTTGAAAGTGTCACTTTTTGAAGTACCAACATAAGTAAACTGGCTGAATGAAATGTCACAACTGTCTCTAGACAATGCTAAGTGTCCTTCTGTTGAGTCATCACACATTCTTGTATGGTTTAGTTAAATCGTTAGTAAATACTCAACAAAGCATACAAGTTTCTCTCTAAGTTTTGCTGTTATAGGACAATGATCAAGAAATTAACATTTTTTTTTCTACTGTAGTCATCTTATACGTAAAAGCTTCTAAAAGCCTATTCGGTCTTTCATTTGCATATACACTATATTACCAAAAGTATTGGGGTGCCTGCACAATAAGAAACCGTTGCTCACAGGTGATGTTTGCCAGCCATGATGCTCAGACTGCACAGCAATTGAAGCACCCCTCAGGTATACGAATGTTTGGATGGCTGCACACTCAATACTTGCAAAAAAAATGGCTTCATTTTAGAACAAAGTCCATAAAAGCAACCACAACTGATCAGGCAGAGGAGGGGGGAGGAAAATGGCAGTTAGACACGTTTCACATGGAAGTTTGTGCTTTCTCAATACTGCATAGAGTTGCAGTCCACACAATGTATATAGTATATATATATATATATATATATATATATATATATATATATAGAGAGAGAGAGAGAGTATCATTGACTACAAAACATGTGTGTGTAATCGAATAACTGCAAGACATCAAACCGAGCTGGACTTTGTTCTACAATAAAAAAATTTTTTGCAAGTATTGAGTGTGCAACCATCCAATTATTCATATATTGGGACGCCTGCCTTTGATCATGAGACTGGAGACCAAACTCAAATATTTTTTCTAATATATAATCTCAATAATAATATAAATAAAGACCACTAGACTCACAATTGTGGTATAAATAGCTGTGGCCCTTGTTAATAGCATACCAATGGTTCAGCCATTAGACTGAGAATGGAGGTCGGAGGAGGTAGCATTGATGGCAATATAGAAGGAGCAGAGGAGTGGCCAGTCGAAGATGAAGGAAGGGACATGTTAAGTAGCTGGACCAGTGTCAGAAACCATGAAACAGACTGAGACAGAACTACAGTTAAATCACACTTGTTTTTTATAATAATATTAATAAAAATGTAAACCGAGTAAATGTAGTCAAAACATAACCAGAGTTCAGGAACCATAACGGATAGTCAGGTCCGCCAAAACGTCAGGGAACCAGAGATGAGCTTAGTAGAAGAGCAAGCAGGATCTGGAGCCAGAAAGAATGTCAGCCAAGCAAGTCTTTAACAGGAACACAGGAGAGCGTCTCTGGAGATGTGACCAAGGGGAAGGCAGAGATCATCTGGGCTGGATGGCTTAAGTAGGCAGGACTGACAGGCAGGATATCATCAACGGGTGAGTCACTGTGGAGAGAAAGGAGCTGGCAATTAGCTGGCAGCTGATCAGGCAGCTTTGAGAAGGAAGGGCTGAGCCCAGCCCTGACAGTACCCCCTCCTCCGCAACTTCTTAAATGGAATACACTTTCGAGAACCGGTCAACCACCATAAGGATAACTGTGTTGCCCTGGGAGTTGGGTAACACCACAATGAAATCCATAGACAGGTGGGTCCAGGGCCTCTCTCTATTGGGTATGGGTTGTAGGAGGCCCACTGGAAGGTGTCGTGGAGTCTTATGCCGCGTACACACGTATCAGACTATCCGGCGGACTTAGTCTGGCGGACAAACCGCCGGACTGTCCGCCGGACTTTCCGAACGAGCTACCTGCCCACACACGGTACTTTTGCGGCGGACTAGGTCCGGAAGACTTAGTCCGCCAGACTATCTGCTGTACCGCCAGACTATGCGCTGTACTTTTGAAATGAACGGACTCGCCCACACACACGGAGGAAAGTCTGTTTATTTTGAGCGTGGCTCCAGGTAGCCGGGACCAGCGAAGGAGGCGTCGCTGGCCCCGTCACCTGGTATGGACTTAAAGGGGAATCCCTACACTGAAAAAACAGAGTGGGGGTCCCCCTTTAGGTCCATATCAGACCCTTATCCGAGCACGCTACCCGGCCGGCCTCTTCCCGACAACCCTGGCCGTTGGTTGTCGGGGTCTGTGGGCTACCCGGCCGGCCAGGAAAGGGGGTGGGGATGAGCGAGCGCTCCCCTCCTGAGCCGTACCAGGCCACTTGCCCTCAACATGGGGGGGTGCTTTGGAGAAGGGGGGGCCGCGCAGCCCCCCCACCCCAAAGCAAATTGTCCCCATGTTGATGAGGTCAAGGGCCTCTTCCCAACAACCCTGGCCGTTGGTTGTCAGGGTCTGTGATCGGGGGGCTTATTGGAATCCGTGAGCCCCTTTAATAAGGGGGCCCCAACCCATTCACCTGTGAAAAAAAAAGTAAAAAAAAACACAACACGCAAGGGTTAATATACTTTATTGCACAGCTCTGGGGGTCTTCTTCCATCTTCCATCTTCGGGAGTCTTCTCGCCGGACTCCTCGGCTATCTTCTGCTAGCTCTTTTACTAGCGGAGGAGCCCGGCTTTCTTCTTCGCCGTCCTCTTCTTCTGACTTCAGGGGTCTTGTCCCCCTCTTCGGTTCTTCTTACAGGGCCACCGCGCCTTCTTCTAGCTCTTATACAAGCGGTCTTCTGTCGCCGCTGTCTTCTGGCCTTCTGTTCTTCTGTTCTTCTCTTCTGTTCTTCTCTTCTTGAGCTGTTGCCTCATCGCTGTCTCTGGCCACAATGACAGGCACGCGGCATGCGGCGACTTATATAGGGACATCGCCGGATGATGTCCCCGCCCATTATGATGTCACAGTCCCAGAGGATGCTGGGACTGTGACAGAAGACAGAAGACCGGGCCACCGCTTGTAAAAGAGCTAGAAGAAGGCGCGGTGGCCCGGCAAGAAGAACCGAAGAGGGGGACAAGACCCCCGAAGTCAGAAGAAGAGGGCGGCGGTGAAGAAGAAAGCCATGCTCCTCTGCTAGTAAAAGAGCTAGCAGAAGATAGCGGAGGAGTCCGGCGAGAAGACCCCCGAAGACAGAAGAAGACCCCCGGAGCTGTGCAATAAACGCGCGGCCCCCCTTCCCCAAAGCACCCCCCCATGTTGAGGGCATGTGGCCTGGTACGGCTCAGGAGGGGGGGGGCGCTCGCTCGTCCCCACCCCCTTTCCTGGCCGGCCAGGTACCGTGCTCGGATAAGGGTCTGATATGGACCTAGAGGGGGACCCCCATGCCGTTTTTTCGGCGTAGGGATTCCCCTTTAAGTCCATACCAGGTGACGGGGAGAGTGACGCCTCCTTCGCTGGTCCCGGCTACCTGGAGCCGCGCTCAAAATGAGCAGACTTTTCTCCGGGCGGGAAAAGTCTGTTCATTTCAAAAGTACGGCGGATTAGCACATACACGGCCGTATTGTCCGCCGAAATGCGAGTCCGGCGGACATGTGCAAAACTACTTTCTTAGTCCACACACGGGCGGACTTTTCCACTGGATTATTTGATCGTGTGTACGTGGCTTTACTCTGAGCACAGGCGGAACAGGCGGCTACGAAGCCGGTTACATCAGCACGTAGACTAGGCCCAAAAATTGGGAAATGGCCCAAAAAAGTTGATTCTTCCCAGGGTGGCCAGTAGCCTTCGTAGAACAGTAAGTCTGGAGCACGGCAGTGCTGAGACTCTCTGGGTCAAAGCAGCAGTCACAAAGTTTCTCAGGAGGAGCATGGACTTAAGCAGTAAGAATTTTGTCACCCAAAGGAGAAGAGAGACTGGTGTGAACTGTAGCCTGAATACGATCAGGAGGAATCACAGGAACCGGAACCGACTCCATCTTGGAAGTGGAGGATAATTGTTGTGACAAAGCGTCAGCCCTTACATTCTTAGTACCGGGTAAGAATGAGACAATGTAATTGAAATGAAACAAGAAAGGAGCCGATCGCACCCTTCTGGGAGAGAGGCGTTTAGCCTCAGACAAGAATGTGAGATTCTTATGGTCAGTAAGAATGAAAAGCGGCACAGTGGTACCTTCAAGGGCACGTCTCCATTCTTTCAGGGCTAAAATGATCGCTAACAGCTCTCTGTCACCAATCTTGTAATTGCACTTTGCAGGGGACAAAGTCTTGGAAAAGTAGTCACAAGGATGAAAAGTGCTCTCAGAGATAGGATGTTGAGACAGAAGGGCGCCAATTCCAGTCTCAGAAGCATCAACATCAAGGATAAAAGGTAATGTAGGATCAGGATGTGCCAACACAGGAGCAGAAACAAAGACAGCCTTTAGACTCTCAAAGGCCTTAATGCACTCCAGAGAAGACTCTGTAGGTTACCGTCCTTTCTGGTCATATCAGTCAGGAGCTTGACCAGAGATGAGAAGTTACGAATAAACTTCTAATAATAGCTGACAAAGCCAAGAAAATGACATTAACCCACGAGTCGGGGCCACTGTAGGACTGCTGAAAGTTTCTCTGGGTACATCGAAAAACTAGCAGTGGAAATTACATAGCCCAGGAATTTAACCTTTTCACGATAGAATTCGTACTTCTCCAATTTACAATAGAGATTGTTCTCTCTCAGTTTCTAAAGGACAAGACATATATCTGTGTGGTGGCTAACCAGGGACTTGGAAAATATGAGGATATTGTGGAGATAAACCACCACACATAACTGCAACAAATCTCAGAGGACATCATTAATACATTTCTGGAAAACTGCCAGGGCATTACAAAGGCCAAAAGGCATTATGAGGTACTCATAATGGCATGTTCTGGTATTAAACACAGTTTTCCATTTGTCGCCCTCCTTAATCCTCACGAGATTGTATGCCCCTCTCAAATTAAGCTTCGTATAAACCGTTGCTCCCTTGAGCAAATAACTCTGTAATCAATGGAATCAGATAAGCATTCTTAATTCTGAAACAATTGAGGCCCCTATGATCAATACGAGGTCTCAGTTCACCACTCTTCTTCTTCACAAAGAAGAAACCAGCACCAGCAGGAGACGAGGATTTGCAGGTGAAACCTTGATAAAGTGCGTCTGCAACATACTCCTCCATGGCCCTATCCTCCAAGACCAACAAAGGGTAAACCCGGTCACGGGGGGGGGGGGGGGGGTATGGCACCAGGATGAAGGTAAATTGTGCAATCATACGACCGGGGAAGAGGCAATCTACCGGCTTGACCTTTTTCAAAGACATCGCTAAAATTGCGGTACTCCTCACGCAGGGAGGAGAGTGAAGAGGTACACAGGACCTTGGCTACCTTCTAGAAGCACGACTTACTGCATTGTGACAACCAGGAGAGAACTTTAGCACGGAGCCAATCAAATGAGGGGTTGTGCCTCTATAACCAAGGATTACCAATAACCAGTGGAAACTTAGGTGAGGAAATAACTTGGAATTGGATTATCTCATGACAAAGAGCCCCTACGGCCATGGACAATGGAACAGTCTCATGAGTCACATGGGAAGGCTGTAGAGGTCTCCCTTCAAGAGCCTCAATGGAAAGTCGAGTGCCACCCAGCTGTAGCGGAATCGAGTGCTTCGATACAAAGGCAGCATCAATGAACAGGCCTGCAGCCCCAAAGTCGATTAGAGCCTGTATCTCAATGGACAACTCAGCCCAAGAAAAGTTAACTGAAACCAGTTTCAAATTTCCAAATCTTCGAATTTTCAAATTTCCAAATCTTCGAATTTTCAAATTTCCAAATCTTCAAATTTACAAATTTTAGATTTTTCGGATTTTAGATTTTTCGAATTTTCGCATTTTGGAAAAATTTGTTTAATGGATTTTTGTTAAATTGAATATTTCTGTATTAACAAACTTGTTGAATTTTGTCTAAAAATTTATTTGAAACAAAACGAATTGTCTAATAACAACTTGGGTTGTGAAAGCGGTGTTCCACCCGCAATTTATTTTATTTTTTTAAGTCAGCAGCTACAAACACTGTAGCTGCTGACTTGTAATAAGGACACTTACCTGTCCAGGGAGCCCGCCCATCGGTTTGGGGTGCAAGTGCCACCATTCTAATTAAGGAAACAAGCAGTGAAGCCTTGCGGCTTCACTGCCTGTTTCCTACTGTGCATTCCTAAATTGTGCTGCGCTTTACACAAATGTCCCAGAATAGATGGGGGGGGCTGCTCGAAGAAGAGGATATGACGTCCTGCACCACAGACCAGACAGATCATAAGTACAGACTGTACTTCATAAAAAGGTAAGTTAGAATAAAAATAAAATGTAACTAGCCAAAAATGAGCGGTGGAGAGGTGGTACTCCACTTTAATTTGATAATGATATACTAAATGAGTTCATAATTTTAACTTCATAAATTGTAGCTCGATTTATTAACCAATCATTTGTTACGCAGGAATTTGCTTTACAAATGATTGGATAACTAAAATAAATACTCGGCCAGTATATTGAATAGAGATTCTCAACTCTTATAGTAAATCAGCACCACTGTGAGAAAATGAAAACTCTCCTATATTGTACTGTTATCATTAGCAGTGGCAGAAATAGAAGAATGAAAGAGTCAGGAACCATTTCATGTGGAGCCAGCGGTTTTGGTTTGAACATGCTGTTCTATATTACAATACATTATTTTTTTCCAGCTTGCATAATAATGAACTTTAAAGTTTAAAACCCTTATTACCTTGTGATTTTCATGCTATGGCATGTATAAAATATAGATATATAATATTGAGTCAGTCCAATTGGTGCCAGTGAATATGAATAGTGCCATTGTTACAATTGAAATGTTTTTTACTAGCTGTGGCTGTACAAGTAGTATGGCAGGGCGTGCAAAAACTTGTATTAACAATCTTGCAATGCTGTAACCGTAAATTGAGCAGTTGCTGGTGCAGTCCGTAAACCATGTATGAAAAATGAACACTACTATAAACTGATATGTAAAGCCCCGTATACACGATCGGACTTAATGACCGGAAATATTGGATGTCAGGCTGTTGCCGGAAAATCCGACCATGTGTATGCTCCATCGGACATTTGTTGTCGGACTTTTCACCAACAAATGTTGGCTAGCATGTCTTCAAATTTTCCGCCAACAAATGTCTGTTGTCGGATTTTCCAATCGTGTGTACACGAGTCCATCAGACAAAAGTCCAAAGTACAAACAGGTCTTGTAAACTATCGTTCATAATGGAGAATTAGCATTCATGACGTGGCAAATTAGGAAATCTCCGAATGCAGTGCGTATTTTCTTCTCCTTTAATGGAATAATAGCAAAACTGCTTTGCTGGTGATTCTGATGGAGTTATTGCAAACACATTTTTAAAGGCTTTTTTTTTTCTAGTGATATAAAGAATAATATTATGTTTTTTTTGTATTTGTGCAAGTTACCACAACACCATTATCCCGTAGTTTTTAAGATCAAAGATACAACTATGTTGGTGTCCCTTGTCAATTTTACATTGTATTTTTTTTTAAATGTGCCTACTCCCAAACTGTCATTTGAAGTAAAACACATAGCCAAGTATTATTCTCCACATTTTTTTTATTGAGCATTAAAAAAATTATTTTTTTTTTTTAATTTATGTTTATTAACAGTTTTCAACACATATAATACAAAACATATGCCCCAAAACCCTCCAACATAACAGGATAGCTTTACGTGCATAAAACAATGTCAGGGAAATCAAAGTCCTTTGTGAATTTTGAGGCGCCAAGTCCTCCACCAGCCCAAGCAAACATGGCGTGACTGTGACCGGAATTGGCACCGAAAGTACCGTTTGTATAGTGGAGCATTAAAAAAAAATTAAAAATAAAATTAGACATGCTATCTGCCAATAGAACTTAACCAAAAAGTGCATTCTATGCATCCAAAAATATAGAAAATATACAAAATCAAATCATTATTCAACCACAAAAAAAAATTTGGTCAAAACAATAACTCCAAGGGCAATAATAAATAACACGTTATCTCCTCCGATTCCGCAACATGTCTGGTTGACGAACGGCCGTTCAGAACATAACTGAAAAGCACAAAATGAAAAGAGTGATCTGAAAATCGCTAAATTAAAAATGCGAAAAAAGAAAAGCACGAATCAACACTCACCAAACTTCTACTAACACGAAATTAGCAGAATGAGCCCAAAGGGTGCCGCTAAAGATCTGGAAAACCACATAGTACATCTAGTACATCACTACGTTCGTAATTGTTGGCCAACATTTGTGTGACTGTGTGTATGCAAGACAAGTTTGAGCCAACACCCTTCGGACAAAATTTAATGGTTTTGTTTGCGGAAAGTCCTATAAAAACATGTTGACATTCATAGTCTACCTTTATACATGTTGTGTTCTCTAAAAACCTTTGGGATATAAATTTTCCATCGTTTAAGAAGGCAGCACCACGTTGTTCTCTAAAAACATTAAACCTGCCCACCACTAAATTTCCACATATGCACCCTTAAGGAAATGACCTCAGAAGTGCAAGTATCATAGGACCATTTACTGTACTAATTCCAGTGAAGTCACTCGCAATGGAAGCTCTAAATACAGTTGTTTCACAGAATATACTTCAGGTTAACCATTTCAATAACGAGCACATTTACCCCCTTCCTGCCCATGCGATTTTTTTAGCTTTCAGCCACGGCTTTCCCTGGCGTCCTTCACCCATAGGCTGGGCAGGTACTGGTTAACCAAAGAAGCAAAAGCTGCAAAGAGCTGTAAAGCTGGCTAAACACTGATAGCCTGCAGGCTGAATGCAAAAAAAAAAAAAAAAAAAGAACTAACTGATTCTCCCATTCACATAGTCTTGGCTATTTTATTTTGAGATCTGGCCCAGCTAGCCCCATCTCATTAGAAGCAGCCACTGTTTGTCTGAATATTTTCAAGCAGGCATTTTTGACTTTTGTTGAATGGAGTGAAGCGGGCAGGGCCCCCCGTTGAGTGAATTTCGTACAATGTATGCCAAGCTTAAATCTCACAGACAAAACAGGAACAGCAAATCATCTTTAAGTGAGAAGAAATGCCTGCTTGTACAGTTGCCACAAGATAAGGTTTCCCCATTGGAAGATTTCCCCTCGCCTCCTGGTTTGTTGGCAACTGTAAAAATGTTGGATTTTCCATCACTTTTTGCTCAAGTTGTTACCAGAACACTAATAGGTTTTATCCTAGAGACAAGCTCTATAGTTTTTTATATGAATCCGTGACCATGCTTAAAGCTGAACTCTGAGTAAAATCCAAACTTATTCTTGCAGTTGGTTCACTTCAAGGGTTAAATGCTCGTTTTTCATCTAGGGGAACATTGAAACGCAGTTTTACTTACCTTTTGTCTTGCTCCTGCAGTTGAAAGCTCCTCAGCTGTACAACTGGGCCCCAGAACCTGCTTCCTTTTACTACATGTCAGTCATAATCTGACCTCATCACATATGATGCAAGACCAGCTGAAGTGTCCTTAAAGTGGAAGTCCATGCAAATTCTAAAATCCCTGCATCTGTAGACACCAGAGATCTAACACTAACCTCTCTATCCTTGTAAAGAAAACATGAGCATACATACCTTTTCCGAAGTCAATCTGACCCGCTCCAACCCAATCTCCAGCACCCGGTGCTCTGCAGAGGACACGGAGGACAACGGCTGTGAAATAAATGGCAAGTGACGTCACCCATAGAGTTACTATGGGGCTTCCGATGCCCTCCATCTCCTCTGCACTCGCCTACACAGAGAAGCCGCAGCTGACAGTTCAGGGTGGGATATGGTCAGATCGGCTTCCAAAAAGGTACGTTTACTAGTTTTTCTTTACAGATAGGGAGGTTAGTGTTAGATACCTGGTGTCTATAGATGTAGGGATTTTAGATTTTGCATGGACTTCCACATTAAACACACATTAAAAGCTGTCAGTACATGCTGTATTACATGCTGTTTATACTTTTGAGATTTGTTTTCTGTATACTGCAAAAAATCAGGTTGTGTAGACATCTATTAAAGCGGAACTGCAGTCTGCTCACATCATTTGTAATAAAAACATCTTTGCCATTCTGAAGCTTCCCTCCAACCACTTTGCATATTATTTTATAAATACTGTGATTCTGTACTTGCCAAATATGCTGCAGAAATCTCCCTCCACTAAGTCTGGCTGCAGCCATTTTAACTGTGGGCAGCTGAAGCTGCTGCCTGTTCACTTCCTGGATTACACAGACACGCAGAGGCACACCTCCAGCTCTACAGCCCTGCAGCTCTCATTGGTCCTCTTCTGACTCATCCCTCCCTCCTTCCTTCCTTCCTGGCAAACTCTCACGAGAGTGAGAGAGACAGAGAGCTGTCTCTGATGTCATAAGCCTAGGCTAATGGCCAGACAAAAAACAAGAAGTGGGCTGTATAAAGTATTTACTGGCAGAAAAAAATGTTTTACAATCCAAAGTCAAAACAACAAGGGCAGAATATTTAATAGATTGAAAGTTTAAAAAAAAAGACTGAAGGTCAGCTTTAAGTATGCTCCATGCTTAATTTCCTCCAACAAAGTTGTTCATTTCCTTGTTGAGAGAAACGCTCTTCTTAGCTCGCAAGGCCGTAGTGATTAAATGGAATCAATCTGCTCCTCCATCTACCCGACAGTGGATCCAGATGGTGAACCAGATCCTCCCATTTGAAATAATTATCTTTGAGCATAGGGGATGCCCCACTAAATACAATAAGGTGTGGGGCCCATAGTGTTCATCCACTCTCACCATCACAGCTACCTGAAGGGCTTAGGGCCCGTACTTGGTTTACAGCTCTGGCATTGCTCATACATTCATGCCTGATAGAGAGCTGTCTGATGCCCAACCCACCAATACTTGGTAAACCACAGTAATTTCTGAGTAAAAATATTTTCTCTATATAAAATGTATTTTTCCTATAGGATCCCAGTGCTTCCAGCACAAAGAAGCAGTGAACGAGTTTCAGTTTTGGAATCTCCACAGCAGTCATTCTCCATCACTTCCACGGGACTCCATGTGCCAGCTGAAGATACCTCATTTATATCCATTTCAGTGACTGATTGTTTATTTTACAGCTTTGACAGTTCAAACTTCATTGGAAATAAACAGATGTATTATGTATAACAGGGATACTGGCAATGCCAAATTTCACAAAATGCAGGCTACCCTGCCATCTGTTGTGCTTCCCTGTAGATCCATTGGTCATCTTGACACATAGACCGAGCAGAACAGACAGTAAATCTGTCAGGGAGAGGATCAAATGGTTAGCAGTTTGAGAGCCAGGAAACCAAAAACACTTCATAAAAAATGATTTGATGTTATAACAGCTGCTTTATTACACTCCATACTGAGTTGTTTAATTTAATTTTCAGTCTGACCCTATGCAAAAAGGAACACCAGTGCTATAGAATCCCTTTTATTTGGGTTGCATATTTTCTGCAGGCATTGCAGCAAGTTACATGCATGCTCACCCCGTGTTGGAAAGGTTCATGTTATAGGAAAACTGTGCTTGAAAAAAACGATATACAGTATATATATATATATATATATATATATATATATATACACACACATATTGATGTTGGACAAGACGATCTGGCTTGCAATCAGTGTTACAATTAATTAAAAGGGTTCAGCGGTTTGAGGTCAGCGGTTTGTGCAGTGGAGTTCCTCCACACCAAACTCAATAAACCATATCCCTATAGACCTGGCATTTTGGGAAGACTATGGAATGTCATGTACTGGAAGAGGTAACCAGTGAATTGACCTTACAAACATACTAAACTGTTGGACTGTTCTCAACACCAAACTCAACAAACCACGTCTTTATAGACTTGGCTTTGTGGGAAGATGATAAATGTATGGCCATTCCTGCTCCATCTAACAAACGACTTCTGAGGAATGGGGATGTTGGAAAGGTTTTGTTGATCACTGTGCAGTGGTCACTGATCATTGTGTTCTGACAGCAGAGGAGTCCCACTGTCAGAATCCAATGGCACAGCGGAGAAGATTCCTAAATTAACCTTGCTTATGTGGATAGAGGAATCCGTCCACTGACTCATCAAAAAAAAAAAGTCAGCCTAATGCCGCGTACACACGATCGGACTATCTGGCGGACTTGGTCCGGCGGACCAGAGTCGGCCGGACGATCCGCCCGTGTGTGGGCTCCGGCGGACTTTTTGTTCCCAAAAGTCCGGCGGAATTAGAAAGAAGTTTTGACTCAAAATTGCCAACAATCCACCCATCTGTGTGCTAGTCCGCCGGACTATTGAAATGAACGGACTTGCCCACACACGGAGAAAAGTCCATTCATTTTGAAAGCAGCTCCAGGTAGACGGGACTAGGGCAGGAAGTCAATGTCGCTGCCTCCATCGGCGAGATTGACACCTCGCTGGCCCCGTCACCTGGTATGGACGTAAAGTTGAACCCCTACGTCGAAAAAACGCTCGCTCATCCCACCCCCTTTTCTGACCGGCCAGGCTACATGCTCGGATAAGGATCTGATATGGACTTGGGGGGGACCCCCACACCATTTTTATAGCATAGGGGTTCCCCTTTAAGTCCATACCAGGTGACGGGGCCAGCGAGGTGTCAATCTCGCCGATGGAGGCAGGGACATTGACTTCCTGCTCTAGTCCCGTCTACCTGGAGCCACATTCAAAATGAACAGACTTTTCTTCGTGTGTGGGCAAGTTCCTTTCATTTCAAAAGTCCGGTGGGTTGTCCGTCGGACCTAGTCCTCCGGAAAAGTCCGATGGTGTGTGGGCAGGTCCTCTCGGAAAAGTCTGGCGGACCTCCGCTGCAAAGTCTGGTGGGTTGTCTGCTGGACTAAGTCCACCGTACTAAGTCCACCGTACTAAGTCTGCTGGATAGTCCGATCGTGTGTACGAGGCATTAGAATCACTAAACTGTTGGACTGTGCAAGCCACTCCAGTTCTTTAGCACACCATGGAAAATTTTTTACTAAAAGCTTCCAGGTTTTATTGCTAAAGCTTAATTGAACATGAGCTAGAAGGTGCTTGTGTGGAATAGCTTTTTGATAAACACAACCTTAAAAAAAACAATTATTTTCTACCTCAAAAACATTTAACCACTTAAGGACTGAAAGGATTTCCCCCTTAATCCCCAGGCCATTTTTTACGATACGGCACTGCATCTCTTTAACTGACAATTGCGCGGTACCAACAACATTTCTGTCCTTTTTTTTCCCACAAATAGGGCTTTCTTTTGGTGCTATTTGATCACCTCTGTGGTCTTCATCAGTTTAGGCCAATATGTATTCTTCTACATATTTTTGGTAAAAAAAAAATCACAATAAGCATATATTAATTGGTTTGCGCAAAAGTTATAGCGTATACAAAATAGGGGATAGATTTATGGCATTTTAATTATTTTTTTTGTTTTAGTAGTAATGGCGGTGATCTGCATTTTTTAGCAGAACTGCGACATTGCAGCAGACGGATCAGACACTTTTGACACTTTTTTGAGACCAGCGACATTTATACAGCGATCAGAGCTAAAAAATAGCTACGGATTACTGTATAAATGTCACTGGCAGGGAAGGTGTTAACACTAGGGGGCGATCAAGGGGTTAGGTGTTCCCTGGGAGGTGTGTCTAACTGTGGGGCAGTGTACTGACTAAAAGAGGAGAGAGATTGCTGTTCCTGATCAATAGGAACAGCAGATCTCTACTCCCCTGTCAAAACAGGGATCTGTCTGTTTACATTAACAGATCCCCGTTCTGGCTCTCTGAGGAGTGATGGCAGGGGAACATCGCAGCAGCTGGAAACACGCATCGGCTCCAGCATGTTGTGGAAATTTTATAAAGATGTATTTTAATATGTATTGTCATAGTGTCTCCCGATGTTAGTTCTCCCGCACACCGCTCTAAAGAGCTGACTAAGGCAGACTGATGCTGGTTGAGATCCGTTTGGTAGTGGAAAACTTCCTGAGGTTGGAGATAAGTGTTTTCAGAATGAGGATATGTCCGTCAGTGAAGTGTCCCTGTGCGATGCACAGACGATCGTCTGGGGGGATGTGTTCACTCTGCAAAGACATTATCGGATTGGCGGATGTGCGTTCGTGTCACCCCTGTATGCCTGATCAACATATTTGGGGTGCCATGGCATACACCTGCAGATAATCTCCCATCAGCAGGAACAGACCCATTCTGTTGGAAGGATTTCCTGTGTTGACAGTCACATCTGGGATTGTCATATCCTGTGTTGTCATATCCTGTGGAGGAAGTGATTGGCTGTTGGGGCCAGGACTTCCTGTTTGTGATTTTCTTTTTGTTGTCTTTTAATAAAAGATGGTCAGAAGCAGTCATGCTGAGATCAGGACGTAAGCTGTGGTCATGTCTGTTTATTGGGAAATGTGGGAAATAGAGTGATAGGTACGATGAATTATACCATAGACTAAATGTGTGCTTATTAGTGTAAAAGAGTATGGTGGGTAGGGATGAGACTGTCCGGCGAACAGTAAACAATTTGGGGTGTTTTTGCGGCAAATTCGAAAAGCCGTGGAACACCCTGTACAAGTCTATGGGAGAATATATGCAAGTTATTGTCCTAAAAAGTGTTTGGGGACCTGGGTCCTGCCCCAGGGGACATGTATAAATGCAAAAAAAAGTTTTAAAAACTGCAGTTTTTTCAGGAGCACTGATTTTAACCACTTAATAACCGCCCTATAGCCGAATGACGGCTTCAGGGCGGTTTCTTAACGGTGGGAGGCCGTCATATGACGTCCTCCCAGAATTCCGCTCTCGCGCGCCCCCTGGGGCGCGCACTCGAGAGCATCCGTGACCGCCGGGTCCACAGCATCACGGATCACGGTAAACGGCCGCTCGTCGCGGCCGTTTACCACGTGATCGCTCCGTCAAATGACGGAGTGATCACTTGTAAACAAACCGGCGTCATGTTATGACGCCGGTTCCTCCCTCCCCTCTCTGTACCGATCGGAACAGCGGAGGGGGAAGAGACCGGTGTCAGCAGCGATGTGGGCTGCATCTGCAGTGCCCACATCGCTGCTCACCGAAAATTAACCCCTCAATTCCCTGCAAATACTCTGTAATACCCTGCCATTACTCTGCATTACTCTGCAATACCCTGCAATACCCTGCAATACTCTGCATTACTCTGCATTACTCTGCATTACTCTGCAATACTCTGCAATAGTCTGCATTACACTGCAATACTCTGCATTACCCTGCCATTACTCTGCAATACCCTGCCATTACTCTGCATTACTCTGCATTACCCTGCATTACTCTGCAATACCCTGCAATACTCTGCAATACCCTGCAATACCCTGCAATACCCTGCAATACTCTGCAATACCCTGCAATACTCTGCAATACCCTGCAATACTCTGCAATACTCTGCAATACCCTGCAATACCCTGCAATACTCTGCAATACTCTGCATTACCCTGCAATACTCTGCAATACCCTGCAACGCTCTGCAACACCCGCCAATACCCTGCAACACTCTGCAATGCTCTGCAACACTCTGCAATGCTCTGCAACACCCACCAACACCCTGCAACACTCTGCAATGCTCTGCAACACCCGCCAATACCGTGCAACACTCTGCAATGCTCTGCAACACCCTCCAATATCCTGCAATGCTCTGCAACGCAATACTCTGCAACGCCATACTCTGAGATACCCAGCCATACTCTGATATACCCAGCCATACCCAGCCATAGTCGGTGATACCCTGCAATACCCAGCCATAGACACCCCCCCTCCCGCCGCCCTCCGGTGCTTCTACCGACTCGCCAATACTATCAAATCCAGAATCTTTTTTTTTTTTTTTTTCAGGCTTCCCAACTTAGAGGTGAGATGCGGGGTCTTATTGACCCCACATCTCACTGTAAAGAGGACCTGTCATGCCATATTCCTATTACAAGGGATGTTTACATTCCTTGTAATAGGAATAAAAGTGATCAAAAAATTTATTTTTGGGGAAAAAAATGTCAAACTAAAATAAATAAAGTAAAATGAACAATAAAATTTTTTTTTTTTTTTTTAAAGCGCCCCTGTCCCCATGTGCTCGCATGCAGAAGCGAACGCATACGTAAGTCCCGCCCACATATGAAAATGGTGTTCAAACCACACATGTGAGGTATCGCTGCGTACGTTGGAGCGAGAGCAATAATTCTAGCCCTAGACCTCCTCTGTAACTCAAAACATTTAACCAGTAAAAAAAAAATTAAATCGTCGCCTATGGGGATTTTTAAGTAGCGACGTTTGGCGCCATTCCACGAGCCTGTGCAATTTTGAAGAGTGACATGTTAGGTATCGATTTACTCGGTGTAACTTCATCTTTCACATTATGCAAAAATTGGGCTAACTTTACTGTGTTTTTTTTTTTTAAGCACAAAACAGTTTTTTTTCCTAAAAAAAGCATTCGAAAAATTGCTGTGCAAATACCGTGCGAGATAAAAAGTTGCAACGACCACCATTGTATTCTCCAGGGTGTTTGCTAAAAAAACATATATAATGTTTTGGGATTCGATGTAATTTTCTAGCAAATAAATGATGATTTTTACATGTAGGAGAGAAATGTCAGAATTGTCCTGGGTGCTCCAGAACGCCTGATGGCGCTCCCTGCATGTTGGGCCTCTGTATGTGGCCGCACTGTGTAAAAGTCTCACACATGTGGTATCGCCGTACACGGGAGTAATAGCAGAATGTGTTTTGGGGTGTAATTTGTGGTATGCATATGCTGTGTGAGAAATAAACTGATAATATGACAATTTTGTGAAAAAAAAAAAAAGTTAAAAAAATCTTGATTTTGCAAAGAATTGTGGGAAAAAATGACAACTTCAAAAAACTCATCATGCCTCTTACTAAATACCTTGGAATGTCTTCTTTCCAAAAAGGGGTCATTTGGGGGGTATTTGTACTTTTCTGGC
Source organism: Lithobates pipiens (assembly GCF_037356315.1). Lineage (NCBI taxonomy): Eukaryota > Metazoa > Chordata > Amphibia > Anura > Ranidae > Lithobates > Lithobates pipiens. Next base: position 174,770,702 of record NW_027507790.1, on the reverse strand, counting down.
ATGTTAGGGTCTCAAGAATTGAAATAGGCCGTCAGTACTTCAGGTGTGATCAATTTTCAGATATTGGCACCATAGCTTGTGGACTCTATAACTTTCACAAAGACCAAATAATATTCATTATAGCCGCAAGTGATTTTAAATGACTTTTTTTCCTGCAGAAATGACACTTTGTGCAGGGACAGTTCTAAGCACAGGAAACATGCTCCCCTTTACAGGCATACTATAGACACCCCCCAGGTACAAAATTTAAATGAATATTACACTTTTATTGTTTTACTTTAAGCATTATTAAAATCAGTGCTCCCGAAAAAACGTTAGTTTTTAAAACTTTTTTTGCATTGATACATGTCCCCTGGGGCAGGACCCAGTTCCCCAAACACTTTTTAGGACAATAACTTGCATAGACTTTAATAGGGTTCTAAAGTTCACACGAAGTTTAGGTCTGTTTGCAGGTTCTGGTACGAACCGAACCGGGGGATGTTCGACTCATCCTTAATGGTGGGTTTTTCTACAACAGCTAAGATGGCGAGCCAGGTAGGAGTGAACAGAACCTCCTTCACAATTGGATCAGTAGGCTGCCTGATACGTTAGGGAGGTTCTGCTTTGCAAAACAACAAATTGTTCATCTTTTGGTACAATGCTGGGATTTTATTGTATGTTTGTTATGTGTAAGTAACTGTATTTTGAGTAGTAAGTTTGTGATGTATATAAGAAACAGAAATGTATGACTTGTGATTATTACCTTTGTATGGGGCCAAGACACATGTCTCCATAAGTGTACAAATATTTTTAAGTAAAGGGTTTGTCTTTAAGTTGCTCTTGAAAATGGCTGCGGCGTATTCAAGTGGCCATGAGGGGGAGGGTGGCCAGGCATGGCTGTCCCATCACCTACAATGGGGACTGTGTTGGCTACTCCCTGTGGACAATAGCATGGGGGGAGCTCTTTTTGTTTTGAGATGAAAAGATCATGCAAGCACCACTGTGGGTATTTCTCAAATGTTTTGTTCCTATGGAAGATGCCAGAATAAGTATATGAACTTTATTTGGGAACAAGAGTGTATGTTTGAGCCGTGTTATTTTGTGTTTTATATAACAATGTTTGATTGGAGAGCCGTGTTGTTTGGTTGGTCAAGGTCCCTAGTAGTATGAAGCCTAAAATGTTTGTAAGTGTTCATGTGGTGTCTCAAATGTAAAGTTTTGTGGGGAGAAAATGTTGGTGTTTTACTTTGCGTGGCTGGTCCATGCAAAATTTTGAGGTGCTCGTGTCTTTCACATTGCATTTTTTTCTATTGCTAAGAGTGAAGGCAGCATTCCATTTGGTTGTTATGTTTTTTCATTTTTGTTTTGGGAACTATGAAATATCTCCCCCACATTTGTATCTAAATGTTTGAATCATGTTTTAGCCTTCTCATTGTTTGTAAGTAGTAACAAGAATATGTTTGCACCTACCGTGACAGCCCTCTTACGTGTCATAGCTGTTGTATTTTAGTAGGAACATGGTTACAGAGGGTTTAGTTATTGTCGGTTTTGAGGAATGTCAGTGACAATTTACCAATGTACACCAATGTTGTATTGTTTAGCATTCTTTGCAGGTTAAATATGAAGGATAGCGTAATAACTTTTGTTTATAAGTATCTTTTCAGGTCCAAGGAGTTTCTGAAAGTGTGTGTACATAGAAAGCAGGTGTATGTAGATGGCTGTACACATGCATAAATACACACGTTTAAGGAAAAAGGTAAAAATATCATAAGCTATCTCATTGTTTCTTTTCTCTAAATCCTGCATTTCTTCCATCAGTTTTTAATGAGGAAGAAAATGGGGGGATAAATGTAAGTGACAGTTTTCAAACTAATAATACTAACCTTTCTAATTCTAAGTTTGCGACCTAGTAGGAACGACAGTTTCCACAACTGTCTTTCTTTGATGGAATTTGAATCAGCAGTCTGGTGAAGGACGCTCCCATAAGAACCTTTTTGTCAATGATTCCAGGTATTACACCCCAGATGATAAGCCCCACACAGGTTATGCAGTGACCACAGTAATTTTGTTTGGAGGTCAACCAAAACCAGAGTACTTTCCTCAGCAGCTGTCACCTATATTCTCAGCTGATGGGGTGGGTGCAGTCACTATAATATGGACTTCAAAGGGTTCACCACAGGGTTCATGAGTCCCTCCTGGACCCTTTCACAATAACCGGTTTACATTCTTTCCAACCAGGTGACTGGGTCATTGTAAAGAAGCTTGAGGGACGAGACAACTGGGTCCATGCCAGCCACTGCAAAAAGCTGCTCAAATACCAAAGGATGAGGAGTATCTTTGTTTATTCATATTTTTAAAGTGTATTTTCCAACTAGGTGAATACATAAAGTGTAGCGCTAGAACTATCCATTTAATGACCTAAACTGAATTGGTGTCAAACAAGCAATCATATAACAAAAAAATAAATAAGTCAAAAAATAAGTGAGAAAATAAAATGTGTATAGTGGATATACTATAATATCAAACATATATCATACACAGTTCACATGACCTCTGTATTGTCTGACACCCCTTTGCATAATATTCTTAACCGTAGAAAATACCTCCCCCTCTCTCCAAACCCAACTCCCCCATTAACCAGACCAAACTAAGTTTGGAGTAAATGGCCAACAGGCCTTGATTTATTTAACCAATATATATATATATATATATATATATATATATATATATATATATATATATATATATATATATATATATATATATATATATATAAATAACAAATATAACTTTCAATAAATAACCATAATAACTTGTAAACTTTCCATTAAGACTGTATCCTGGGTCATAGCATATACTAGACCCTACTGGTCACTGCACATTACCTTTAAACTCTTGACCTCCAGACGGAATCCCCTGTCTTGGAGGCTATACCCAACCAATGCAGTGACCTACCCCTTTTACTCTTCCGGTTAACCCCATGTAACCGTGAAGTACAAATCCAACCACCCCCATCACCATGGATGGGTACCACCTATTCTCCACCTGCACCACTTGACCTTCTCAACTGACCCCAAAACACTGCCAACCCAAAATCTGACCCCTACAAATAACCCCTTAAAAAAGGGAGGGTGGGTGGGAATCACTTCCTCCTCCGCTCTCCGATTGTCCCTGGCTTCCTCTCCACCTCATGATTCCACTGCCAGGTCCGCCCACCACCCCGCCTACTACAGCCTTAAAGCGGCCACCCCCTTTTGTTCCTAAAAACGGCGACAGTGCATCCAAAGTATCTGTCATGCCGTCCTGCGCTCACAGCCTGCGGCTGCAGCTCCTTGACGCTCTATAATGTGGCTCTTCTAGTGAAACATTTAAACACACATATTAATAACATTAAGCAAAAATATAAGATAAATAGAAAAATTTGTGCAAAAAAGTCCTTTTCTGTGCAAATAAGTCCCAAGTGATAAACCAAATGATGAAAATTGCTGAAAGATGAATAGACCACCAGATCCAATGACACGTTGTATAATATCGGTAGACAATTCTGGCATCTAACGTTGCATCCCCAAATTTCCAAATAGTGTCAAAATAGTGGAAAAGTTCCTGATGTTGGAGAAAAGTATTTTCAGAATGGGGATATGCTATTGAAGGGCCCCTGTGCGAAGCATAGAATGATCGTCTGGGGGGCATGTGTTCGCTCTGCAAAGACATCATCAGATTAGCGGATGTGCGCTCGTGTCACCCCTGTATGCCTGATCAACATATTTGGGATGCCATGGCGTACACCTGCAGATAATCTTCCATCAGCAGGAACTGACCCATCCTGTTGGAAGGATTTCCTGTGTTGACAGTCATATCCTGTGTTGTCATATCCTGTGGAGGAAGAGATTGGCTGTTGGGGCAAGGACTTCCTGTTTGTGATTGCTTTTGTTGTCTTTGAATAAAAGAGTGAATGCGATGGTCAGAGGAGGGCATTCGCGCTGACATGGGGACATAAGCTATGGTCATGTCTGTTTATTGGGAAATGTGGGAAATAAAGTGATAGGTAAGATGCATTATATCATTAGACTGAATGTGTGCTTATTAGTGTAAAAGAGTGTGGTGGGTTTTTCCACGGCAAGCGGCGTACGCGCGCCCTCTATAGATTCTGAAAGCAGCCAGTGCACAATGACGGTGATTTGCGCAGCCGTGCCAACCTGCCGCAGTACAACTGCGGGGGGCTGGTCGACATGTTGTTGAATTAACAATTAGATAAAAATGTGTTTCATATGGAATTTTCCTCAATGATTTTATAAAACTTGCCTACTTAAAATGGCATAGCGATGGATTATATCTTAAATTATACTAAAATATCCCCTGGCCACATACTAATGTGATCAGAAGCCTTGTGACAGTCTTAGACTCCCGCCAGTTTTGCGCTGTTCAGAGCTGCAGTAATATATAAATATGAGTCATGAGGCACCGCGGGACAGCAATTTAAAAGACAACCTAGCAACAGGAAATTTTGCTGCCAGATGCATTTTCTTTATCCCAAACAGAGTAGCACTAAAAGTAATTTAATGATGATGTTTTATCAAGAGCAGTTCTGTCAGCAGATAAATGAAAGCCCAGTTATATTGACCGAGATACATAAAGGGTATTGATGTTTTATTAAAGTTAATATGAATGCTTGGAAATGTTTATTTTAAAAGCCTTACTAAATATGTTTGTAAACAGAATGTCCCCGATTATGTTGGTTTCATCAATGTTCTTTGTACGGTACTTGAAAAATATTGTAGTCACATGTATGTTTGATTGACCATCCATCTCTTAAGTATATAAAGATAATGAGGACCATAAAAAATTGCAGTTTAAAAAACATACAAATGCGGTGCCCCATCCTTTATGTACACATAAATCTTGTGACTGACAGTCTTACAGACTGCAGTTCTGCATACTCTTGTCATTAATAGCATTGCTGCTTTTGGATAGATAGAGGTTGCCACTGCATTGGTCATGGCTGCTCTTGGATGGTATGTGACAATTCAGTATAGCAAGTCATTTTTAACCACTTGCTTACTGGGCACTTAAACCCCCCTCCTGCCCAGACGAATTTTTAGCTTTCAGCCCTGACGCACTTTGAATGATAATTGCGCGGTCATACAACACTGTACCTAAATGAAATTTTTATCATTTTTTCCCCACAAATAGAGCTTTCTTTTGGTGGTATTTAATCACAGCTGGGGATTTTATTTTTTGCTAAACAAACAAAAAAATATGGAAAATTTTGGAAAAAAAAACATGTTTCAAAAAAATATGGAAAATTTTGGAAAAAAAATCATGTTTCATAGTTTGGTATAAAATTTTGCAAACAGGTAATTTTTCTCCTTCATTGATATGTGCTGATGAGGCGGCACTGATGGGCACTGATAGGCTGCACTGGTGGGCACTGATAGGCTGCCCTTATGGGCACTGATAAGGACAGATTAGGCAGCACTGACAGGCACAGATAAGGTGGCATTGATGGGGACAGATAAGGCGGTATTCATGGGCACAGATAAGGTGACACTGGTGGCCACTGATAAGATGGCACTGATGGGCCCTGATGGGTGGCACTGATGAATGTTACTGATAGGTACCACTGATAGATGGCACTGATGGGCACTGATAGGTGGCACTGATGGGCACTGGTAGGTGACACTGATGGGCACTGGTAGGTGACACTGATGGGCAGCACTATTGATGAGATACTGATTGGTGACACTGATAGGTGGCACTGTGGGCACTGATGTGTGGCACTGTGGGCACTGGTAGGTGGCGCTGGTGGGCACTGGTAGGCAGCACTGTTGTGCACTGGTAGGTGGCACTGGCAGGTGGCACAGGTGGGCACAGGTGAGCTGGCGGCAGCTCTCCTGGATCGGGACCAATGTCTATCTGACAGCAGCCAGTGAACTTTTTTTTTTCTCCTTAGGCTATCAGTGCGAGGAGAAAAAATAGCCGTTTACCGACTCTGTTTACATCACATGATCAGCTGTCATTGGCTGACAGCTGATCATGTGGTAAGGGGTTAGGATCGACCCCTTACTCCGATCTGTGATCAGCCAAGTCTCATAGACTCGCAGATCACAGAGCGCACCGCAGGCACCCTGCAGGGGGCGTGCAGGCCACTTGAGCATGGGAAGACGTCTATTGATGCCCTCCTGGCAAAGTAGGTCCGCTCTGTAGCTGTCATTTGGCTATAGCGTGGATTTGAAGAAGTTAAATAATATTTCAAGAAGCTTAAAATAACACATACTAAGTAAACTGGCATGCTTACCTGTTGGGCCTTTTTAAGAATTTCTAATTGAGTAGTGAGGGGTTGAAACCACCTAGGCACAATCTTTTCATGTGGACGGAAGCTGTACAGTCCCCACTGGTAGAGCACAGGAGTCCTATACATGAACCCTTCTTGTCCCGTCTAATCATATGGCCATGCCCACCCATGGCTGCCAGCATCTTCAGGAGGACTACTGTGAGCTAGACAGGACATACAATGTGCAAACCACGTGTTGACGGAAAGAAAATTGCTTGATTCCCCCATCAACACAGCCAGTGTTGATGAGGGAATCCCACTCGCAGGGCTATTATATTTTGGCAGTGGGAGGTCTCCCCTCCATCAGAATACAATCATCACCTCTTGCGGCTAAACCTGCTGGTAGTGATCGAATGAAAAAAAAGGCAGGCTGGTTGTACTGAAGTTGATCGATAGATTGACTTCAGTACAACCAACTTGCCCACACACATGGATTAAAATGTAGCCAGTTTCAATCCATCTATGACTGTCTTTAGTGTGGTTCAGGGTTGCATTGTTGTATTTGTTGCATGGGTGAGGAGGACGGGGCTGTATTATTTGTTCGTGTGAAGGGGGTCCGTATTGTATGTATGTGTGAGGGGGGCAGGTGCTGCGTTGTTTGTATGTGTGAAGGGGAGGGGGTCTGTATTGTATGTGTGAGGGGGACATGGGCTGCTTTGTTTGTATGTGTGAAGGGGAGGTGGTCTCTATTGTATGTATGTATGAGGGGGCAGAGGCTGCGTTGTTTATATGTGTGAAAGGGAGGGGGGTCTGTATTGTATGTATGTATGTATGAGGGGGGCAGGGGCTGCATTGTTTGTATGTGTGAAGGGGAGGGGGTTTGTATTGTATGTGTGAGGGGGGCAGGGGCTTCTTTGTTTGTATATGTGAAGGGGAGGTGGTCTCTATTGTATGTATGTATGAGGAGGCAGGGGCTGCATTGTTTGTATGTGTGAAGGGGAGGGGGTCTGTATTGTATGTGTGAGGGGGGCAGCGGCTGCATTGTTTGTATGCGTGAAGGGGAGGGGATGTGTATTGTATGTGTGAGGGGGGCAGGGGCTGCTTTGTTTGTATGCGTGAAGGGGAGGGGGTCTGTATTGTATGTGTGATGTGGCAGGGGCTGTTTTGTTTGTTTCCTTTGGGTAAAGGGGGCTACATTGTATACCGCTGTAATGAGGGGGTTCTGTTTTGTATGTTTGTGTTAAAAGAGGGGGCTTCATTGTATATATGTGCGAGAGGAGCTGCATTGTATGTATGTATGAGGGGGCAGGGGCTGCATTGTTTGTATGTGTGAAGGGGAGGGGGTCTGTATTGTATGTGTGAGGGGGGCAGGGGCTGCATTGTTTGTATGCGTGAAGGGGAGGGGATGTGTATTGTATGTGTGAGGGGGGCAGGGGCTGCTTTGTTTGTATGCGTGAAGGGGGGGGGGGTCTGTATTGTATGTGTGATGTGGCAGGGGCTGTTTTGTTTGTTTCCTTTGGGTAAAGGGGGCTACATTGTATACCGCGGTAATGAGGGGGTTCTGTTTTGTATGTTTGTGTTAAAAGAGGGGGCTTCATTGAATATATGTGCGAGAGGAGCTGCATTGTATTTATGTGTGATGGGGAGGGTGCAGAATTGTATATATTTATGGAGGAAGGGGCCTGCATTGTATGTATGGTTAGAAGAAGGGGGGGCTTCATTATATGTATGAGCAGGGCTACATTATATTTATGAGTGAGGGTAGGGGAAGCATTTTATGTATGTATGTGAGCGGTCTGCATTGGCATGTATGTAATACAAATGGTGTGCAAGATATTTATGTGTGAAGGGGAGGGGTCTGTATTGTATGTATGTATGAGGGGGGCAGGGGCTGCGATGTTTGTATGTGTGAAGGGGAGGGGGTCTGTATTGTATGTGTGAGGGGGGCAGGGGCTGCTTTGTTTGTATGTGTGAAGGAGAGGGGGTCTGTATTGTATGTGTGAGAGGGCAGGGGTTGCGTTGTTTCTATGTGTGGAGGGGAGGGGGTCTGTATTGTATGTGTGAGGGGAACAGGGGTTGCTTTGTTTGACTTCAGTACAACCAACCTGCCCACACACATGGATTAAAATTTAGCCAGTTTCAATCCATCTATGACTGTCTTTAGTGTGGTTCAGGGTTGCATTGTTGTATTTGTTGCATGGGTGAGGAGGACGGGGCTGTATTATTTGTTCGTGTGAAGGGGAGGGGGTCTGTATTGTATGTATGTATGTATGAGGGGGGCATGGGCTGCGTTGTTTGTATGTGTGAAGGGGAGGGGGTCTCTATTGTATGTATGTATGAGGGGGCAGGAGCTGCGTTGTTTGTATGTGTGAAGGGGAGGGGGTCTGTATTGTATGTGTGCGGGGGCAGGGGCTGCTTTGTTTGTATGTGTGAAGGGGAGGGGGTCTGTATTGTATGTGTGAGGGGGGCAGGGGCTGCTTTGTTTGTATGTGTGAAGGGGAGGGGGTCTGTATTGTATGTGTGAGGGGGGGCAGGGGCTGCTTTGTTTGTATGTGTGAAGGGGAGGGGGTCTGTATTGTACGTGTGAGGGGGGGCAGGGGCTGCTTTGTTTGTGTGTGTGAAAGGGAGGGGGTCTGTATTGTATGTATGTATGAGGGGGACAGGGGCTGCGTTGTTTGTATGTGTGAAGGGGAGGGGGTCTGTATTGTATGTGTGAGGGGGGCAGGAGCTGCATTGTTTGTATTCGTGAAAGGGGATGTGTATTGTATGTATGAGGGGGACAGGGGCTGAGTTGTTTGTATGTGTGATGGGGAGGGGGTCTGTATTGTATGTGTGAGGGGGGCAGGGGCTGCTTTGTTTGTATGCGTGAAGGGGAGGGGGTCTGTATTGTATGTGTGAGGGGGGCAGGGGCTGCTTTGTTTGTATGCGTGAAAGGGATGGGGTCTGTATTGTATGTGTGAGGGGGGCAGGGGCTGCATTGTTTGTATGCATGAAGGGGAGGGGATGTGTATTGTATGTGTGAGGGGGGCAGGGGCTGCTTTGTTTGTATGCGTGAAGGGGAGGGGGTCTGTATTGTATGTGTGAGGGGGGCAGAGGCTGCATTGTTTGTATGCGTGAAGGAGAGGGGATGTGTATTGTATGTGTGACGGGGGCAGGCGCTGCTTTGTTTGTTTCCTTTGGGTAAAGGGGGCTACATTGTATACCGTTGTAAGGAGGGGGTTCTGTTTTGTATGTTTGTGTTAAAAGAGGGGGCTTCATTGTATGCATGTGCGAGAGGAGCTGCATTGTATTTATGTGTGATGGGGAGGGTGCAGAATTGTATGTATTTATGGAGGAAGGGGCCTGCATTGTATGTATGGTTAGAAGAAGGTGGGGCTTCATTATATGTATGTATGAGCAGGGCTACATTATATTTATGAGTGAGGGTAGGGGCAGCATTTTGTGTATGTATGTGAGGGGGCTGCATTGGTATGTATGTAATACAAATGGTGTGCAGGATATTTATGTGTGGGAGGTATTTTGTATGACTATGTGAGGAATAGAGGGCTGCAGTGTATGTGTGTGTGGGGCATGGGGATACATTACATGTGTATGTACATACTTATGACTTTTGCACTTTGAATGCCGAGTTGTATGTTGCATACTGCACTCTGTACATTATATATTACTCAACCCTGCCCTCTATTTGTCTATATTTTCTGTACAAAAAATAATTTGTATTGAAAAGTTTAAAAAAATGATTATGCTGAGATTTATATGTGTCTGTGGAACTTTTGTTTGTGACCCAGTAATTCAAGCGACCCTATCACCAAAACAAGCTTTTTTATTAGGTGTTTTTATTAAAGTATACATAACAGTTGCAATTGTATTTGTTTTTATTTATTTCAACCTCTGACCCCCATTCTCTGTGCCTAAGGCCCCTTTCACATGGACGATCCGTTCAGGTCCGCCTGTCAGTTTTTCAGGCAGACCTGAACGGATGCTCCATAGAGGTCTATGGAGTGTCAGATGTCAGTGGTGACAAGTCCGCTAACATCCGACCCGTTCCGAAAAAGTGTGACGGAGGAAAAAGCTATTTTTCCATCCGTCATCGGATCGGATGACGACGGACACTGCGGTCCGTCGTCACCCGATCTCCCATAGGGGAGAGCGGCGCTGTGACAGGTCCATCCCTGCACAGTGTGCAGAGACAGACCTGTCATCTTCCTGCTCAGCGGGGAACGCTCCGACGATCCCCGCTGAGCAAGCGGATATCCACGGGGCGGATCAGCACTGATCCGCCCCGTGTGAAAGGACCCTTATACACTCCTGAGCCCTGCACTATAAACACAATGTTGTTCATTCCATACTCCTGGCCACTGCACTCTAAGGCTGGCCATACATTATACAATTTTTGTCTATAGTTTTCCTTTAGATTTACCAAAACCTTATAATATGAGGTCAGATCGAAACACTTTCAATTTGTGTACAGTCAGGCAGGCCTGTGTACTACATAGTTGAAGGTAAATCTAAAGGAAATTGAGTAAGAAAATTGTATAATGTATGGCCAGTTTAAGTATATTATATATGTCTGACTACTGTACTCTATATTATATACTCTTAACCCCTTCATAATTTGTTATATGATAAAAGAAAAAAGTGGTAATTACTGCGCTATAATACAGTGAAAGAAATAATTATTAGTAATACATAAAAAAGACAAGCTCCCAATGGTGTAGATCTGAGATTAAATGTTGGTGTTTTTATTTGAATAAAAGTGCCAGCAAATAAACAAGATATAATAACAAAATATAAAAAATAAGTAAAAAAATTGTGATCACGTAATATTAAAAAGTAATATGGGAAGCATAAGAAGCAGCCCTATGCATATTATCCAAGTTGGACTTCAACTGGGGCATCAAAACATTTTATATAAATCTTGTTTATTTGCTGGCACTTTTTTGCAAATAAAAACGCCAACATTTAATCTCAGATCTACATCATTGGGAGCTTGTCTTTTTTATGTTTTTACATGCCACTTGCTGCACGTTTGCATTGATTGTTCTGGGAAACACATATTTGGACCTCCTTGGTGCCTGTGCTTTGGCCTACTGGACTTCCCAGATGATTGCTGATGGTGAAGGACCATATACAGCCTGTCTTCCAAGTGTTTTTTGTTTCATGCCTGTAAGATCTGGTGTCGCTGACATACAGGTCCACCAACTCTGGTAAGAGTGTTTTATCATATTCATTTGTTTGGATCCCACTACTTCTCAAAGTATAGTCGACTACTGGTTCCCCCCGTGCAGGATTGATTTCCGAGTTTCGGTGGCCCACCATCCATCTAGATGGGCTTCTAGTGGACTTCTTTCTTATTTTCACGATTGATTGATTTCACATTTTTTTAGCACTACATTTTTCTTCTCCCATGTTATATGATACATTTCATACTCCTGATTAGTGGTGGTGTTCACGGCAATGCAGGGTTGGCATCAAACCCTACCTGTTCTTGGTTCATGGTCTAGCAAAACTATTTGGGCTGTTTTCCCAGGGAAATGTCCTGTTGCTGCTGCATCATACACAAAGCAAGCTTTGCTTGGTTTCTGCTGTTATTACCTGGATAAGTAGAGCAGTGTTAGTATATTTCCATATACTTATTTTCAACTGTGTTAAAAGGGCATATCATAGTTGTAAATATTGAAAGAACCATTGTTTAGGTATCCCAAACTCATCTTGGTTTTTGACAGCCCCTTTGTTTCCATTAAACTGTGGGGCCAGGAGCTATCATTCTTGGCAATGAGTCTGTCAGAAGAACATAGATGTACACGACCAATGAGTTTTTTATTTCTATGAGTCAGCATTGTTCAACATGATTCATGGTTTATCTGCATCACTGAATTATGAGACTGACAATGGATTTACACTTTGGGACATTTATTTTTTATTTTTTTATAAATAGTTGTACTCTTGGCCAAAGTGTTCACTGTCTCTACAGTTGCTGGTTGCTCAACAGTCTCTAACTCTTTTAACAATGTTCTTTTTTAAGATAGAACTTTTTCAAATGTGCATGTTTATTTTTATTTATTCAAACATTTATATGTGAAGGCCTACTTATTCACATAAAAAGGTTTCAGATACTTGGGGGCTACCTAAATTTAAATTGGGCTTTCAGACTAATCATCATATTTCGCTGCAGTCCCCCACAACCACCAGGAGAAAAGACACTTGATCAACATGAGGACAAAGTGCTTGCCCAGGGGTTTCTACCTGGCAAGTTACCATCCTCATGATGAGGTCATTTGGCCTAGTATGGTTCAAGAATAGGGGCACATGCTCACTGTCCCTTTTTTTTGGTGGTCCAGGCTGCATGCTTGGATATGGGCCCATGCAACTTATTTTTTGAGGTCCACCTTAATATTCATACCAGACCTTCATCAAGAAAATGATCTTGTATGTATTTCTATGGAAACCCAGCTAATTTTTTGTTATTGTTTGTTATGGTGCACTGTTCATCTGCCAGTGTCCTAACAACCAATGATATCATTGGTTGCTAGAACACAGATGCCCTTTTTATTGGGTCCCCTTTTTAATCCATACCAGACCATCATCTAGGATAAGGGTCAGGCATGGATGAAAGGAATCCCTGGCTGCATTTTTACTAAGGGAAAATGTAATTTAGCTGCCATCAATTTAAATGGTATTTTTTTTTCTTTCTAAATATCACTTTTGCTTGTGTAGATCATACTGGTGTATCATTTCATTGGCAGTTTTTTTGCACCCCCCCCCCCCCCCCCACACAGCATTTTATCTAAGGGTGGGTTTACACCTAGGTACGGGGTGGCTCACAGCAGGGCGTCCGGGGTGTGTCCCCAAACACCGTTTCAGGTCTGATTTCAGCCTGAAATTTTGGCAGAATTCGGACCTGAAATGGACCAGAAGACACACAGGACTCCTGTGCAATTCCATAGAGAGCCAGTCACAATCTCCTGACATGCAAAAAGGATGCAGGGAAACCTGCATCCAATTCGCAATAGCGTGAACACAGCCTAAAGGAATTGCACATTTTTAATGTTTCACTTTAAGCCTTATTAAAAGAGCTGCTCAAAAACAATATTAAAAAAATATATATATTTGCATTGGTACATGTAACTGTCCCTAGCTCAGCTTTCTTGTATTTGTAAATGTCCTCTGTGGCAGTGCCCAGCTCCTTATTCTCTTGACAATCTCTTGCTTATTAGCCTTGAAAATGGAGAGAATTGATTTTCAAATTCTACGCTCATTTACTTTAATGGTTCTTATTAAAGTTCACCATTTGCAGATTTTTGGATGTGTTCACTGAAACTGCCTTCAAATCACACCCAAGCAGCTAATCACTACTGCTGAAGAGATTGTTTATAGTTTCAACAGTTGCTGTTTGCTAAATGGTCACTGGTTATTTTAATGAAATTCTTTAAAGGGGAACTACAGTCCTCAATACTTACCTTAACTCCAATGGTCCAATTTCCACAAGGACCCATACCAATGCCAGCATCCTCTCTCCAGCTTCTTCTGGGTGCCAGACATTGCACATCTCTTCCCCAATAAAGAGCCTGCCTGCTTGCAGATTTTTAATTAGGACTTTCCTGGCTCCTCCTCTTCTTGATGTGCCACCATAAGAAGCTGATTCCTATAGTGGCACACCTGGGGGCTCAATCCTATAGACACAAATAATGAGGTTTGGCCCTGCCCCCTGCTACCTTGTTACAAGATTTGATTGACAGCAGCGGGAATCAATGGCTTGTGCTGCCATCTAGAAAGCCTGTGAGAGCAGGGAGAAGAGCAGAGGGCTGCTGCAGGTGGGCACAGTGCTGGATCAAGATTGGGCTATAAGGGGGGTGAGGGGGCAATACACATCCTGAAACTTTTTTTTTACCTTAATGAAGAGAATTAATTAAGGTAAAAAATGTTTAGGGTTTGCAACCACTTTAAGCTCCTTATACTGTATAATTTGGCCGCATGCACATTCAGCGTAGCATGCTTTGTGCTCCTTTGTGTGCTAAAGACTGTCCCAGGTCTTTCCCAATCTTAATAAGCATGTACTGTATATGTGGCCCAATGTCATTTCCTCTGAATATCTGGTGGGCTCACTCAACTAGTGGCCCTGAGTCATCTGTCATCTGAGTCATCTGCCCCATTCACCCTTATTGTTAATGTGGAACATGAAAGGTCAACATTATGCATTAATGTAAAGTAAAATATTGTCAGCCCTCAGTCACATGAGATGCACTAAAATGTACACCTGTGTGAGGACCGTGATTACCCAGACAGGGATGCACGGGTAATCCATACATCCCCATGCAGGCAGTCCCATTGATGTCAATTAGGAAACAGCCGCTGCTCCTAATTCGATATCAGTGTGGGTGGGTGTTTCCATACGCAAATTCTGTGTTAAGGTCCATACATCCACACCCGTAGAGATAACAAATTGGGATCAAGGCAGTGTCCTAACTGACATCGATAAGACTGCCTGCATGGGTATGCATAGAACACCTGTGCATCCCTGTGTGAGTAAACACAGCCTTGCATGGGCACAAGGCCTTAGGAGGAAATGAAAAGCATTTACAGAAAAACATTGGTTTGAGAGTAACTTGGTTTGAGAGCGTTTTGCAAGATAAGCAAAATGTTTTAATACATTTTGACTTGATAAACAAGCAATGTCTTGATATACAAGTAGCGTCATATCATAACTGGGTATAAAACAGAACTGGGGCACCTCTAATGCCCCGTACACACGAGCGGATATTCCGTTGGAAAAAAATGTTTTTTTCAATGGAATTCCGCTTAAGCTTGGCTTGCATACACATGGTCACACAAAAGTTCTCTGAACTTTCGACCGCCAAGAACACGGTGGCGCACAACACTACGATGAGCCGAGAAAATAAAGTTCAATGCTTCCGAGCATGCATCGTATTGTTTCCAAACGTGTAGGAATTTTGCGCGTCGGAATTTGTACAGTCGATCGGAATTTTTCCAACCGAAAAATTGAGAACTTGCTCCCAATCTTTTGCTGGTCGAAATAACGCCAGCAAAAGTCCGATGGAGCATAAACACGATCGCATTTTCCAACCAATAGCACTCATCGAACTTTTGCTGGCGGAATTTCTGATCGTGTGTACGCGGCATAAGTGGTTACATTTAATGACGGTACAACATTTAGCAACTCACATGGTTGATGATTAAAACAGGCACATCTAAGTATGCAGGCATCCGAGGTAAAGTTGTCTATATAGACCATCCTCCGCACTGCCATAAACGTCATCCCTTCCATGCTGCTCTCCACAAAAGCTTTTCAAGCCTCACTTTCAGATCGCTCCATTACAGGGTAGTCTTCTTGGTCATGATTGCAGACTGACAGCGGTGAGAGCCGGCAGTGCGGAGGATGCTCTATGTGGACACCCTGGATGCCTGCATACTTAGATGTGCCTCTTTTAATCATCAACCATGTGAGTTGCTAAATGTTGTACTTTCATTAAATGTAACCATGTTGCTACACTTAGAGGCACCTCTCTTCTCTTTTATACCCTGTAGCTGCTGATGGATTTTGCTTCTAATCCCCTTGTGGAGGCTTCCATTTTTATGGTTACACAACCTATCACATTGCTATTATTTTTTTATATGGACTATAAACTGAAGGACTTACTGTATGAATAAATGGTTGTGTAACAAATCATTTGCGTTTCCATTATTTCTTATGGGGAAATTCGCTTTGATATACAAGTGCTTTGGATTACAAGCATGTTTCCGGAACAAATTATGCTCGCAATCCAAGGTTTTACTGTACTGATAACCACTCTAAAGAAATCTACTATAAGGGCTAAGAATACTATCTGACATCAATGTACAAAAACAACAAGGAAAAATAAGACTTTAGGCACAAACACGACCTGGGCACTTACTATTTGCAGAGGCTTGTCCAGTGTGTCTAAATACATTATGTATTACTGCAACTACATATTGCAAGATTGTTATATAGCTGCTGCACAAATCAGTAGCTTTGGAAGTACACAGACAATGTTCCCGGAGCACGGTTGTCATGGAAACAAGTCATGATCCAGCTAAGAAAGAACAATGCGTGGGAGTCATCTCCATCTTCATGTAAAGTAAAGTAAAGAGCTGACAAAGGTAGAAAGCAACAGGGGCCACAAAGCAAAATATTAACATGCATATACCAGAGGAGGGGGAGTTGTTGGAACAAATATTGATTATTATAAATGGAAAAGGCAACGACATACAGACAGAGGAAACTAAAAAGTAATACAATTCCTTGTATAGTGCTGTGCCTATTGCTTACTATACATGAGTCTGGAGACTGTGCACAATCTACAAACAGATTGAAATAAATATTTTCCCCATACATTATTATTATTATTTTTTTTACATTTATAATTCTTGCATGACGCATTTTTCATACAAGGACAAGTGATGGATATATAGCACATAACAGTACAGTACCATATCATGCATAAAAAGATTTTCACTTTATAGTGTCAAGTAAAATGGAAAAAGGAGCACCATCCTATTGTCTCATGTATCCATATCATATACAGAAAGAACTAAAGAACTCAAACATGTAAAAGAAACAAGAGAATAAGAGAGAAAGAATGTTTGCAAAAAAAAATAATGTGTTCATGAAAAAATAATTGGAGAAACATACATGGCTGCATTGTAGTGGGTTGCTTTTAGTTATTTAAAACAACTCAAAGGGGCAAATAAAGAGAATAAGTGCATTCTGGGAAATAATGCAACTACCATAAAATCAAATATTCCAGCATATTTACCTAAAAGTATGTTCATTGCCAAAATGTATTATTATTATCATTCAGAATTGATATAGAGCCAACAGTGTGTGCAACGCTTTACAAACTAAAGGTAAACAGTACAGTACGGTGAACATACCCGAGATCAGCTTGAGGCAGGTGCATCGAGCATGATTAAAGTTTGGGTCCTGAATCTGAAACCCATTGAATGTTAAACAAGAGTAAAGGTCATTCTTTATGTCCCATACACACGGAGATGGAAAAAGTCAGATCAGATTATGTCGGAAAATCCGATCGTGTGTGGGCTCTATCGGAATTTCCGACGGAAAAAGTTTGAGAGCTGGATCTAAAATTTTCCGACAACAAACTCTGATCTGACTTTTTCCAATCATGTATAGAGAATTCCGACCCACAAAGTGGCACGCATGCTCCGAAAAAAATTGGAGACGAAAGTTATTGGCTACTGGCCTCTACGTAGTCCCGTCGTACGTGTATAACATCACCTCGTTCCGAATGATCTAATTTTCCAACAACTTTGTGCGACAGTGTGTATGCAAGACTAGTTTTGGTGATCGGAATGTCCGACCGTGTGTATGAGGCATTAGAGTAATATGCTAGGAATTGTCAAACAAATAGCACTGGGGATGGGTAGTGCTTACTACCCTGAGAAACATGTATCAAAGCAAAAAAAAAAAATGTTATTCAGTTTGATTGGGAGCAGCGATTTTAGTAATGCTTAAAGTAAAACATTAAAAAAGCCCCCCCCCCCAGATGCTTACTTAACTTTGTTTCAGAGTCTTGACCCCCCTCCTGTACATCCTTAGCTGTGAAAATTCCTCTACCATTGGCTTGAATGGAGCCATATACCATGTGAGCTGCAATTCTGCAATTCTGGCATTAATGTAAGTAAATATACAAAATAAATACCCGCACCTCTGTGTCTCGTGTGAACTAAATTAAATTGAATTAAAATTATTTTAAACAAATTTGCAGCTGCTTTGACCTTCTGCACAAAGGTCAAAATAATGAGAAAATTAAACCTGCGCTTGCTATGATCCTATATACATATCAAACAGTATCATGCACGTGCTTGTAACATTTCAGTACCTTGGAAAATAGCATAAAAAAATGAATATAATATAATCCCAAATAATGATCACTTGTGCAATAAACCAAATCCACACATAACAGAAAATAAATTTAAAAAAGTATCTAAAAATGTGAAGAAAAAAACAAATCCTTAAAAATAAGAAGAACTGCTTGTGCCACAACAACCCTCTGCCAAAACAACCCTCTTAATGATATTCCACCTCGTGCTTATGTGATACCATCCGCATTTACCAGATTCCAATGACCTCCTTGTTATACAGCAAGAGGAGTCAATAGCACTTTGTGGTCACTATCGGACCTGTCTTGATCTCTCTCCAATGATCTCTGTTATGGATGTTGTCCCTTCCTTTTGTAAGTTCTTTTCTTTGTCCTCTTTGCTCAATGGGCAGTAGTGGTTTATGAAATAAGTAAGGGGAGAAGTCCTCTCATAGTGAAAAGCAGCTTGTTTTTATTAAAAGAATAGGATTAAAATTGCTGCAAAAATTAAAATGAGTATATAACATCAGTCTGTTGTGTACTGAGCAAGATGGATATTGCCTGTTCCCTGGTGTGCATTCTACCTACAGACCAAAAATGACGCACCAGAAGTTTCACTTCATGCGTTTTGTCAGCAAAACATTACGTCCTCTTCACATTTTTAAATACTTTTTTTAGATTTTCTGTTGTGTGTTGATTCCGTTTGTTGCACAAGTGATCAATATTTGCTCTTCTAATTGTCTAGTTGCCCTTTGCTCTTCTAATTGTCTATTTTTGAGGGGCCTGCTCCTTTACTCCTTCCCTCTGCTCCCTAAACAATCTTTCATGTAGCAGGCAAGTGAGGAATGAAGATAAATACGATACAGTGTGCCTTGAGTGACACCTCTGAGTTTGCTGGGGTGGCTGACATCACATCACATCCAAGATGTTGGCAACCAGCAGCAGTCTCAGGGCTTTTGTATGTCTTCACAAGGGAGGTTTTACAGGCAAATACCATGCTTAAAAAATGTTAAATGCACATATAATCTAATGGGAAGTTTATTGTTGAAATAAAAGGGTCTCTTTAAAGTCGATTGAACCCCCCCCCCCCAAAAAAAAAATGCTGACAGGTAGGATTTTTATGACAGAGGTGACTCTATTGCTCTCTTCTGTCATAAGCCCTTCTCCCTGTCTCTCAGAATTTGTGCACACTGAGCCTTGCAGCTCAACGCACATTTGTGGCACTACTGGGCGTAACATCATAGTGGGCAGGTTGAAATACAGTGGTGTGAAAAAGTGTTTGCCCCCTTCCTCATTTCCTGTTCCTTTGCATGTTTGTCACACTTAAGTGTTTCGGAACATCAAACCAATTTAAACAATAGTCAAGGACAACACAAGTAAACACAAAATGCAATTTGTAAATGAAGGTGTTTATTATTAAAGGTGAAAAGAAATCCAAACCATCATGGCCCTGTGTGAAAAAGTGATTGCCCCCCTTGTTAAAACATACTATAACTGTGGTTGTCCACACCTGAGTTCAATTTCTCTAGCCACACCCAGGCCTGATTATTGCCACACCTGTTCACAATCAAGGCATCACTTAAATAGGAGCTGCTTGACACAGTAAGGTCCACCAGAAGATCCTTAAAAGCTACACATCATGCCGAGACCCAAAGAAATTCAGGAACAATTGAGAAAGAAAGTAATTGAGATCTATCAGTCTGGAAAGGGTTATAAAGCCATTTCCAAAGCTTTGGGAAAACAGCGAACCACAGTGAGAGCCATTATCCACAAATGGCGAAGACATGGAACAGTGGTGAACCTTCCCAGGAGTGGCCGGCCGCCCAAAATTACCCCAAGAGCACAGCGACGACTCATCCAAGAGGTCACAAAAGACCCCACAACAACGTCCAAGGAACTGCAGGCCTCACTTGCCTCAGTTAAGGTCAGCGTTCATGCCTCCACCATCAGGAAAGACTGGGTAAAAATGGCCTGCATGGCAGAGTTCCAAGGAGAAAACCACTGCTGAGCAAAAAGAACATCAAAGCTTGTCTCAATTTCTCCACAACACATCTTGATGATCCCCAAGACTTTTGGGACAACATTCTGTGGACCGATGAGACAAAAGTGGAACTCTTTGGAAGGTGTGTGTCCAAGTATATCTGGCGTAGAAGGAACACTGCATTTCATAAAAAGAACATTATACCAACAGTAAAATATGGTGGTGGTAGTGTGATGGTCTGGGGCTGTTTTGCTGCTTCAGGACCTGGAAGACTTGCCGTGATAAAAGGAACTATGAATTCTGCTGTCTACCAAGAGATCCTGAAGGAGAATGTCCGACCATCTGTTCGTGTACTCAAGCTGAAACAAACTTGGGTTCTGCAGCAGGACAATGATCCTAAACACACCAGCAAGTCCACCACCGAATGGCTGAAGAAAAACAAAATGAAGACTTTGGAGTGGCCTAGCCAAAGTCCTGACCTGAATCCTATTGAGATGTTGTGGTATGACCTTAAAAAGGCCGTTCATGCTCGAACACCCTCTAATGTAACTGAATTAGGACAATTCTGCAAAGATGAGTGGGCCAAAATTCCTCCAGGACGCTGTAAAAGCCTCATTGCACGTTATCGCAAACGCTTGGTTGCAGTTGTTGCTGCTAAGGGTGGCCCAACCAGTTATTAGGTTTAGGGGGCAATCACTTTTTCACACAGGGCCATGATGGTTTGGATTTCTTTTCACCTTTAATAATAAACACCTTCATTTACAAATTGCATTTTGTGTTTACTTGTGTTGTCCTTGACTATTGTTTAAATTGGTTTGATGTTCCGAAACACTTAAGTGTGACAAACATGCAAAGGAACAGGAAATGAGGAAGGGGGCAAACACTTTTTCACACCACTGTAGTTAGATAGGTAATGTTCCGGCCGGGAAGTTAAAATTAACACCTTTCCCAATTCTTTAGGCCTTTTGGCAGGTCCTGTTCTGGGTCTGGCCCACTTGTCCTGTGACATAAAAATTGGGTCAGTGGTCCGGCATACGGAGTTGGAAGAGAATTCGCAAGGTAGAGTCCAGGCGGTTTTGTCAGTCTACCAGGAACTTGGAGAGAGGAGAATGCTGGTGTAGCTGTGAGCTTTGAGGCCCATAAGGGATGGAGATAGACAAAGAGATCTGTAGGTGTAGGAGGATGTTGCTTATCATGGCCTGCTCATAGAGACTCTTAACTCGGGATTCACCCTGAAGACACCAGGGCTGGTGATGCCTTAGAAGGACTGTAATTACTGGACTATGCTTTTGCATGTATGCCAGGATAGCACACAAGCCTGTAGCCATAGTTAGGGAACTAGGAAGTATCATATTTTGCTTGTTGGACTGTGAAATGTCTATTTTTGCACTTTTGCAAAGTAAAGTATTGAAATGTTGTCCATGCCTGGTCTGAAGTTATTAAAGAGGTGTATTGTAAGTAACCAGCACACACACAGTTAACCAGTGGGTCTTACACATTGAGGTATGAGGACATTGGTGTAGAATGGAGTAATATGAAGACACATAGACACATGATTACCTATCAAAACGGAAGCTTAATGAGCAGCCTCTCGATATCATGTACCCGTTAAAGGTGGAACGGTTTCTATCAGCGAGGGAGATTTTGTCGGCACTCCTTCTACCAGCGGTCTGTCTCCCACAGCAACAGGAGCAGATTGCAGTGCAGAGGTTCAAGAGTTGAGTGCACGATGGGGCCCACTCCACCACTAGGGATTGTGGAAATCGTTGTGGGATAGTGGAAAACACTGGGCAGGTGATTTTGGACATTGGTTCAGTGTGTCCCTCTAAAATGCAACTTATGGAGATGGTGTACATTGGCACAGAGAACTGAGAGTTGGCTGGAGAACAGTTGCATTGCGGTGTGCATGATGTACATTCATCTCTAAAAGTAGAGGTACCCCATATGTGTATGTAAAGTGCTCCTGCAACAATGTGCCTAACATAGCTTAGAAGAACAGAAGAACCCAGGTAGACCTTCCATGTGACCCAGTTCTTGGTGCCCAACAAGTTAATGACAAAATAGGGACGACGTGACCAACAACCACTGCCCTACCCCCTTTACAGGTAGGCTAACCAAGTGGCTGCAGAGTTGGAACCCAGAAGCAGGACCAGGAGAAGACAGGAGCACCTGTGGTCGATGGGAGTGCTGACAGCGCAGTGCTGGGGAGGATCACTAGCCAGGTAAGTCTTAATGTTCTAATATTCTGTGCATACTAGTACAGTATGGCTAAAAGCTCCTTGGGCTCAATTTAAATAAACATTTTGCATAGTTTTGTTCTGCTTTAACTCTTACCAGCATGAAAAACAATTCCCTAATCATCTATGTTGTGTCACCATACAGTTTGATTTTACTGGAGAATGTATGTTCAATGGATCTGATGTTTTGCAATGCTGTGTGGGAATAATAGATAATTGTATGGACATCCTAAGTATTTTTTCATTTGTAGTAATCTAATTTAAAAGCATTTTTGTTTAATAGAAAATGTTCTAAGGGCTATTGATGAATGAATCAAAAAGGTATTTGGGCATCTAATCAGCCAGACAGGGTAAGTGCTGAGCAGAAAGATTTTGAGTCGGCACATAGCCAGTACAGGAAGCAGAGCGGTTCCTGATTGGCTTTATTGCTAGGCACTTGTTATTGTGGGGGAGGCTTTGAACTGAAGTGGTGAGCAATGTATATGACAATAAGGTAAAAGGAGGTGCAGTTCCTGTGGCATAGATTAGGTGGAGATTGTTCTGGGAGGTCAAGCAAGTTGACATTATGGACAGGAAAATACATAATAGTACACTGCCAAGTAAAATAAAACTGAATTGTATTGTGTAACAGTAGTTTATACAAGAAGGAAAGTGTAACTGGTAATAATGATTGCCAATCATTCTACATTTACAAGGGTTGACAAAGCCATTAGAAGGTAGTCAGATGTGTAGGCACATAGCAACCACCTAAGGTTTTCTTTGTTCAATCCTTAAATAAACATGCACACTTGAATGGCCCACGCACGTTATGTCTGTAAAGGTTGGAGGAGCAGTGCTCAGCCACAGCTTACCCAATAGCAACTGGTAGAATTTAACCAGCAGAGATGATCCCAATTTGTCAGGGTTAGTTGGCCAGGAAGATTGAGCATCCTCTCTGCATTTATGAAATAGGGTGCTTGTAATGAATTGCATCCATCCAACATAGTAAGGCTCCCTTCGTTTTCACTGAACACCTGAGATGAATACAATTGTAGGTTTTTGTTTCATAGAAAATCTGACAGATTTTGGAGAAAAGCAGAAGCATTGTTATGTCTGTAACTTTTTTTTATTTTTTATTGCACGAACATTACAATTTTCACTTCAAGCATTATTTGGAAGGCAAAATTGTGTAATTTTGGTGGGTTTAAGTTGCACAATGGACTTTAAATGGCTCCTAAAGATTAGGGAACCTCCTTTCAACTATCCTGGGTGTTTTGATATGCCAAAAATTAGCATTAGCCTTGTTACTAAACACAGATGAAAAAAAAAAAAAAAAAAAAACACAAATAAATGTTTTTTTTTAAGTGACAGTACACAAATATGAAAGCACAAAACAAAAGCAAAGCTGTAAATACAAAAATCAATCAATTAAATAAAACTAAACAGCTCTAAATATATTTATAAAGACCCATATTTTAAATAAAGGGAAGGAAAAAAAATAAAGGAAAAACACAAATACAAAGAACACTAAATAATATAGGCTAGGCCAATGATGGCGAACCTTGGCACCCCAGATGTTTCCCATGATGTTCATCTACACTGTAGAGTGCTTTGTTTTGTATGTTTGTATGTTTTGTATGTTTTGCATGTTTTGGCACTACATTTCCCATAAATGTAGTGCCAAAACATCTGGGATGCCAAGGTTCGCCATCACTGGGCGAATTTGTTTTTTTTCAAAATTATGGCAAACATAAAATCAATTATTTTGCTGCAAAATTCTTGTTTTTTTTTTTAAATCAGTCCACTCTTTCCTCTCTTATGTTGGATAAGAGACTGCAAAATGCATACAGGCTAGTGATAGAAAAACACATACGGAAAAGGCATTGCAAAAAGTCATACATCTACCTCAGCCATTTTCAATCAGGGTTCCATGGACCCCTAGTGTTCCTCCAGAGGTCGCTAAGGGTTCCTGCTGTTATTAATTGATATCCAATTTGATGGGGGTTGCAGGGTTCTGGGACCAAAATCACCTGGAAGAGCTAGTGGCATGACATCAGTTATCTTTTTAGCTGTCTATATAGGGGGCATTCTTTTTACTTATTACCAATGTAAATGACATTCTTTACACTGACCCCCAATGAACTGGTTTAATCAAGGGTTCCCCTTACATTTTCTTTAAGGGTTCCTCTAGTATAAAAAAGCTTGAAAAAGACTGAGCTATGTCCACCAAGACACTTTGAAAAATATACATATTTTAACATTTAGGGGATAATCCCAGCAGGGCACTGGGACTGAACGTTTATTCAGGGCTCAGATAGACAGAAAATATTTTAAAATAGTGTATGATCTCAGATAATTATTATGCAGCAGTAGAACCACTTTATGTTCAAACCAATCATGTATACGTTATCCCTCCAGAATATCCTAATGCTCTGCATACAAGCAGCTTTGAGTGTTGATGTCAATGACTACACTGATCCTGTCAGCCAATGCTATTGAACTGTTCTCTGCTCACCTTCCATTACTTTGCTGAAAGTATTGATGTCTTTGACTACTCTAATCTTATCTGCAGACATTATTGAACTGTTTTATACTCAAAGTGCATTTTTTTCTGCAAATCTTTATCCCACTGTCTTTGCAAATCTTTACTGTATAAGTTACTTACATCCAATTTAAAAAATAAGAGTTAAGCAAAACTCTGTTGCTATGCAATTGTTTCAACACTATACTGCAATTTAACTCTCTGTAAAGCTGGTCATGCATGCAATTTTATCCACTTTCCATCCATCAGGAATAGCAAGTCCATTAGAAATTAATTGCCAGAAACCAAGAAATCTACCACACAAAAGTTTGATAGCAAAATTATTTGATTGTGAAGCCATAACTGGGCAAAAGATTTACCACTTTAATACAGTTTATTGAAAGATTGTATCAAAAAGTAGTGCATTTTTTGAGATTTTCAGAGATCTGATGTTTTGATTGGGGCCATTACAATCGTATCTCCTCATAGTCCTCTAAAAGCACCATTTTACGCCTTAGATTGCTTTGTAAATTAACAAAAAGTGGAATCAAAAGTTTAATCACCCTCTTAACTCATCATATGTAGTCAGCTTCAGGTTTATACAAAAAAAAAAAAAAAATAATGGAACGATGAATCATTCTAGTTTGTTCCTCCAATGATTTGTGTTCAAATTGCTTTGTAGATGAATTGCAGTTCTTGTGAGCTGTCTTATTGTACAATAATTCCAGCATGACACTAGTTCTGGAAAGAATCACCTTTTACTAAGAAATCGTGCCAGAATTTTAGCATGTTAGCACCAATGTTCTGTTTCTACAATCAGCCAATGAATGAACAGTTGTCATTGATTTGTAGTACTATAACGACATGCTGTATTTATATACACCATGTAAAGATCTTAATGTGACCAACTGTGTTGATTTTCTTATACACCTCTATTAAAATGTGCACTGACAGCAGTAGGGATGAGCTTCGTGTTCGAGTCGAACGCATGTTCGACTCGAACATCGGTCGTTCGTGCGTTCGCCGAATTCCGAACGTTTGGGCCGTTCGCGGCAAAATTCGTGTGGCCCACAATGCACTGCGATGGCGCAATGCATTGCTGTCTCACGATTGGCCAAGCATGCACTGTGACCCCGCATGCTTGGCCAATCGCAGCGCCAGCAGCGAGGAGAGCAATGGTTGGACACAGGCATCCTGCCTGTGGCCAATCATAGCTCAGCCTGTGTAGTGCACGCCCCACACTATATAAAGCCGCCTTTCAGGCGGCCTCGTGTAGTGTTTGTTAGCATCTGAAGCAGTGGGTGTTCTGTGTACCTTCAACACAGTTACACACCAATAGTTTTTGGCTGATTTACTATTTTGCTCTTGTGTAGTGGTTACTGTCTGTGCCCTGACCGCAGTATACACCACTATATTCACCTCACCTATATAGCTAGTGATCTAGCTTTAATAATAGAGCTTGCAGTCAGTAGTGTTAGTGCGTGCTGTCTGCGTGCTCTGTACCCAGTACATACCACTATATACACCTACATAGCTGTTCTCTATTTGAGCCCACTTGCCATCTGCAGGAGTTATTGGAAGTTGTGCTGTGCTTCCAGCACAGCACAGTATACATCTGTATATACCCCTTTAACTCTGCTGTTTTCTGGTTATTGTCTGCGTGCCCTGACCGCAGTATACACCGTGATATTCACCTCACCTATATAGCTAGTGGTCCATCTTTAACAATAGAGCTTGCAGTCAGTAGTGTCACTCAGGAGATAGTGCGTGCTGTATGCGTGCTCTGTACCCAGTACATACCGCTATTATCCACCTACATAGCTGTTCTCTATTTGGGCCCGATTGTCATCTGCGGGAGTTATTGGAAGTTGTGTGTGCCTCCAGCACAGCACAGTATACATCTGTATATACCCCTTTAACTCTGCTGTTTTCTGGTTATTGTCTGCGTGCCCTGACCGCAGTATACACCGTGATATTCACCTCACCTATATAGCTAGTGGTCCATCTTTAACAATAGAGCTTGCAGTCAGTAGTGTCACTCAGGAGATAGTGCGTGCTGTGAGCGTGCTCTGTACCCAGTACATACCGCTATTATCCACCTACATAGCTGTTCTCTATTTGGGCCCGATTGTCATCTGCGGGAGTTATTGGAAGTTGTGTGTGCCTCCAGCACAGCACAGTATACATCTGTATATACCCCTTTAACTCTGCTGTTCTATAAAAAAGGCATCTGCAGGAGTTAGTGGGTGTTGTGTGCCTCCAGCACAATATAAACTACCCAACCACTGTTTTACCCAACTCCCTTCAGGCCATTACCATGTCTGGAAGGCCAGCAAGGAGAGGCAGACAGGCGCGAGCCGATAAAAGAGGGCAAGCAGGCTCTGTGTCTAGAGACAACAGTGCTGGTCGTGGACGCGGTGCATTGTCATCAGCACGTGGCCATGGGACATGCTTGTCCTTCTTTTCTGCAGCTGGACATGTTGAACCGCAACATGCCAACGACTTGGTAGAGTGGATGACCAAGCCCTCTTCATCCTCCTCATCCTCTCTCACCCAGTCTCAGGGTAGTAGAAAAGCAGCTGCCAACACATCGTCGTCCCTCCTCTCAATGTCATCATCAGTGACTCCTTCCCTAGACCCACCACGTCCTCCTGAGGAGTCTCCTGAACTCTTTGAGCACAGTGTTGGGTACATGCTCCAGGAGGATGCCCAGTGTTTGGTGGGCTCTGATGATGACACTCAGCTAGAGGAAGGCAGTAGCGTGAGCGCAGAGAGAGAGGATGCTCAAGAAGCACAGCAATCTGGCAGTCATGTTCCACAAGCTGCAGCATACTGCCAGGTTTGCTACAGCGATGAAGAGGGAGGGGATGATGAGGGCACTGACTCCACGTGGGTGCCTGGAAGGAGGGAGGAGGAGGAGGAGGAGGCACATGTCCAACGAGGCAGGATGCCCTCCGGGGGCCAGCTTAGGGGCAGCACACCGACGGAATCACACCGCAGAGCTCCGCCTGCGCAGAGCGCTTCCTCTGCGCGTTATTCTAAAAGTTCTTTGGTGTGGGCCTTTTTTGAGACGAGTGCATCAGATCGCACCGCTGCTATTTGCAACATATGTCTCAAGCGTATCTCACGTGGCCAAAACATCAGCCGCTTGGGCACCACATGCTTGACCAGACATATGTTGACCTGCCATGCAGCTCGTTGGCAAGCGTACCTGAAAGACCCACACCAAAGAACAAAGCGGACCTCTCCTTGCTCCTCATCAGCTGGCATCTCTAACCCCATTAGACCTTCAGTCCTCTCTGAAACCTGCTCTGAGAGGAATGAAGGTGTAGAATTAGGTGTGTCACAGCCAAGTGCTTCCGGGAACTCTGCTAGTGGTACATCCACATCCGATTATAGCAGGCAAATGTCCCTGCCCCAGCTTCTGGACCGGCGGAAGAAGTTTACTCCCAGCCATCCACATGCCCAGCGGTTGAATGCTAGCTTGGCTAAATTGCTAGCACTTCAACTGCTGCCTTTTCAGTTGGTAGACTCGGCCCCCTTCCGTGAGTTTGTACAATGTGCGGTTCCTCAGTGGCAGGTCCCCAAACGCCACTTTTTCTCACGGAAGGCGATTCCGTCTCTCTACTGGCATGTGGAAGGCAATGTCCTTGCCTCGCTGGACAGGGCGGTCAGCGGTAAGGTGCATATTACCGCTGACTCATGGTCCAGCAGGCATGGACAGGGACGTTACCTGTCTTTCACGGCCCATTGGGTCACCCTTCTGGCTGCTGGGAAGGATGCAGGACAAGGTGCAGTAGTGTTGGAGGTTGTTCCGCCACCACGCCTCCAAAATGCTACTATTGGTTGTGACACACCTCTCTCCTCCACCCCCTCCTCTTCTTCTTCCTCCATGGCCTCTTCCAGTGCTCTGTCCTCAGAACCAGCGGTGCTCCGTAGGTGTTGCAGGGGCTACGCAAGTACGCAGGCAAAATGATGCCATGCCGTGCTTGCGCTGGTTTGTTTGGGGGACAGGAGCCACACTGGGGCGGATGTTTTGTCAGCTCTGCAGGGGCAGGCCGAGAGGTGGTTGACGCCATGCCAGCTTAAGCCAGGAATGGTGGTTTGCGACAATGGCACCAACCTCCTCTCCGCCCTCCGACAGGGACAACTGACCCATGTGCCCTGTGTAGCTCACGTCCTTAACCTGGTGGTGCAGCGGTTCTTGGGCAGGTACCCCGGCTTACAGGATGTCCTGAAACAGGCCAGGAGAGTCTGTGTGCATTTCCGCCGATCATTTAATGCCTGTGCTCGGCTGGCTGAGCTCCAAAAGGAGTTGAACCTGCCCAAGAACCGCCTTATATGTGACATGCCCACCAGATGGAACTCAACATTGGCCATGCTGCAGCGGCTGCACACGCAGCAGAGGGCCATCAATGAGTACCTGTGCGACTACGGCACCAGGACAGGGTCAGGGGAGCTTGGTTTTTTCTCACCACGCCAGTGGGGCATGATCAGGGATGCATGCACTGTCCTGTCACCGTTTGAGGAGGCCACAAGGATGGTGAGCAGTGACAGTGCATGCATCAGTGACACTGTACCTCTTGTCCACCTCTTGGAGCATACGCTGCGTGGAATAATGGACAGGGCACTTGAGGCAGAACAGAGGCAGGAAGAGGAGGACTTCCTTGCCTCTCAAGGCCCCCTTTATCCAGACAGTGTTCCTGCTGTGCCACCCATCACACAGGAAGAGGGTGAGGAGGAGGAAGAGGAGGAGGAGGATGATTGTGTCAGCATGGAGGTGGAGGCTGGCACTCAGCATCAGCATCAGCAGCAGCAGTCTTATAGGGATGATTTACAGTCCCAAGAAACACGTGGACTTGTACGTGGCTGGGAGGAGGTAGCTGCGGATCATGTTGTCCTTAGTGACCCAGAGGACTCCGGACCGAATGCCTCAGCTAACCTACGCTGCATGGCCTCCCTGATCCTGCAAAGCCTGCGGAAGGATCCTCGTATTCTTCGGATCAAGGAGAGGGACCATTACTGGCTGGCCACTCTCCTTGATCCACGGTACAAGGGTAAGGTTGCCGACCTTATCTTGCCATCGCAGAGGGAGCAGAGGATGAGACATCTCCGGGAGGCCTTGCAGAAAGCTCTGTGCAACGCATTCCCAGAGACTGGGAGGTCACAAACTCCTGGTCCTGGACAACGTGTTGCTGAGGCATCAGTCAGAAGGAGCGGTGGAGAAGGTGGCCGTCTGACTGATGCTTTCAGACAATTTTTTAATCCGCAGCCCCAAGGTATGATTGGTTCCAGCACCCATCGCCAGCGTCTGATTTACATGGTGCAGGAATACCTAGGGGCAAGGTCAGACTTGGACACCTTTCCCACTGAAAATCCTCTGGCTTACTGGGTCTTGAGGATGGATCACTGGCCAGAGCTTGCACAGTATGCAATTGAGCTACTGGCCTGTCCTGCATCCAGCGTTCTTTCGGAACGCACCTTCAGTGCTGCTGGTGGCTTCGTTACCGATCACAGGGTGCGCCTGTCCACCGAATCAGTTGATCGACTGACCTTCATCAAGATGAATCAGTCTTGGATCACCCACAGCTACCAAGCACCTGAAGCTGATGTAACCGAATAATTTTTTTTGAAATACCACATCCCTTCAAGACTGCCTATGCTGATGCTGAGTGACTGTCCTGTTATGTTGATTGTCTATCCTTTTCCTCCTCCGCTGATATGTTGGAAGAACATTTTTGGTTCTGGGTGATGCCAGCAGCCCAATTTTTCTGCCCCTGTTTAACAGGGGTAGTGATGGCCGAACGGTTCGCCCGGCGGTCGTTTCGCGGCGAATTTCCGACTTTCGCCGTCCGCGGGTTCGAACGCCTTTTTCCGTCGTTCGCCCCGGCGGACTTACGTGTTTAATGTATACAAGAACTTTAACCTTTCGTGACACGTTTATCATGTGTTACAGGACAACCAATTGAGACATGACAGCTCATGGACACTTGGACATTCCCCCTAACCTATAAATACACCCGATCCGGTGGCCATTTTACATTCTTTCTTCTGTCACTGTAGGGAAAGGATCCTGTGTGGAGTAGGGACAGAGAAAACGCTAGCTATTTGGTACACAAAAGTTCTTTTCAGGACTGGTATAGGTGTTAGGTCAGCAGCCTGAGTTTCTTTTGTCAGTTTAGATAAAGGGACAGAGCGCTGTATGCTGCTATTTTAGGGACAGCTCAGCCAGATTAGTCTTTCTTCATCATCATCATCATCATCATCATTAGCTGTTACTATCAGGTCCACAAAAGAGCTGTTCCAGCTAATCGTTCCAGCCTACTCTTTTTTGCCAATTTGTATAGGGACAGGCAGGAAGCAGTGTGTCAGGCAGTGAGGATAATTTTAAAGACTTGCTGTTACTATTAGTTCCACAAAGGTTCTTTTCAGGACTGGTATCAGTGGTACGGTAATAGGCTTGTACACGTATAATATTCTTTCTTCCAAATATAGAAAGAATATTATACTTGACTGCTGCCCTTCTGCTGCAGTCTGCTAATCATTCACAACTCACTTGTTCCACAAAGCTCTTTATCAGGACTGGTAACTTGGTCTGTCTAGGGTGCTACGGTACATAGGCTTGGGTGCGGTACAGTCTGCTGTTCTGTAAGGACCGCTATCGGTCCACAATACATAGGGTTGCCGTGCACTACTGCTGACCGCTGCCCTATACTGCAGCAGTCCTTCATTGGTATAGGGACTGACGTACAGTCTGCTAATCACTAACACACAACCTGCTTGGTCCACAAAAGTTCTTATAAGGACTGGTAACTTGGTATAGGGTGCTACGGTACATAGGCCTGAGTGCGTTACAGTCTGCTGTTCTGTAAGGACCGCTATCGGTCCACAATACATAGGGTTGCCGTGCACTACTGCTGACCGCTGCCCTATACTGCAGCAGTCCTTCAGCGGTATAGGGACTGACGCACAGTCTGCTAAACACTAACACACAACCTGCTTGGTCCACAAAAGTTTTTATAAGGACTGGTAACTTGGTATAGGGTGCTACGGTACATAGGCCTGAGTGCAGTACAGTCTGCTGTTCTGTAAGGACCGCTATCGGTCCACAATACATAGGGTTGCCGTGCACTACTGCTGACCGCTGCCCTATACTGCAGCAGTCCTTCATTGGTATAGGGACTGACGTACAGTCTGCTAATCACTAACACACAACCTGCTTGGTCCACAAAAGTTCTTATAAGGACTGGTAACTTGGTATAGGGTGCTACGGTACATAGGCCTGAGTGCGTTACAGTCTGCTGTTCTGTAAGGACCGCTATCGGTCCACAATACATAGGGTTGACGTGCACCACTGCTGACCGCTGCCCTATACTGCAGCAGTCCTTCAGCGGTATAGGGACTGACGTACAGTCTGCTAAACACTAATACACAACCTGCTTGGTCCACAAAAGTTCTTATAAGGACTGGTAACTTGGTATAGGGTGCTACGGTACATAGGCTTGAGTGCGGTACAGTCTGCTGTTCTGTAAGGACCGCTATCGGTCCACAATAGATAGGGTTGACGTGCACCACTGCTGACCGCTGCCCTATACTGCAGCAGTCCTTCAGCGGTATAGGGACTGACGCACAGTCTGCTAAACACTAACACACAACCTGCTTGGTCCACAAAAGTTTTTATAAGGACTGGTAACTTGGTATAGGGTGCTACGGTACATAGGCCTGAGTGCGTTACAGTCTGCTGTTCTGTAAGGACCGCTATCGGTCCACAATACATAGGGTTGCCGTGCACTACTGCTGACCGCTGCCCTATACTGCAGCAGTCCTTCATTGGTATAGGGACTGACGTACAGTCTGCTAATCACTAACACACAACCTGCTTGGTCCACAAAAGTTCTTATAAGGACTGGTAACTTGGTATAGGGTGCTACGGTACATAGGCCTGAGTGCGTTACAGTCTGCTGTTCTGTAAGGACCGCTATCGGTCCACAATACATAGGGTTGCCGTGCACTACTGCTGACCGCTGCCCTATACTGCAGCAGTCCTTCAGCGGTATAGGGACTGACGCACAGTCTGCTAAACACTAACACACAACCTGCTTGGTCCACAAAAGTTCTTATAAGGACTGGTAACTTGGTATAGGGTGCTACGGTACATAGGCCTGAGTGCAGTACAGTCTGCTGTTCTGTAAGGACCGCTATCGGTCCACAATACATAGGGTTGCCGTGCACTACTGCTGACCGCTGCCCTATACTGCAGCAGTCCTTCATTGGTATAGGGACTGACGTACAGTCTGCTAATCACTAACACACAACCTGCTTGTTCCACAAAAGTTCTTATAAGGACTGGTAACTTGGTATAGGGTGCTACGGTACATAGGCTTGAGTGCGGTACAGTCTGCTGTTCTGTAAGGACCGCTATCGGTCCACAATAGATAGGGTTGACGTGCACCACTGCTGACCGCTGCCCTATACTGCAGCAGTCCTTCAGCGGTATAGGGACTGACGTACAGTCTGCTAAACACTAATACACAACCTGCTTGGTCCACAAAAGTTCTTATAAGGACTGGTAACTTGGTATAGGGTGCTACGGTACATAGGCTTGAGTGCGGTACAGTCTGCTGTTCTGTAAGGACCGCTATCGGTCCACAATAGATAGGGTTGACGTGCACCACTGCTGACCGCTGCCCTATACTGCAGCAGTCCTTCAGCGGTATAGGGACTGACGTACAGTCTGCTAAACACTAATACACAACCTGCTTGGTCCACAAAAGTTCTTATAAGGACTGGTAACTTGGTATAGGGTGCTACGGTACATAGGCTTGAGTGCGGTACAGTCTGCTGTTCTGTAAGGACCGCTATAGGTCCACAATAGATAGGGTTGACGTGCACCACTGCTGACCGCTCACCTATACTGCAGCAGTCCTTCAGCGGTATAGGGACTAAGAGTTTTGTCACAGGGTCATTTAAAAAATGACATGCAGAGGAAGAGGCAGGCCCTTCCGCAGGGGTGGTAGGGGTAGGGCAGGAGCAACAGGCTTGAGCCAAAGTGGGAAGTTGCAGAAGGTGCGTTCAATTACTTTAAAGGATGCACCAGACTTGGTTGAGTGGCTCGCTCAGCCTTACTCTTCTGCACCCTCCTCATCCTCTCGATCTGCACCCTCTTCTTCACTCTCTGCTATGTGCACCCCCAAAGACACTACCACCAACAACACGACCACCACCACCACCACCACATACCTTCCGCTTGAGTCACTGGAATTATTTTCCGATCCATATCAAGAGGACATTTCTGATGCGCAGCCACTCTTGGTATTGGATCAGGAAGAGGAGGTAGCAACAAGCGCTACTCAGCAGTCTGACGCCAGTACCCAGATCAGCCCAAGGAGGAGGTTGGTCCCCGGTGTTGCTGCCTACTCTACTTATAGCGGTGGGGAAGGTGACGTTGATGATGACGTGTCTAGTGATGTCACGTGGGTGCCCACAAGAGAGGAAGAGGAGGGGAGTTCAGAGGGAGATATGGACCAGCAGATAGGGAGGAGAAGCAGCAATGACTTACATTGCACAGCAGGGACAAAGCAGACTGCAAATGTATCAGGAGCGAGTCATCGACCATGTACGGTCACATCTGGCGCTCCCAGGACACCGGCACATGGCTCCGCAGTGTGGGCTTTTTTTAACGTGTCCGCTGCTGACAATAGCGTTGCCATCTGCAATCTTTGCAGTCAACGCGTTAGTCGCGGTAAGCCCAATACTCACCTAGGGACGACCGCCTTAAGAAGGCACATGAGCAGCCATCACCGAGCCCAGTGGGAGCAACGGAACACACAAAGCCACACTGCAGGCTCTCACCGTCCAGCCTCGTCTTCTACTTCTCCTTCTCCTCTCTCCTCACAATTGTCCTCCACTCCACCTTCCATCACGCCAAGCTCACATTTTTCTGCAAAAAGGCAGGCTTCCGTGGGCCTAATGTTTGAGCGTAAAAAAATGATGACGCCGGATAACCCTCTTGCCCAACGGTTGGCGGCTGGCTTGTCAGAACTCATAGCCCGCCAACTACTGCCATATAAACTGGTGGACTCGGAGGCCTTTCGCAAATTTGTGGCCATTGGAACACCACAATGGAAGGTCCCAGGAAGGAAGTATTTCTCAGAGAAGGGCATCCCAGAGCTATATGGCCATGTTCAGCGGCAAGTGAATGTATCTCTGGCACACAGTGTCGGTGCCAAGATACATCTGACCACAGACACGTGGTCTAGCAAACACGGGCAGGGAAGGTATATCAGTTTTACTGCCCACTGGGTGAACCTTCTGACGGCCGTCAAGCATGTAACCCGTGGCACCCGTGTAGATTTGGTTTTACCGCCACGGATTGCATGCAGGCCTGACTCTTCTTCTCCTCCTCCTACTCCATCCTCCTCCCTCTCCTCCTCAGCTGCCTCCTCCTTTTCCGCTGCTAGCGTCTCTTCCACTGCACCGCCCAAGCTCCCCAGAACCTATTCCACATGCCAGGTGAGACGTTGCCATGCCGTGCTGCGTCTGTTGTGCCTGGAAGCAAAGAGCCACACTGGCCCGGCACTCCTTTCAGCTTTGCGTTCACAGGCAGATGAGTGGCTAACACCGCTCAATTTGACAGTTGGTAAAGTGGTGTGTGACAACGGTGCCAATCTGCTTAGCGCATTGAAACAGGGCAAAATCACGCACGTGCCGTGCATGGCACACGTCTTAAACTTGGTCGTGCAGCGATTCCTTGTCAAATACCCTGGGGTCCAGGACATCTTGCGGCAGGCAAGGAAAATCTCGGCCCATTTCAGAAGATCTTACACGGCCATGGCTCGCCTTGCTGACATTCAGCGGCGACACCATCTGCCGGTCAGACGTCTTATTTGCGATTGCCCGACGCGATGGAACTCAACCTTCTATATGCTTGATAGGCTGCTCCAGCAGAAACGTGCAGTTAACGTCTACCTGTATGAACTCTGCGAAAGAAACGGTTCTGGGGAGCTGGGTTTTTTTTCACCGCGCCAGTGGCTGCTCATGCGCGACACATGCAGACTTCTGCGGCCATTTGAGGAGATCACCAAACTGGTCAGTCGCAGCCATGGCGCCATCAGTGACATGGTACCTTATGCCTTCTTTCTGGAGCGTGCATTGCGTCGTGTCATTGATCAGGCTGTGGAGGAGCAGGAGCGGGAAGATGAGGAAGTCGCAATGCTGGATGAATTCCCAGGGGGGGCTACTCTATCTGAGACAAGTCAACAACAGGAGTCTGATGAGGAGTCAGAGGAGGATGGTGCCGGGGCGGATGAGCAGGAGCAAGAAGAGCATGCTTTAAACCTTTCTGGGATCCCTGTTGTGCGAGGATGGGGAGAGGAGAATGAAGAGGACGACATTATCCTGGATGATGAGCAGGAGCCAGGCCACCACACCGCTTCCACTTTAGTGCAAATGGGGGCCTTCATGCTCCAGTGTTTTAATAGGGACCCCCGTATAAAAAGCATGAGGGTCAAGGACCAGTACTGGGTGGCAACGTACTTAGACCCCCGGTACAAACACAAAATGGCGGAAATGTTACCGCCGTCGCAGAGGGCTGTCAGAATGCAGCACTTCCAGGCCTTGCTTCGAGAAATGCTGCATTCTGCTTTTGCGTGCGCTGGCAGAGGAGCAATTCCCACTCCCAGAGAAGGATTTGCGGGTACCAATCCAACAGCGCCTGCAAGAAGAGGCCGGTTTGAAGATGTGTTGGTGACTTCGGATATGAGGTCATTCTTTCAGCCGACCCATCGACAGGTGTCATCCGGATCCAGCATCAGGGAACGCCTAGACCGTCAGGTGTCCGACTACATTGGGTTAACGGCCGATGTGGACGCTCTGAGGAGTGATGAACCCCTAGACTACTGGGTGGGCAGGCTTGACCTCTGGCCAGAGCTTGCCCAATTTGCAATCGAACTGTTGGCTTGCCCCTCATCCAGTGTCCTGTCCGAAAGGACGTTCAGCGCAGCAGGGGGGATTGTGACCGATAAGCGTACTCGCCTAGCTCACCACAGTGTTAACTACCTCACATTTCTAAAAATGAATGAGGCATGGATCTCGGAGGAATTCAACACATGTGATCAGTAGACCATGTATATGTCTATAAACAATTTTTGGAATCAAGCACACAGACCTTCTTAATTCATTTGGCTCACTTCCCTGACCCAAAAAAGCACACCGTACTATATGCCCCTACCCTCCTCTTTGAAGAGGTTGAGCGGTGTCATATTTCTACTGGGGCTGCTTATTATGAGGGGTTCCCACCATCCCTGTGCTGTGCTGACTTCCTCCTGGGTGTTCTTATTATGAGGGGCTCCCACCATCCCTGTGCTGTGCTGACTTCCTCCTGGGGGTTCTTATTATGAGGGGATCACACCATCCCTGTGCTGTGCTGACTTCCTCCTGGGGCTGCTTACGGTGCTGCTGTCAGCGCTGTATGTCACGGTGCTGCTGTCAGCGCTGTATGTCACGGAGCTGCTGTCAGCGCTGTATGTCACGGAGCTGCTGTCAGCGCTGTATGTCACGGAGCTGCTGTCAGCGCTGTATGTCACGGAGCTGCTGTCAGCGCTGTATGTCACGGAGCTGCTGTCAGCGCTGTATGTCACGGTGCTGATGTCAGCGCTGTATGTCACGGAGCTGCTGTCAGCGCTGTATGTCACGGAGCTGCTGTCAGCGCTGTATGTCACGGAGCTGCTGTCAGCGCTGTATGTCACGGAGCTGCTGTCAGCGCTGTATGTCACGGAGCTGCTGTCAGCGCTGTATGTCACGGAGCTGCTGTCAGCGCTGTATGTCACGGTGCTGCTGTCAGCGCTGTATGTCACGGAGCTGCTGTCAGCGCTGTATGTCACGGAGCTGCTGTCAGTGCTGTATGTCACGGAGCTGCTGTCAGCGCTGTATGTCACGGAGCTGCTGTCAGCGCTGTATGTCACGGAGCTGCTGTCAGCGCTGTATGTCACGGAGCTGCTGTCAGCGCTGTATGTCACGGAGCTGCTGTCAGCGCTGTATGTCACGGAGCTGCTGTCAGCGCTGTATGTCACGGAGCTGCTGTCAGCGCTGTATGTCACGGAGCTGCTGTCAGCGCTGTATGTCACGGTGCTGCTGTCAGCGCTGTATGTCACGGAGCTG
This sequence comes from Lithobates pipiens, assembly GCF_037356315.1. Classification (NCBI taxonomy): domain Eukaryota; kingdom Metazoa; phylum Chordata; class Amphibia; order Anura; family Ranidae; genus Lithobates; species Lithobates pipiens. The sequence continues at coordinate 174,732,715 of NW_027507790.1, read as the reverse complement.
CTGTCAGCGCTGTATGTCACGGAGCTGCTGTCAGTGCTGTATGTCACGGAGCTGCTGTCAGCGCTGTATGTCACGGAGCTGCTGTCAGCGCTGTATGTCACGGAGCTGCTGTCAGCGCTGTATGTCACGGTGCTGCTGTCAGCGCTGTATGTCACGGAGCTGCTGTCAGCGCTGTATGTCACGGAGCTGCTGTCAGCGCTGTATGTCACGGAGCTGCTGTCAGCGCTGTATGTCACGGAGCTGCTGTCAGCGCTGTATGTCACGGAGCTGCTGTCAGCGCTGTATGTCACGGTGCTGCTGTCAGCGCTGTATGTCACGGAGCTGCTGTCAGCGCTGTATGTCACGGAGCTGCTGTCAGTGCTGTATGTCACGGAGCTGCTGTCAGCGCTGTATGTCACGGAGCTGCTGTCAGCGCTGTATGTCACGGAGCTGCTGTCAGCGCTGTATGTCACGGTGCTGCTGTCAGCGCTGTATGTCACGGAGCTGCTGTCAGCGCTGTATGTCACGGAGCTGCTGTCAGCGCTGTATGTCACGGAGCTGCTGTCAGCGCTGTATGTCACGGAGCTGCTGTCAGCGCTGTATGTCACGGAGCTGCTGTCAGCGCTGTATGTCACGGTGCTGATGTCAGTGCTCTGTATTACGGTGCTGCTGTCAGTGCTCTGTATCTCCTGCACCCTCTTGTTTGCCTACCCTGGTCCCTGACCTTCCCTCTCCTCCATTGCCTTCATTAGCTCCATAGTCCTGAATTGTCAGAACAATTTCCCAAATAAAAAAAAAATGCTTGTAGTTATCGATCCCAAATTCACCTCATACATGTATTATGCTATTGTCCAGGTGGTGGGACTACGTGCTACCCCCTAATAATTACCCCGTGGCCGCAAATTCGACCTAAAGGTTTGCGAAATTCGCCTCCCATTGAAGTCAATGGAGCCCGCGGCGAACGGTCGTTTTCGCGAACGTTTGTGTCCGTTCGCGTTTCGCGTTCGCGAAACGTCCCGTCGGAAGTTCGTCCATCACTAAACAGGGGCGTTTAAGTACAATTTTTGATGCAATGCTTTGCAGCAGGGCTAATTCCTGCAATAAAACTAGAGTGTATGGCAGAGGTTGCAGTGTGATGGCACCAGTGCCTAAGGCCCAATTTTTCTGCCCCTGTTTAACAGGGGCGTTTAAGTACAATTTTTGATGCAATGCTTTGCAGCAGGGCTAATTCCTGCAATAAAACTAGAGTATATGGCAGAGGTTGCAGTGTGATGGCACCAGTGCCTAAGGCCCAGTTTTTCTGCCCCTGTTTAACAGGGGCGTTTAAGTACAATTTTTGATGCAATGCTTTGCAGCAGGGCTAATTCCTGCAATAAAACTAGAGTATATGGCAGAGGTTGCAGTGTGATGGCACCAGTGCCTAAGGCCCAATTTTTCTGCCCCTGTTTAACAGGGGCGTTTAAGTACAATTTTTGATGCAATGCTTTGCAGCAGGGCTAATTCCTGCAATAAAACTAGAGTATATGGCAGAGGTTGCAGTGTGATGGCACCAGTGCCTAAGGCCGCGTACACACGGGCGGACTGTTCGCCCAACTTTGTCCGCTGAACAGTGTTTGGGCGGACAGTCCGCTCGTGTGTGGGCTTTCAGCGGACAGTTTCAGCGGACAGTTTGACGGACAAGGTTTTTCGGAATTTCCGAAAAACTGTCCGCTGAAACCTTGTTTCAGCGAACAGTCCGCTCGTGTGTAGGCTTGTTCGTCAAAAAAAGTTCTGCGCATGCTCAGAAAGGATTTTCACGCCGAAAGTTATAATGCAGTGTATAGGACGTCGTATTTTTCGTCCCGTCGTACGTGCCGTTCACGTCATCGCGCACGGTTTCAGCAAACTGTTCGTCCGTCGTGTGTGGCCATGTCCGTCCATGCTAATTTTGAGCGGACTGTTTGCCGAAACTGTTTGACGGACAAAGTTGGGCGAACAGTCCCCGCGTGTGTACGCGGCCTAAGGCCCAATTTTTCTGCCCCTGTTTAACAGGGGCGTTTAAGTACAATTTTTGATGCAATGCTTTGCAGCAGGGCTAATTCCTGCAATAAAACTAGAGTATATGGCAGAGGTTGCAGTGTGATGGCACCAGTGCCTAAGGCCCAATTTTTCTGCCCCTGTTTAACAGGGGCGTTTAAGTACAATTTTTGATGCAATGCTTTGCAGCAGGGCTAATTCCTGCAATAAAACTAGAGTGTATGGCAGAGGTTGCAGTGTGATGGCACCAGTGCCTAAGGCCCAATTTTTCTGCCCCTGTTTAACAGGGGCGTTTAAGTACAATTTTTGATGCAATGCTTTGCAGCAGGGCTAATTCCTGCAATAAAACTAGAGTATATGGCAGAGGTTGCAGTGTGATGGCACCAGTGCCTAAGGCCCAATTTTTCTGCCCCTGTTTAACAGGGGCGTCTAAGTACAATTTTTGATGCAATGCTTTGCAGCAGGACTAATTCCTGCAATAAAACTAGAGTATATGGCAGAGGTTGCAGTGTGATGGCACCAGTGCCTAAGGCCCAATTTTTCTGCCCCTGTTTAACAGGAGCGTTTAAGTAAAATTTTTGATGCAATGCTTTGCAGCAGGGCTAATTCCTGCAATAAAACTAGAGTATATGGCAGAGGTTGCAGTGTGATGGCACCAGTGCCTAAGGCCCAATTTTTCTGCCCCTGTTTAACAGGGACATGTAATTACAATTCTTGATATAATATTTCACAGGAGGGCCCCTTCCTGTGCCCACCCAGAGTAACGGTGAGGACTTATAGTGTTGTGGCACCAGCACCACAACCACCAAAGGTCAATTTTTCTACTACTGTTCAACAATGGCATGTAATTACAATTCTTGATATAATCGTTCACAGCAGGGCGCTCCAGCGCCCACCAAGAGTCACTTTGAGGGCTTACAATGTTGTTGCAAAACCAACACCTTGTTCCGCCATTTCTGCAGAGCATATAGGGCAGGCCCCTACTTTCAAACATCCAATTTACAAACATCTCCTACTTGCAAACGGAAGGAGACAACAGCAAGTGAGATGAAAAAAGATGGACGACAAAACAAATTATACAGGGGTGATAACCCTTCCCTATGTTTTCCAAAAAGCTTAAAAATAGTTTTTTTGACTGGAGCTACACTTTAAAAATGTACCAGTTGAAAATTACAAACAGATTCAACTTAACACAACAAACCTACACAGTCCCTGTCTTGTTTGCACCGCCTGTATACTGCTGTTCTGAGTATATAGGGCCTGGGGGCCACACGCATTTCCTTTTTTTTAATATGGGTACGGGGTTCCCCTTAATATGCGTACGAAACCCAAAGGGGCTGGTAATGGGCAGGGAGGGCTACCCATGCCATTTTTCTGAATGATTTTCAACCATATTGCAGGAACCAGATATAACATTAAAACCGCAAGCAGTTTTAAATGGTGTTATTTCCGTTTAATGTCATTTTGTGCAGGGACTGTTCTAAACACGGGAAACACGTGGCACTTCACAGGCATACTACAGACACCCCCCAGGCACCATATTTAAAGGAATATTTCACTTTTTTTTTTCACTTTAATCGTCATTAAAATCAGTGCTCCCGCCAAAACGGTAGTTCTTAAAACTTTTTTTTGCAGTGACCCATGTCCCCTGAGGCAGGAGGCAGGTCGCCAAACCCTTTTTAGGACAGTATCTTGCATATTAGCCGTTAAAATTAGCACTTTCCAATTCGAACGTTCGAGTCCCATAGACTTCAATGGGGTTCTAACGTTCGTACCGAACGCGGGGGTCGTTCGCAAGTTCTGGTGCGAACCGAACCGGGGGGTGTTCGGCTCATCCCTAGACAGCAGTAAGCTTAACACCTAGGAGATTTCACCACAGGAATAAACATACTCTCTTTTCTGTCATGTTTGCCTCACATTGAAGGCCATACAACCATAAAAATGAACATGGGAGTAATTAGTAGAGGGGAACCCATGGCAACATACAGTTCAAATGTACAATATATGTACTGTATATGTGAAGTGTTTTGTCTACAAAGGTTTGGCAACCCTTGCTGTTCTTCTTTCTGCTTACCACTACCCCATTTTACATAATTGGGTGGGTATTGGTAACCAAATTAAATTTGGTAGCAGGCCATGGAGGTTTATGTACCACATGACTGGGTACTCTATTCCTTGTTATCATATGACCTTCTGTCAGGAAGGCTCTGTCAGAAGACAGAATAATAGACCGATTGGCTGGAAGAAGAGGAGTAATAGCACATGCTAATGTGCAAGCGCCTATGTGCATGTGCAGAAATGTGAACATGAAAATGCATATGAACATGCGTGAATGTGCGCATCGCATTCCATGACAGATACGCAAATGGACTATTTAAGCTGGATCAGCACCCAGGATCCGTGCTGTCTCATCTACAGCGTTCTGTGAGCATCCTGTTACCTTATACCTGCACCTGCTCTTGAAGTATTGACCCGGCTTGTTCCTGACTATTCCTGTTTTCCACCTATATCAACCCTGGCTTGTCCTTTGACCATTCTCCTGCCTCTGCATCTGTACTTGATCTGATCGTTTTTTGCATGACCCAGCTTGTCTGACTCTGACTCCAGAGTTACCAAGTTGCTGGCATCTGTCCAGATACCTTTGGAACCTGCTCTTTGGATAAGTACCAGCCTGTTCCTGCCCACAGAGACCTGCTGCCATCTGGTGGACTACTGGAACAGCAGCCCAACAGCAAGCACATTTACTGGGACTCGTGCAACACTGCACTCCTGCGCTACCTGTATACTCTACCAGGGGCCCCAAGTCAGAGGTGCAAGAGAGGCCTTCCTCTGCACAAACCAGGCTCTACCCACCAGGTACCGTATTTATCAGCATATAACACGCACTTTTTTCCCCGTAAAATCAGGGGAAAATTGCCCTTCTCGAAGGCGGCCGAGAACTACCGGGCGCCGCCGAGATACACAGGACATCTCGACGGCGCCATTTTTAAAAATAAAAGCTGACAACGATGGACAGGCTGCATGACGGACAGGCTGCATGACAAGGCTGCAATAAAGGACAGGCTGCATGACAAGGCTGCAATGACGGACAGGCTGCATGACAAGGCTGCAATGATGGACAGGCTGCATGACAAGGCTGCAATGATGGACAGGCTGCAATGATGGACAGGCTGCATGACAAGGCTGCAATGATGGACAGGCTGCATGACAAGGCTGCAATGATGGACAGGCTGCATGACAAGGCTGAAAATGACACTGACAAGGCTTCAGATGGACACTGATAAGGCTGCATTGATGGGCATTTAAATGTAAGGTTTTTTTCCTTAAATTTCCCTCCTAAACTTGGGGTGCATGTTGTACGCCGGCGCGTGTTATACGGCGATAAATACGGTATGTGACACCTTCTATTCAATACTCTTGTTGTTGTGACCTGAGATCACTGCCCCTCTAATTTCTGTATCTCCAGAAATTAGAATATCATCACAAATTATTATTTCAGTACCGGTAAGTTCAATTTAAAAAGTGAAACTCATATATTACAGTGGTGTGAAAAAGTGTTTGCCCCCTTCCTCATTTCCTGTTCCTTTGCATGTTTGTCACACTTAAGTGTTTCGGAACATCAAACCAATTTAAACAATAGTCAAGGACAACACAAGTAAACACAAAATGCAATTTGTAAATGAAGGTGTTTATTATTAAAGGTGAAAAAAAATCCAAACCATCATGGCCCTGTGTGAAAAAGTGATTGCCCCCCCCCCTGTTAAAACATACTATAACTGTGGTTGTCCACACCTGAGTTCAATTTCTCTAGCCACACCCAGGCCTGATTATTGCCACACCTGTTCACAATCAAGGCATCACTTAAATAGGAGCTGCTTGACACAGTAAGGTCCACCAGAAGATCCTTAAAAGCTACACATCATGCCGAGACCCAAAGAAATTCAGGAACAATTGAGAAAGAAAGTAATTGAGATCTATCAGTCTGGAAAGGGTTATAAAGCCATTTCCAAAGCTTTGGGAATCCAGCGAACCACAGTGGGAGCCATTATCCACAAATGGTGAAGACATGGAACAGTGGTGAACCTTCCCAGGAGTGGCCGGCTGCCCAAAACTACCCCAAGAGCGCAGCGACGACTCATCCAAGAGGTCAGAAAAGACCCCACAACAACGTCCAAAGAACTGCAGGCCTCACTTGCCTCAGTTAAGGTCAGCGTTCATGCCTCCACCATCAGGAAAAGACTGGGCAAAAATGGCCTGCATGGCAGAGTTCCAAGGAGAAAACCACTGCTGAGCAAAAAGAACATCAAAGCTCGTCTCAATTTCTCCACAACACATCTTGATGATCCCCAAGACTTTTGGGACAACATTCTGTGGACCGATGAGACAAAAGTGGAACTCTTTGGAAGGTGTGTGTCCAAGTATATCTGGCGTAGAAAGAACACTGCATTTCATAAAAAGAACATTATACCAACAGTAAAATATGGTGGTGGTAGTGTGATGGTCTGGGGCTGTTTTGCTGCTTCAGGACCTGGAAGACTTGCAGTGATAAAAGGAACTATGAATTCTGCTGTCTACCAAGAGATCCTGAAGGAGAATGTCCGACCATCTGTTCTTGTACTCAAGCTGAAACGAACTTGGGTTCTGCAGCAGGACAATGATCCTAAATACACCAGCAAGTCCACCACCGAATGGCTGAAGAAAAACAAAATGAAGACTTTGGAGTGGCCTAGCCAAAGTCCTGACCTGAATCCTATTGAGATGTTGTGGTATGACCTTAAAAAGGCCGTTCATGCTCGAAAACCCTCTAATGTAACTGAATTAGGACAATTCTGCAAAGATGAGTGGGTCAAAATTCCTCCAGGACGCTGTAAAAGCCTCATTGCACGTTATCGCAAACGCTTGGTTGCAGTTGTTGCTGCTAAGGGTGGCCCAACCAGTTATTAGGTTTAGGGGGCAATCACTTTTTCACACAGGGCCATGATGGTTTAGATTTTTTTTCACCTTTAATAATAAACACCTTCATTTACAAATTGCATTTTGTGTTTACTTGTGTTGTCCTTGACTATTGTTTAAATTGGTTTGATGTTCCGAAACACTTAAGTGTGACAAACATGCAAAGGAACAGGAAATGAGGAAGGGGGCAAACACTTTTTCACACCACTGTATATAGATTAATTACACACAGAGTGATATATTTCAAGTATTTCTTCCTCTTGATGATTATGACTTACAGCTAGTTCAGAGAATTTGCATATTACATAAGACTAATAAAAAAAAAGGATTTTTATTACAGAAATGTTGGCTTACTGAAAAGTATGTCCATGTACACTATAGTATGCACTTAATACTTGGTCGGGGGTCCTTTTGCATGAATTACTGCATCAATGCGGCTTTGCATGGAGGCAATCAGCCTGGGACACTGCTGAGGTGCTATGGAAGCCCAGGCCTTCAGCTTGTCTGCATTGTTGGATCTGGTGTCTCTCATTTTCCTTTTTATAATATCCCACAGATTCTCTATGGGGTTTAGGTCAGGCAAGTTTGCTGGCCAATCAAGCACAGTGATACCATGATCATTAAATCAGATATTGGTACTTCTGGCAGTGTGGGCAGGTGCCAAGTCCTGCTGGAAAATGAAATCATCATCTCTATAAAGCTGGTCAGCAGAGGAAAGTGTGAGGTGCTCTAGAATTTCCTGATAGAGGGTTGCTCTGACTTTGGACTTGATAAAACACAGTGGACCAACACCAGCAGACGACATGGCTCCTCAAACCCTGGACCTTGTGCAACCTGGATTCTGTGCCTCACCACTCTTTCTCCAGACTCTGGGACCTTGATTTCCAAATGAAATGCAAAATAGATTTTTATCCGAAACAGTAACAGTCCAGTCCTTTTTCTCCTTAGCGCTGGTAAGACGCTTCTGATGTTGTTTCCGGTCCCAGAGTGGCTTAACACAAGCAATTCAACAGTTGTAGCCCATGTCCTGGATATGTCTGTGTGTGGTGGCACTTGAAGCACTGACAAAAGCCGTAGTCCACTCCTTGTGAATCTCCCCCAAATTATTGCATGGCCTTTGCTTCACAATCCTCTCAAGGCTGAGGTTATCCCTGTTACTTATGCCACTTTTTCTACCACTCAATTTTCCATTAATATGCTTGGATACAGCACTCTGAACAGCCAGCTTATTAGCAAGGACCTTTGTGACTTAAGCCTGTCAATGACTGCCTTATGGACAACTGTCAAGTCAGAAGTCTTCCCCATGATTGTGTAACCTACTTAACCTGACTGAGAGACCATCTAAAGGCTCAGGAAACCTTAGAGTGTGACACCATGTGTCTGCAATATTGACATTTTTCACAATATAAAATTTTTCTGAGATACTGAATTTTGGGTTTTCACTAGCTGTAAGCCATAGTCATCAAAATTCAAAAATAAAAATTCTTGAAATATATCACTCTGGGTGTAATGAATCTATAGAATATGAGTTTCACTTTTGAATTGAATTACTGAAATAAATTAAACTTTTTGATGACAACATTTTTTGAGATGCACCTGTATATGTGCTGCAGCACTAAGTGGATCTTCACTTACAGTTTTCTCTCAGTCCCTTGTACAACTGTGGAGAATTTCCCTAAATTACATATAATGAAATATGGATAAATATACTGTAAGTCCTCAGCTTCAGCAAAATGCCTGAGCAAAAAGGTTCCTACTGTCCCTGAGACTTGGCATTTACTTCTGTTCCCTCTTCTTGCTTCCAGTATCCAATTTCTGCATCTTGTGTCCAGTGATCTTCTTCTGCTGCACTCACTCCTAAATCTTGCATGGCATGACCCTGCTTTGTCCAAATCTACTGACTACATCTGGCTGCCCGGAGCCCTAGCATTTGGCCTGTCCCTGACTAAATATTTGTCCGAGGACTCTGTTTCTGGTTCTGGTTCTCCAGTCTTTAGGCAAGCTCACACCATCTGCGAGAGACACAAAGGGTCCACCTCCAAACCTATAATACTTAAAGGGGTTGTAAAGGAATTTTTTTTTAAAATAACAAACATGTTATACTTATATACAGAGTGGCCCCGAACCTGGTCTTCTGGGGTCCCTCGGCGGCTGTCTCGGCTCCCTCCCGCAAGGACTCACAAATCCACGCGAGCTCCCTCGCATGATGTGGAGTGCTTGCGGGCGCACTCCCGTGATACAGCCGGCGGCTATAGCCGCTCGCTGTATCACTCGTCCCGACCCCCCGGCGCTCTGCGTCATTGGATGTGATTGACAGCAGCGCGAGCCAATGGCTGCGCTGCTTTCAATCCATCCATTGTAACCAATCAGCGGCCAGGCTGATCGGTGAAGAGGATGTCGAGGATGAGCGCAGGACTTTCGAGCAGTCAGGTAAGTATAACGGGGGGGCTGGGGGGGGGCAGTATTGTCAGATGTTTTTTCACCTTAATGTATAGAATGCATTAAGGTGAAAAAACTTTTACCTTTACAACCCCTTTAAGAAAAGTAAAACACAGAACCTCCTACAAATTTGTAACAAAAAATAATGTAAATAAACCTGAGCTTAGCTAGAAGGGTGGTGCAATTCCAGGCAGTCTATAATGATGAAAGGCAAGAGTGGTGTACATATTGCTCAATGCACATTCTGGCGCCCCTACTGCACTTTGCCAGATTATTGAATTAGGTATAGGATCAGGCAGTGTTTATTAACCATGTCTAATCTGTTTAGAACTTTCTATGATGCTATTCTAAAAAAGTAATTTAAAATATATGAGATTTCCATATTTTACTTGTTGCAGACTGCAGACTGGATTACAATTTTGCAGGTTTTATAACTTTGAAGAGAAACTACTTCAGTTATAGGAAAATGATTTGTAGATAAAATGGCCTATTTATGAATTTTAAACATAATTCCTTTTTTATGTTTTTTATTTGCACGTTAATTGACTAACATTTTACACGAACATTTCTTCTTTTTTTGAATGTAGATTCAAAAGATTTCCCCCAAGTTTAGGAATAAAGTGTCTGCTTTAATTTCAATCAATAAAAGGCTTAAGGTTTAGAGACAAATTTAATCTAGAGCAGACATTGCCTACAGACTTATCTTAGTGAAATTTTACTTTCATGGCACTGATACCATCTCCCTGTGCTGCAATATCTTTTCTTAACTGCACAGAAACAGTGTAGCAATATGTTTGCTAATGTCTTTTTCCTGGCTTATCACACAGTCATTCACCATCTGGAGAGAACGGTAGAGGAAAAGAGCAAGTTATATTCATGTGGGAAAATTCAATGAAATATCAACACTTGCAATGCCAGGATGTATCTGCCAATCTTAATACCCCTTCCACACTGGGGCCACGGTCGCATTAGCGCTAAAGCGGCGCTCGTTTTAGTGGCACTTTACCGCTGTTTAAAGTGGTTGTAAACCCTTACAAACCACTTTGACCTACAGGTAAGCCTAGATTAAGGCTTACCTGTAGGTCCAAGAAAACGGGCACCGCAGCGTAGACAGCCGCGCGTGTCGGCTCCCGTGCGCATGCGCGGGAGTGACGTCATCGCGGCTTCGCCGAATGACAGCGGCGGAGCTGCGAGACCCCACCAAGAAGATGGATGCGGCGGACTACAGGGGACAGCGGCGACTTCGCTGGCTCCTGTGTCAGGTAAGTGACACATAATGGACTACTATGCGATGCATAGTAGTCCATTATGCTTTGCCTTTGCAGGGAATGAAAGAGGAAGTAAACTCATCAGGGTTTACTTCCTCTTTAAGGTGTGCTTTTGCACTGCTTTTTTGGTCACTTGCAGGGGCATTTAACCCCAAAAAAGGGATTAAAACTCCTATTTTGCCTCACTTTCAAAGCGCTTTTAAAGCGCTTTGAAAGTGATGCCCATTCATTCCAATGGGCAGGGGCAATTTGGGAGTGCTGTATACAGGGCTCCCAACCTGCCCCAAAGATGTTGCTTGAAGGACTTTTTTTCCCATCCCGCAAGCGCACCGCCCCAGTGTGAAAAAGGGACACTGGAATGAATGAGAGGCGGTTTTCAGGCGCTTAGCAGAGGCCATTTCTAGCGCTAAAGCACCTGAAAGCTTCCTCATTGTGAAAGGGGTCTTAAGGTAAGCTTCAGTCAAAGAACTAATCCTCTGATCCAGCAACACATTATTTTGTAAACACTGGAGATATTGGTGAACAAATCTCAAGTGTCATATCTCAGGCTCACATGCATACTATTCGGTTTAATTGTTTTCTTGTAGATAGTCCTACAAACAGCATTTAATTTGCTTGTAAACTTTATTTACTTATGAGTGAAAGAAAAAAAATTGCATGTTTTGAAATATTATTGTCACGTTCACTTTAAAGTAATATATACTGTGTGTGAGTGTGTATATATATATATATATATATATATATATATATATATGTATATGTATATGTAGCACTGACCACCGAAGGAGCAGCTGGTTTGATTTGGGCTTACCGTTTACCTCCTCCGCCTTGTAGCTCGTCGTTCTTGTCTAGGGGTTTCCGAGGTTGATGGCCCAATAACTGCAGAGACCGACACTTGAATTCCTTTTGGAATTTTTATTTGCTGTTGGGAATAGAGGGTATAGTTGTGGAAGCTCAGGCACTTTTAAGCTGCTGACACTTATTAAATGTCTGTCTTTAGATATTCCAGGGAGTAGCCACTCGCAACTGGATATTTCCACTGTTGGTTTAGGGACTTAGCAGCCAACACATGAATCAAACTTAGCAAAGTCTCTGCCACAGACTTAGTTGCAAACTTTCAGGTGAACACAGAAAGTCTCTCACAGGAACTTAGTTGTAACAGAAGGATAGGAATAGGAACCTTCTTGCGGTACCAGTATCTTGCAGCCGGTCCGGCGATACCGTAAGAAATGTGTATTCAATTAGTGTCCATACAGCTCAACATCCAGGCTTTTACCGAGCAGCCAGCTTTGTGCATGGCCCTCTTCCGAAGAGTCCTCCCCCGGTTGCATGACGAGTTGCTGGGCCTCTCCAAAACCCGAGACGGCACCAGACCACTTTAGAATCCTCCTTCCAGTTACTGTGCCTCGGACTAGCCAGTTCCAAAACTCAGAAATGGATGTACCCACACCCCAGGCCATGAAGGCCTCTGGGGGCTGGATCAGGAGGACCAGGACCATGGAGTCAGAACATACTTCTGGACCAGAACCCGGAACCACGTGACTTCAGCACCTTAAGTACCCTCTCCCGGAATACACAGCGAGACACCGCACCCACTGATTGGCTCAGAGAGAGAGATTGGTACCCAATGCACCCAACCAGACTGCGTTCTAATACCCTATAGGTTATGCACTTACCAGAAGCACCTGGTTCAAAAGCATATCTCTTATCAACAGATGACCGATAGTATCTTCAGCTCTCACATATGACAAGGCATCGGATATATCCCATCGGTTATATATTAGTCACTCCCAACATTTTGAGATTTTGCCATCTCAAAATGTTGGGAGTGACTAATATATAACTGATGGGATATATCCGATGCCTTATCATATGTGAGAGCTGAAGATACGATCAGTCATCTGTTGATAAGAGATGTGCTTTTGAACCAGGGTCTTCTGGTAAGTGCATAACCTATAGTGATTTGCACAGGAGGTGTGGTGGTGGACTACTGAGATTCTGAATGATCTGCTAGCAACACTTGTCACATTTTTATATACATTTTTTTGCTTGCAGTAATTTTGCTGACTATGAATTATTATTGAAACATTGATGGACTTTTTTTGTTTCTGGCATATATAACAGACTTTTTTTTTTTTTTTTGGCTTCTTGCATTTGTATTGCGACCAAATATATGAATAAACATATGCCTATTGAATATGAGAAATATGTATCTAGAGTGATCCATAGAGGAACGGATTGAGTTTAAATAACATACAGTATTTATGCTTTCTGTTTGAAAGTAATTATATATATATATTTTTTATATTATAAGGTTTCTTACTGTGTGTAGGTTGATGTTTACATATACTTAGTTTTGTATTACATTTTAAATTCATACTTATAGTTTTATGTTTAAGTTTTTTTTTTAAAAAGCGCTGCTAGTGCCTTTGTTATATTCACCGTTGGTGACTTTCTTTGGCATCATATTTGAGAATTTTGAGTAAAATAGCAGCAGCTATAGTTTAGCACTTACCGTGAGCGCTGAGGGAGTAGGATTTTAGTTTTCTAATATCTTGCTCATATTTCTTCCTGTAGAATGATGGGCTTTACCAAAAAGCTGTAATTTTGTTTTGTCTGTCCACAGCACATTCTTCCAAAAGGATTTTGGCTTCCTCAGGTAAGTTTTGGAAAACTCCAGTCTGGTTTTTTCACGTTTCTGTGCCAGCAGTGGGGTCCTCCTGGGTCTCCTACCATCCCTTTTCATTTAAATTGCGACATGTAGTGTGAGCTGACCAAATTTTACCCTGTGCCTGACGGGCAGCTTGAACCTGTCTGGAAGCAGGTCAAGGTTCTTTATCCACGTAGCAAAGTCCCGGGAGGCCCCAGGGGTGCCCCTGAGGCCTAATGGTGACCTCCAGAGTCAGGGAGAGCTGACATTCTTCTGTGTAGAGTTGGCTGCAAGACATGGTGGGTGCAATGCAAAATGAAATGGTGGGCACCAGACACTTTTTGAATGCAAAGAGATTTATTGTCTCTTGTACAGAACTGTGGGAGGGAGGGTTAGGGCCAGGACACCCTTAAGTAGATGCAATGTTAATTGGTAGACTCTCTTCTCCCCCTCTTTTTTCAATTAAACAAGGGAGAGAGGCACCTCTAAGTGTAGAAGTAAAAAGCACTTTAATGGTAACATACAAATGGCAACTCACATAGGTGAAGATAAAAAGGGCACAGCTGTAGGTAAAAGCATTCACAAAGAAAGATAAGTGAATGGGTCAAGGTTCCTCCAATCCTCCACTGGTCTATGTGAATGGAGTATAGCAAGCACATCTGTGTGTGGAGATATCCCGAAAGGGTAAGGGCGGTGAACCATCAGATGCCTTCGCTCATGGCGCTGCAGAGCATTGTGTCCTCACTGGTATCCGTTGATGGTAGAAAGGGCTGTGCTGTGGATAATCCCAAATGAGACAGAGCAGAGCAGCATGGGGCAATGATGTCACTAATGCCGCGTACACACGGTCGAACTGTTTGACGTACTTAGTCCATTGAAACACATTTCAGCGGACAATCCGCTTGTGTGTGGGCTTCAGCTGACTTTTTCAGCGTGCAGTCCGGAGTACTAAGAATTTCGGATTTTCCAAAAATCTGGCCGTCGTACTTTGGTTTCAGCGGACAATACGGTCGTCAGTATGCTAGTTCGACGGACTAAGAATGGCGCATGCCCAGAAAGGATTTACACGGCGGAAGGGTGCTTTGCTGTGTCTTGGACTTCCTATTTCTAGTCCCGTCGTACGTGCTGTACACGTCATCGCGCAAGCTTTCGACGGACTGTTTGTGCATCCGTGTGTGGTCAAGTCCGTTCAGTGGAAAGTACGACGGATTGTCAGTCGGATTGTATGACGGACTAAGTACGTCAAACAGTTCGACCGTGTGTACGCGGCATTAGGTGCATCTGCGCGTGTGTTGCGAGAGCCATGCTCCTTTGTCAAATATAGTGAATGGGATAGACAGACAACCTTATGTAACACAACAGGGGGAGACTCATATGCATAAAATAATAGTGCAAAGAGATATACTGGACACTAGATAATTGGACAATTGGTATGAAGGCTAAAATGATATACACACAAGGGGATATAGATGCAAAAAGAGATATACATAAAAACACATACATATTATAAAGAATCACAAACAAGGAAGAATTATTAATGAATATAAAAACCCGCAAACCAACAGAAATGGGAAACTCTTCTGCAAATGGAAATTAAGATGGATAAGTGGAGGGCCACCCTGAAAAAAAAAATACATTAAAAATTAGAAAAAAAACTGAAAAAAATGTTTTTTACTTACCAGAAATGCCTGTTGCTAGGCACATCATCCTAATCTGCCTCTTCGTACTCCACGGAGATCTTCTTTCTTCTCTCCTCCGTGCGGCGTCTTCTGGGTAATGGGTCGCACTGTGTTCTGGGAACTGTGTGTCCCAGAACACAGCGTGTCCCATTCACAAAGCGCTGTGCGACTCGTGCATGCGCAGTAGGAAATGGGCAGTGAAGCTGCAAGGCTCCACTGCCTGTTTCCCTTAGAAAGAATGGCAGCGCCGGGACCCGAGAGCCGACGCACTGGACAGGTAAGTCGGCTTTTTAAGTCAGCAGCTGCAGTGTTTGCAGCTGCTGACTTTAATTTTATTTTTTTTTAACCGGCCCTCCTCTTTAAGATGGGGGGAGGAGTTAGGCCGCGTACACACGGGCGGATTGTCTGTCCAACTTAGTCCGCTGAACCGTGTTTCAGCGGACAATCCGCTCGTGTGTGGGCTTCAGCTGACTTTTTCAGCAGACTGTCTGACGAACAAAGTCTTACGGAATTTCCATAATTTTGTCCGTTCAAACTTGGTTTTGTCCGTCCAAACTTGGTTTCAGCGGACAGTCCGCTCGTGTGTAGGCAAGTTGGACGGACTAAGTATGGCGCATGCTCAGAAAGGATTTACATGGCCGAAGGTTGCATTGCAGTGTATAGGACGTCGTTTTTCTAGTCCCGTCGTACGTGCTGTACACGTCATCGTGCGCGCTTTCAGCGGACTGTCTGCTCATCGTGTGTGGTCAAGTCCGTTCATTCAAATTTTGAACGGACTGTCTGTCGGATTGTCTGACGAACTTAGTTGGGCAGACAATCTGCCCGTGTGTACGCGGCCTTAGATGTAAAAATATCACTATTTTATATCTAACTTTCCTTTTTTGCTCTTGTTCCCTCTCCTCCATCTCCCCCCATCAGAATATCTATAGATCCATCTTAATATCAATTTACATAACAGTTTCCCATTGCTGTTTGTTTGCTTTTTTATATTCATTATTAATCCTTCCTTGTTTGGGATTTTATATAATATGTATGTTTTTATGTATATCTCTTTTTGCATATATATCCCCTTGTGTGTATATAATATTAGCCTTGATACCAATTGTCCCATTATCTAGTTCCCATTATATCTCTTTACACTATTATTTTATGAATAGTCTTGCCCCTCTCCCTGTTGTGTTACATAAGGTTGTCTGTCTATCCCATTCACTATGCTAGAAAAAAGGAGCGCAGCTGCTGCAACACACGCAGCACACATGCTCAGAAATGCATCACACCTTAGTGACATCATTGTCCCACGCTGTTCTGCTTTCTGCACACCATACCTCATTTGGGATTATCCACTGCACAGCCGTTTCTACTATCAGTGGATTCCACTGAGGACACAATGCTCTGCAGTGCCATGAGCG
Organism: Lithobates pipiens; assembly: GCF_037356315.1. Taxonomy (NCBI): domain Eukaryota; kingdom Metazoa; phylum Chordata; class Amphibia; order Anura; family Ranidae; genus Lithobates; species Lithobates pipiens. The sequence goes on along the minus strand of NW_027507790.1, from coordinate 174,716,322 downwards.
AAGGCATCTGATGGTTCATCACTCTTACCCTGCTGGGATTGTATGTTACCATTAAAGTGCATTTAACTCTTAGCCCTTGTACACACGGTTGGAGAATCCGTCGGAATGTGTCCTGTCGGACCGTGTCGTCGGATAATCCAACTGTGTGTGGTATGCATCGGACTGATTCCATCGGAATATCCGTCTGACCCAATTTTCCAACATGTTGGAAATATTTCCCGACCAACTGGGCCGATCCGACATACTCCGATCATGTGTAGAGAATTTTGATCGGACCAAGTGCCACGCATGCTCAGATCAAATTCCTACATCAAAGCTATTGGCTACTAGCCTGAATGTAGTCCCATCGTAATGAAAATTACGTCATCACGTTCTGAAAGATCGGATTTTTCTGCAACTTTGTCCTACCGTGTGTATGCAACAGTTTTGGACAATATCCGACGGACAAAATCCGACGTGCAAAATCCGACGGATTTGGTTGTGGAAATCTCCGACCGTGTGTACAGGGGCTTAGCTTTTAGCTTTTAGAGCTGGGCTGTAAAATTTTCCGACAGCATGATCTGATCGAACTTTGTCTGATCGTTTGTAGAGAATTCCGATCGGACAAAGTGCCATGCATGCTCAGATCAAATTCATAGACCAAAGCTATTGGCTACTAGCCTGAATGTAGTCCCATCGTAACGAAATAACGTCATCACATTCTGAACGATCGGATTTTCCGACAACTTTGTCCGACCGTGTGTATGCAACACCAGTTTCGGACAAAATCCGTTGGACAAAATCCAATGGATTTGGTTGTTGGAATGTCCGACCGTGTGCACAAGGGCTTAGAGGTGGCTTCTATTCCCACTTGGTGGCAGCCCTGATTGTACGGACTTTATCATTTACCAATTCAGTACTGGGCTATAGTCATATGACATCCACAGATGGGATCTCCCATCCTGGGCGGGCGTCACATGACGTCCTCGGCTTTTCGCCTCCTCCCCCAGGGGCCCACAGCACAGCAAAAAGGGCCAATAAAAAATGACTCTTTACCACGTGAGCGGATGTGTCCAATCACAGCCAGTCACATGTACTGCCCATGTGCACTGCGCTCATGCATGCCCCTAGGGCATGTGCAGAGCAGCCATCGGGGATAAGGCTTGTCACCCTGACACAGCCCAACTCCAATGGCAGTAAAGAGCCAATGGAATTGGCTTTTTAACACGTGACTGGCTGTGTCCAATCACAGAATGTTTACAAACTGTGGTAACTAGATGTTACTGGGTCCTCCTCCTCACACACGATTGAGATTGTGGTAACAGCTCTTTCCGCTTACATTACACACCAACCACACTGATTCCCCACCAATAAAGAGGACCTGTCACCAGCCATCAAAGTACCTGTCACCACCCATCAAAGTACCTGTCACAGTTCATCTGTACCTGTTAGACCTGTTAGAGCCCCCCCCCCAAAGTGTTTATGGGGACAAGGGCCTCATCCTTACAACCCTGGCCGGTGGTTGTGGGGGTCTGCGGGTGGGGGGCTTATCAGAATCTGGAAGCCCCCTTTAACAAGAGGACCCCCAGATCCCCCCCCCCCCCGTTTGAAATGGTAAGGGGTTAAACACGCTTTTGAAAAAGTCCTTTATTAAAAATAAAAAAATAAAAAAAGATTCCAGCGGTGGTAATCCACTCTTGCTATACAGTGAAGGATGATCATCTCTCCGGGGTCCAGCAATGGCTGATCTGATCCAGCGACGGGTGATCTCTCAGTCCAGCGCAGCGCAGTCCATCCATCCTTCCTCTGTCTCCACTGTCGGAGACACTGTGGGATCCCGGCGGCCTGACGTTTCTTATATGAGGAAGGCAGGGCCACCCGTCACCTGACCCCGACCCCCTCTGACGCAAGTGGGGAAGCCGGGCTACCCTAATGACGTGTGGGTGACCCCACCCCCTTCTGATGTAACGGAAACCTGGAAGCACATTTTTACATTCTGTTATTACCTATCAAGATAATAATAGGAGAAAAAAAACTTAAAACAGTAGCATTTGAAAGTATTGAAGCAGGCCCTTGCACTAAATGCCTTGGTGAATTCATAAATCGGAACCACAAAAGAGGTAGGTATAGTGTGTATTGGGTTTGGCAAAGTCAGCAGCTAGAGGATTGGTATCAGCTGACCTAGCAGTTGGGGGAGGGGGGTTCCTATTGAGTTTGGCCCACCAAAAAAAACCTCTGGCACGCTGCATGAATTTAAGCATACACATAACATTTGTACACATTTTAGGGAAAACAATACTACGGAACTGACAAAATACATTGCTAAGTGACTAGGCTAGAGGTGTATGGGCCCAGAAGAGCATGCTGGGGAGGTTAGTGAAGGCAAATATGCATGAAGGACAAAAAAGGAACTTTAAAAGCTTCCCGCATGCATGAGGACAAAGGGGCACAGCATATTACAATCATGGTAATTAGGGAATTATGAAAGAAATACAACACATTAGCAAACCTTAAATATATAGAATGTGATGTTAAAGGAAACACCTTACCTTAATATAGTCCTTCTGCAGGACCTGTATGATGGCAGAACAGCTCTCTGGAATAATGATCCCCAGAGCCTGGGGTGAGATGCCTGCAGAGAACTTGAGGTCCTGAAGACTTCTCCCTGTCGCCAAGTACCACAACATGGCAACTAGCAAAAAGTGATGGCTTGCCGCATGCAGGTATCCTGCTGATATAAGGGGACAACAAAGCCAGCAGACGGTGAAAAACGGGGTCCATCATCCAGAGATAATTCCTGAAATCATCAGGATTATTCTCCCGGATCTCACGAAGCAAAGGCATTTGCGAGTATTGGTCACGCTAGAGCAACCAATTCTTGCTCCATGAACTCCTCCTTGCCCTGTTCATGGACTGGGCTTGTGTCAAAGCTAAAAGCCCAACACCAAGCTCCTGCACAGCACGAACTCTACGACGAGTACGTACACGAAACATGGCTTGAAAATGGTCGGCTGGTCAGAACGGACAACAGAAAGCACTGATAAACAGCAAGGCCTGAAAGAACGAACTGAAAACCAGAAACGAGCGGACAATAAGCACTGAGGATCAAAGCGTACTATATACCAAGATATAGGCTGCAATGACAAACAAATGCAAACTGACTACACGCACTGATAAGCAGATATGCACCCTAAAGCACAAACTGTAGAGCAGTCACGATCTGAAGCATATGATATATAAGTGTATTTCTCATTATTATCTTATACTTATCGAGTTCCCTGTATCTATTTAAACATTGGACTATGTTGCTTGTCCATTTTTGTAGTGAAAATTTTGAATAAAAAAAATTTGAAAAAAAAATAAAATAAATAAATAAATATATATATATATATATAAATATATATATATATATATATATATATATATATATATATATATATATATATATATATATATATATATATAAATTAAACCTACTCACCACTGCTTAAGAGTCTACCAAAGTTGCTGGCAGTAATCAGAATCCCATACGTGTAAAAAAAAACATTTAAAAAAATGTGCACCGCTATATTTACCTAAAACACAACATAATCAAAATAAAAAGTGAATCAGTGCTATGAAATTATATCAAACAATCATACAAATCATACAATACTCAATTATTACAAAATGCAAAATAGAAAAATCATTAGGAAATGTAAAATAATGTCCAATGCAAAAAATTAAAATAAAATGTTGATCCAAGGAATTGTCCCATACTTGTGTATGCCACAATAGTGCTTGAATTCAATCCACTCCTTTAGTGCTCAGAAATAGTGAAGATAAAAATCACTGCAGGTGCTCCCCACTCCAGGCGTATTCTCACCTGAAGTAATGCGACCACCACAACTAAGTAGGGTAAGTTAAAGCTTTTTAGCCTCTCCAGGGCTACACCGTGGCAGCTCCAGATCTCCTCTCCACTCCTTGCTTTCCGATAGCTTGCGGCAGCTTAAATGTTAAATAGAAAGAAATTGATAGTGCTTATATTGTTTACATTTTTAATTTATTACAAAAGGATATATGCAGGGTATTCACATACTGATGGTGCTTTCAGCGCATCAGTCTATAAACAGCTTAACCACTTCAGCTCCGGAAAATTTGGCTGCTCGATGACCAGGCAATTTTTTGCAATATGGCACTGCGTCGATTTAACTGACAATTGCGCGGTCGTGCGATGCTGTATCCAAACAAAAATGACATCCTTTTTTTCCCAGAAATAGAGCTTTTTTTGGTGGTATTTGATCACCTCTACATTTTTTCATTTTTTGCACTATAAACAAAAGAAGGCCGACAATTTTGAAAAAAACACAAGGGGGGTTATTTACTAAAGGAAAATCCACTTTGCACTACAAGTGCAAAGTGCACTTGAAATTACACTGAAAGTGCAATCGCTGTAGATCCGAGGGGGACATGCAAGGAAAATAAAAAAACGCATTTTAGCTTGCACATGATTGGATAATAAATTCAGCAGCGCTTTCCCTCATTTTCAGCTCCATGCTGGTTCCTGGTAACAGATCGTCAGTGCTCTTCCCCTACGCGTGTCGACACAGGTTCACGTATCTTCCTCAGGAGAAATCCTCAGGAATTATACCCCACTGTTGGTGTCAGTGGAAGGAATAGTGCTGCATCAGTGGCAGGAATTTGGTCAAATTAAAGATGGGATTAGCCTGTTTACAGTTACCCTAAAGCTTGCTATAGATATGACATGATCAATACCCAACCTAACCATTTTTAACTAGATCAGACTATAATCTCATGTCTGCTTCTGCGACAGGTACCAACTTTCCTCCTTTTCCCAGGGCAGCCACTTGACCCGATAAAAAGATCAGTTTGATATAATTGAATGTTTTGATAAATATTCTGATGTCTGCCCCTTTATATGCCATAATAACATCGCTGAAATTATTGATTTACAACAGTGCCACCAAAGACTTCTGTAGCTCCACAGTATTGTTCATTGCAGTGAATGCTGACTATTCTTCTCAGTGCTCGCTATGAGTTATAAAAACAAGAATGGGTTGAGCATTTTCCTAATCCATTGCCAGAAAATCTCTCCTTTTAACACTATTATATTTTCCCAAAAATGAAATGTATAATGTAATGACCACTGTTGGTTGTTTATTTTGTCTAAACACACCAATAAGTAGTTTATCCAGCCATTTTGTGGTCTCATGTCTGTAGGCAATCCACAACCTGCAACTGGCTGTGGCCTGGAGAAAGCAGTCATCTAGCGGGTTTAGAAAACTTGTCTCAATCCCCACTGTTCCCTCATTGATAATGCAAAGACGTAATACTTACCGTGTTTCCCCGAAAGTAAGACAGTGTCTTACTTTCTTTTTATCCCCAAAAGCCCCACTATGTCTTACTTTCGGGGTATGTCTTATATTGGAAAAAAATTGTCGAATTTTTTGTTTTAACCATAAAATTAACATTTATTAACAACCTGAACAGTATTGTATTCACCACAAAACAGTTTTATAAAAGGAAGTGCCAAGAATATCTTGTTACAACATTGCATAACATGTAAAACAATGAAAAATGGTAAGAACGAACAGTGGAATACTGGAAGATAAAACAGATTTATGTGTGATACAGTACCACCTGCTGTATTTAATCCAGTGTGACACCTGCTGATACCCACTGGGTTACATACAGCAGATGATACCCCAGTATGCCAGTGTGTATGTTTTACTGATGTATGATTAATATTGTGTGCATTACCGTATTTTAAGCAGGAGGCGGCAGTGACAAGTGCAGGGGACGGCGCGGTGATGTATGGAGAGGGGGACGGCTCAGGCGTGGGCAGGAGGCGGCGCTCATTAAGATCAGAGGGAAATGGCAGACGCGGCGACGTATGGAGAGGGGGACGGTACGGACGTGGGCAGGAGGCGGCGCGCAGCTAGATGAGAGGGAGGCGGCAATACCCCCGTGTTTCCCCGAAAGTAAGACATATGTCTTACTTTCGGGGTACGGCTTATATTAGCCGACCCCTCTGAAACTCCCGATACGTCTTACAATCGGGGGTGTCTTACTATCGGGGAAACAGGGTAATATTCCTAAGCTCAGGCAAACTGAGTCAAATGTACAATTACATAGAGCTCTTTGCAGTCCTCTTGCAAGAGTTTGCCTTGAGGGTAGTTGGATCGTGCCTGCGCAATCGAAGCACTCTGATGTCTGTACATAGTTTAACTTGTAAAAGTCAAATCATGAGAAAGGGCTAAGTGATGAAACTGGTTTCAGCTGAATATTGCAGCATGTTCTTTAACAGCAAAGTAAACACCATAGATTAACAAAAAAACAGTTTACACATGTGTATAAACACAGTGGTGGTCGTCTCAAAACTTGTGCTGCTTCGGCAAATATAATATAATGAGATTAATGGCAGGAGTATCTTTTCCCATGGTTTGTCTAAACAGGATAAGAAATTCACTATCTGCACTGCTCCTATGTGTAACCTATCTGTACTGGCCTATTTGGCTGACATAGTATCTACTTCTCTACGGCTCTATCTCAGCAGCTTGGATCCAGTTCATCAAACAGATTAACGGTAACAATTCAGAGAGGGTACATTATCCTTCTCTAACTGAAAGGCACACAAACATGATATACACTGCTCCGGTGTAATTAACACCATTAATCATTTCTGTGCCAACTTAGCTGCTTTCAAGTATGTTTACAAATTAAATAGGGTAGGGACATTTTTCCAAGCAGGAAATACTTTAGGTGAAAGTAAGAAAACACTCTTTGGTTTATTTTCATAATCTTAAAAAAGTATTGATTTTTTTTTCAGTTTTATTAGTATATTTACTTAAAAACTGCATTATATATCCTCCTGAGTGAGGAACTGAAAACACAAACTTCATTGAACTACAAGTATTATTTAGAAAATTATCAATATAAAGATTGAAATAGAAAAATGCATTATACTAATGTTCTTTGTGGTATCTAAATTAAAATAGTGAACAGTTATGTGTTTCAGCTGGGATTTTACCTGTTTGGCCAAAGTTGCCCTTTAAAGGATAAAACTGCAAACTACAGGGAAAAAAGTGTTTTCTTAGTAGAATAGGGGGAGACTATTGGTCCCTAGCTTCCCCATAGTCTACTACACTATTCTACTAAGAAAAACCATTACAGGGTTTACATCTTCCCTTACAGGATTCCTAGTGTTCCCTTATTTTCTAGGAAACATCATTACAAGGGTTACCTCTCCCTTTACAGTGGTCCTAGCCTCCACCTATTATACTAAGAAAAAAACATTACAGGGGTCACATCTTCCCTTACAGTGGTCCTAGCCTTCCTCTATTCTACTAAGAAAAAAACAGGGGCTCTTCCCTTGTAGAGCTCTGACAAGCACCCAAAAAGTTCTTTGCAAATTCCAACTATTTAAAAGTGTATGTTCAGCCAAATATAGAATTTTTGGGGGGATAGAGAAGGAAAATATTAGAAGATTAGAACCGTGTCAGGTTTTAACGCTATCTGGGACTACTTTAGGAAATGTATCCCCACTTCCTACCCTGCTGAAAACAGTTTTACCAAATAGGAAGTGAGGGTACATCTCAAACAGCAACACAGTTAGAAATAAAAATGATTTTTCTTAGTAGAATAGAGGAAGGTTAGGTTCCCTGTAAAACTTTAATTGTGGCTTGTATCTGTGTTGGAGAGCCACAGATAGCAGCAATATATTTCCCCTCTCTATCCAAAAATTAACCAGAAAAAAAAAGTTTTGGCTGGACTGGCTTTAAAGTCATTTTTTGTATAGGCTTAGGTATGCATTCCCAATTGATGGTACTGGGGCCTAGATTTGTTGCATTCTTCCTGCCCAGAAGTGCAGGTTTTTAGGGTGGTTGTACAGTGGTAAATGGGGTTGCATGCTCGCACCAATAAACTAATAAATGTAACGATATATGAACTATTAAATTCATAACATTATATAAACAAAAGTGCAAAACAATAAGTGAATCCAAAAAATTTTGATATTGGTATTGATAGTCCCAAGGAGCTAGTGAAGAGGCTTGGAAGGGTATATCCTTAGCAAATAGCATAGAAAGGCAGCGCACCACCAATGCAGACAAAGGATGTATCAATTCTAATAGAAAATCCTCCTCGTGTTGATACTGACGCACAAAGTGTAAATCCACCACCACATAAAGTGCGCGCTTACCAGCTTACACAAACTGAATCACTTGTGTCTAATACCCAGCCAGGACCTTTGTCTCCAGGGATGGCAAGCAAATGGCAGATCAGACCAGATGAAATTCCAACACACTGGCAAAACAGATGGTCATATCTTTCCACAGGGCTCAAGGATCCAAAGTCCTTACTCAGGGATCATAGCAACCCATAAAAAGAAATGCTTGCCATAATGTAAAACCAAACTAGATATTTAAAGCGGTAGTAAACCCATCCATAAAACAGTTTCATTTCTGGCACATGCCGGAAATATAACACTCCCATTGATTGTGCTCTTAACCAAACTGTCAAACCATCCAATGGCTGGTGTCATAACAGATCACATGTGCAGCATCGTGGCAGTTGTAGATTAAACAGAGGCAAAGATGGCAGCTTCCTTGGCTGAAAACGATAGGGGGTTTTACTTACACGTTAATGGCTAAAACAGTAATGCACTTACATCTAGGTCAAGCACAAGCTGGCCGGCTATGATGCAAACGCTGGTCATTCCGGGATGTTGAACAGCGTGATGACTTCAGCACGTTGCTCCTCCCAGCACGTTTTGTGGCAATCTGACGTTGTCCCTTGGGCATGGGCGGCGTACTGACTCACCGCTATAAATAGCACAAAGACCACGCCTCAGTCTGAGCCTTGGGGGGGTCAAAATATTTGCCACCTTTAAATAGGGAATGTTGTCAATCTCACCAACAGACAAAACTCCGCTGGTAACAGCCTAACCTAAAAATCTCACTACCAAGTCTGATATAATAATTATCCAAAACTAAAAAATAGAAATCGCAAAAAAAGCTAAATATAACTGAAAGGTATTAAAACCATCTTAAAAATGCATGTCTGTACCCAAAAGAAGGGGATGGCATCATATTTAATATGAATGTAAAAACTTACAGCTAAGTGCAAGAAATAAAAACGAATGGTGGACATCAATTGATGTTATGGTAACAGGAAATGTCACCAAAATCTGAAGGGGTGATTCAGAGGTTCCGCTACAAGGCGGCCTCTAGTGGTGTTACCAGAAATTACCTGAACTTCAAATGTTAAGGTTAATAGCCCACCATGAGATCTTACACAGGAAAAACAAAAACATCCTATTATGAGGAGGTCAATATTAGTTTAAACTTGAAAAACCTAAGCTTCAAATGATGGAACTATTAACCTACCTCAAAGACATACTTGTAAATATTATTTATGCTAATAGCTAACTCAGAAACTGAATTTAAAAATATATAGTTCATATTACCAGTTACCCCAATTTAGTCAAACAATGGCAGCGACTCAGATCCAGTTTAAAAAGCACTGTTAACACACATATTTTCATTTAGCAATTATCAATAAAAGCGTTGACATCCACGTCAACAATCAACCTATAGGGAATGTATGATTTAATTCTGATAAGCTAAGACAACTCAAGCTTAGAGATACCTCTTATTAAAGAGCTACCCCTCCAGTGAGGGCTATATTAGTAGGATCTCTATTGTGTACTGTTAGTGTTTGGAGACAGAGTGTTTGGTAAAGCCCTTTCTGATATTGTTTATGTGCTCATTGAGTCAAACCTTACGCCTGCCCACATATTGCAGTCCACAAGGGCACTGCAATAAATAGACCATTACTACAGTAGAGTACGTAACAAAGGGCTCTATCTCAAACTCAGCAGAGGCACTATGAAAAAAAAAAAACAGTTTGTCATCCTACTCTTACACCCATTTATGGAACACACTTGGAAATTTCTACACTGATAGTAGCCAGTAAGGTGATGAAAAATTGGGTCTTTTCAGTGGGGGATCCAAAACATTAGGGGCTAACCTGACTCAGAGAGGGACCATCTCTATAAATCACCTGGGATTTGTTTGGCAAGATGTTATTCAAAACCCTATTGTTACCCAAAATATGTTTCTATATAAGATTTTTGATGTTCCGGTGCTGAATAGAGAAATTAGTGATAAATTGAACTTTAAAGGGATTATCCTTCCTCTCACCTTAGGGTTTCTCCTTTAACAGGTTTGCCCTGTTCATTTGTATGACCAGATTCAAAGTGTCTCCTGAAGACTCTATGGCAGGGATATGCAATTATAGGACCTCCTGCTGCTGCAGAACTACAAGTCCCATGAGGCATAGCAAGACTCTGACAGCCACAAGCATGACACCCAGAGGCAGAGGCATGATGAAACTTGTAGTTTTGCAACAGCTGGAGGGCCACTAATTGCATATACCTGCTCTATGGTATAACCTTTTTCCACAAATGTCTGGGTTAAAACTTCTGCCTGTACCAGAAACTAGGTTCAGTGCAATTGCGCTTAAGCCTCATATATTGGCTCTTAGGAACCGACCCGAGCCAGGAAGCATGGTGGCAACTGTCTACCGGGATGTAGGAATTTCAGTCAGTAGGTTTGAAATACATGGAGGTGGCAAATTTGTCACAGAAATTTTGAGATCCCAGAAATAAATCTCTCTACGATTTACCTCGTGGCTCAGGTGGATCCCCCTGGTATTGGTATTCAGTGAGCACATGAACTTCAAAAATTCTGCCTCGCTACCATCCCAAAGGAGGAGGACATCATCTATGTATCTTGACCACAGGACCACCTCTGGTTTCTGCTGGGCATAGATGACATCCTCCTCCCACTGGGCCATAAAGAAGTTTGCTAAACTAGGGCCATATTTAGCCCCAAAAGCTACACCTCTATCCTCACAAAAAGAATTGGTCATTAAACCAAAAATAGTTATGCGTGGCAGCAAACTCAAGAAGTTCCATAATTAAAGATATCTGGCCACTAGGAAGACCAGAGTCTCACTCTAGATAATAATTGATAGTGGTCAACCCTGATCATGGGCAATCACCATGTACAATAAGGTGATATCAGCTGTCACCCGCCACATCCCTTCATGAGGTTTTAATGCCAATAATAAATTGATAAAATTTTATGTAAGAGGGCACCAAAGGCTGTAAATAAATAGCAATATACCTGTCCACCCGGGATGTAACAGAGTCAATCCCATTGACTATTGGACGACCCGGGGGGCAGGTAAGACTTTTATGGATTGCTTTAGGCACCAAGAAAGCCTTTTTTTATTTAAAATGTTTAGTTCAAAGCCCCTGGTAACAATCCCCTCAAGTTTCTCCTTATATTTGTTTCCTGTATCGAAAGTTATGGGGGGTGTATGTATCAAATAATACAGTTATAAACAAATATAAACAAAAGAAAAGAAAAAAAAAGGAAAAAAAATACACATATAAAATAACTACTTAATTAAATAAACCAAGATATGCAAATTTCTACAACCTACTAACCTTTAGTCTTTTAATTGCTGCAATGTTTATATTTGAAAATGTATAGTGTTCGTACAAAAAATATTTATAACAATCAGGAATAAAAACAGCGTTAAAAACGTGACAATTCCCTTTTTACTCAGGTAAACATTCCATATGTATTGTTCTAATTAGTACATTGTGTATATATGATATAAATATGTAGTAATTCCAGTAGCAAGTAGAAATGTTCTTTTTAATTTTTTTCCCAAACTAACCTTAACTGCTTTACAGAAAAAAAGCCTTTTTGACAATTGTGAATAGCTGTAGTTCAATGTACAAAGCTAAATAATTCAAGGGGACATTTTCCCCTCACATGCTCATTATTAATGGGGTGTTTGGGGGTTCAGTTGGGAAAAGGGACATAAAGTGGAAAGCTTTTGCTGTGTTCTTACGTTAGAAAACTCAGAATTCTCTGTAAAGCCATCATCATAGATGGACTATATATTAAATATTTATTTGTAAAAACAATTTTATATAAATAATTAAAATGATATAAAAGTACAACTAGAGCTTTCTGTATGACAGTCTTAACAAGCATGAAATACACATAAAGTCTATGGGGTTGATTTACTAAAACTGGAGAGTGCAAAATCTGGTGCAGCTCTGCATAGAAACCAATCAGTTCCCTTTTTGTTTTGTTTTTGTCAAAACTGAACAAGCTGAAGTTAGAAGTTGATTGGCTACCATACTAAACCAGATTTTGCACTCTCCAGTTATAGGAAATCAACTCCTATGTAGGCAAGTGATGTTACTTACCTTCAATGTGATGGGTCCCTCGTACTACTGTGTTCTCGTTTAGCAGACTCCTTCCTCCTCCATTGCCCACCCTCACTCCTGCCACTGCGATTTTCCAGTGTGGTGGGGGTTTAATAGAGCTTAAAATACATTTTAAAGCTTTAATAAGTGATGCACAAACCTCATAAGGTAACGAAAAAATTAAATTTACCTTTCCTGACTGAGACAAATCCCCCTTCATTTGACCTTCACATACTCCCTCTCCCAGGCACTGCAGCTTGCAATGGGAGGGTTTCTGCTGCACAGTCACTTCTGTCAATCCAAAAAGCTATGTGCAAAACTAAAATATGTATCTGACCCCCGCGCTACACCAATATATGACAATAAATAAAATTAGCTCATAACATGGTGATTAATCTTAAAAATAGCTGCTAAACACCAATATGTGTAATCACTTCACATTAATCATAAAATGAACCAGAGAATATAGTGCAGTGCTCTTACTTAAGTGTTACCAACCCTCCAACAGTTAAATCAGTCTGTATATGCATTAAATCTTGCTTGTTGTACTCATTGTGGAACCTGCATTGTGTAAAAAGGCTGGTTGATCTTGCCTTCTCTCATCCTCCCCTTCTTTTACTGTCCCCAATCCATCTGCTGATAGAACAGAGCCCTAAGAGGCACTCTGCACATGTTGGACTTGATGTCCGCCAGCCACCCATGATTGTGGTAAAGATAGGCAGAACGGGGATCTGCCTATTTAACCAGTTGCCGACCAGCGCACGCCGATGTACGGCGGCAGAATGGCATGGGCAGGCAAATGGGCGTACCTGTACGTCCCTTTAAATTTGCGGCCCTGCCATTGGGAGCGCGCAGCCAGCGGAGCACTCCTGCGCTGGTCGGGACCCCCGTGAGTCCAGTTGCGGGACCCGCGGACTCGATCGCCGCGGGCATACCCGCGATCGTCTCACAGAGCGGCCGAATGAAGAAATGCCGTTGTAAACAGCATTTCTCCATTCTGCCTGGCAGCTAGTGACGCTGATCTCTGCTCCATGTGATTGGAGCAGAGATCAGTGTTCACTAAATTAAAGCCCAGCCCCCAACAGTTAGTAACACACCCCTAGGAACACTTAACCCCTACAGTGCCACCCACTGGTTAACCCCTTCACTGCCGGTGTCATTTACACAGGAATCACTGCATTTATATAGCAGTGATTGCGGTATAAATGACAATGGTCCCAAAAATGTGTCAAAAATGTCCGATGGGTCCCCCACAATGTCGCAGTCACAATAAAAATCGCTGATCGCCGCAATTACTAGTAAAAAAAAAATATTAATAAAAATGGCATAAAACTATCCCTTATTTTGTAAACGCTATAACTTTTGCGCAAACCAATAAATAATAGCTTATTGCGATTTTTTTTTTACCAAAAATATGTAGAAGAATACGTATCGGCCTAAACCGAGGGAAAAAAATGTTTTTTTATATATTTTTGGAGGATATTTATTATAACATAAAGTAAAAAATAATGTGTTTTTTTTCAAAATTGTCGCTCTATTTTTGTTTATAGCTCAAAAAATAAAAACCGCAGAGGTGATCAAATACCCCCAAAAGAAAGCTCTATTTGTGGGAAAAAAAGGACGTCAATTTTGTTTGGGAGCCATGTCGCACGACCGCGCAATTGTCAGTTAAATCGATGCAGTGCCAAATCGAAAAAAGTGGTCTGGTCTTTGACCAGCAAAATGGTCCGGTCTGTAAGTGGTTAAACAAGGCTGTTGTTCTGACAGGAGACAACTCAGAGATCTGCTGTTCCCAGTGATAAGGAACAGTGATCTCTGTATTGTCCCAGTGAGCCCATCCCCTGAACAAACCCAGGGAACACAATTAACCCCTTGATCGCCCCCAATGTTAACCCCTTCCCTGCCAGTGTTATTTATACATTGATCAGTGCATTTTTTTTAGCACTGATGATTTTAATGTCACTGATCTGATGTAAAGTAGTGAGTGTACAGCTTGTATAACAATGTAAATTTGCTTGGTTGAAGGGGTGACGGCGAGACGGCGCCTGCAAACAATAGCCGACAGAATACCCTTTTTTGTCAGAATGTGCCGCGCGCTCCCGTGGCGAGTTCATGCCGGTGAGGGGCGGACTTCTACATGTTGTTGGCAGAAGAATAGCATAAAAAGTTTTGTTTTGCAGCACTGGGCATCTTTAAAAATTCCACCCCCAACTGCCCATCATTTATAAATCTGCCCACAACATGTAGAAATCCGCCCCTCACCGACATGAACTCGCAACGGGAGTGCAGGGCACAATCTGTTGGCTATTGTGTGCAGGTGCCGTCATAACAGCTGATCGTAAAATCAGCTGTTGTGCTGTTTCCGTATGGCATGTGCCATAGGTGACACATGCGCCGTTCATCCCGGGCACTTCTTGATAACAGGCACTTTGACACAACACCAGCTAGTAGCTCAGGCATCACCCCGGTACAACCACTTGAAGTCAAATGACGTACCAGGTACATGATTTGGTGGCAAGTTGTTAAAGCCTGATTCTACCTTCTAGACAGAAAGTGGAAGAAAAATGAAATCATTAGTAACAAATGGCCCATGCTCCATTCACAAGGATCATTTCTATGTATTGCAACAAGTCTCTCCTAATGTAAAAGATTATTTTCCCTACATAACAATGCTCCTTGATTAAATTTTAGGTCAAGTCATTTTCTGCAGTCAGGTCACTGAACCACAACAGTCCACCTTAAAATTAGCTATAATAACCATCAACTGTGAAAATTCTATACGTAAGAAGGAATATTAGAATAAGACATCATTTGTAACTGACAATAGTATGACGCAAATTCTTAGAAAAGCTATGTAAACAATCTAGTATTAATAATGAGTGTAGCACCTAGCCACAAGTAATTGCTTGTGCAGCAATCTGTTGTCATTAAAAGCACCCAGCATAGGAACATTTGTTATAACCTGAACGGTTGAATAGATCTTTCAGCATTGTGCAAGGGAAATAATATTAGATTATTCCCAGTACCTTGTATAGCTGTATGCTTATGTCAAAGCATAATTCTGCTCTTCTCTGTCAAGACCACACATTATACAGTATACAAAAGTAGAGTGCCAAACAGTCATTCATCATTTTTAGATTTTAGGCTTGTTGAAGAAAGGCCATTCTTGTATCAGCTGGTTAATGTGTCAAAACTATGGGGTTTATGCTTGTGTCCTTGACAAATGACTGCAGCAGTAGAATAATCAATGGGCCTTTTTCCTGCATACAAAACACACAGAGACAACAAAGAAATTCTCATTCATAAATAGTGTGGAAGAAAAACAAAATGTACAGTCTCCTAACATTTTGCTAGTTTTGGATTTTTTATTATTTTTTGTAATGGTCACATTTATGGAATGCGCTATCAACTATATTCATTCAAATAAATCTACAAAGCATCATTGTGGTCAAAAGCAATGCTTTGTAAAGCCTCAGTGCAAGGCTTTATTCATTACTAGCCGCGACTGCAAAAAATTAGCAGCACTTCCAAAGTAATGGAAAACTTTCCCGTATGTTTGCACAGCTCAAACATATGGAGAAAATCTTCCCATCGTGAGGGGTAATCCTGTTATAGAAACTTGTCGCCAGAACAGGTGTCCCCATTGGAAACTTCCCCCTCATCTTTTGTACTGGTAACAGACCATCATTTTCTGGTCTTGTGAGGTTGATTCCCTTAGCGGGGTTACAGATCGTATTAAAAATCTGATAGGTGTTTCAACAATTCCCTACTCGAACCAAAAAAAATAAAAATTTTTATGCCTTAATAAATCATTAAATTATAAATCATTTAAATAAGCGCCCCAATTATAAAACCAAAAATGAAGTATATATCTACTTAACCAGTTCCCGCCCACCCACAGTATATTTCCTGCGGGCGGGAAGCATGGGCAGGCTAGATCACGTACATGTATGTGATCCAGCCTTTTATGGGTTAGGGACACACATGTGCCTGCCCCCTGTTAACCCGTGCTGTCAGTGGCTACAGCAGGATATTGTCAACGGGTCTCAGCCATACACACAGGGCTCTGTACTCAGATCAGCGAACTGGCTGTTTCTAGTCCCTGCAAAAAAGGGAGGAAAAACTGCCAGATCTGATAATAAAAGCAGCACATATTACACACATTACATTGTTAAAGTAGATGTAAACCCACTCTCATCCTTTCTAAACTACTGCAATATTGGTTATCTAGAAGGATATACATGCCTACTGCATGTATACTTATCTGTCAAATGTCTCCCTTCTGTCTGCTATGAGACCTGAAAGACTGCAGATTTTGTGGGTGGGTCTGTTTTCCAGGGCTCAGTGGGTGGAGTCATGATGTCAATAGACTCCCCGCCCACCTCTACACTCCCCTTATCAAAATGCATTTTCTCCTGTGTATTTCTTACACTGAACTTGTGCTATGATCACTAACATCCAGTCAAAACCCAGAAAAGTCCCCACATGATTTCAGCATGCCAAATCATGCTGAGGTGGGGAACAGCCAATTCTTGCAGAGCTGCTGAAGACAGGAGTGGGAGTGGGAATTAAAAAATAATGCATGTCTTAGGCTAGTGCACGAGATATGTAAATCACCTGTCAATCACAGCAAGGGGAAAGAACGGACAAAGATTTCACAGTTTGTCCGTTTTATTTCACTGAAAAAAGATATGAGGATTGATCAGAGCTGGATTAACTCTTTGTGGCAAGACTGGGCACGGCTGATCTGAAATCCCATACTCTATATTGTGCCAGACAAAAAATAAATAAAAAATGTGGGTTTACATCCACTTTAAGCATACAGAGCCATCCACAACATCGCCCCCAGATACATCACCAACCTCATCTGTAGATCTCAGATAAAATCATCCTCTCTGCTCCTCCCAGGAACTCCTGCTCTCTAGCTCCCTTGTTACCTACTCCCATGCTTGCCTCCAGGACTTCTCCAGAGCCTCTCCCATGCTCTGGAACTCCCTGCCCCAGTAAGTCAGCTCCTACCCTTTCCACCTTTAGGTGATCATAGAAAACTCACTTATTCAGGGAAGCCTACCCCACCTCCACCTAAGAACTGTACTTAAATCACCTTCATCAGATCATCCCCTGCAGCTATTACCTTTTTTATACCTACCCCTCCCTTTAGATCAGGGGTCGGCAACAAGCAGATAGCGATCTACCAGTAGATCGCGGCCAGGTGATTGATAGATTCCCTGATGCTATCCCAGAGCATCAAACAGAGTGCAATGCAGAGGAATTACTTCTAAAGTTGGAGCTGTAGTAGGGAGCAAGAGCTGCATAAGTTGATGCCTCCTCTGTAGTGCTGGCTCCTGTCCCATGTGGAGTGATACAAACTGCACGCCATCTCTTATCTGGGCTAGCGTTCTCCAGAGTGGTGCTAGCAGCAGGAAAGAATAGATCTTCAGATCAGTACGAAGCTGATTTAAACCCATGATCGCGATTGCGTGATGCAGTAGTACAGCAATTAGAGGTGTGAGAAGGTGACACCGTGCCCGGTAATTTTTGAATCCTCCCATGTTGTTCAAATAGATCTCCACCTTTTTTTGGGTTGCCTTCCCCTGCTTTAGATTGTAAGCTTCATGAGCAGGGCCCTCCTACTCCTTCTGTATTGAACTGTATTGTAATTATACTGTCCCCCTTTATATTGTAAAGTGCTGTGTAAACTGTTGGCGCTATATTAATCCTGTATTATAATAATAATAATAATAGGCACACAGTTAACCCTCTTGGTTTCCTCTTCACAGTTAACCCCTTACAAGCCAGTGTCATTAGTACAATGACTGTGTACAGCATTATATCCTTTTATTAGTATCACTATAGATGTCAGTCTTAGTTTATCAGTATACCTTTCAGCTATGGTCTTTTAGCGCCAGATTGCCCGCCACACTATTACCACTGTTACCAGTATAGTGTCATAGCTGCGTAAACATCAGTATGTATACCACAGTTTGTAGACAGTTTCAATTTTACACAAACCAATTAATATACACTTATTGGGATTTTTTTTTTCTGCCAGACATGTAGTAGAATATATTTTGTCCTAAATGCAAAAAATGACATTATTTTTTGTATTGGATATGCTTTATAACAGAAAGTAAACACTATTGTTTTGTTTTGTTTTCTAAATTTTCAGCCTTTTTTTGTTTATATAATAAAAAACCCAATAGTGATCAAATGCCACCAAAAGAAAGCACCATTTGTTTGAAAAATGATATACTTTCAATTAGGTTATGGTGTTGCATGACTGAGCAAATAAAGTAGTGCAGTGCCGAACAGCAAAAAATGCCCTGATCATGAAGGGGGTAAAACTCTCTGAAGGTTAAGTGGTTAAAGCAGCATTAAACCCCAAACAAAAAACATTGCAGCTTACAATTCTTATATGTCATGGCAGCCTTAGTTCTTTTTTTTAGGGTTTTCTTTTCTTTTTCACCTGGTCATCTGGCAAATATGTCTGTTTTTTTTTAACTTCCTTTGAGGCTGGGTTCACACTATTGTGAATTGGATGTGGGAGTTTCAATTTTTTAACCACTTCCCAACCTTCGCACGCTGATTTACGTCGGCAGAATTGAACGGACAGGCAAATGGGCGTACCTGTACGTCTCCTTAAATTTGCTGCTGTGCCATTGCGCGCGCGCCAGATGGGACCTCCGTGAGTCGGGTCACAGGTCCCACGGACTTGATCGCCGCGGGGATACTCGCGATCGCCTCATGGAGAGGAAGTACAGGGAGATGCTAATATAAACAAGCATCTCCCCGTTCTGCCTAGTGACAGTGTCACTGATCTCTGCTTCCGGTCATCGGTCATCGAGATCAGTGACATGCCACACACAGCCACGCCCCCCCCACAGTTAGAAACACTCCCCAGGGCACACTTAAACCTTACACTGCCCCTAGTGGTTAACCCCTTCACTGCCAGTGTCATTTACACAGGAATCAGTGCATTTGTATAGCACTGATTGCTGTAGAAATGACAATGGTCCCAAAAATGTGTCAAACATGTCTGATGTGTCTGCCATAATGTCGCAGTCATGATAAAAATTGCTGATCACGGGCATTACTCGTAAAAAAAAATTATTAATAAAAATGCCATAAAACTATCCCCTATTTTGTAAGTGCTATAACTTTTACGCAAACCAATCAATAAACGCTTATTACAATTTTTTTAACAAAAATATGTAGAAGAATACGTATCGCCTTAAACTAAGCAAAAAACATGTTTTTCTATACATATTTGGGGGATATTTATTATAGCAAAATGTTAAAAAAATGGCGTTTTTTTCAAAATTGGCGCTCTTTTTTTATTTATAGCGCAAAAAATAAAAACCACAGGGGTGATCAAATACCACCAAAAGAAAGCTCTATTTGTGGGAAAAAAGGATGTAAATTTTGTTTGGGAGCCACATCACATGATCGTGCAATTGTCAGTTAAAGCGACGCAGTGCCAAATCACAAAAAGTGCTCTGGTCTTTGGCCAGCAAAATGGTCCGGGGCTTAAGTGGTTAAACAAGACTTTACAATCATTTATTCAAAAGAAGGAAACATTTAAGGCACATCTGTAGCGTTGAAATACAAAATGAATAATTTGTTAATCTTTAACAAAAACATGGTGTTTGGTGTAAACGACGCTCACACCACCTAACACAACCCACTATTACCACAGTGGAATAGATCGATCCATAATGATTCAAAATGAGATGATGTCAAATGGAAGGAGCAGCTGGATGGTGGTAGAGACATAGTGAAGAAAACTCTACATGTTACATGCTCTTAAGCCCTTCTTCAGGAACAAAGGCATGGCTGTTTACCATGTGATCGGCCATGATGAAGTCACAGTCGATCACAGATGGTACAACCACGCTGCGTGTGCACGTCGGTGGCGGCATGTTCCCAGGAACACTGCTCATCACCAACACTGCTAAACAGACATTGGCCGGCGGCTGTTTACCACGTGATAGGCTGTGATCCTTTCACAGCCGATCACTAAATGTAAACAGAGCGGTAACGAGATGTTACCGGGTTCTCCTCCTCACACACCTATCTTGTGTGAGAAGGAGATTGCGGTAACATCTCATTATCGCTTACAGTATACACCAACACACACTGATTGCCCCCCCAATAAAGAGGACCTGTCACCACCCATAAAAATACCTGTCACCACCCATCAAAGTACCTATCACAGTTCATCTGAGTACCTGTCACACACAGTTCATCTGAGTACCTGTCACACACAGTCCATCTGAGTACCTTTCACAGTTTATCCGAGTTCCCGAGTACCTGTCACAGTCCATCTGAATCCCCGAGTACCTGTCACAGTACATCTGAGTACCCAAGTATCCGTCACAGTCCATCTGAGTACCCAAGTACCTGTCATAGTTCATCTGAGTACCCAAGTACCTGAGTACCTGTCACAGTTCATCTGAGTACCTGAGTACCTGTCACTGTTCATCTGAGTACCCGAGTACCCAAGTACCTGTCACAGTGCATCTGAGTACCCAAGTACCTGTCACATTTCATCTAAGTACCCAAGTACCTGAGTACCTGTCACAGTTCCTCTGAGTACCCGAGTACCGGTCACAGTCCACCTGAGTACATGCCACAGTTCATATGAGTACTGAATACCTGAGTACCTGTCATCACCCTTCAGAGTACCCGAGTACCTGTCACCAGCCCACCAGAGTCCCCAAGTACCTATCTGTAGCACATAAGAGTACCTGAGTACCTGTCACCAGGCCATCAGAGTACCCCAGTACCTGTCACCAGCCCATTAAAGCACCTGAGTACCTGTCACCAGCCCATTAGAGTACCCGAGTACTTATCTGCAGCCCATCAGAGTACCCAAGTACCTTTCTGCAGCCCATGCCTCATAGAATATACGTTGGGGTGTTTGATTTAAAAAATGGGGTAATTTTGTGGGTAATTCCATTGTCCTGGTGCTCCAGGACCTTCAAAAGTGTGATAGGTAGCAATGAAAGATGTGTGAGATGTGTAAATTACACATGAGATGTGTAATTTGTGCTCCTAGAATGTCTGAAGGTGCTACTTCAATGTTGGCCCTCTGTATGTGGCCAGGCTGTGTAGAAGTCTCATACATGTGGTATCGCCATACTCAGGAAGAGTAGCAGAATGTATTTTGGGGTGTCATTTTTGCTATATACTTGCTATGTGTTAGCCCTTGTACACGCGGTCGGAGATTCTGACGGAATGTGTCCGATCGGATCGTTTTGTCGGATATTCCGACTGTGTGTGGTCTCCATCGGACTGTTTCCATCGGAGTATCCGACGGACCAAGTTTTCCAACTTGTTGGTAAATTTTTCCGACAAAATGCTCCGATCGGACATACTCTGATCATGTGTAGAGAATTCCGTTTGGACAAAGTGCCACGCATGCTCAGATCAAATTCCTACATCAAAGCTATTGGCTACTAGCCTGAACGTAGTCCCGTCATAACGAAATAACGTCATCACGTTCTGAACGATCGGATTTTCCGACAACTTCGTCCGACCGTGTATATACAACAGTTTCGGGCAAAATCCGTCGGACAAAATCCGACGGACAAAATCCGACGGATTTGGTTGTCGGAATGTCCGACCGTGTGTACAAGGGCTTAGAAATATCTTATAAATTGACAACTTGTGTAAAAATTTTTTACCACATTTTACAAAAACTTCTGGAAAATAAATGAACTGTTCAAAAGACTCATTATGCCTCATAGATTATACGTTGGGGTGTTTGCTTTCCAAAATGGGGTAATTTTGTGGGAAATTCCATTGTCCTGCTGCTCCATGGCCTTCAAAAACGGAATAGGTGATTCAGAAATGAGATGTGTAATTTATGCTCGTAAAACGCCTGAAGGTGCTACTTCAATGTTGGGCCTTTGTATGTGGCCAGGCTGTGTAAAAGTCTCACACTCAGTCTCATACTTTCTAAAAAGGGGTCATTTGGGGGACATTTGTACTTTCCTGTGAGAAAAGGAAACACTGCGCTACTATAATAATATCAGCAGCTAACACTCAAACAAACAAAGTTGAAATAAATGTGGAACAAAAAATGTAGCGCTGAAGTGAGAAACACAATGACGTATAAAAAAGTGAATAGATACAAATAATCCATGCTAAAGGAAGAGGTCTCACACTTATTGTGAGAAAAACTGCAAAAAGTATTACATGTAGTATGCAACACTCTGTACAATATACATACAGCTGTATGTCATAAATAATAATTACGTGACAGAAAAAATAAAGCTGTATAGTACAAATACTGAAAAATGGACTAAAGTCAGTTCATCAGATTATGAAAGAAGTCCTCTTATCATATACAACAGAAGCGATCAATCTTCCCATCTAAATCATAGATCAAGGTGGGGAGGAAACCAACAACAGTAGCCTGTTTGTCTGAAGTGGTATTTGAGGATTCAACCTTCTATGGATACAAGATGGATACTCTTACCGGAAATGTTGGACCCACCTGTCCTACGACAGTGGGTCTACAGTGCTTGTAATCCCAAAGGATTAGGTTCCAGCTTTCGATGCAGTGAATCCTAGTATACCATCCCCATGTAGACGTCCTTGATCCTGGATAAAGGTAAGTATTCCCAAAGGTTGCCAGCCGATATTCTCCAGACTCAAGAGCGATGTTGTTTTGGGGACCCAGTATATACGAACTTTACGTTGCGAATAGGGGCTCAAACAGATTACTTTATTTACTTGCTCCGAGTCTGGACTGTCACAGTGTCTTATAGATGAAGAGACTCCTCTGCCGCAGGTCCTGGTGCACTCTCCCCAAACTGACCACGGTCCCCAGTCTCTATCAATGCTTTTTGGTCAGGTCTGAAAATGGACACATTCTCCCAGAGAACACCACTCCTCTACTACCACTTCCAGCAACGTCTTCTCTCTACTTCCTGGTGTTATCTGGGAGAATGTGTCCATTTTCAGACCTGGCCAAAAAGCATTGATAGTGAAAAACCTCCTGTAATGCTGCAGCCCCCCCCCCCCCCCCAAGCCCCCATTTTACTTACCTGTACCCCCTCTATCACGTCCCGGGGATGAGCACACCAGCAAAAGCCGGTGTCTCGGGTCCTGATTAGATGGATTGATAGCAATGAGAGCCAATGGCTGCGCCGCTGTCAATCAAATGCAATGACCCGGGGTGCGGGGCCGAGTCATACATTTGGCTTTTATGGACATCGAATGAATGACTCGAATGAATGACTCGGGAGCGTGCCGGCAAAGTAACTCCCCAGGAGAATGCTTCTCCCAGGGGGCTATCTAATGCAGTGAGGAGCCACGTGACCCACTGTGGGGCCCCAGAAGAGGATGTTCAGGGCCATTCTGTGCAAAACAAGTTGCACAGTGGAGGTAAGTATGACATTTGTTTTAAAAAAAAAAAAAAAGCTTTAGTGTCACTTTAAGCAATATAGAGCTCTAGAAGGTAGTGCACAAATACTGTATGTATGTGTCTATACGTATAGAAAAACAAGGTACAAGAGAAACACCCTATCTGTAAGAAACAGCCAAGGATGGTGTATAGCGTTCAAAAGGTGCTTACCGAAAGGTCCTTATAACTTGTGTAGGACTGGGTTGATAACCATATCAACAGCCAAACTAGGGAACTTTGAACCAGGAACTAGTACCATACACATGGAAAGGGGAAGCCCAATATGGCTTTTCCTATGTAAAGTCCACTTTAAATGTAGGGAGCTAGTAGAGCTCCACCAGTGTTAAGGCTATAAGGAAACAAACAGAGTTTATCAGTAACTTAATAAGCACTGTCAAGACAGAGTAACAAAGCCTTGTTTTAAAATAAGGAACAAGCCTTGTATCCAAAAGCGTAAACAGGTCATAAGCAGTGCATAACTCACCCAGAGCAGGTAAATGTAAAAGACCCACTAGCAGTATCTCTCCAGACAGAGTGAATCTGTCTCTGCCTGAGAGGTGCTGTGGCCGTGTGTACAGTGGGGCAAAAAAGTATTTAGTCAGCCACCAATTGTGCAAGTTCTCTCACTTAAAAGGATGAGAAAGGCCTGTAATTGTCATCATAGGTATACCTCAACTATGAGAGACAAAATGTGGAAACAAATCCAGACAATCATATTGTCGTATTTGTTTAAAGAATTTATTTGCATATTATGGTGGAAAATAAGTATTTGGTCAATATCAAAAGTTCATCTCAATACTTTGTTATATATCCTTTGTTGGCAATGACAGAGGTCAAACATTTTCTGTAAGTCTTCACAAGGTTGTAACACACTGTTGCTGGTATATTGGTCCATTCCTCCATGCAGATCTCCCCTAGAGCAGTGATGTTTTGGGGCTGTCACTGGGCAACATGGACTTTCAACTCCCTCCAAAAGTTTTCTATGGATTTGAGATCTGGAGACTGGCTAGGCCACTCCAGGACCTTGAAATGCTTCTTACGAAGCCACTCCTTCTTTGCCTGGGCGGTGTGTTTGGGATCATTGTCATGCTGAAAGACTCAGCCACGTTTCATCTTCAATGCCCTTGCTGATGGGAGGAGGTTTGCACCCAAAATCTCATGATACATGGCCCCATTAATTCTTTCATGTACACGGATCAGTCGTCATGTTTCCTTTGCAGAGAAACAGTCCCAAAGCATGATGTTGACACCCCCATGCTTCACAGTAGGTATGGTGTTCTTTGGTTGCAACTCAGCATTCTCTCTCCTCCAAACATGATGAGTTGTGTTTCTACCAAACAGTTCTACTTTGGTTTCATCTGACCTTATGATATTCTCCTAATCCTCTTCTGGATCATCCAAATGCTCTCTAGCAAACCTCAGATATGTACTGGCTTAAGCAAGGGGACACATCGGATACTGCAGGATCTGAGTCCCTGACGGCGTAGTGTGTTAATGATGGTAGCTTTTGTTATGTTGGTCCCAGCTGTCTGCAGGTCATTCACTAGGTCCCCCCGTGTGGTTCTGGGATTTTTGCTCACCGTTCTTGTGATCATTTTGACCCCACGGGATGAGATCTTGCTTGGAGCCCCAGATCGAGGGAGATTATGAGTGGTCTTGTATGTCTTCCATTTTCTAATTATTGCTCCCACAGTTGATTTCTTCACACCAAGCTGCTTGCCTATTGCAGATTCAGTCTTCCCAGCCTGGTGCAGGTCTACAATCTTGTTTCTGGTGTCCTTCGACAGCTCTACGGTCTTCACCATAGTGGAGTTTGAGGTGTGACTGTGTGAGGTTGTGGACAGGTGTCTTTTATACTGATAACAAGTTCAAACAGGTGCCATTAATACAGGTAATGAGTGGAGGACAGAGGAGCCTCTTAAAGAAGAAGATACAGGTCTGTGAGAGCCAGAAATCTTGCTTGTTTTTAGGTAACCAAATACTTATTTTCCACCATAATTTGCAAATAAATTCTTTCAAAAATCAGACAATGTGATTGTCTGGATTTGTTTCCACATTTTGTCTCTCATAGTTGAGGTATACCTATGATGACAATTACAGGCCTCTCTCATCTTTTTAAGTGGGAGAACTTGCACAATTGGTGGCTGACTAAATACTTTTTTGCCCAACTTTATATACGCCCTGACCAGAAGTGTGTCATTCCCGAAACCGCAAGTAACGTCAACTGGAAGTGCGCCATCCCGAAAATTGGAAGTGATGTCCCCCAGACCAACCGCACACTGATGTGCATGTGCCAGACTTATACAGAGGGGGTGGGACGCTGCAACAAAAGCAAAGAGGGACCAATTCAGACAGAACGAGTCCCTCAGGTGCTGCAGTCAGGCAACATGTGCTGCTGTACATACCATGCTGAGCGGCCGTACAATTGGGAGATAACATCCATCAATCCAATCAGACAGCTAGGCAGGCCACCAGGAAAGGGGGGCTGAGCAGACTGATCGACATGTCAGAAATAATAAATGTTAAAATAAAACGAATATTAAATAGTAAACATACATAAATGTGTAATTGAGACAGCGAACAATCCAGCATTAAAAACGGACAGCCCGAACCATAGTTGTTTAGGTCATTATATAGCAGATATTTGAGAACTTTACATCTTAATACAGGGCAGCAATGGAGATAACCATTTGAGAACAAGCATTGCATAACATCATACCAGAGTCAATCTAGAAGCTGTTATACAGTATAACTCAACAGGGACCAGCCAACTAAATCAACCAAAGCAACAAGTATATTTTAATGATTTTAATTTTTTATATTTATTATAGAGTGAAGGAGCCCACAAATCCGATCGTGTGTGGGTTCTGGACTTTTTCAGTCGGAATTTCCGACACACAAAGTTTGAGAGCTGGATCTAAAAATTTCTGACAACAAAATCCAATCAAAAAGAGGGGAGAAGGGGAAAATAGAGGGAAATGGGACTTTATATGATACACAACATTTAGGTAGAATGAATGAACCAAAAGTAATATTGAAATTTTATTATTATCATAATTGGGCAGTGTGCATAAGTAACATTAAGAATAAGCCAATATGTACAATAGCAGAGTATAAAAACATGGTTAATAGATCATATAGTAATAAAAGCAATAAAAGCCACGTATAGCGGCTCCTGATGAGTGGAAATAGCCCACGAAACGTGTCGAGAAAATGAATTTGATGCTATGCCACAATAATCATGTGTTCATAAATGTCTGAATCAATCAATGAATTTTTATTCTTTGTTATGTTTTTTATCATGTGCAATATTGTCTATCATGTTTTTATTACTTTTATTACTATATGATCTACTAACCATGTTTTTCATACTCTGTTATTGTACATATCGGTTTATTATTAATGTTACCTATGCCCAATTATGATAGTAATACAATTTCAATATTACTTTTGTTTGATTCATTCTACCTAAATGTTGTGTATCATATAAAGTCCAATTTCCCTCTATTTTCCCCTTCTCCCCCCTTTTTTTATCAAATTACTAGGGATGGAGACCTGTGTATTGTAGGGTCACGGTCTCATATAAAGTCCCAACCAATTTTTTTGTTTCTCAACAAAATCCGATCGTTTAAATTGCGATCGTGTGTAGACAATTCCAACGGACAAAGTGGCACGCATGCTCACAATAAATTACGAGACAAAAGCTATTGGCTACTGGCCCGTAGTGATGGCCGAACGGTTCGCCCGGCGGTCGTTTCGCGGCGAATTTCCGACTTTCGCCGTCCGCGGGTTCGAACGCCTTTTTCCGTCGTTCGCCCCGGCGGACTTACGTGTTTAATGTATACAAGAACTTTAACCTTTCGTGACACGTTTATCATGTGTTACAGGACAACCAATTGAGACATGACAGCTCATGGACACTTGGACATTCCCCCTAACCTATAAATACACCCGATCCGGTGGCCATTTTACATTCTTTCTTCTGTCACTGTAGGGAAAGGATCCTGTGTGGAGTAGGGACAGAGAAAACGCTAGCTATTTGGTACACAAAAGTTCTTTTCAGGACTGGTATAGGTGTTAGGTCAGCAGCCTGAGTTTCTTTTGTCAGTTTAGATAAAGGGACAGAGCGCTGTATGCTGCTATTTTAGGGACAGCTCAGCCAGATTAGTCTTTCTTCATCATCATCATCATCATCATCATTAGCTGTTACTATCAGGTCCACAAAAGAGCTGTTCCAGCTAATCGTTCCAGCCTACTCTTTTTTGCCAATTTGTATAGGGACAGGCAGGAAGCAGTGTGTCAGGCAGTGAGGATAATTTTAAAGACTTGCTGTTACTATTAGTTCCACAAAGGTTCTTTTCAGGACTGGTATCAGTGGTACGGTAATAGGCTTGTACACGTATAATATTCTTTCTTCCAAATATAGAAAGAATATTATACTTGACTGCTGCCCTTCTGCTGCAGTCTGCTAATCATTCACAACTCACTTGTTCCACAAAGCTCTTTATCAGGACTGGTAACTTGGTCTGTCTAGGGTGCTACGGTACATAGGCTTGGGTGCGGTACAGTCTGCTGTTCTGTAAGGACCGCTATCGGTCCACAATACATAGGGTTGCCGTGCACTACTGCTGACCGCTGCCCTATACTGCAGCAGTCCTTCATTGGTATAGGGACTGACGTACAGTCTGCTAATCACTAACACACAACCTGCTTGGTCCACAAAAGTTCTTATAAGGACTGGTAACTTGGTATAGGGTGCTACGGTACATAGGCCTGAGTGCGTTACAGTCTGCTGTTCTGTAAGGACCGCTATCGGTCCACAATACATAGGGTTGCCGTGCACTACTGCTGACCGCTGCCCTATACTGCAGCAGTCCTTCATTGGTATAGGGACTGACGTACAGTCTGCTAATCACTAACACACAACCTGCTTGGTCCACAAAAGTTCTTATAAGGACTGGTAACTTGGTATAGGGTGCTACGGTACATAGGCCTGAGTGCGTTACAGTCTGCTGTTCTGTAAGGACCGCTATCGGTCCACAATACATAGGGTTGCCGTGCACTACTGCTGACCGCTGCCCTATACTGCAGCAGTCCTTCAGCGGTATAGGGACTGACGCACAGTCTGCTAAACACTAACACACAACCTGCTTGGTCCACAAAAGTTTTTATAAGGACTGGTAACTTGGTATAGGGTGCTACGGTACATAGGCCTGAGTGCAGTACAGTCTGCTGTTCTGTAAGGACCGCTATCGGTCCACAATACATAGGGTTGCCGTGCACTACTGCTGACCGCTGCCCTATACTGCAGCAGTCCTTCATTGGTATAGGGACTGACGTACAGTCTGCTAATCACTAACACACAACCTGCTTGTTCCACAAAAGTTCTTATAAGGACTGGTAACTTGGTATAGGGTGCTACGGTACATAGGCTTGAGTGCGGTACAGTCTGCTGTTCTGTAAGGACCGCTATCGGTCCACAATAGATAGGGTTGACGTGCACCACTGCTGACCGCTGCCCTATACTGCAGCAGTCCTTCAGCGGTATAGGGACTGACGTACAGTCTGCTAAACACTAATACACAACCTGCTTGGTCCACAAAAGTTCTTATAAGGACTGGTAACTTGGTATAGGGTGCTACGGTACATAGGCTTGAGTGCGGTACAGTCTGCTGTTCTGTAAGGACCGCTATCGGTCCACAATAGATAGGGTTGACGTGCACCACTGCTGACCGCTGCCCTATACTGCAGCAGTCCTTCAGCGGTATAGGGACTGACGCACAGTCTGCTAAACACTAACACACAACCTGCTGGGTCCACAAAAGTTTTTATAAGGACTGGTAACTTGGTATAGGGTGCTACGGTACATAGGCCTGAGTGCGTTACAGTCTGCTGTTCTGTAAGGACCGCTATCGGTCCACAATACATAGGGTTGCCGTGCACTACTGCTGACCGCTGCCCTATACTGCAGCAGTCCTTCATTGGTATAGGGACTGACGTACAGTCTGCTAATCACTAACACACAACCTGCTTGGTCCACAAAAGTTCTTATAAGGACTGGTAACTTGGTATAGGGTGCTACGGTACATAGGCCTGAGTGCGTTACAGTCTGCTGTTCTGTAAGGACCGCTATCGGTCCACAATACATAGGGTTGCCGTGCACTACTGCTGACCGCTGCCCTATACTGCAGCAGTCCTTCAGCGGTATAGGGACTGACGCACAGTCTGCTAAACACTAACACACAACCTGCTTGGTCCACAAAAGTTCTTATAAGGACTGGTAACTTGGTATAGGGTGCTACGGTACATAGGCTTGAGTGCGGTACAGTCTGCTGTTCTGTAAGGACCGCTATCGGTCCACAATAGATAGGGTTGACGTGCACCACTGCTGACCGCTGCCCTATACTGCAGCAGTCCTTCAGCGGTATAGGGACTGACGTACAGTCTGCTAAACACTAATACACAACCTGCTTGGTCCACAAAAGTTCTTATAAGGACTGGTAACTTGGTATAGGGTGCTACGGTACATAGGCTTGAGTGCGGTACAGTCTGCTGTTCTGTAAGGACCGCTATAGGTCCACAATAGATAGGGTTGACGTGCACCACTGCTGACCGCTCACCTATACTGCAGCAGTCCTTCAGCGGTATAGGGACTAAGAGTTTTGTCACAGGGTCATTTAAAAAATGACATGCAGAGGAAGAGGCAGGCCCTTCCGCAGGGGTGGTAGGGGTAGGGCAGGAGCAACAGGCTTGAGCCAAAGTGGGAAGTTGCAGAAGGTGCGTTCAATTACTTTAAAGGATGCACCAGACTTGGTTGAGTGGCTCGCTCAGCCTTACTCTTCTGCACCCTCCTCATCCTCTCGATCTGCACCCTCTTCTTCACTCTCTGCTATGTGCACCCCCAAAGACACTACCACCAACAACACGACCACCACCACCACCACCACATACCTTCCGCTTGAGTCACTGGAATTATTTTCCGATCCATATCAAGAGGACATTTCTGATGCGCAGCCACTCTTGGTATTGGATCAGGAAGAGGAGGTAGCAACAAGCGCTACTCAGCAGTCTGACGCCAGTACCCAGATCAGCCCAAGGAGGAGGTTGGTCCCCGGTGTTGCTGCCTACTCTACTTATAGCGGTGGGGAAGGTGACGTTGATGATGACGTGTCTAGTGATGTCACGTGGGTGCCCACAAGAGAGGAAGAGGAGGGGAGTTCAGAGGGAGATATGGACCAGCAGATAGGGAGGAGAAGCAGCAATGACTTACATTGCACAGCAGGGACAAAGCAGACTGCAAATGTATCAGGAGCGAGTCATCGACCATGTACGGTCACATCTGGCGCTCCCAGGACACCGGCACATGGCTCCGCAGTGTGGGCTTTTTTTAACGTGTCCGCTGCTGACAATAGCGTTGCCATCTGCAATCTTTGCAGTCAACGCGTTAGTCGCGGTAAGCCCAATACTCACCTAGGGACGACCGCCTTAAGAAGGCACATGAGCAGCCATCACCGAGCCCAGTGGGAGCAACGGAACACACAAAGCCACACTGCAGGCTCTCACCGTCCAGCCTCGTCTTCTACTTCTCCTTCTCCTCTCTCCTCACAATTGTCCTCCACTCCACCTTCCATCACGCCAAGCTCACATTTTTCTGCAAAAAGGCAGGCTTCCGTGGGCCTAATGTTTGAGCGTAAAAAAATGATGACGCCGGATAACCCTCTTGCCCAACGGTTGGCGGCTGGCTTGTCAGAACTCATAGCCCGCCAACTACTGCCATATAAACTGGTGGACTCGGAGGCCTTTCGCAAATTTGTGGCCATT
The DNA here is from genome assembly GCF_037356315.1 of Lithobates pipiens. NCBI lineage: Eukaryota > Metazoa > Chordata > Amphibia > Anura > Ranidae > Lithobates > Lithobates pipiens. Next base: position 174,684,817 of record NW_027507790.1, on the reverse strand, counting down.
GGAACACCACAATGGAAGGTCCCAGGAAGGAAGTATTTCTCAGAGAAGGGCATCCCAGAGCTATATGGCCATGTTCAGCGGCAAGTGAATGTATCTCTGGCACACAGTGTCGGTGCCAAGATACATCTGACCACAGACACGTGGTCTAGCAAACACGGGCAGGGAAGGTATATCAGTTTTACTGCCCACTGGGTGAACCTTCTGACGGCCGTCAAGCATGTAACCCGTGGCACCCGTGTAGATTTGGTTTTACCGCCACGGATTGCATGCAGGCCTGACTCTTCTTCTCCTCCTCCTACTCCATCCTCCTCCCTCTCCTCCTCAGCTGCCTCCTCCTTTTCCGCTGCTAGCGTCTCTTCCACTGCACCGCCCAAGCTCCCCAGAACCTATTCCACATGCCAGGTGAGACGTTGCCATGCCGTGCTGCGTCTGTTGTGCCTGGAAGCAAAGAGCCACACTGGCCCGGCACTCCTTTCAGCTTTGCGTTCACAGGCAGATGAGTGGCTAACACCGCTCAATTTGACAGTTGGTAAAGTGGTGTGTGACAACGGTGCCAATCTGCTTAGCGCATTGAAACAGGGCAAAATCACGCACGTGCCGTGCATGGCACACGTCTTAAACTTGGTCGTGCAGCGATTCCTTGTCAAATACCCTGGGGTCCAGGACATCTTGCGGCAGGCAAGGAAAATCTCGGCCCATTTCAGAAGATCTTACACGGCCATGGCTCGCCTTGCTGACATTCAGCGGCGACACCATCTGCCGGTCAGACGTCTTATTTGCGATTGCCCGACGCGATGGAACTCAACCTTCTATATGCTTGATAGGCTGCTCCAGCAGAAACGTGCAGTTAACGTCTACCTGTATGAACTCTGCGAAAGAAACGGTTCTGGGGAGCTGGGTTTTTTTTCACCGCGCCAGTGGCTGCTCATGCGCGACACATGCAGACTTCTGCGGCCATTTGAGGAGATCACCAAACTGGTCAGTCGCAGCCATGGCGCCATCAGTGACATGGTACCTTATGCCTTCTTTCTGGAGCGTGCATTGCGTCGTGTCATTGATCAGGCTGTGGAGGAGCAGGAGCGGGAAGATGAGGAAGTCGCAATGCTGGATGAATTCCCAGGGGGGGCTACTCTATCTGAGACAAGTCAACAACAGGAGTCTGATGAGGAGTCAGAGGAGGATGGTGCCGGGGCGGATGAGCAGGAGCAAGAAGAGCATGCTTTAAACCTTTCTGGGATCCCTGTTGTGCGAGGATGGGGAGAGGAGAATGAAGAGGACGACATTATCCTGGATGATGAGCAGGAGCCAGGCCACCACACCGCTTCCACTTTAGTGCAAATGGGGGCCTTCATGCTCCAGTGTTTTAATAGGGACCCCCGTATAAAAAGCATGAGGGTCAAGGACCAGTACTGGGTGGCAACGTACTTAGACCCCCGGTACAAACACAAAATGGCGGAAATGTTACCGCCGTCGCAGAGGGCTGTCAGAATGCAGCACTTCCAGGCCTTGCTTCGAGAAATGCTGCATTCTGCTTTTGCGTGCGCTGGCAGAGGAGCAATTCCCACTCCCAGAGAAGGATTTGCGGGTACCAATCCAACAGCGCCTGCAAGAAGAGGCCGGTTTGAAGATGTGTTGGTGACTTCGGATATGAGGTCATTCTTTCAGCCGACCCATCGACAGGTGTCATCCGGATCCAGCATCAGGGAACGCCTAGACCGTCAGGTGTCCGACTACATTGGGTTAACGGCCGATGTGGACGCTCTGAGGAGTGATGAACCCCTAGACTACTGGGTGGGCAGGCTTGACCTCTGGCCAGAGCTTGCCCAATTTGCAATCGAACTGTTGGCTTGCCCCTCATCCAGTGTCCTGTCCGAAAGGACGTTCAGCGCAGCAGGGGGGATTGTGACCGATAAGCGTACTCGCCTAGCTCACCACAGTGTTAACTACCTCACATTTCTAAAAATGAATGAGGCATGGATCTCGGAGGAATTCAACACATGTGATCAGTAGACCATGTATATGTCTATAAACAATTTTTGGAATCAAGCACACAGACCTTCTTAATTCATTTGGCTCACTTCCCTGACCCAAAAAAGCACACCGTACTATATGCCCCTACCCTCCTCTTTGAAGAGGTTGAGCGGTGTCATATTTCTACTGGGGCTGCTTATTATGAGGGGTTCCCACCATCCCTGTGCTGTGCTGACTTCCTCCTGGGTGTTCTTATTATGAGGGGCTCCCACCATCCCTGTGCTGTGCTGACTTCCTCCTGGGGGTTCTTATTATGAGGGGATCACACCATCCCTGTGCTGTGCTGACTTCCTCCTGGGGCTGCTTACGGTGCTGCTGTCAGCGCTGTATGTCACGGAGCTGCTGTCAGCGCTGTATGTCACGGAGCTGCTGTCAGCGCTGTATGTCACGGAGCTGCTGTCAGCGCTGTATGTCACGGAGCTGCTGTCAGCGCTGTATGTCACGGAGCTGCTGTCAGCGCTGTATGTCACGGAGCTGCTGTCAGCGCTGTATGTCACGGAGCTGCTGTCAGCGCTGTATGTCACGGAGCTGCTGTCAGCGCTGTATGTCACGGAGCTGCTGTCAGCGCTGTATGTCACGGAGCTGCTGTCAGCGCTGTATGTCACGGTGCTGCTGTCAGCGCTGTATGTCACGGAGCTGCTGTCAGCGCTGTATGTCACGGAGCTGCTGTCAGTGCTGTATGTCACGGAGCTGCTGTCAGCGCTGTATGTCACGGAGCTGCTGTCAGCGCTGTATGTCACGGAGCTGCTGTCAGCGCTGTATGTCACGGTGCTGCTGTCAGCGCTGTATGTCACGGAGCTGCTGTCAGCGCTGTATGTCACGGAGCTGCTGTCAGCGCTGTATGTCACGGAGCTGCTGTCAGCGCTGTATGTCACGGAGCTGCTGTCAGCGCTGTATGTCACGGAGCTGCTGTCAGCGCTGTATGTCACGGTGCTGATGTCAGTGCTCTGTATTACGGTGCTGCTGTCAGTGCTCTGTATCTCCTGCACCCTCTTGTTTGCCTACCCTGGTCCCTGACCTTCCCTCTCCTCCATTGCCTTCATTAGCTCCATAGTCCTGAATTGTCAGAACAATTTCCCAAATAAAAAAAAAATGCTTGTAGTTATCGATCCCAAATTCACCTCATACATGTATTATGCTATTGTCCAGGTGGTGGGACTACGTGCTACCCCCTAATAATTACCCCGTGGCCGCAAATTCGACCTAAAGGTTTGCGAAATTCGCCTCCCATTGAAGTCAATGGAGCCCGCGGCGAACGGTCGTTTTCGCGAACGTTTGTGTCCGTTCGCGTTTCGCGTTCGCGAAACGTCCCGTCGGAAGTTCGTCCATCACTACTGGCCCGTATATAGTCCGGTCCTACATGTTCTACGTCACCACGTTCAGATCGGATTTTACGAGAACTTTGTGCGACTGTGTGTAGGCTAGACAAGTTTGGGCCAAAATCCGTCTGAAAAAAATCTGACGGATTGTGTCATCGGAAAAAATCAGATGGATTTTGTCATCGGAAAAAATCAGATGGATTTTGTCGTCGGAAAGTCCGACCGTGTGTACAGGGCATAAAATGTCAAGAATAAAAACAGGTTCTAAATACTAAGTATAGGTTGAGATGTAAACGTATAGCACCCAAACGTCAAGTTTTAAAGGAAGCGCTTATATGACTGGAATTTATTTATCTCTGGAGCATATGTGGCAGCTAAACGCTCAATCCACAATGTCTTTTTTAGAAGGATAAGTTTGAGACTTTACAATCATTTTAAGGATTGGTGAGCTGCAATATAAACATTTTTTAGTTTTGGTTTTAGTACAATTTTACATTATTTTCTTTATGTTTACTGTACAAATTATATGTGTTTATAAATACTAGTACAATTGGGGTTGATTTGCTAGACAATTAGCTTGCAAGCAAGTGCAGTTGCTCCAGAGCTTAGTAAATGAGGTAAAGCTTTACTTTACAAAGAATACCCAATCACATGCAAGGAAAACAACAACAAAAAACAATATTTTTGCTTGCACCTGATTGGATGATGGAAATGCCTCTCATTTAGTGTGTCATTTCTGGAGTTATGGAGCAATTCCACTTTTAGGGGTGCAACTGCACTTTCAAAGTGCATAGTCTATTTGCCTTTGTTAAATTAACCCATTTGTGCCAAAGAATAAAATTCTGTTTAAGTTATATCAGAATAATTCTAAAAAAAAAATAAGTATATAGAAAATATGAATATAAAAGAAAAATTATAACAATAATATTTAAGAATATGTTATAGGTTTTCACGGTCATAACTTGGGTGGTCCATTAGTCAGCATGTGCTAAACATCTGGAATACCCAAACTTTAGAAAAGTATCCTATTAATGATTACATCATGGATTATGTTACCAATTGTTACTAAATGGGAGCCAGAGTTGCTCTCTGACCTGCTATCTAGGAAAGGCAACAACACAATTACAGAACGTCCTAGTTCTGGTTTATTTACTGAAATATCAGACACATTATTCACAAAGAATCTGCAAAGCCATTTGCAGAATGGGATTAAATAATAGTCTGACAAGACCTCAAATTACTCTAAAATCACTATTTGCATTATAAGCAAACTCTATGGCCTACTGAAAAGTATAATTACCTTGAGGCTTAGATGCATATTGAAAAGAAAATGTTAGACACACAATTGTTAGCTTCCTTTGCTGTTTTATTTGTATTCGACAGATCCCTCACTGACTTGTGAGTCACATGTAGCTTTCAACAGCTTCAGGTGTTGCTTATATTGCAACCTATGCTTGGTATCTGTCAGTAGGAACACCTGATGCATTATACAGCTCAAGCCATAGGCAGTATTAGAGCCTGTGTTAATGGACTTTGTTCTCTTTAAGTGGGTGTTCCATCTCCATACAAGTCTACGGGAAGGCAAATACAACTTGAAGAAGCAGGTCAATTGCAGGTCTGAAGGATGTCAACTGCAAGTCAAAAGTTCCTGTCAATAGATTCTGAATGATTTCAGAAACATCTTAACTGGTTCCCGACCAGCGCACGCCGATGTACGTCGGCAGAATGGCACGGCTGGGCAAATGGGCGTAACTGTACGTCCCTTTAAATTTGCCATCACGTGCCGGCCGGGACCTCCGTGAGTCAGGTGGCGGATCCTGCGGACTCAATTGCCGCGGGGATACCCGCGATCAACTCACAGAGAGGAAGAATGGGGAGAGGCTAATGTGGACAAGCATCTCCCCATTCTGTCTAGTGACAGTGTCACTGATCTCTGCTCCGTGATCGGGAGCAGAGATCAGTGATGTGTCACACGTAGCCACGCCCCCCCAGGTTAGAAACATGTCCCAGGACACACTTAACCCTTACTCTGCCCCCTAGTGGTTAACCCCTTCAATGCCAGTGTCGTTTACACAGGAATCAGTGCATTTGTATAGCACTGATTGCTGTATAAATGACAATGGTCCCAAAAATGTGTTAAAAATGTCTTATGTGTCTGCCATAATGTCACAGTCAGGATAGAAATCTATGATCGCCGCCATTACTAGTAAAAAAAAATGTATTAAAAAATAAGATAAAATGATCCCCTATTTTGTAAATGCTATAACTTTTGCGCAAACCAATCAATAAACACTGTGATTTTTTTTTACCAAAAATATGTAGAAGAATACGTATTGCTCTAAACTGAGGAAAAAATTTGTTTTTTTTATATATTTTTGAGGAATATTTATTATCGCAAACTGTAAAAAATACAGAATTTTTCAAAATTGATGCTCTTTTTTTGTTTATAGTGCAAAAAATAAAAGGGGTGATCAAATACCACCAAAAGAAAGCTCTATTTGTGGGAAAAAAAGGATGTCAATTTTGTTTGGGAGCCACGTCACACGACCCTGCAATTGTCAGTTAAAGCAACGCAGTGCCAAATCGGAAAAAGTGCTCTGGTCAGGAAGAGGGTAAAATCTTCTGGGGCTGAAGCAGTTAAACTGATATCAGTAATGACGCGTACACACCGCCAGTCTTTCCGGCAGAATATGTCTGAGGGAATCATACCGTCGGATATTCCGATCGTGTGTGGGATAATTCGATAGTTTTTCTTCAAATAATTCAGACAGACATAGAAATAGAACATGTTTCAAATCTATCTGATGGACTCAATTCCTATCGGGAAAACCATTCGTCTGTGTGCTGCTCTGACAGACCAAATAAGACACAGCAGCAGCAGCTATTGGCTACTGGCTATTGAACTTCCTTGTTTAGTCCCGTCGTACGTCATCACGTTCAAAATGAACAGACTTTTGAACGCACTTTAGGCCGTTCGTGTGTGGGCAAGTCCGTTCGTTCGGAAGTCCGTCGTAACTCAGTCGAAAGTCCGTCGGGAAGACCGTCCGGTCGTGTGTACGTGGCATAATAGGAACAAAGGCTTGGCTCTACACATGTTCTGGTCCTGCCTGCCATTGAGACCTCTTTGGACCAAGGTCAGGAGAAGATCTTAGAAGTACAAAAACGTTATCAATACTACACCTTCTCCTGAATGCTGCCAAAGCTGTATCCCTTTAAAATGGAAAGACCCTAAGCCCCCTCCAATCTCCCTCTGGCTATACAAAATATAGGATACCAGGCTTACAGAACACCTAGTCTTCAAAGAAACAGGAAATCTACAAGTATACTGGATTGACTTAAAGCCTCAGAGGTGGGTAAAGCTCTTGTAGCAGGGCGTCTTAATCTCCAATGCCATAATTACCATACTCCCCCCCTTTTTTTTCACTACCCTTCCCTGCCTATGCTCTATATCTTAGCTCCTTACCTTTTGGCCAACAAGGAGGGAACACCTATGTCTGCTCCTCTCATAGCTACCTACCCCTCCCTGCTTACCCCCTCTTCATTGTTCATTCATGGCAATCTCTTACAACTCCAAATGTTTCCTTAGATCACCATCAATTTATTTTTTGTAGCTCAGAAACAGTTCTCATTAGGTGACTACATGTTACATTTCCTATTGCGACCTCAGACCCCTCATTATACCTGTATGGTTCGAATGGCTGCATGGTACAGCTAAAGACTTGAATAAGAAAAAAAAGCTGATGTCAAATTGATGCCATTGACCAAAAGACTATTGATGTGGGCTGTTAAAACTAGTCTAAGTAGAGGAGTAAAGTGATGAATGTATAGCTGAGGCATGTACCATCAGTGCATTAATCAGTACAGGCAGTGGGAGATTACCATTTGTTGGTCTTGGTGACATATCTGCCTGTGTATGGCCAAATAAAGTCCAAGAGATTTACAAATTTGAGAGTTTGTTCAATCTAAAAAAAAAATCTGTTAAAATTAGATGAAACCACATGGAAAAAAGGTTTATAGACTTTGGCCTCATCCAAAAAATACATAAATAGATTTAGGAGATTATCGGAGTATACACCCCAGTACCCTACAATGAAGGGCTACATAGGCCACAGAAAGGAGATATGCTAGATAAAATAATTAAATTTTTTATGTAGAGCTAGTTAAAATATTCCAAGAAAGGTTAAAGCACCCCCAACAAGTGGCAATAGATCATACGGAAAATATATAATAAAATCAATACAAACGGATACAAACAATACATTCCTTACAGTGGTATCAAGTGATGTTGTCTGTGCAGTCTGTCTAGATGAAAACCACCTTAGAGAATCTTGTATTGAAAGCAAAGAAAGATTGTTGTAAAGAACTCCACATCCACACCATGTTCTCTTGGTAATGCCCTCAACTGGTAGGATGGATCTCTGTATTCTAGGAGGTCAATCAAGCATGAATAACCTTTAGCAGCCACCTCACTCCTCTCTTTCCCAAACAGCTTGTTTTTTTAGCTTAAAGTATTTTAACTCTGCAAAGAAAATAGAGTAGACCATAGTTCTCTCCATATACACTTTGTGTCCAAAAGTATTGGGACACCTGCCTTTACATGCACATGAACTTTAATGGCATTCCAGTCATAGTCCATAGGGTTCAATATTGAATTGGCCCACCCTTTGCAGCTATAACAGCTTCAACTCTTCTGGGAAGACTGTCCACAGGGTTTAGGGGTGTGTCTATGGGAATGTTGGACCATTCATTCAGAGGTGCATTTGTGAGGTCAGGCACTGATGTTGGATAAGAAGGACTGGCTCGAAGTCTGCTCTAATTCATCCCAAATTGTTTTTTCTGGTTGAGGTCAGGACTCCACCCCAAACTTGCTCATTCATGTCTTTATGGACCTTGCTTTGTGCACTGGTGCGCAGTCATGTTGAAACAGGAAAGGGCCATCCTCAAACTGTTTCCACATAGTTGGGAGCATGAAATTGTCCAAAATGTCTTGGAATGCTGACACCTTAAGCCCTTGTACACACGGTCGGACATTCCGATAGAAACTGTCCGATCGGACCGCGTTGTCGGAATATCCGACCGACGAAGTTTTAGAGCTGGGCTATAAAATTTTCCGACATCATGATCCAATCAGACTTTGTCCGATCGTTTGTAGAGAATTCCGATCGGACAAAGTGCCACGCATGCTTAGATCAAATTACGAGACCAAAGCTATTGGCTACTAGCCACAACATAGTCCCATCATAACTAAATAACTTCATCACGTTCTGAACGATCGGATTTTCCGACAACTTTGTCCAACCGTGTGTATGCAACACCAGTTTCAGACAAAATCCGTCGGACAAAATCCGACGGATTTTGTTGTCGGAATGTCCGACCGTGTGTACAAGGGCTTAGAGCTGGGCTATAAAATTTTCCGACAACATGATCCAATCGGACTTTGTCCGATCGTTTTTAGAGAATTCCGATCGGACAAAGTGCCATGCATGCTCAGATCTAATTACGAGACCAAAGCTATTGGCTACTAGCCTGAACATAGTCCCGTTGTAACAAAATAACGTCATCACGTTCTGAACGAACGTATTTTCCGACAACTTTGTCCAACTGTGTGTATGCAACACCAGTTTCGGACAAAATCCGTTGGACAAAATTCGACGGATTTTGTTGTCGGAATGTCCGACCGGTTGTACAAGGGCTAAGAGTTCCCTTTACTGGAACCAAGCCCAACCCATCCAAAACAACCCCACATCTTAATCCCCCCTCCACGAAATGATTTGGACCAGTGCACAAAGCAAGGTCCATAAAGACATGGATGAGTGAGTTTGGGGTGGAGGAACTTGACTGCCCTGCACAGTCCTGACCTCAACCCGATAGAACACCTTTAAGATGAATTAGAGCAGAGACTGTGAGCCAGGCCTTCTCGTCCACGTCAGTTCCTGACCTTACAAATGCACTTCTGCAACAATAATCAAACATTCCCATAGACACACTCCTTAACCTTGTGGACGGCCTTCCCAGAAGAGCTGAAGACTGGGGTGCCTTTAAAGTTCATGTGCATGTAAAGGCAGGTGTCCCAATACTTTTGGAAATAAAGTGGATATGGAGAGAACTATGGTTTACTCTATTTTTTTGCAGTGTCATAAATTTACATACCCTGGCAGAATTTATGATTCTTGGACAATTTTCAGAGAATATGAATAACACAAAAACATTTCTTTCACTCATGGTTAGTGTTTGGGTAAAGCCATTTCTTATCAAACAACTGTGTTTACTCTTTCTAAATCATACTGAAAACAGAAACTACCCAAATGACCCTGATCAAAGGTCAGTCTCCTGACCTCAATATCAAAGGTCAGTCTCCTGACCTCAATATCATTGAGCCACTTTGGGGAGATCTCAAAATGTGCAGTTCATGCAAGACCGCCCAAGAATTTACAGGAAATGGAGGATTTTTGCCAAGAGGAATGGGCAGCTTTACCATCTAAGAAGATAAAGAACCTCATTCACAAATACCACAAAAGACTTCAAGCTGTCATTGATATTAAAGGGGACAATACATGGTATTAAGAACCAAGGTGTGTAAACTTTTGATCAGGGTCATTAGGGTAGTTTCTGTTGTGATTACGATTGAAAAAGAGTAAACACGATTGGTCGATAATAAATGGCTTCAACCAAACACTAACCATGAGTGAAAGAAAAGTTTTCTGTGTTATCCATACTCTTTGAAAAAATGGCCAAGAAATCATAAATTCTGCCAGGGTATGTAAACTTAAGAGCACAACTGTATATGCACATACTACATGTGGCAAATAAAATAAATTGCTTAGAAGTAGCTTGAAATCATTACTCAAAAAGCTGTGTTTTGATATCACTTTAGTACAAAAATGTTTAAAAAGTAACTGATAAATGTAATAGTTTATTTATATTTGTATATTTGTATTTGAGAGTCTCTCTTCCAAATCTCTGCAAACAGCATCTGCATAAAAAATGCTACCTTTATGTGTGCAATATTGTTTTTTCTTTTTTTGATTTAAACATATTCTTCTGTTTGACCTTCGTAGGCATTGACATAGATATCCCAGAGGAATAGGTCTAATCCATAAATAAAGTAAAGGCAGCAATTATCTACACATTGGCAGAAGGTCTTAATACCCCCTTGCCTCACAAAGGTCATGCCACAGCCTGTGCCATCATTCACTATGACAAAAGGTCAGGGTTGCAAAATGCTCTTGGAATAGACAGGGCTTAAGCATTGTTGCTCCCACGCTTTCAAAACCCTAGCACAGCATGATAACCTTCTGGACAAATCCATCATATTCCCATTTCCATTTACGGCATCCACAACCCTTCTTGAGAAGAGGGGATCCTATGCTAAGTGCATATTGTATGGAATATACCAGGACTAATTTCATAATTCTTGTTTTAACTATATTTTTGTCATTAAGGGCACAATAAGCTTATTTTATTAAATGGAAGGTCATGTGATGGGTTAAACTGGTTAAAAATATTGTATTCATACCAATTTTACCATACACTTGGAGAGTTGGAGAGTGCAAAGAGATTATACAATATACAGGGACACAATCTATTTCTGGTCATCCTCAAGTTGCTGCTTCTAAAGGAAGGCCAAAGGCTTTATTCCCTAGGCCACATTAATCTTTATTAAAGAGGAAGTAAACTCTCCCACTCATGTTTCTTTTCATTTAGTCCATTATAATAAGTAATTATCAGACTATAGCCGCTGTAATCCAGCCCAAATCACATATTACTTACTGTTTAAAGAAACTTTAAAAAACTTGTTTCCAGGGGTTAGGCAGCGCCATCTTAAGTATTGTTTTCTGAGTCCACAGTGGAGTGTATTTCTGCCCTTACATTGAACACTTCCTGTACTGTTAACCAACCCTCCTTCTCAATCCAACTTTTCTATGGCAACCCTGCTTCCCTGTTCATAGTTGACTTGTTTGTTTCATAGTATTTACTTGTGCCGATTGTCTAATGTTTGCCTCTGTCAGTCTTATCAGCTTCAGCTGATAAGACTGCAGTAATGGCCAGGTTTACACTGCATGTGATGTCACATGGTCACATGGTGTGTAGGATGAAGCTCTGAATGATTATGCAGCCTCCTGGGATATCAGTGGTGTGCCGTAGGAAGTCCTGATAACAGATAGACAAGCACATAGAGAGTGTGCCGTAAATCAGGGGAGATCTGGGCATGCTCAGTGACGTCATTCTAAAGAACAAAAAGGATTACAACAATACTAAGCAAGTAAGGAGATATCTACAAGCAGTGTTCAGTAGGATATTTTATGCTGATTTACATGGGACAAAGTTGTGGCGGATAGTTTACAACCACTTTAATTGCTAATAGCCTACCAGTAGGCCATTTAGAACATCTCTGTATATTAGTTGCCAGATTACCAATTATTCCTTTTGTGAAGATAGGTAGCAAAACCACATACTAGATTTGTGACCAGCCAGTCAGCTTTACGCATACTAGTCCTTATAGCTATGCTTACATTGCACTTAGTAACACTTGGGGCAGTAAAAGTCCCATGAGTTGGATCAGATGAATAAATAGTTGACTAGATGGAATATCTTCAGGCACCTGAAAAAAATATGGAATGTCGATCTTTGATGTATGCTGTGAAATAAAAAGAGAAACAGATCTGGATACATTTGGGAGCTTCAGGCTTGGTTCGCACCATCGCCGCATGCGGCTACCAGCAGGGGTCCGAAGCGTCCTGGTTCACTGTTTCAGGTCTGATTTCAGCCTGAATTTTTGGCTGAATTCGGACTTGTGCCAGACCAAAAGACACACAGGACTCCTGTGCAAATTCGCACCAGAGCCACAGCAGAGATATGTGAACCGGCTCCATAGGGAGCAGGTCAAAATCTCCTGATATTGTGAAATGGAATATTTGCAATGGTGTGAAACCAGTCGTAAGCAGTGTTTAGCAATCTATACATTTGAAACCAAGATGAATGTTGTCAGCTCTATATTCAAATTCTATGATATGAAAAACAGGGCATGTCAATAATGGCTCCTATCCTAAGCAAACAAAAGAGAGACTTGGCTTGTTGCCATCAACAGATCTTTGACTGAATCATACCCCACATTAGGTTACCTCCAAACAGCTAGGGAATAAAGAAACAAATGGAGACATTGTGATTCAAGGAAGGTGAGGAAGAGAAGTCTCATTGAAATGACCGACATTTATCATGAGATGTGTCAGGTAAGACAGATATCTGCTGTGAGATCTATTGTGCTGTCTGGAAAGACGAAAGTAAATGGGTAGGTAATCTGACTGGTTCACATCACAGTCTGCTTTAAGATAAGTGTATATGGTATTGTTCCTGTACAATCTTATGTCCATACATTGGTGGTGATGTATGGTGAGTTTCACCGTTAAGTTAGTTGAAATAAAAAGATAGGGAGACACTAATTGTCCTATTATGGGTTTAGTATAATGTTATCTGTTCACTAGGAGCTCATTAAATGAATAACTAATTAGCATAGTATGTTTATCTTTTTATACCACAGTATAACACAGCTTAGGGTAGACCTGATACCATACATATATAAAATGGTTCTAATCAACTTAGAAATCTAAAACATTTATGAAAATAAATATGTTTATAAAACATATAAAAGTAGCAATACATTACAAGGTCCAACTTGTCAGCATGCCGTGGCGTTTAAATCAGGCAAATATATAGCTATGATATTTTGAGATTTTTTTTCTTCAAGCAAATAAAGACTGGCTAGTCTGAGAAAGAGTGCACAGGGCACTCTAGTTTTGACAAATAAAGGGCAGCACTGATAGTATGAGAGGACTTTCCTTGGCTTTTCAATTTCTGCACCTGCTTAGACAATACAGCAATAAACTGTATTATATAACAACTGTTCTATATAGCCTTATCAAACAACATGGTTAAAACTATGACTAGTCTGTAGAGTTGTAAAGTTGCTGATCCAGCCAAGTTATTTAACCACTTCAGACCCGGAAGATTTGGCTGCTCAATGACCAGGCCATTTTTTGTGATACGGCACTGTGTCACTTTAACTGACAAATCGTGGTCGTGGGATGCTGTACACAAACAAAATTGACGTCCTTTTTTTCCCCACAAAGAGCTTTCTTTTGGTGGTATTTGATCACCTCTGCGTTTTTTATTTTTCGCGCTATAAACAAAAGAAGAGCGGCAATTTTGAAAAAAAAAAAAACACAATGGGGGTCATTTACTAAAGGCAAATCCCCTTTGCACTGCATGTGCACTTGTAAGTAAAGTCGGTGTAGATCCGAGGGGGACATGCAAGGAAAATTAAAAACAGCATTTTAGCTTGCATATGATTGGATGATAAAATCAGCAGAGCTTCCCCTCATTTCAGATCTACCCCTTAGATTTAGAGCGACTGCACTTTCAAGTGCACTTGCAGTGCAAAATGGATTTCCCTTTCGTAAATAACCCCCTATATCTTTTACTTTTTGCTATAATAAATATCCCACATTTAAAAAAAATTTCCGCAGTTTAGGCCGATATGTATTCTTCTACATATTTTTTGTTAAAAAAAAAAAATCGCAATAAGCATATATTGATTGGTTTGTGCAAAAGTTATAGCGACTACAAAATAGGGAATAGATTTATGTCATTTTTATTATTATTTTTACTAGTAATGGCGGCCATCTGCGATTTTTATTGAGACTGCGATATTGCACTGGACAAATTGGATATTTTTGACAAACTTTGGGGACCATTGACAATTTTACAGCGATTACTGTATAAATGTCACTGGCAGGGAAGGGATTAAAACTAGGGGGGGGGGGGCAAGGAGTTAACTGTGTCCCCAAGGTGTGTTCTAACTGTAGGGGGGTGGGAGTGACTAGGGGGAAGAGAGAGAGTGAGATCGGTGTTCATCGTTCGTATGAACACATAATCTCTCTCTTCTGAAAGAATTGGGATTTGCTTGTTTACACACACAGATCCCAGTTCTCGCTCTGTCACCAGCGATCGCGGGTGCCCTGCGGTCATCGCGCCCGCCGGGCACTCGCATTGGCTTCCGGGCACACGCTGCTGGGGAGCGCCCCTAGTTGCCAAAAAGCGAATCGACGTAAGGTAACGTTGTTTCGCCCCCGCCGTGCCAGTAAAACTGCAGCCGCTGGTCTGCAAGCAGTTAAAAAGACAGTTGTCTATAATTTCATAATATTATAACCATAGCGATAGCTATGCTGCTTTTTATTAAGCAAATACAGTACAAATTATCTATATAACACAACTTTATATGCATCTTTATAAACACTCTTTAGTGAGGTGCCCATACAATAAGCTTGTTGGTCCTCCAAATATAACATTGGTATTTTGATTTTGAGCCTTTACAGGCCATTCGATTGCTTATGTGACGCAGTTGTATCTGGTGTAATTAAAAATTGCTTACAGCACAATAACCCAGTGACCACTGAAGCTAATCCAGGTTGTTGAATTCTGCATGTGCTGAATTCCATTCATTGCGGATTGTATTTGTTAACTGTCAGCAAGGATCCATCAGTATGACCACAAGGGACATCAGCGAACAGATCAATTTGCTATGCCATCCAGTGATGTATACGTCTGACAAGTAATTACCATAAGAGAACAGCTCTCCGTGTCCAGTGTTGTTCTTCATGAAGGCAGAATTTACAGTACGTAATGGATTGGAGCAAAAGAACAGTGGTGGTCTCTGGCAAGCTGATCATTCGTCAGGAAATGGATTTAGCACTAATCTCCCTGCACAGAGGATTTCCATTTGGAGAACATGAAGAGGGTGAAGAACAATGGCAAAAATATCTTCCTAAACTTAAAGTGTTTTTCCAGTTCAATTGCTTTTCAGTGCTGCATTAATCTAGTGGGGAAAGTTAGAGACACAATGCAGCCTATTAAGGACAACGCATAGAGGGACTTATTTCATTCTACTGAGCAGCAAGAACGGCTTAAGTGTGTGACACAGACTGATATGCTGGGATAATAGAATAATCCGGTCGTTCTCTAATGGCTCTTTTCTGCTCAAAATGAAAAAAACTGACTTTGAACAAAACTTTAGCGTACATATATTAAAAATTTATTTTTACACAGTAGGTACCATATTTATCACCGTATAACATGCACATTCATTTTAAGAAGGAAGTTTCAGGAAAAAAACATACATTTTAAATAAGGAACTTTGAAGCAAAATAAGAGTCAGTGCCCATCTGCAACCTCACCATTGCCATCAATGCAGCCTGATCAATGCCCATCTGCAGCCTCACAGGTGCCATCAATGCAGCCTCATCAGTTCACATCAATGCAGCCTCACAAGTGTCATCAATGTATCAGCCTCACCATTGCCATCAATGCAGCAGACTCACCATTGCCATCAATGCAGCAGTCTCACCATTGCCATCAATGCAGCAGTCTCACCATTGCCATCAATGCAGCAGTCTCACAAGTGCCATCAATGCATCAGCCTCACCATTGCCATCAATGCAGCAGCCTCACCATTGCCATCAATGCAGTGGCCTCACCATTGCCATCAGTGCAGCCTGATCAATACCCATCTGCAGCCTAGAGGGGGGGGGGGGGCGTCGACAGATTAGATACAGTGAGAATCTCCTATGATAGACAGAACAGTGGTCCAATGACAGCCCAGGAGACGGGACTTTCTATTACATAGGCCTCCAAATAAACAGGAGATTCTGACTGTATGTAATCTGATGGCGCTCGTCCCACCCTCTCCCTGTCCCCTCCGATGCAGCTAACATTGAAGTATCGGTGTATAACATGCACACACTATTTGCCCTCGATTTTCAGGGTGAAAAAGTACGTGTTAATAAATACAGTACTTAAATACCCAGTTTGTTTCATTATACTACTTTTAAACAAGCCAGATTACCCAGTAGGGGGCAAAATTAGGTGTGGCTGGGCCCTAGTTCATACAATCAATGGGGTTCACTTGATTTTTTTGTCACTATGGGATTGATTATTGACCTAGATCCTCTTTTTACTTTTTTTTTTTATTAATAAGCACTGTTGACTGGACCTGCAATGTGAGTCTTAGATTTTGTTATAGATATATTGGTCTGAAAGCAACTTCTTCAATTCCTGTCTGGCAAGAGTTTCTTTGTAGTGGACATATACTTAAAGTGGTTCTAGAGACAGAAGGTTTTTTCTTTTTTTTTTCTCTTGATATATTCTATACATTATGAAAAACAACTTCTGTGTTCTGTATGCAGCACCCCCCCCCCCCCCCAAACACCCTTAATACTTATCTTAGCCCCATCTCAATCCAGCAATGTTGCATAGGAGCCTAGACTGTCCAGGACACTCCCTCCTCATTTCCTGGGACAGCAGCGGGTGCTACTGGCTCCCTCTGCTGCCAAAGTTAATAAGCCAATGGGGAGAGAGAGGTGGTGGGGCTGAATGGACACACAGAGCAGCGGCTCGGTTGCCCCATAGCAAGCTGTTGGCTGGGCACTCGGCAGGAGGGAGGGGCCAGAAGCACAGGCAAGGGACCCAAAAAGAGGAGTATCTGCATAGAGCAGGCAAGTATGACATGCTTGCTATTTAAAAAAGAAAAATACTTTAATATCACTTTAAGCTGGGTATTCACTAGTAGAATTTCAAATTAACATTTTTACAAAAATTATTTGGAGAATTGGTATGAAAATTCTCAATACATTCCAATGTCATTCAAAAGTAGTTAAACATCTTTTTTGCTTTTAGCATTTGATTTTGAAATAAATAAATAAAAGCTTTACCCAATAAAAAACATAGACACTGTTAGAAAGTTTCTCGAATGTACGAATGTCTATTCTGCTTCTTCAAATTTTCTCTTGACTGCAGTCAGAAACTATCATTGATTTGACCTCACTAATGATCAGAAAAATTAATGAATGTTCTTACGACGTTCTTGCAATGAAAAATGTTGAATGAAATTCTACTAATGTATACCCAACTTTAAAGTGACTCTTTCAGTTAAAGGATCAATGCATACTGGGCTTAAAAAACACCAGTTTTATTTAGCAAAAAAAAAAAAAAAAGCTCATGTAGAGTATTAGATGTTTAGGACCATTTAGGAGCATTTAGCATTTTTTCAGCCAGAAAACTTCTCTTAAAAAGAGCAAACCAGAAGGGCTTTTTTGCTGCCTCTAAACGATGAGCTTAAAATAAATGCCCTCTAAATGTCCTAATGTGCATGAACACTAAGCTGTTTCTATGAGCAAAATGCAAAACTTCTGTAGACGCAGTGTTTTTTAAGCCCAGTGTGCATGGATGAAATAAAGCTCAACTTCTATAACACTAGGTGTTCTGATGGGAAAAGCTCCAGCACTTTCGCATAATGTTGGAACTCGATCGCTCTCTCTTGAAGGTGTGCCTTTGAGAACGAAAGAGAACAGAATTCTCCTAAACAAGACATAGGCAGAAAAAATAAACTTGGCAGGTATTTGAACTATTCTGTACTCTATCAAAAACAAGAAAAAAAAGTTTTGGCTGCAGATACACTTTAAAGTATGAGCATGTGAGCACAATTCTATATACTGGTCTTGTTGAGCTGCTTATATGTAATCCTGTCTTGCTGGAGCACTATTTATTTTTTTTTCAATGCTTTTGTCTGCATTTTTTTATGATTTTAGGTTCAAAATAAAAACATTATGGTTGGGTGAAATAACTTTCAAGACTGCAGTTACCTATTTAGCCTTCAGGGAAGTGAAGAAAAGACAAATGTTATGCCTACCTAAGGAGAGTAGAAGCAGAAACTGAACTGTGGCCTGGGATTCAATACCTTAGACATTTAGCTTCTCCACTTAGTCCCCAAGCTCAGGAACATCAGTGGAAGTGCAGCTACCTACGGCTATAATAAATACAGTATAAGCACATATCTATGGTATTAACCATGGCTTGTTACCTGCTATACCAATAACCCCACTCCATTCTGGATACCCTCCTCTAGGCCCAGACACCACATGTCAATACCAACAGCATTCAAATGAACGCCGTCCCCAGGCCTATATCACCAGGGTTCCACTTCCAACTCATGATGGCGTACTGCTAAACTCCCATTATGTATCAGGAAGTGTGCTACCTCCCGATTAACCTTTACCCTTGCCTTGTTAATACCCGTAACTGACCTAGCCCACCTCCACTGTGTACAGGCCACCATGTCGGACCATACTATTAACAAGTCTGCGTACTCTGCTTGGAGCCGAAGGAAGTAAAATTTAACATCCCGTATCAGCTTACTCATGGACCATAGCCCCAAATCATTCCCCCCAACATGAACCACTATTGAGCCAAGCATAACGCCCAAACTCAGGAACGACTCTGCTCCATACTAGACCGGGCATCCCGATCCGATGAACCTCTGTCTCCTCCCTAGGAATGCCCAATTGACATCTGTCAGGCTGGACATCAGTTCTCCTCACTCCCCAATGAACGTATGAGTGGCCCATTATCCAGATCAGGCAGGAGCCCTTCCCTGTAAAGAAAAAAAACAAAAAAACACCACACACATAGAACGGGAACACCAAAACCATCCACCACCAAAACAGAGGAGACAGACAGGTCATCATACAAGCACGAACCCCACATTGACTAAACATAAATTATAACAAATGAGGATGTACATACAGGCAGTATCGCCGAGATTCCCACCTACCAATACGCTGCAATGTCCCTCACTCAACCCTCAATGCGCCGCCTCCATTGCAGCCCCAATACGAAAGAAATGAGAAGCAAAAGCGAATGGGCAACGTCCCAGGACCACCAAACATCTCCTAAAGACCACCGTGAACTGACACAGAGACAGCTCAGAACCATCTGCAATAAAAAGGGGCCAATGCGACCTGGGCACAACAAAAATCATGAAACAACCTGCACCGGACAAGCCAGAGACCCATTAACACCGAACAACTCCACCTGCACACCGCGCCCTGCTTGATCAGTCTTGGATCCTCTTATCCAAAAGACCACTGATTTGTGATAACATTGCACTTCAGTCGACTGCAAGCCATCAGACTCCCATCTAGACGAACAAACCAATTCCCCAATCTGCAGCGCCCCAAAAAATGCAGAAGAAAATGCCGTCTGGAACAAAAGTGCCTCATAATCTGCCAAACACACGTCTGGAAGCACCCGAAACAACAAACCCAACAACTCAAAGGACACCGGGGGACGAGCCATCCACCAGCCAATGCCCCCTGCGGTAACCCTTAACTGCCTGTTGTACTAAAAAATCTTTTGTGCAATCCCTACGACCCAACAACTTGAATAATAATGGCAACCCCCCCAATTTAATATTCAAAGCCGACACCAACACTCCTTCCTCCATATTCCGACCTATGAAATACAACACCAAGAACCCCTCATCATTTTCACCTGCCGCACCACCCAAGCCATGGACCAAGCCGAACCACTCTTTCCAGGCATCGAATACAACAGTGGAATGCCAAATCGCTTCACCATGTTCTGAACCGTAGCCAACAAAACCCTACACTGATTAGAAGTGGCCGGTCCAATAGACATGTAGCGCCCACCCCTTTAGGTGGGTGCTGTTAGTTTAGAAGTTAGGTTAAATTGCCAGTACCTTACTGTATTTTGTACAGGCCTGGAGCTTTGTTTGGATTAGGGAGGAGTAATAGGTTAGGGGGGGCGTGACCACCTGTTCATCACCCTGGGAGAACACTCCCTTGCTCTCCAGAGGAATTTTCTGGAAAGGAGGCGGGTCAGCCTCTGATGGACAGACAGTGTGCATGGAGCTCTTGTCCAATTGTTAATTTGCTTGGTCCGGGGTGGAGATCATACATATACACTGGTTTCCTGGGGAGTGGGAGATGGGAAAAGGACTAATCCACACAGGCTTAAAGATGTAACATTAAGGCCTAGGGCTGAAAGACCTGGAAGTTCAGAGATTCCAGTGCTGGATAGCCACACAGATCTTTGCCGGAAGGTGATGGAGGTTCAGAGACTCCAGAGCTGGAAGGTTTCCACCATGTTCCGAAGCAAGAAGTAGCTGCAAACTGACCGGAGTGAATTAGGGTTGGCCTGGACCTTTCCTGAGTTGGCCTGGGAGGAAAATGGCAGGAGAAGAAGGCAGGTGAGGCCTGGGACTGCTAGTGTTTCAATACCACCTGCTTTTCAGAGGGGTATGCATGTCAGCTCACTAAAGGAGAGGGACTATTCACTCACATACATCTAAATCCAGAGGCAACTCCCATTCTGTGCATCACTGATGTGATAGTACCTGCCTGAATCTGGAATAAAGCTCAAGTTTGTACATTTCAACCCAGAGGCAATGTATATCTGTGCATCACTGAGGTGATAGTACCCGCCGAAATCTGAAATAAAGTTAAAGTTTTGAACTGTTCTACATGTGTCTGTGCTTTACTACAGTGGGGGTGGAAGAAGCGGGGGTTAAACCAACCGTACTGTATGAACTACTAGCAGCTCCCAAAGGGAGTAGTGCGCTTCAGACAAAAAAATCATCCAAATAGTGGATAACAGACGAAAGCCCAGACACCTCCCTGACCACCGACTCAAAGAATGAACTAGAAGTTTCGAACAGGGAACATAAAATTGAGCACCCCATGGGCAAACATTGATCAATGAAATAGCACCCCTGCCACTTACAGCCCAACAAGTGAAAACTGTCAGGATGCACAAGCAACGAAAAGCGGATTCAATATCCATTTTCGCCAATAAAGCCCCCGACCATAAACACGAACCCAATGCACTGCCGTGTCAAAAGATGTGTAGGAAACAGAACACAAACCAGGATCTATGAACTCACTCAATGAACTCCCTCTGGGATATGACAAATGATGGATCAACCTAAACTTGTTGGGTTCCTTCTTGGGAACTACCCCCAAAGGAGAAACCAACTGTCCAGAGGAAGAAGATCCGCCACCCCTGACTGAAAAAACGAAGAGACCCAGCAGTTTGCATCTGCCAAGCGCCATCATGTCCACCCGTGACGTCATCTGCCGCCATGCTCCATGAGGGCCCAGGCCGTTCTCTGTCACTGTTACGCTGGACCCGCGCCTAGGCCGAGTGGGACACTGCCACTCTCCCAGCGCCTCTCATTGCCCCCCCCCCGTGCACCGCCATCATCCACGTTGTCCTCTAGTCTCCGCCCCTGCATCGTCACTCCCAAAACAGGGAGTTCCCGAGTCTGTTGCACTCCCGAGTAGCTGCCCTGGTGTCCCCGCGGCAGCCATGACCGAGTGCCGCACAATCTGTCTGAACCACCGCTGAGGGAGGGGCTGCTCCATCCATTGCAGCCCGGTTCCGCGAGTCTCGCCAAGGAAGGGGATTGCTCCAAAGCCACACCGCCACCGTCTGTGACTGGCACTTCAGTGTGGGGGCCGGAGGGTCCCTGGAGGCAGACTCCGTGGGGCTGGAGACCTCCAAACACGTGTCCCAGTGGGGGTTTCAGAGATAGTACCCTCCGACTGGCTCCCACAAGCAATCACCAACCTGGGCATGCAGCCCGTCCATGCCGTGCACAGCCGCTGAAGCCTGGATTTGTGACATCAGGGTCTCCAAGTCTCCCATAATTTTAGGGGCCAAAACAAATGTGTGTAAGCTGTTTCCCCGGCTCTTCCCTTGCAACTGAAACTACCCCCCTACTCCTTCCAAGCTCACCCCCAGAGCTCCACCCATATCTCCTCACCTATTCCCAGTCTCAAGCTCATTAACCCCTGTCATGCCAGCCCTTCGTTTATTGCCTTGGGATGACGGATCTCTCTTTATCTTTTATACAGGCTTAGGTTCAAATTACTCTATGTGCACGGCTGCTATAGGCCTCATGCACACTGGGCCCAAATTACATACAGCCTTGATCATTCAGGTCCTGCTTGAGCAGCTTCTTCTTTGCACACAGGGGGTCATGTGCATAGCACCACCATTCAGAGAACACCTTGTATTTTTTCAATGAATGCAAAGGCATTCTATGACTGGGTCAGGGTAGATAACTGCAGTGATTTTCAGTATCCCCAATACCCCTCCAGATATAAGGGATGGACAATTACATCGGTCCAACTTGGCACAATGTAAGTTGGCAATAACGATCATTCCTGGGGTTCCACTTTAAAGCTAAACACCTCCTCTAGTTTTATTGAATACTCCGCCAAGAGCAATCTACATCCAGACTGCAGTAATAAAAATCTTTCTGCCAATTTATTTTCACACAGAAATTATCATTTAGCCTGTCAACTCTGGAAAGCAACAGTGTAACATAAGTTCATAGGCTTAATTATACAAGCCTGTTAAATGAATACCGTTTCCCATGCCCAGAGACACAAAGAACAAGCAAACAATAACGGAGCCAGAAGCAAAACAAACAGAAAATTACATTGGTGGAAAAATCCAGCAAGACATTTATCTTATCTTATGCTTCTCATGATCATTTATATTATTTGACTAACTTCGGCCAGAATGCACTAATAAGTTAATAATAAACAACATTAAAAATTTCAATGTCAGATAATATTGAGTAAAGGAAAATGTTTCTTTAAACAAACAGTCCCAAAAGATAAGAGTCAAGTACATCATGCAGGAACAATGGTGGGGATTTTTAAGTTAAGATTAATTAATGAAGTCACTAAATAAGAACCTCACACAAAACTTTTTATAGTTTCTAATGGCAGAACGGCTTGAATCTCTAAACATAAACTATTATAAATAGTTTCATTTTTCCAGTTTAAGCTAAAGGGGTTAGGATAATACGAATGAGATGATCTTTCAAACCAGAATAATTTGTTAGCCATTCCATCCCTGGACCATTGGGAGCTAGCCTGTTCCGCCATTATGACTGACTTAAAGCATGGGAAGGAGAGATCTTAAAGTGGCATTAAACTATGTTATACCACTTATACCTGCAGGTAAGCCTATAATAAGGCTTACCTGTAGGGACTTTGAATATCTCCTAAACTTGCACTGTTGAGGAGACATTCAGAGTGCATGCAGCTGATGACGTCACCAGCGCATTGGCTCTGAAGGTCTGGCATACAGCTTTTTATTCTAACATGTTTAGATAGATAGATAGATAGATAGATAGATAGATAGATAGATAGATAGATAGATAGATATATAGATAGATAGATAGAAGCCCTTGTGATTCCATGGACTCTAAATGTAAGGCCATCCATACATGGTTTGAGTCTTGAATCTTGAGTCTTGAATCTTCAGCAGGAATCATCTGAGTTTTTCGAACCCCTAATGGGCAGGCTGGATTTACTAAGTGGATCAAATCGATCAACCTAGGTACAAACAGCCTGCTACACTCACTTCTAATTATTGCAAGCAGCTGCTATAGCCACTAGGGATAATCACTATCTTCTCAGGCATAGCTTCCCATGAAGAAAAACAATGGCCTGGCAGGAGGGATTCCCCTGTCAGCGCTGTCTGTGTTGGTGGGAGACTCAAGCTAATTTCTTTTCTGCACCCTGTGGCTGGATGAAAGAAATGTGCACCGTCTATGGCTGGCCCTAGGCAGGTAATCTACTTGGGTATTGCAAACCAGGAGTCCAGTTTGGCCATCTTTAGAGGATATCTAAACTCAGTACCAAAAATGTAATATATTGGCGCTTACCAGTCATTAGATGCAGCTTCTGCATTCGTTTTCTTTTCTTTATTTACAGACAAGAAAAATGGAAATATAATTCACCATTAAGGGAAACTTAGATCATTTCAAGAATTAGAACACATTGGTGTATGGAAGAACGGCAATATTTCAACTTAAAACATTTTGTAAATACATTACCTCAGCCAATTAGAGATGGGGTGGGGGGGGGGGGGGGGGTTGAATCCTTTGGAACAATTATGTAGTACAAAAACACCAGTGAAACATGGGGTTTCCCGGGTCTACGGAATCCTGGCTGCACTAGAGAGCCAGGAGCTACCCCATTTTATAGGAAAATGGGAACAGGAAATGGACATACAGTTGTAGGAACAACAAGGGGGGAAAAATGATAAGAGCGTTACATGATTATGCAACTGATATAAATACAATATAAATTAATTATAAGTGCTTAGTAAGATGGTATATGACACCAGAAAAAATCCAAAAATACCAACAAGATAAATCACTACTGTGTTGGAGGGGTTTAAACAGGTAAGCACAATGACTCACATTTGGTGGCAATGCCCAAAAATAAGAGATTATTGTCAGGAAATTCAGGACATTATAAGGGATATTACAGGGAAAGAGACCTTAACTACTTCAGCCCCATAAGATTTGGCTGCTCAATGACCAGGCCATTTTTTGCGGTACGGCACTGAGTAGCTTTAGCTGACAATTGCGCACTGTACCCAAACAAAATTGACGTCCCCTTTTTCTCACAAATATAGCTGTCTTTTGGTTGTATTTGATCTTCTCTGCTGTTTTTATTTTTTGCGCTATAAACATAAAAGAGTGACAATTTAAAAAAAAAAACACAAAAAACCCCCCCAATATTTTGTACTTTTTGCTATAATAAATGTCCCCATTTTTTTTTTTTAAAAGCACATTTTTTCCTCAGTTTAGGCTGATATGTATTCTTCTACATATTTTTGGTAATAAAAAAAATCACAATAAGTGTATATTGATTGGTTTGCGCAAAAGTTATAGCGTCTACAAAATAGGGGAAAGATTTATGAAATTTTCACTCTCAAGCTGAGAGAAAATTGCAATAACTCCAGACCTCCTCCGTGGCACAACAGGTAAGACTGAAACTGTAAGACCAGGAACATGACAGGGTCCCCTCCCCAGTGGACACCTCCAGGGGCCTATCAGGGCTTAATGGGAAAGGAGGCATGAAAGTCTTGAATAAGAGCAGGGGCATGCAAATATTTGGTTGGAACCCAGGAGCGGTCTGTGACGGGATATCCCTTCCAATGAACCAGATACCGTAAGCCACAACCCTGCCTTCTAGAATCAAGAATCTTAGAGACTTCAAACTCATGTTGTCCATTAACAAGAACAGGTGGAGGTAGCTGGTGAGTTCTGGAGTAGCGTTTGAAAATTTCCCTTTTTTGAGGAGAGAAACGTAGAATACTTGGTGTATCCGGAGAGAGGAGGACAATTTTAACCAATACTGGCCCAACTTGAGCAATAATTCTGTAAGGACCGATGAATTGAGGGCCCAATTTGGTAGAAGGTTGTTTCAGTCTCACATATTTGGTTGATAGCCAAACTCTGTCCCCCACCACACATGGAGGTATATGGAGTCTTTGTTTGTTGGAGAAAAGCGCATACTTGCCCGCTGACTTCTGTAGTAATAAACAAATCTTTTTCCAGTGTAGCAGAATATTTTTCACTCGCTGATCTGCTGCTGGTACACAAGAAAAGGGATGAAGTAGGAGAAGAGTGTGAGGGTGATAGCCTAAAGCTGCGTAGAATGGTGTGGTATGAAGAGCACTGTGCCAATGAGAGTTAATGGCAAAGGCAAATACTCAGACCAATTAGCGTGTAACGCATTGACATAATGTCAAAGATAGGTTTCCAGGGTCTGGTTCATGCATTTGGTTTGACATCTGTTTGAGGATGATGTGAGGTGGAGCGTGAGAGCATTACTCCCAGTTTCTTACAGAACGCTCTCCAGAATCGGGAAGCAAACTGGGATCTGCAGACGACAATGGTAGGTATGCCATGATGTTTCACAGTATGGGAAAGGAAGAGGGTAGACAGTGCTTCCACTGTAGGTAGTCCAGGGAGCGGTACAAGAGGAGACATTTTGGAAAAGCAATCCATTATGACCCATATAGCAGTCATGCCTTCAGACTTGGGTAACTCTGTAACAGTCCAGTAGGCAATGTGCGGGGTACTTTATTAGCAGCACAAGTTGGACAGGCAGCCACATAGTCAGTAACATCTTTTTTCATATGAGGCCACCAGACATGACACTGCAAGGTCTTAAAAGTGATGGGGACACCAGAATGACCGGACAACACACCATCATGTGCCCAAAGGAGTACAGGTTTTCGGAGGGTAGGGACTATGAACACGACTTGGTGGTATCTTCAAGCCTTGAGGAACACGATTCTGGGTTTCTTGTAGCTGTTGGGAAAGAGCTGTGGAGATCCGTGTGACAATTTTGTGAAGTGGGATTATATACTGCCCAGTAGGTCGATCTTCTTCAGAAGTAACAAACTGTCTGGAAAGAGCATCTGCTTTCTTATTCTTATACCCAGGGACATAAGAACAAAATAAAAAAACAGGAGAAAAACAGAGCCCATCGAGCTTGACGTGAATTCAAATGTTCAACAGTCTGAAGATGCAACAGGTTTTTATGGTCTGTCAGGATAGAAAAAGGCTGGGGAGCCCCTTCCAGAAGATGTCGCCATTCAGACAATGCCAATTTGATGGCCAGTAGTTCTCGATTCCTGGCATCATTATTCATCTCTGCTGGAGAAAATTGCCTAGAGAAAAACGCCACTGGATGAATTCTACAGGACTTAGGCTGTCTCTGGGACAGAACGGCACCTGCTCCTACTTCAGAGGCATCAACCTCAACAATGCACTGGAGATCGGGATTTGGATGTTGAAGAACTGGAGCCTTGCTGAACATGTCTGTTAATTGATGGCACGCTGATTCCACTTCTGAGGGCAACACCTTGCAATTTCTACCTTTCTTAGTCATAGCAGTAAGGGGCAGAAATGGAGGCAAAACCTTTGATGAAGCGCCTGTAGAAGTTTGCGAACCCTGGAAAGCTTTGGAGCCCTCTTAGTGTGGTTGGTTGGGGCCATTGCAAGACAGAAAGTTTTGAGGGTCCATTTGGAAACTGGCAGCACTTATGATGTATCTAAGGAAAGGTATACAGCCTTGATGAAAACTGCACGTCTCAATCTTCGCGTAAAGGTGGTTTTGTCTCAGTCGTTGTAATACCTGCTTTACATGTGAGATGTGCTCAAGATGAGTCTGGGAAAAGATTAAAATGTCGTCCAAGTAGATGACCACAAAACTATTGCTGAAATCGTGAAAAATGACATTCATGAAAAGTTGGGAGACAGCAGGGGCGTTACAAAGCCCAAATGGCATAACCAGATACTCAAAATGTCCATTACTGGTGTTGAATTCTGTCTTCCACTCATCTCCCTCTCTAATTCGAATCAGGTTATAAGCCCCCTCAAAGGTCCAGCTTAGAGAAGATAACGGCTCCCATAAGTACATCGAATGGTTCATGAATGATAGGCAAAGGGTAGTTTTATGGTGATTTGATTTAACCCTTGATAGTCTATGCATGATCGAAGACCCCCATCTTTTTTTTTTCAACAAAAAAAAGCTGCCCCTACTGGAGAAGAAGAGGGTTACATAAAGCCTCTTTCCAAGTTGTCTTTTCCATATTCCTGAATAGATTTTTGTTCAGGCAATGACAGGGGATAGGTCTTTCCTTTGGGAAGATGTGCTCCAGGAATCAAATTAATTGCACAGTCAAAAGAACGATGTGGAGGGAAAACTTCTGCCTTTTGCTTGAAAAATACATCTGTAAAAACATGGTATTCCTGAGGCAAGATAAGTGGAATGGCCATGGAAGCCAACAGACAACAAGAAAGTATTTTGGGTTGAGACAAACAGTTTAGATAACAGGGCAGCCCCCAAGAGATTAGTTCTCCATTTTCCCAATCAAAAGAAGGGTTGTGTTGTTGTTACCATGGGTAACCAAGGATAGCAGGCAGAAGTGGAGAATCAATAAGAGACAGGACAATTTCCTCTGCATGCAGTGCGCCTACCTGAAGGGTGCTTGTCGTAGTCTCAAATTTTAAAAGACCATCTCCCAACGATTGTCCATTCAGGGTGGTGATGCTCAGGGGTCTAAACTTAGGAACAAATGGGATGGTATTTTATTTAGAAAAAGTGTAGTCCAGGAATATGCCAGCGGCTCCAGAATCCACAAAATCGGTTCCACAGGTGCCTGGGATTCAAATGAAATTTCAGGTTCTGGCTGAGGTGGTGCTTGGAAGTTAGGGGCCAAATGGAAAAATGGCTTAGGAAGCTTGCGAGTTCTAAGTCTCTCTTGGCACCTTTCATGATACCGGACATCCATATGAACACACAGCTCTATGAATTTTTCAAGGTCTTCTGGAGAATCCTTATAGACAAATTCATCCTTGATGCAATCTGTAAGACCTTTTCCGAAGGCTGCACGTAATGCCCTTGAGTCCCAATTAGCCTCAGCAGCCAGGGTACAGAACTCAATAGCATACTGTGCCACCGACCTGGTACCTTGCTGTATGTCCAAAAGTGAGTACTAAGCTGCAGAAGTTCTATCTGGCTTGACAAATACAGTCTGGAGAGAAGCCATACATTTGTCAGGATCTTGCAGCACAGGATCATTGTGTTCCATTTTCCTGGGAGAGACCCAAGCCAGGGCCTTGCCCTTTAGCAAAGAAATTACAAAAGTCACTTTGACACATGAAGTGCTAAATGTCCCAGTATTGTTGCAGAAATGCACATAGCAAACATTTAAAAAAAACTCTGCAATCCTCAGTATTACTGCCAAATTTTTCAGGCAAGGGAAGTTTGGGTGGCACAGAAGAGGCGGGTTAGATTGCAGCAGGAGTAGGACCTGGAGTCTGGACCGAAGCAGAAGGTTCATGCAGATTTAAACATGGCACAAATTTAATCTCTTTGGCATCCAGAGAAGAAAGATGCTGTTCATGAGCTCTAATCAATTGTCCTTGACACGAAATTGCCTTAACAATCTCAGCAGGGTCCATTGCCATTGTGGCCTGTTTGTAATGTAAGGTACCTGTGGTAAGTAGTGTCCGAAATGGAGCTGGTATGCTGAGGATTCAGATGAAAACGTAGTCAGGCTGGTCAAGTCAGCAACCGATCAGGCAACACGGTACAAAATCGAAATCCAAAGAATGGTCAGGCAGGTGGAGGTCATACACAAACTGGCGGTGAAGTACCAAATACTGTGCCCCCCAAATATAAGTAACAAATATTTGGGGGGCACACCCTAAAAAAATGCATAAAGATGGTGCTGCCATAAGACCATACAACAGAACAAAAATATTACAGCGCACACATGCAAAACTAATATTTACCTCCGGCAAGGCTTTTTAAAAACACCTAGACATTTTAGAAAAACATTATCAAAAAATATGGGGATTTGTTCACACCATATTGCTATATGGTGCTTAAGCCCACTTACTGCGACAAAGTACCCCATGATTAGTGGGTCCTACACTATCCATAGATTGGGAGATCCTGCTTCTCTGATCCATGGGAGCTATACTCCTCTATATGGGAGAACATGAGGTCTCCACCATGACACAAGTGATCACTAATGTTTTTTGAAAATGTCTAGGTGTTTTTAAAAAGCCTTGCCGGAGGTAAATGTTAGTTTTGCATGTGTGTGCTGTAATATTTTTGTTCTGTTGTATGGTCTTATGGCAGCACCATCTTTATGCATTTTTTTAGGGTGTGCCCCCCAAATATCTTGTTTATCTATTGTACTGATTCTGACAAAATCATTTTGGGTGGAGCACCCCACTCCCTCAGTAGGTACCCCTCATTAGTGACCATCTGTGTCATGGTGGAGACCTCTTGTTCTCCCATATAGAGCAGTATAGCTCCCATGGTTCAGAGAAGCAGGATCTTCCAATCTATGGATAGTGTAGGACCCACTAATCATGGGGTACTTTGTTGCAGTAAGTGGGCTTAAGCACCATATAGCAATATGGTGTGACCAAATTCCCATATTTTTTGATAATGTTTTTTGAAAATGTCTAGATGTTCTTAAAAAGCCTTGCCAGAGGTAAATGTTAGTTTTGCACGTGTGCACTGTAATATTTTTGTTCTGTTGTATGGTCTTATGGCAGCACCATCTTTATGCATTTTTTTAGGGTGTGCCCCCCCAAATATCTTGTTTTTCCTTACATCAGGTGTCCCCAGTGGAGTCCCTCCTTACATCAGGTGTCCCCAGTGGAGTCCCTCCTTACATCTCCTCATGGTCTCCACGCCATTTACAGAAGACCAGCTTGTGGAGGCGGAAGGGAATAACCAAGAGGTGAAGCCTGGGTTTCACCTGTTGTTTCTTCCTCACGATGGCTGGTCTTCTGTAAAACGGCAGCAGAGCCAATTCACAGGGCCAGCCGCAGACCTCTAGCAGCAAAAAAAAAAAATCATGAAGATGCATATTTCCCAGGAAACAGTAAGACCGGGACAAAGGTCTAAATACCGGGAATGTCCTGGGAAATTCAGGACAGTTGGCAACTATGCAGTATGACAATCAGGCACCTAGCATTTTCATATAATCCTGACGACATCAAACGTAAGACAAAACGCATTTGGTGGTGCATAACGTGACTTCATCACATACATCGCAGACTTTTTCCTAGCTGCAAAGCTTCAGCTTATTATGATATTGAAATGCCTGAATTTCTTCTTTTATGTGAGTGAATTTTGTTACGATTTTTAATAAACTTTTATTAGAGCATAGTACACTAAGTGTTGTTCTTTTCCAATTGTGGATCCATTTTGTGTTCATCCTCTAAAAACACTTCTGGCTTTTCATTTGTTTGAAAGCCAATAACCTCTGGTAAGCAGCCACATTCACCTTCATTTCTATCGGACGTTTGGGGAGCTTTTTCCTGTCTTCTCTTTTGCAGTTATTCTGAAACACTGTTTTCTAGCATGTAATTATAGGAAGCACATTTTTTTGCACATTTGTAGACTTTTCATTTTTTTTCTTTACACGATATCACATATCTATGAACTTTTTTGAAAGGACTGTTTTTATTAAATTAATTAAATTATTTTGTATTCAATATGCTATGCATTTATGATAAGCGCTTCACTTAGCATGAATTAACTAGCATTTTTTCAGGAGGAGATCAACAATGGAAGCCTGCATATTTCTCTCAGTACAGATTTCCTTTAAAACCCTCCACACTCTATACAAAGTTGAAGAAAAAAAATGTTTGGCTTTAATTATAATGCAGTTTTTCAAGATGTTACTGCAATAATGACAAACTGAAGGCCCTTGTGCTTATTTAAAAGTAAAATCCAAATTCCTATTTAAAAAGCAGAAACTGCTGAAGATATATGTCAGATATGCAAATAAGAAAGCTATTTCATGGCAAGAGAAGATAAAATAGTCACATCTGTCCCTTTAACTGACAAGTTCCAAGGTTAAGTGGCACATTAGGATTTAGAACACGCAACCCCAACAGAAGCAAATATTGAACCTGATTGAATAAGACTCGCACATAAAGGCTGTATTAAGTCAGCAGATTACATTAAGATGACGTTCTCCAAGTTAGTCACACAAGATCCGCCACCAGCAAGGTAGCATTGTCAGTGACAATCAGAAAGAAAATAAATGAAACTCATCCCTATCTAGCCTGTGTAGATACATTGCAATTCTTGCGACAAACTGGGAAAAGGAAATAATGAATGCCTTGAAAGGTGCTTTCACTGTATGTGAGTAGCAGCTAAGATGTACCAACTGAAGCTTTACTTTGTCTGGACACACAAAAAAAAAAAATGCATATTTTCCTATGCTTTGTCTCTTTTAGAATGCTGCAAGTACAAAAAATACCTGTTAATCCTTCCAGAAATCTGCACTTGCTTCCAGGTCCCATGCTGAGCGGCCAGCCTGATGCCTTGTTATTATAAGAGGTTGGCCACTTGGCATGGGCACAATTCAGAGAATGCGTTATAGTTTCTGGATGAGTGCAGAACTCATTGATTGGATGACGTGCACAGCTGGGCAGTGATGTCATGCTCTCTACTTTGTTCAATCAGAGAACACTTTGCATTTAATCAGGACATTCGAAACATTCTCTGAATGGTGTCCATGCATTGCCAAGCAGCCAACCTCATGTGTTCACAATGCACCAGGTCAACTGCTCAGCATAGGACCCAGAAGCAAGTGACAACCACTGAAGTAGCATCATCTACTGCAGTCATTTCCAGCTTACACAGGCATCAGCCAGGCACATGGCATGACCATTGTAACTATGTGAAACTATGTAAAAATATATCATGCCTGGAATTCTTCTTTAACCACTTGCCAACCCGTCACAGTACATATACAGGGGGGGGGGGGGATTGGGGCGTTACGTGCAGGCACAACCTTATGCATGCATGTATGTTATGGTGGTGAGTGAGGAGGCATGAAGGGAGTGAAGCACACGTTGCACTAAGTGGTGATTTGAAGTGAACTGCAAACAATTATTTATGGACTTTTATTAATATTGGATGGAGCTTTCTGATTTAGTTTGCTAAAATCATTAACTGGTAATGAAATTCAATAGACAGACAACTTTCAGTGAACAGCTGGCATTTTGGGGGAATTTGTTTGCAATGCAATAAGTAACAGTTTACAGGACTGCAAGAGTAAAGTTCAAGGAAGATGCTGAAGTCAATCACAAGAGAAAACCACTATATGAGAGTCTTGTGGGAACTTGGGAAAGGAGATAAACTACAAGACATGGAATCCAGAAACTCAAGAACCAACATGTAATTAGGGCAGGGTGGCAGTGTTCCGGTGGACACCATCAATCTTTGAGGATCGTCAACATTGGACTAGCATCTGTAAAAGTATGTCGGGCAACCACCTTGTTGGCCGCATACACATGATCAGACTTTTCGGCAGACTTGGTCCAGCGGACCGGAATCCGTCGGACAATTCGATCATGTGTAGGCTGCAGTGGACTTTTTTTTTACAAAATTCCGACGGACCTAGAAATAAAACATGTTTCAAATCTATCCGATGGACTCAAGTCCAACGGACTAAAAATCATGAAAAACGTTCGTCTGTGTGCTAGTCCGATGGACCAGATACAACGCAAGAGAAGCTATTGGCTACTGGTTATTGAACTTCCTTGTTTAGTCCCGTTTACGTCATTACGTTCAAAACAAACTGACTTTTGAATGGACCTAGTACAGTCGTGTGTGGCCAAGTCCGGCGAACCTCTGCCGAAAGTCCGTCGGGAAGACCGTCGGACCTAGTTCGTCGAAAAGTCTGGTCGTGTGTACCCGACATTAGTCAGTGTAGGCTCTGGACTTTTGCTTGCTGTTTGTTCTGTCATGAAAGGTACAGTAAAAGTTGTCAAACAGAGACAGTGGGGTATGAAGCAAGGTCGCTATGAAAGGTTCACTCTACAATTTGAGCAAGATGAGCAGTGTAGTTGCTATGGGTAACCAATACTAGTGCAAAGTACATTGCAGCCAGTCATGCAACATGGTACCTGGTATAGGTGACAGTTCCTCCATACATGTGTAGGCAGACACAGTCTATTCTATGTGGTGAAGGACGTCGAGAGGATCTAGTCACAGAGAGACCGCACCAGATCATCCCATGTGGCTTTGGTGACCATCTTGGATCAGGCAGAGTCTATGTAAGATCCTGGCTTCTGGGTTTGGCATGCATTCCGCGTGTGGCTAAAGTAGTGTCAAGTCACTTGTCTGTTAGGAACAATGCTTATCCTCACAGAGAAATTACAGCTAAATAGGGAAAGTGTAGGGATATGACATCCATCCTGCAAACCTCCCCAATAGGCCAGAAAGCATTCCGCCCTTCGAGACAGGCCCCCACGGCCCACCAGGGATCTACTGCTACTACTCATTGCTGTACATCATGTGAGTGAGCCCAGTCAGGTTGCCTTCCCATCGGGCTGGTTGTTGGGTACTTTTGAACTTCAATTTCAATACAATTCTGACTTCTGCAACTGGACTCTGATTCCCCGTACACACGATCGGACTTTCCGACAACAAAATAGTGGATTTTTGCTCGAAGGGTGTTGGCTAACAATTATGAACGTAGTGACATACACGACGTACGTGATATCTCCATTAGGAACGCTAGTTTTACAAGACCTAGCTCGTACTTGATTCTGAGCATGCATGGACTTTTGCCTGACGGACTTGTGTACACACGATCAGACTTTCCAACAATAAACATTTGTTGTCAGAAAATTTGAGAACCTGCTAGCCAACATTTGTTGGCGGAAAGCCCGACAACAAATGTCTGATGGAGCATACACACGGTCGAACTTTCCGCCAACAAGCTCACATCCAACATTTGTTGTTGGAAAATCTGATAGTGTTTACTGACGCCGCACACAGCACTGCACCAACCCACACATTTACTATATGGTGAAGAACCAAAAATTTTTTTTTTTAATCCTTTCAGTCCGCCAAGTCATTCTTCATTTATAAATCACGCACTACCTCTTGCAGACACTGCAGTCAACAGTGGGAGGATTTTATTAGCAGTGTAAATTCTGCCAATCTAGGTGGACCTAGATGTGACTGCTGCTAATTGACAAGCTACAGGTTAGGAATCACTAGTGACCATGCTAATGACCCCACCTCCTGTAGCATCTTCTCATCCCACTGTAGTGCAAGCAGACATAGCCTACATTAGGGATAGTTGCTTTGAATTCAAGATCAGTGCAGAGGCATTGTCTGCATGTCATTATTATAGTATACGGAATTGATACAGCATCAGTTTGCGCAGCGCTTTACAACATGAGCGCAGACAGCACGGTTACAATGCAATTCAATACAGGAGGTATCAGAGATCCCTGCTGGTTAGGGCAATCTAGGAAGCACATCACAGGAAGCTGCACGAGGTTGACTTTACTGGCAGGATCAACAGTAGGGATGAGCCGAACACCCCCCAGTTCGGTTCGCACCAGAACCTGCGAACGGACCGAAAGTTTGCACGAACGCTAGAACCCTATTTATTACAATGGACGCGAATGTTTGAAATCGAAAGTGTTAATTATAACAGTCAATATGCATGTTATTGTCCTAAAAAGGGTTTGGGGACCCGGGTCCTGCCCCAGGGGAAATGGATCAATGCAAAAAGAAGTTTTAAAAACTGACGTTTTTTTCTGGAGCAGTCATTTTAATGATGCATAAAGTGAAAAAAAAGTGAAATATTCCTTTAAATATCATACCTGGGGGGTGTTTAAAGTATGCCTGTGAAGTGGCATGTGTTTTCCATGTTTAGAACAGTCCCTGCACAAAATGACATTTGTAAAGGAAAAAAAGCAATTTAAAACTGCTTGCGGCTTTAATGTAATGTCTTGTCCTGGCAATATGGATGAAAATCTTTGAGAAAAATGGCATGGCTACCCCATCACCCCCCCTACCCCAGCCCATTACCAGCCCCTTTGGGTCTTGTATGGATATTAAGGGGAACCCCGCACCAAAAATATGTTATGTTAATGTTAGGCAGATGCCTGTATTGCACAAATGAACTACATAACACCAGCAATGAGGGGGTAGATTCAGGTGTATGTTGTGCAGGAGGCACACTACACTGACTAAATATTAGGCAGATGCCTGTGTTGCACAAATCAACTATACAACACCAGCAATGAGGGGGGGTAGATTCAGGTGTATGCTGTGCAGGAGACACACTACACCCACTGTAACAGCGCTAGGTGTTGGGCAGCTGGGCTGAAACATAATAGCATGCAGCTTCCCTGAAGACCCATCTATTTTACTCCAGTATCAGTGGGGTGGCCCTTTGTCCTTGGATCTTGGTTCTCTCCAGCAGTTCACCTCTGTTACTAGAGTTACCTTGGATTTAATGTGAGGGACACTGTTTATAAACATAATCACAAGTACCTGTGTTCTGAAAGGTTTGTCTGAAGTTGTGCTTTTAAGCTAGACTCTGTTGTTATAGAGTCCTACAGAGTCTATGCTATGCAGACACATGTTAACCTGATTGAGTCACAGAGATATTGATGGGAAGAGTCTATGTTTGTGCAACATTCATAATCAGATTTTGTATCCTATATCATGTCATCTTGAACCTATTTTTGCATTATCACTTCTCACTTTGCATGTCTTTATTTAAACTGCAAGTTGCGGTCACTGCCTGCTGGATCATATGGCCAATTACCCACCCTGTCAAGATTGGTTTCTATAAACAGAATTGGCTGTCAGGCAATGGCGATGGGAGTGGGGTAACAGCAGTACTACTCCAGAGGGAAGCAGACAACTTCCCAACCCTGTATTATTGACCCATTACCCAAATACACAGGGCAAGGTTATTGGGTGATTGGGCCACCACGTGATTGTGGGCCTGATCTGATCATATGGGATCCCAAAGTTCAAGCAGACCTGGCCATTAGCACCTTATGCCGCATACACACGACCGGTTTTCCCGTCGGAATAAACTCAGAAGGTTATTCTCCATCAGAGTTCCGCTGAAACCGTCTTGCATACACTCGATCACACCAAAGTCCGATCGGCAAGAACACGGTGATGTACAACACGTATGATGGGACTAGAAAAAGGAAGTTCAATAGCCCATAGCCAATAGCCTCCGTCTCATACTTGCTTCAGAGCATGCATCGTTTTTGGTCTGTCAGCATACAGACGAGCAGTTTTCCAGATAGGAATTGATTCTGTCGGAAATATTTAAAATATGTTCTATTTCTAGGTCCGTCAGAATTTTCGAAAAAAAAAAGTCAGATGAAGCATACACATGATCAGAATATACGAGGAAAAGCATCGGTCTGACTGTTGGACATTCCACTCGTGAGTATGTGGCATAACAGGGGGAAGAAAGGTTAATTCTGCACCTCCTGGTGGAATACCAGGATTCCCTTGACAAGATAATCAATAGGGATGGGCCAAACACCCCCTGGTTTGGTTCGCACCAGAACATACCGAACAGGCAAAAAATTTGGCAGAACACACCAACACCGTTAAAGTCTATGGGACACGAACATGAATAATCAAAAGTGCTCATTTTCCAAAATCATTTTTATTACATTTTTTCATATACAAGGAAGGAAACATATTGTTGTAGAACACATAACATGTGTACATATATACATCTAGAAGTAAACAATGGGGTGCAGTCGGTTAGTCCAAGCAAGGTAGAACTCAGAGGAGAAACCAAGGAAGGAAGTACATTACTTACACTTAGGATTTCAACCAAAACTTCCAGGCGTTGGTAAATTTAGCAAGAGTGTTGTGTTTTAAGGCAGAAGTGTATTCATAATCTTTGATCAAATTTATTTGGTGTTTAACATCAGAAACATTTGGAATTAAAGAGTTTCTACATTTGCACATTATGAATAACCTAGCAGCAAATAGAATATGCATCGTTATGGTTCTTAATTTGTACGGGAAGGATTCTAGTCCTATACTGAGAATAGCTAGGGATGGAGTAGGTTTAATGATAATCCCAGTGATATCTGAGATTAAAGAGAATACTTTTCTCCAAAATGTATGAATATGTGGACAATCCCAGAGAATGTGCATTAGAGAACCCTTGGAGGAGCATCCTCTCCAACAACTGCCATCGTCAAGATTTGCGAATTTATACATTTGTACAGGAGTAAGATACCATCTATGATGGATTTTTTGCGATAGTTCCCAATAATTAATACAGGTGGATGCTTTGTGGTTGTAATGCATGGCTGAGCACCATTGGGAATCTGAGAAAGAGACCTGTAGATCCCTTTCTCATCTTTTTTAAATTGATGTCTTAGAGAACGTGTCTTTGTTTTGTAAGAGATTGTACATTAGGGTTATTCCTTTTGCTTTGGGGGAGTTTGAAGTCCAGAAGGACCATGCCTTGGTAGGAATTATGACTGATGGGGAAGGATTTTTTTTCAGGTAGGAGGCTATACGTTTATATGTGTATGCACCTTGTGATGGTATTAGGTATCTAGTTTTAAGGGTTTGGAATGGAAGGAGTTGGTTATTACGTATTAGTCCTTTTAGTGAGAGGCTTTTTATGTTTCACCAGTGTTTAAGAGACAGATCAGGGAGTAAGAAGTTGAATACCTCCACAGGGGGATATACTGATTGGGTGTGTTCTGTTAGGGATGTGTTTTGGAATAGGAAGTGCCATTTTTTCAATGATTTTTTATCTATATTGCCGAGACCCGACAATTCATTACAGCCACGATCAGTTTTGAATGGCAATTGTTCCTTTAGAAATGTCATTTTACTGTGGTACTGTTATAAACACAGGGAAAATGCACCATTTTACAGGCATACTATAGACACCCACCAGGCACGATATTTAAAGGAATATTTCATATTTATTGTTTGACTTTAAGCATTAACAAAAAAATCACTGCTGGCGAAAAAACAGCCATTTTGAAAAAAAAATGTTTAATTGATACATGTCCCCTGGGGCAAGACCCAGGTCCCCAAACACTTTTTATGACAATAACATGCATATAAGCCTTTAAAATGAACACTTTTGATTTTTCATGTTAATGTCCCATAGACTTTAACGGTTTGCCCTGAACACCACATATCGGTGTTCGCAGAACATCCGAACAACCAAAGTTCAGTCCAAACTTATGCTCGGGCCGAACCATTTGCCCATCCCTAATAATCATCAACTGTTTAGAAGCAGTGTATAGCCAAGCAGCAACATTAGGGAACCTTCAGGTCTGCTTTATTGGCAGAAAGCAAAGTGGGAGAATGTTTTCTGTAATATGCACTGGAACTGCAACAAATAGCAGCAGAAATATGCTGTAGAGAAAGGGAAAGGGTAAGGTGGCATAGATTTTGGTAAAGTTTTATTTGAACGGTCTGGTGACAGGGTTGGGAAAAACATAATTACGGTTACGTATTATTGAAATTACATTGAAAGTCACAAGCAACAATAGAGATATTTTCTATATATAATTTAGCACATTCGATATGCACAATCACCTGAATAAGGTTTACAGCCAGCAACATCTCTGTAAGGTTGCACAGCAATTAGTTTGTGTAATGAATTCACACTGACATTAGGGCACTGTGGAGAAAATTCAATTTGTAGTTATAAATCCATCTGACAAATTTAATTAACCTATTGATATTCAAATCACATAATTATAACACGATCATGGTAAACTGCAAAGATAAGAGCTATATGTTTGGAAGGAATTTCAGTGCAATGCTGAATGTAAGATAACAATATACTGCATAGTTATAGATAAATAATACCAATCAAAATTATAATAATAATAATTCTATAGTTATTATAAGAGAAGAATACAGAAAGTAAAATGGTGGTTTTATTTTCCCCTTAGTTTCATGTTGAAATTTAGATTGAATGCTCATTAGAATAACATAGGATAGTTGGTTTAAGAAAAACTGGTTAAAATAAAAATGTGTACTGCAAGAATGACCCCCCCACCCCTGGACTTCTACATGATGTCATCAAGGTTCTGTCTGTTAGTTTTGTAACAATATGGTGGCCATTGCATCATTAGGATGGGCTTCAGTCACTCCCAAGCACGCACATTGTATTGCTAGCAATTTTCCCAAAAATTCCCATATATAGTATAATATGGACATATCGTAATACATGTGCACATAGAATCTCAAGATTTGACATGCAAGATGACCTATGACTTCCAAGCTCCTGCATGGTGGTCAGATCCCGCAAATGCACGGTAGTGAAATCTGCACTAGTACGGTGCATAGGCATTTAGCACCAGACTGGCTTTGTAGGAGCTGCAGAAGCAATTTAGATGGGTGGCTCATTATCCAGATCCAGCTATTGTTATAGTAAAAGGAAGGGGGGGGGTGTTTGTGCTGGCCAAATGGGTGCATTTCCAGAACTACTAGTGGCACTTTTTCTAATGCCTGTCCTCTCGCCACTCTGCCAGCACCCCCACCCTGCTGTTGCAGTGAAGGAGATGACAGGCATTGAAAGTGCCCCTGATCACCGCCACACCAGTCCTAGTGTCCCTGATCACCGCCACATATTGTCCCCTAATCACTGCAACGCCAGTTACCAGTGGCGGCCCATGCATTGTGGGCACACGGGCGCCGCCCCCCCCGACACCTCTGCCTTCCTCCCTATTCATGTGCATGGCCCCTTTCAGGACGCAGGAAACATGAAATACCATGGCGGGGATAGGCCGGGGTGTGTATTTTGAATCACTTGATTAGAGCCTGTTGTGTGGAATAGCAAATAAATTTTCACTATTTTCACACTAACGTTCCTCTCTGTCAATTAGCAGGCAGGTCAGTGAGATCCTAATGGATGCTAACGCTTTGGCGGAAGAGGAGACACGTCAGAGGAAGCCCGAGGAGCCAAGTAGACACAGGAGCCTCAGCCGCCACTTCCCGCCGAGGAGGAGAACCGCCACTTCCCACAAGGAGGATAGACGCTGCTTCCCATCGAGGAGGAGAGTCGCAGAGAAGGAGAGCCCCATCACTCCAGGAGAGGAGCAGAGCCCCACCATACGAGCAGTAGGTTAGTGAAGTGACAGCCGAGCCGGGGATGTGCCTGGCTACGTTTGATGGGCACAAGTGGCTGCATATACTGGGCACAAGTGGCTGCATATGATGGGCACAAGTGGCTGCATTTGACAGAAATAAGTGGCTGCATTTGACTGGCACAAGTGGCTGCATATTATGGGCACAAGTGGTTGCATATACTGGGCACAATTGGCTGCATATACTGGGCACAATTGGCTGCATATGATTGGTGGCAAAAGTGGCTGCATATGATGGGCACAAGTGGCTGCATTTGATGGGCATAAATGGCTGCATATGAAGGGCACAAGCGGTTGCATTTGATGGGCACAAGTGGCTGCATCTGATGGGCACAGTGAGGCTGCAATTGATGGGGGTCAGTATTTTTCAGGTTGTTTGCACCCCCCCCAAATTTTGAGCACCAGCCGCCAATTACAGTGTCCCTGATAATTATTAGATGCAGTCTCACACATGTGGTATCCTCATACTCAGGAGGAGCAGCAGAATGTATTTTGGGGTGCAATTCTAAGTATTGTGTGTGAGAAATAACTTGCTAAAATGACAACATTGTGAAAGAAATATATATTTTTTTAATTTTCCAAAATATTGTAAAAAATATTACAACTTTAAAAATGCACCATGCCTCCTACTAAATACCTATGTTTTTAACCTATGTGTTCTAAAACTTGGTCATTGGGGGGGGGGGGGGGTATATAGTATAGATAATATAGGTGCATGCGTGGAATTTTGTGCGTTGGAATTGTGTACACATGATCGGAATTTATGATGGATTTTGTTGTCGGGAAATTTGAGAACCAGCTCTCAAATTTAGTTTTTCGGAAATTTTGACAAAAAATGTCCGATGGAGTCTACACACGGTTGGAATTTCCGCAACAAGCTCACATCAAACATTGTTGTTGGAAATTCCGAACGTGTGTATGTGACATTAGAGTTTGCAAAAGACTTGACACTGGGGCAGAGGTTCACTTTCCAGCAGGACAACGACCCTAAACACACAGCCAGAGCTACAATGGAATGGTTTAGGTCAAAGCACATTCATGTATTAGAGTGACCCAGTCAAAGTCCAGACCTAAATCCAATTGTGAGTCTGGGGCAAGACTTGAAAATTGCTGTTTACAGACACTCTCCATCCAATCTGACAGAGTTTGAGCTATTTTGCAAAGCAGAATGGGCAAAAATGTCACTCTCTAGATGTGCAAAGCTGGTAGAGACATCCCCAAAAAGACTTGCAGCAGTAAATGAAGTGAAAGGTGGTTCTACAAAGTATTGACACAGGGGGGCTGAGTACAAATGAACTGATTTGTAAAAAAAAAAAAATGGAAAAACATTTATCATGTTATTTTCACTTTACAATTATGTGCCACTTTGTGTTTGTCTATCACATAAAATCCCAATAAAATACATTTACATTCCTGTTGTAACATGACAAAACGTAGAATATATCAAGGAGTATGAATACTTTTTCAAGGCACTGTAAGAATTGGTAAGCTGCAATATATTAGATTATTTGGTTTTGTGTTTAATACCACTTTAACTGAACAGGTAACTCTTTGCATGAAAAAAGGAACCACCACCGCATAGTTAAAGAGGAAGTAAACCCTGATGAGTTTACTTCCTCTTTCATTCCCTGCAAAGGCAAAGCATAATGGACTACTATGCATCGCATAGTAGTCCATTATGTGTCACTTACATGACACAGGAGCCAGCGAAGTCACCGCTGTCCCCTGTAGTTCGCCGCATCCATCTTCTTGGTGGGGTCTCGCAGCTCCGCCGCTGTCATTCGGCGAAGCCACGATGACGTCACTCCCGCGCATGCGCACGGGAGCCGACACGCGTGGCAGCTCCGTCACTGAGAATGCCGCGCTCAGTGCGCCTGCGCACCGTAGACAGCAGTGCCTGTTTTCGGGCAAATATCTCCTAAACCATATAGGTTTAGGAGATATTTCTTGGACCTACAGGTAAGCCTTAATCTAGGCTTACCTGTAGGTCAAAGTGGTTTGTAAGGGTTTACAACCACTTTAAATAGAAAAAAGTATCACAGCATGAGCTGATGCAATTCTGACCTTTAAGAAATCTTTGCAACACTCATTGCCATGCCCAGACAGAAATGTAACATGATTTTAAAATAGAGCATCCCTTCACAGAGGCAAATGTTCTATAGTTTTTGATTTGTGTTCAGAGACAGATTCAGCTTATTAAATCTTAAATATTATTTTAATGAAAACAGAAGAAAATATTTACAGAAAAAGAATAATAATAAAAAAAAAAAACAGATAAGGACACAGATCATAAGAACAATGAAAACATTGGATTAAAAGTGAAAAGTATTTAGCACAGTTTGCCTGGCCTTTGCTTTTGTGTAGTTTAATTTGCTTGCTGAGTAAGTCTAAACTAATATAACATATTAGTGATGGACGAACGTTTCGCCCGGCGGTCGTTTCGCGGCGAATTTCCGACATTCGCGGTCCGCACGTTCGAACGCCTTTTTCCGTCGTTCGCCGCGGCGGACTTACGTGTTTAATGTATACAAGAACTTTAATCTTTGGTGACACGTTTATCATGTGATACAGGACAGCCACTTGAGACATGACAGCACATGGACACTTGTACATTCCCCCTAACCTATAAATACACCCGATCCGGTGGCCATTTTACATTCTTTCTTCTGTTACGATAGGGACAGGTTCCTGTGTGGAGTAGGGAGAGATAAACCACTAGCTATTT
Organism: Lithobates pipiens; assembly: GCF_037356315.1. Classification (NCBI taxonomy): domain Eukaryota; kingdom Metazoa; phylum Chordata; class Amphibia; order Anura; family Ranidae; genus Lithobates; species Lithobates pipiens. Next base: position 174,641,544 of record NW_027507790.1, on the reverse strand, counting down.
GGTACACAAAAGTTCTTTTCAGGACTGGTATAGGTGTTAGGTGTTGATAGGTTTGCTGTGCTGCTGATTCTTGCAGCAGCCTGAGTGTTTTTTGTTAGTTTAGAGAAAGGGAAAGGACGGTGTATGCTACAGGGACAGCCAGATTAGTCTTTCATCATCATCATCATCATCATCATCATTAGCTGTTACTATCAAGGTCCACAAAAGAGCTGTTCCAGTAACCACTAATCGTTCTCTTTTTTTGCCAATTTGTATAGGGACAGGAAGGAAGCAGTGTTGTCAGGCAGTGAGGGTAATTTTAAAGACTTGCTGTTATTATTAGTTCCACAAAGGTTCTTTTCAGGACTGGTATCAGTGGTACAGTAATAGGCTTGTACATGTATAATATTCTTTCTTCCAAATATAGAAAGGATATTATACTTGACTGCTGCCCTTCTGCTGCAGTCTGCTAAACATTCACAACTCACTTGTTCCACAAAAGTTCTTATAAGGACTGGTAACTTGGTATAGGGTGCTACGGTACATAGGCTTGAGTGCGGTACAGTCTGCTGTTCTGTAAGGACCGCTATCGGTCCACAATAGATAGGGTTGACGTGCACCACTGCTGACCGCTGCCCTATACTGCAGCAGTCCTTCAGCGGTATAGGGACTGACGTACAGTCTGCTAATCACTAACACACAACCTGCTTGTTCCACAAAAGTTCTTATAAGGACTGGTAACTTGGTATAGGGTGCTACGGTACATAGGCTTGAGTGCGGTACAGTCTGCTGTTCTGTAAGGACCGCTATCGGTCCACAATAGATAGGGTTGACGTGCACCACTGCTGACCGCTGCCCTATACTGCAGCAGTCCTTCAGCGGTATAGGGACTGACGTACAGTCTGCTAAACACTAATACACAACCTGCTTGGTCCACAAAAGTTCTTATAAGGACTGGTAACTTGGTATAGGGTGCTACGGTACATAGGCTTGAGTGCGGTACAGTCTGCTGTTCTGTAAGGACCGCTATCGGTCCACAATAGATAGGGTTGACGTGCACCACTGCTGACCGCTGCCCTATACTGCAGCAGTCCTTCAGCGGTATAGGGACTGACGTACAGTCTGCTAATCACTAACACACAACCTGCTTGTTCCACAAAAGTTCTTATAAGGACTGGTAACTTGGTATAGGGTGCTACGGTACATAGGCTTGAGTGCGGTACAGTCTGCTGTTCTGTAAGGACCGCTATCGGTCCACAATAGATAGGGTTGACGTGCACCACTGCTGACCGCTGCCCTATACTGCAGCAGTCCTTCAGCGGTATAGGGACTGACGTACAGTCTGCTAATCACTAACACACAACCTGCTTGTTCCACAAAAGTTCTTATAAGGACTGGTAACTTGGTATAGGGTGCTACGGTACATAGGCTTGAGTGCGGTACAGTCTGCTGTTCTGTAAGGACCGCTATCGGTCCACAATAGATAGGGTTGACGTGCACCACTGCTGACCGCTGCCCTATACTGCAGCAGTCCTTCAGCGGTATAGGGACTGACGTACAGTCTGCTAATCACTAACACACAACCTGCTTGTTCCACAAAAGTTCTTATAAGGACTGGTAACTTGGTATAGGGTGCTACGGTACATAGGCTTGAGTGCGGTACAGTCTGCTGTTCTGTAAGGACCGCTATCGGTCCACAATAGATAGGGTTGACGTGCACCACTGCTGACCGCTGCCCTATACTGCAGCAGTCCTTCAGCGGTATAGGGACTGACGTACAGTCTGCTAAACACTAATACACAACCTGCTTGGTCCACAAAAGTTCTTATAAGGACTGGTAACTTGGTATAGGGTGCTACGGTACATAGGCTTGAGTGCGGTACAGTCTGCTGTTCTGTAAGGACCGCTATCGGTCCACAATAGATAGGGTTGACGTGCACCACTGCTGACCGCTCACCTATACTGCAGCAGTCCTTCAGCGGTATAGGGACTGACGTACAGTCTGCTAATCACTAACACACAACCTGCTTGTTCCACAAAAGTTCTTATAAGGACTGGTAACTTGGTATAGGGTGCTACGGTACATAGGCTTGAGTGCGGTACAGTCTGCTGTTCTGTAAGGACCGCTATCGGTCCACAATAGATAGGGTTGACGTGCACCACTGCTGACCGCTGCCCTATACTGCAGCAGTCCTTCAGCGGTATAGGGACTGACGTACAGTCTGCTAAACACTAATACACAACCTGCTTGGTCCACAAAAGTTCTTATAAGGACTGGTAACTTGGTATAGGGTGCTACGGTACATAGGCTTGAGTGCGGTACAGTCTGCTGTTCTGTAAGGACCGCTATCGGTCCACAATAGATAGGGTTGACGTGCACCACTGCTGACCGCTGCCCTATACTGCAGCAGTCCTTCAGCGGTATAGGGACTGACGTACAGTCTGCTAAACACTAATACACAACCTGCTTGGTCCACAAAAGTTCTTATAAGGACTGGTAACTTGGTATAGGGTGCTACGGTACATAGGCTTGAGTGCGGTACAGTCTGCTGTTCTGTAAGGACCGCTATCGGTCCACAATAGATAGGGTTGACGTGCACCACTGCTGACCGCTCACCTATACTGCAGCAGTCCTTCAGCGGTATAGGGACTGACGTACAGTCTGCTAATCACTAACACACAACCTGCTTGTTCCACAAAAGTTCTTATAAGGACTGGTAACTTGGTATAGGGTGCTACGGTACATAGGCTTGAGTGCGGTACAGTCTGCTGTTCTGTAAGGACCGCTATCGGTCCACAATAGATAGGGTTGACGTGCACCACTGCTGACCGCTCACCTATACTGCAGCAGTCCTTCAGCGGTATAGGGACTGACGTACAGTCTGCTAATCACTAACACACAACCTGCTTGTTCCACAAAAGTTCTTATAAGGACTGGTAACTTGGTATAGGGTGCTACGGTACATAGGCTTGAGTGCGGTACAGTCTGCTGTTCTGTAAGGACCGCTATCGGTCCACAATAGATAGGGTTGACGTGCACCACTGCTGACCGCTGCCCTATACTGCAGCAGTCCTTCAGCGGTATAGGGACTAAGAGTTTTGTCACAGGGTCATTTAAAAAATGACAGGCAGAGGAAGAGGCAGGCCCTTCCGCAGGGGTGGTAGGGGTAGGGCAGGAGCAACAGGCTTGAGCCAAAGTGGGAAGTTGCAGAAGGTGCGTTCAATTACTTTAAAGGATGCACCAGACTTGGTTGAGTGGCTCGCTCAGCCTTACTCTTCTGCACCCTCCTCATCCTCTCGATCTGCACCCTCTTCTTCACTCTCTGCTATGTGCACCCCCAAAGACACTACCACCAACAACACGACCACCACCACCACCACCACATACCTTCCGCTTGAGTCACTGGAATTATTTTCCGATCCATATCAAGAGGACATTTCTGATGCGCAGCCACTCTTGGTATTGGATCAGGAAGAGGAGGTAGCAACAAGCGCTACTCAGCAGTCTGACGCCAGTACCCAGATCAGCCCAAGGAGGAGGTTGGTCCCCGGTGTTGCTGCCTACTCCGAGATCTCTACTTATAGCGGTGGGGAAGGTGACGTTGATGATGACGTGTCTAGTGATGTCACGTGGGTGCCCACAAGAGAGGAAGAGGAGGGGAGTTCAGAGGGAGATATGGACCAGCAGATAGGGAGGAGAAGCAGCAATGACTTACATTGCACAGCAGGGACAAAGCAGACTGCAAATGTATCAGGAGCGAGTCATCGACCATGTACGGTCACATCTGGCGCTCCCAGGACACCGGCACATGGCTCCGCAGTGTGGGCTTTTTTTAACGTGTCCGCTGCTGACAATAGCGTTGCCATCTGCAATCTTTGCAGTCAACGCGTTAGTCGCGGTAAGCCCAATACTCACCTAGGGACGACCGCCTTAAGAAGGCACATGAGCAGCCATCACCGAGCCCAGTGGGAGCAACGGAACACACAAAGCCACACTGCAGGCTCTCACCGTCCAGCCTCGTCTTCTACTTCTCCTTCTCCTCTCTCCTCACAATTGTCCTCCACTCCACCTTCCATCACGCCAAGCTCACATTTTTCTGCAAAAAGGCAGGCTTCCGTGGGCCTAATGTTTGAGCGTAAAAAAATGATGACGCCGGATAACCCTCTTGCCCAACGGTTGGCGGCTGGCTTGTCAGAACTCATAGCCCGCCAACTACTGCCATATAAACTGGTGGACTCGGAGGCCTTTCGCAAATTTGTGGCCATTGGAACACCACAATGGAAGGTCCCAGGAAGGAAGTATTTCTCAGAGAAGGGCATCCCAGAGCTATATGGCCATGTTCAGCGGCAAGTGAATGTATCTCTGGCACACAGTGTCGGTGCCAAGATACATCTGACCACAGACACGTGGTCTAGCAAACACGGGCAGGGAAGGTATATCAGTTTTACTGCCCACTGGGTGAACCTTCTGACGGCCGTCAAGCATGTAACCCGTGGCACCCGTGTAGATTTGGTTTTACCGCCACGGATTGCATGCAGGCCTGACTCTTCTTCTCCTCCTCCTACTCCATCCTCCTCCCTCTCCTCCTCAGCTGCCTCCTCCTTTTCCGCTGCTAGCGTCTCTTCCACTGCACCGCCCAAGCTCCCCAGAACCTATTCCACATGCCAGGTGAGACGTTGCCATGCCGTGCTGCGTCTGTTGTGCCTGGAAGCAAAGAGCCACACTGGCCCGGCACTCCTTTCAGCTTTGCGTTCACAGGCAGATGAGTGGCTAACACCGCTCAATTTGACAGTTGGTAAAGTGGTGTGTGACAACGGTGCCAATCTGCTTAGCGCATTGAAACAGGGCAAAATCACGCACGTGCCGTGCATGGCACACGTCTTAAACTTGGTCGTGCAGCGATTCCTTGTCAAATACCCTGGGGTCCAGGACATCTTGCGGCAGGCAAGGAAAATCTCGGCCCATTTCAGAAGATCTTACACGGCCATGGCTCGCCTTGCTGACATTCAGCGGCGACACCATCTGCCGGTCAGACGTCTTATTTGCGATTGCCCGACGCGATGGAACTCAACCTTCTATATGCTTGATAGGCTGCTCCAGCAGAAACGTGCAGTTAACGTCTACCTGTATGAACTCTGCGAAAGAAACGGTTCTGGGGAGCTGGGTTTTTTTTCACCGCGCCAGTGGCTGCTCATGCGCGACACATGCAGACTTCTGCGGCCATTTGAGGAGATCACCAAACTGGTCAGTCGCAGCCATGGCGCCATCAGTGACATGGTACCTTATGCCTTCTTTCTGGAGCGTGCATTGCGTCGTGTCATTGATCAGGCTGTGGAGGAGCAGGAGCGGGAAGATGAGGAAGTCGCAATGCTGGATGAATTCCCAGGGGGGGCTACTCTATCTGAGACAAGTCAACAACAGGAGTCTGATGAGGAGTCAGAGGAGGATGGTGCCGGGGCGGATGAGCAGGAGCAAGAAGAGCATGCTTTAAACCTTTCTGGGATCCCTGTTGTGCGAGGATGGGGAGAGGAGAATGAAGAGGACGACATTATCCTGGATGATGAGCAGGAGCCAGGCCACCACACCGCTTCCACTTTAGTGCAAATGGGGGCCTTCATGCTCCAGTGTTTTAATAGGGACCCCCGTATAAAAAGCATGAGGGTCAAGGACCAGTACTGGGTGGCAACGTACTTAGACCCCCGGTACAAACACAAAATGGCGGAAATGTTACCGCCGTCGCAGAGGGCTGTCAGAATGCAGCACTTCCAGGCCTTGCTTCGAGAAATGCTGCATTCTGCTTTTGCGTGCGCTGGCAGAGGAGCAATTCCCACTCCCAGAGAAGGATTTGCGGGTACCAATCCAACAGCGCCTGCAAGAAGAGGCCGGTTTGAAGATGTGTTGGTGACTTCGGATATGAGGTCATTCTTTCAGCCGACCCATCGACAGGTGTCATCCGGATCCAGCATCAGGGAACGCCTAGACCGTCAGGTGTCCGACTACATTGGGTTAACGGCCGATGTGGACGCTCTGAGGAGTGATGAACCCCTAGACTACTGGGTGGGCAGGCTTGACCTCTGGCCAGAGCTTGCCCAATTTGCAATCGAACTGTTGGCTTGCCCCTCATCCAGTGTCCTGTCCGAAAGGACGTTCAGCGCAGCAGGGGGGATTGTGACCGATAAGCGTACTCGCCTAGCTCACCACAGTGTTAACTACCTCACATTTCTAAAAATGAATGAGGCATGGATCTCGGAGGAATTCAACACATGTGACCAGTAGACCATGTATATGTCTATAAACTATTTTTTTAATCAAGCACACAGACCTTCTTAATTCATTTGGCTCACTTCCTTGACCCAAAAAAGCACACCGTACTATATGCCCCTACCCTCCTCTTTGAAGAGGTTGAGCGGTGTCATATTTCTACTGGGGCTGCTTATGATATCCCTGTGCTGTGCTGACTTCCTCCTGGGGGTTCTTATTATGAAGGGATCACACTATCCCTGTGCTGTGCTGACTTCCTCCTGGGGGTTCTTATTATGAGGGGATCACACCATCCCTGTGCTGTGCTGACTTCCTCCTGGGGCTGCTTACGGTGCTGCTGTCAGTGCTGTATGTCACGGTGCTGCTGTCAGCGCTGTATGTCACGGTGCTGCTGTCAGCGCTGTATGTCACGGTGCTGCTGTCAGCGCTGTATGTCACGGTGCTGCTGTCAGCGCTGTATGTCACGGTGCTGCTGTCAGCGCTGTATGTCACGGTGCTGCTGTCAGCGCTGTATGTCACGGTGCTGCTGTCAGCGCTGTATGTCACGGTGCTGCTGTCAGCGCTGTATGTCACGGTGCTGCTGTCAGCGCTGTATGTCACGGTGCTGCTGTCAGCGCTGTATGTCACGGTGCTGCTGTCAGCGCTGTATGTCACGGTGCTGCTGTCAGCGCTGTATGTCACGGTGCTGCTGTCAGCGCTGTATGTCACGGTGCTGCTGTCAGTGCTCTGTATTACGGTGCTGCTGTCAGATGCCTCTATCACGGTGCATGTGTCATTCCGGTATGTCACGCTGCTGGTGATCATCTCCTGCACCCTCTTCTTTGCCTACCCTGGTCCCTGACCTTCCCTCTCCTCCATTGCCTTCATTAGCTCCATAGTCCTGAATTGTTAGAACAATTTCCCAAATAAAATAAAAATGCTTGTAGTTATCGATCCCAAATTCACCTCATACATGTATTATGTCATTGTCCAGATGGTGGGACTACGTTTTACCCCCTAATAATTACCACGTGGCCGCAAATTCGACATGAAGGTTTGCAAAGTTCGCCTCCCATTGAAGTCAATGGGGCCCGCGGCGAACGTTCGGTTTCGCGAACGTTTGGGTCCGTTCGCATTTCGCGTTCGCGAAACGTCCCGTCGGAAGTTCGTCCATCACTATAACATATATAACACTTAGCAAATTGCCTTAACTTCACTGAAAGCGAGCTCTAGAGCTGCATATACAGCCATTATTTTATATCTCTGGAAAGGGTGTTACAGAATCACCATATCCAATCAAAGATGTTAAGGAGCATGTTGAAAAGGGCTGGAGTTTATTTACTGTGCTCCAGCTGACACACCCTTTTATTAAATACATCTATAGTTCAGTTTGACAAGGTTTTTGAAACCCAACTACCAACATATTATTTTGCACATAATAAAATTATGATTTGTCAAACACCAAACATGATATGACTGACTTTTTAAAGAGGGTGAATCCACCATCTATATCTTATAATATAAGAATGTTTAGCATCTGAATGGCATATTCCCATACATCAGTGTAACCATTTTTTTTATAAAGGTACAATTATTTCATGCAATCAAAAATTAAATAATAAAAAATAAAAATGTGACCAATAATTTCAAATACTCATAAAGTTCCCATCGGCTAAAAATCATTTGCTGAAAGTGACTTCTATGTGATAACAGTTCATTCACAAAAAGGAAGACAGTTGTAGAAACAAAATTCTCTCTGGTTATCAAGACACCACGGTGATTCCACACATAAGCAGTAAACAAGTGCCCATCACTGAAATGTAAATGCGCTTACCAGACAGCAAAACATGGAAGCTTTTAAGTATAAACCATCCGCATCCTTAAACATAAGCCAGGAACTAGGGATCTCCTGGAACAGGACCTCTACAGCGTCACTTAGATCTCCCAAAATCCACACTCCAAACATCAGTTAGATACTTCACTAGTGGTAACTAAAAAAGAGGGGAAACCACCCATAGTGTGAAACATTTATTAAAATGAATAAATAATTACACTTACAAGAAAAACTTGCATCAACACATGGATAAAAACAAACAAAAAGGCTGGTGTTTTTTTGGGAGCCCGTCCTCCCCTTGTGTAGCGTGGTGGTGTCACTGCATGACTACTCAGACGCCTTTCGTCATTAATGACGTCAATGGGGAATGGGCAGCGCAGCAACGCACCACCATTTATCAGCCAAACCTCATTCTGAGACGCTAAGATCCGGCTATCGGCGCCATTTTGGTCAGCTCCCGTGCCACCGCGCCGGTCCTGAGGAGCTACGGGCAGGAGTTTTTAGGCAAGGCAGCGGCTTCGGCGTAGTCCACGAGGCCAGACGCTGCGAACTAGGCCAAAGCCGTGGCCTCGCTTAAAAACTCCTGCCCGCAGCTCCTCAGGACCGGCACAGTGTCCATAAAAAAAACTTGATTCGAATTGTGAATCGAGTTTTTTTTTTAAATTGCAGATTTTTTTTTTTTTTTTTATCGCCCAGCTCTAGTTTACATCCACTTTAAGAATTATGGAGATTGCTTGATATAGCTCTGTGGAGTTCACCGATATGTTAGTTTTAGTTTACTAAAACCAGTCTGACAGATGTGTATTTCACAAACTATTCTCCAGACTATTTATGATAGAGCAGCATTTATGACAGCCATTTACAATTTGGTTTACTAAGACTCTTTTGCAGATTTTACTAGAGGAGCTTTTATTATTACCGAATTATTATTATTATTATTATTATTATTATTATTATAATACAGGACATTTTATGACATCTTTGCTTTGCTTCTTGAACAGTTTTTTGTTAATTGTGCCTTTTTGCTGGAATTTTTGTTTTTTTGTTAAAGTGGTTGTAAACCCTTACAAACTACTTTGACCTACAGGTAAGCCTAGATTAAGGCTTACCTGTAGGTCCAAGAAATATCTCCTAAACCTATACGGTTTAGGAGATATTTGCCCGAAGACAGGCACCGCTATCTACGGCGCATGCGCCGTAGACAGCGGCGCTCAGGCGCACTGAGCGCGGCATTTCCAACAATGGAGCTGCCGCGCGTGTCGGCTCCCGTGCGCATGCGCGGGAGTGACGTCATCGCGGCTTCGCCGAATGACAGCGGTGGTGCTGCGAGACCCCACCGAGAAGATGGATGCGCCGGACTACAGGGGACAGCGGTGACTTCGCTGGCTCCTGTGTCAGGTAAGTGACACATAATGGGCTACTATGCGATGCATAGTAGTCCATTATTCTTTGCTTTTGCAGGGAATGAAAGAGGAAGTAAACTCATCAGGGTTTACTTCCTCTTTAAAGGGTCACCTTACATGCCTAGCACGGACATGAGATTTAATTATATCTTATGATCTCTGTTACCAACTTTAACTTTTTGGGAGAAATGAGAGTCGTACTGTGTCAGACATCATTATCACCACAACTTTCCCTATTTTCTTACTCCTCATTGGTTTGGCAGCAAATAAACCTTCACCCACTCTGACAGTAGTGCATCTGCACCACATGCTTTACCTATTCTTCAAACACTATAAACCCTGCTCTTCCTATTCTGTAAGAACTACATACCCATCTCCTGATCATGCTACTCTGCCATCAATTAACCCTCCTACTACTGCTGTGCCTGCACACACCCCTATCCCATTCACCTATCCCTGCTCTCAACACTCTGCTACCCGCTGCTCTGCTTTCAACACCCAGCAGCATATCTGTACACCCTACCTACCATACCTGCATGCTGATCCTGACTAATGTGCCTGTGCCCCATCCTCCCAAAAAACATGCCTGCAGGATTCCCTCTAAAGTCACCACCACCACTGCCACCATCCCAGCTGCCACTATCCCATAACATGCCTGTCCTCACCACTATCCCCGACCTTTCTTGTTTAAGAAGAGGCACACTTTGCTAGTAAAAATTAAATAATAATGTTTAAAGGAAAACATTCATAAAAAAGAGAAGGAGACTTCCATTACTGACATTTCTTTCCAAAAATGCAGTCACTGTCATGCTGAGCCTCTTGCATCAGTAATTTGTGACAGTGACTGAAAATACTACAAATAAGAATATCGGACTTCCCCAATCTGCATAAGGGAACCAGAGGGGCAAGATGACAACAAGTCAGCTACAGTATTGTCAGAAGGAGGTCAGCAATTTTGGCCTCTGAATATTTACACCAGCTTCTAATGTAACTGGATGGAAAACATCTGGAAATGGCAAAACACTAGGGCTGTTGGTTCAAATAACAACCCCAGCACAACCTTCCTGGAGTTTGCATATTCTCACTGAGCCTGTGTGGGTTTTCCCTGGCTTCCTCCCACACAGGTTAATTGGCTCTAGCATGTGCATGCATGTGAGTTAGTGAACTTAGATTGTAACTTGGGTCACCTGCTGGTGGGACTGTTGTTCCCGGAGTCAAAGGGCACAGTTCCAGTGGTCACCAGTGGGCGTCTCCCACCCTTAACTGAAGTTCAGTGCTTCAGTATTCTTTCTGTGAACCGTGTCCCTTCCTGATCCTGACCCTGTGCCTTGCTCCTAGTACCCTGCTCCCTACATGCTCTGCTCTGCTCCCCTTGCTTCCTGCCTCAGTCCTGATCTTGTCCTGCTCATGTGTGCTCTGTCCAATAGTACATACAGTAGGTGGGTTGTAATTTTGGTTGCTGCATGCTCACGTTTATTTTGTCACTTTACATTGTTTATGGTTTAATGGTGTTGGTGTTGGAAGAGTGGTATTTATGTTAATAAACTTCATTTAACCTTATTCAGTCTGGTTCCTGATTTCCTAGTCCAGCTGGTCATTCTTGCTGCATTTGGTATCTCTTGCACAGGTAAAGTAAAGGCCAGGAACTAAATGTCTTCAATCAACAAAACAGGTGATGATGTGATCCCTTCACCAATGAGCAAGATGGACTCTCACCTCAAATAATGGACCCCTGATATATCAGACAGGTCAAAAACGCATGTTCCCATCAAGGGTTAATCACAGAGCTCAGCAAACGTAACAGCAGTAGTCCAAGGATAAATCCTTTTTCATGTCCTCAAATCAATATGATTCCACATAGAAGTATACAAAACAGAATCTAGTGCTCTCTGTTTGAAACAAATTTATTAAAAAAGAAGCAGGAATAAAAATGGTACACTCACATTCTTATGCACTGATCTCCAGTGCCGAGTAATAGGCATAGAAATAAATACAATCCAGCGTCCATGCACGGATCAGTGTAACAGCTTGCGGATGACGTCACGGCTTAGGTCACGTGGTCCGTCCGCTAAGGCTGAGGCGTACGGACCACGTGACGTAAGCCGTGACGTCATCCGCAAGCTGTTACACTGATCCGTGCATGGACGCTGGATTGTATTTATTTCTATGCCTATTACTCGGCACTGGAGATCAGTGCATAAGAATGTGAGTGTACCATTTTTATTTCTGCTTCTTTTTTAATAAATTCGTTTCAAACGGAGAGCACTAGATTCTGTTTTTTATACTTCTATGTGGAATCATATTGATTTGAGGACATGAAAAAGGATTTATCCTTGGACTACTGCTGTTACGTTGGCTGAGCTCTGTGATTAACCCTTGATGGGAACATGCGTTTTTGACCTGTCTGATATATCAGGGGTCCATTATTTGAGGTGAGAGTCCATCTTGCTCATTGGTGAAGGGATCACATCATCACCTGTTTTGTTGATTGAAGACACACTGCACAAGCGGACTCTTCTTGACAACTTCACTTGTTTGCTTTTTCACTTATAGACTTTTGTGTTATATGCACTTTATTAATTGATTGATTTTTATTTATTTATTTACATTTATATGCGCTGTACTGTTACTTTTTACTTTGCTATGTGGGATTTGGTATTTTGACCTATAGTATTCTAGCTGCATTTTTTTCATTATTCCACTATTTACTTTTATTGTGTTCAGCGCTGATTGATTTTCGATTACAGGAACTGAATGTGTAGCATAAGTGGAAGGCCTTCATGATGGAGTTTGCTGGGTAGGCTGTAGTCAGGCAGTTTAGAATATGGGTTTGCAAAATAAGAGTACAAGGCTTATCTTATTGGATGGCCAAAAGGGAGGGCAGGGAGTGGCTGGGTGTGGCTGCAGGATCCAGCAGAAGGGAGGGGTTGATCGAGGGTCAGCGTGGAAGACACTTGCCCGCACGCCCCCCCTCCCTCCTATAATTTTGCTTTGTGGTTCAATGGGTTGTTTTTTGTATTGTATTTCCTCTAGGTGGCTTATGGGTGCTACATGGTGTTTGATCTCATGGTTTTTGCTGGTGTTGGGAGTTTGTTTTGTTTTAGCAGCATGCAGGTGTCTCAGGTTTTTAAAGGTTGGCATAGTCAAAACAGTACGGGGAGTGAGAGGAGTTTTGCCCATCTCAGTGTGTACCTTCCCTACTAAGTGAAGTCAGTAAGGGGCTATTGGTCATCGGGCTGCATCGGGTGTGAAAACTGGTAATAAATTGTTCCAGTATAACTGTGGCTAGAGGCCGGTATAGTAAAAGTGGTGGTGGATACAGCCAATGCGATAGAGAAAATTTCTTTCATATACCTGAGACATATAAACAGGCAGTTAGATATATTAGGTTTGGAACATTCTTGTTAACGTGGAATGGTATTAAAAGTTATTGTGTTATTTATGGTTGTTAATAAAAAGGTAGCTATGGCCATTTAAATCCAAGATATGTGTTGTCATTATTTAAGTTAAAGAATGGTATGTGGGTAATAGAGGTAATGTCATGGCAGCCAGGTTGGCAGCAATACTTTAGTCATGATTGAATGTACAATATACAGTATCTCACAAAAGTAAGTCTATCCATCACATTTTTGTAACAATTTTTTTATATCTTTTCATGTGACAACACTGAAGAAATTACACTTTGCTACAATGTAAAGTAGTGAGTGTACAGCTTGCATAACAGTGTAAATTTGCTGTCCCCTCAAAATAACTCACACAGCCATTAATGTCTGAACCGCCGGCAGCAAAAGTGAGTACACCGTAAGTGAAAATTTCCAAAGTGGGCCCAATTAGCCAGTTTCCCTCCCCAGTGTCATGTGACTCATTAGTGTTACAAGGTCTCATGTGTGAATGGGGAGCAGATGTGTTCAATTTGGTGTTATCGCTCTCACCCTCTCATACTGGTCACCGGAAGTTCAACATGGCACCTGATGGCAAATTACTCTGAGGATCTGAAAAAAAAGAATTGCTGCTCTACAAAAAGATGGCCTAGGCTATAAGAAGATTGCCAAGACCCTGAAACTGAGCTGCAGCATGGTGGCCAAGACCATACAGTGGTTTAACAGGACAGGTTCCACTCAGAACATTCCTCGCTATGATCGAACAAAGTAGTTGAGTGCACGTGCTCAGTGTCATATCCAGAGGTTGTCTTTGGGAAATAGACATATGAGTGCTGTCAGCATTGCTCCAGGTGTAGAAGGGGTGTCAAACATGTGTGGTGGCAACCAGGGGAGGAGTACATAGACAAGTGTGTCTTGCCTACAGTGAAGCATGGTGGTGGGAGTGTCATGGTCTGGGGCTGCATGAGTGCTGCCAGCACTGGGGAGCTACAGTTCATTGAGGGAACCATGAATGCTGTGACATACTGAAGCAGAGCGTGATCCCCTCCCTTCGGAGACTGGGCCACAGGGCAGCATTCCAACAAAATAAGGACACACCTCCAAGATGACCACTGCCTTGCTAAAGAAGCTGAGGGTAAAGGTGATGGACTGGCCAAGCATGTCTCCGATCCTAAACCCTATTGAGCATCTGTGTGATATCCTCAAACGGAAGGTGGAGGAGCACAAGGTCTCCAACATCAACCAGCTCCATGATGTCATCATGGAAGAATGAAAGAGGGCTCCAGTGGCAACCTGTGAAGCTCTGGCGAACTCCATGCCCAAGAGGGTTAAGGTAGTGCTGGAAAATAATAGTGGCCACACAAAATATTGACACTTTGGGCCCAATTTGGACATTTTTCACTTGGGGTGTACTCATTTTTTTTGCCAGCAGTTTAGACATTAATGGCTGTGCGTTGAGTTATTTTGAGGGGGCTGCAAATTTACACTGTTATACAAGCTGCAAGTTGTACGCTCACTACTTTGTAGCAAAGTGTAATTTCTTCAGATCCGGTTCACACTGAGGCAGCACGACTTGCAGCGCGACTGCCTCAGGCGATCTGGACACGACTGCTGCGGCGACTTGCAAAATGACTTCTGTATAGATATCAATGCAAGTCGCCTCAAGTCGCCCCCAAAGTCGTACAGGAACCATTTTCTAAGTCGGAGCGACTTGGGTCGCTCCAATTAGAACAGTTCCATTGCTAAGTTGCCTGACAAGTCATCCCAGTGTGAACCGACCCTGAGTTGTCACATGAAAAAATATAATAAAATATTTACAAAAAATGTGGGGGGTGTACTCACTTTTGTGAGATACTGTATATGTATAGCTCTGCATAAATTGTCAACACTATATAAATACATGTGATAATAATGTTTTTTTCTCATGGTTTTCTGCCTACACATCCTGTAATATTTTCTATAAAACTGATTTTTTTTCTCCATGTAATATTGATAATATAAAGTGTCATACAATGTACCATTCAGAGCACACGGTGTTGGTTTCTTTCAGCTTTGTGCCTAATAGACATAGAGCACAAAAGTCACACACACAAACCAAATGCAGAAGTCAAAGGCTTCCAGTTCACGATCAGCCCAGCTTTCCAATGGCCTTTTAGCAGGCAGGCCCCCAGGGAATGGCATGGAAGAAGAATGAGCTAGCAGCAAAGACATGGTCTGAGGCAATACACACTGAGCACAAAGCCCTTTGCTATGCACTTTTGTGTCCTAAGCCATTTGGCTCATTACAGCCTTCCGGGCTAAATGACAGGGTGCTCAACAGACATGAGAGCCATGCCAGGTGCTCCCTTTAACCCCATTTGTGTATGACGTGGTAGATTGATCTATTGACTGGCAGATAGGAAAATCATATAATCATACAACACATTAAAAGCTTTGATGTATGTTATCATTTTCCAAGCTGAGACTGCTGTTCAACTCAAGTCTTAACCACCTCAGCCCTGGAAGAATGTACTCCCTTCCTGACCAGAGCACTTTTTGCGATTCGGCACTGCATTGCTTTAACTGACAATTGCACGGTCGTGTGATCTGGCTCCCAAACAAAATTGATGTCCTTTTTTCCCCACAATTAGAGCTTTCTTTTGGTGGTATTTGATCACCCCTGTGTTTTTTATTTTTTGCGCTATAAACACAAAAACTTCAACAATTTTGAAAAAAATAAATTTTTTACATTCTGCTATAATAAATATATGTCCTGGGGAGTGATTCTAACTGTGGGGGGGGGGGGGGGGCGTGGCTGCGTGTGACACGTCACTGATCTCTGCTCCAATCACAGGGAGCAGAGATCAGTGACACTGTCACTAGGCAGAAAGGGTAGATGCTTGTTTACATTAGCTTCTCCCCGTTCTTCCTCTCCGTGAGACGATCGCGGGTATCCCTGCGGTGATCAAGTCCACGGGACCCACGACCCGACTCACGGAGCTTGCCGCATGCGCGCGCCCACTGTCCACCTCTTAAAGGGCAACGTACAGGTATGTTAGTTTGCCTGTATGAGCCCTTCTGCCGACGTATATTAGCGTGAGGCAGTCGGCAAACGGTTAAGACAGAACGGCACTTAATCTGACCACAACAAACCAAATACGCTATTTAACCACTTGACCACTGGGCACTTAAACACCCTTAATAACCAGACCAATTTTCAGCTTTCGGTGCTCTCACATTTTGAATGACAATTACTCATTCATGCAACACTGTACCCATATGAAATTTTTGTCCTTTTTTTCACACAAATGGAGCTTTCTTTTGGTGGTATTTAATCACCGCTCGTTTTTTTATTTTTTGTGCTATAAAAGAAAAAATACTGAAAATTCTGTAAAAAATTTAATTTTTCTTTGTTTCTGTTATAAAATTTTGCAGATTAGTAATTTTTCTTCTAAAATTTTGGCCAAAATTTATACCACTACATATCTTTGGTAAAAATAAGTACAAATTGGTGGATATTATTTGGTCTTTGTGAAAGTTATAGAGTCCACAAGCTATGGTGCCAATATCTGAAAAATATCTGAAAATTGATCACACCTGACAGCCTATCTCATTTCTTGAGACCCTAACATGCCAGAAAAGTACAAATACCCCCCAAATGACCCCTTTTTGGAAAGAAGACATTCCAAGGTATTTAGTAAGAGGCATGATGGGTTTTTTTAAGTTGTTATTTTTCCCACAATTCTTTGCAAAATCAAGAGTTTGTTTCCTTTTTTTTTTCACAAAATTGTCAAATTATCAGGTTATTTCTCACATACAGCATATGCATACCACAAATTACACCCCAAAACACATTCTGCTATTACTCCCGAGTATGGCGATACCACATGTGTGAGACTTTCACACAGCCTGGCCACATACAGAGGCCCAACATGCAGGGAGCACCATCAGGCGTTCTGGAGCACCCAGGCCAATTCTGACATTTCTCTCCTACATGTAAAAATCCTCATTTATTTGCTAGAAAATTGCGTAGAACCCCAAAACATTATATATGTTTTTTTGGGAAAGACCCTAGAAAATACAATGGTGGTCGTTGCAACTTTTTATCTCGCACGGTATTTGCGCAGCAATTTTTCGAACGAGTTTTAAAAAAAAAAAAACAGTTTTGTGCTTAAAAAAAAAAGAAAACAGTAAAGTTAGACCAATGTTTTTGTATAATGTGAAAGTTGAAGTTATGCCAAGTAAATAGATACCTAACATGTCACCCTTCAAAATTGCACACGCTCGTGGAATGGCACCAAACGTCGCTACTTAAAAATTCCCTTAGGCGACGCTTTAAATTTTTTTACTGGTTACAGAGGAGGTCTAGGGCCCAAATTATTGCTCTCACTCTAACGTTCGCATCGATACCTCACATGTGTGGTTTGAACACAGTTTTCATATGTGGGCAGGACTTACATATGCGTTTGCTTCTGCATGCGAGCTCATGGGGACATGGGCGCTTTAAATTTTTTTTTATTATTGTTCATTTTACTTTATTTATTTTAGTATGACATTTCCCCCCCCCCCAAAAAAATTTTTTGATCACTTTTATTCCTATTACAAGGAATGCAAACATCCATTGTAAAAGGAAAATGGCATGACAGGTCCTCTTTACAGTGAGGCTCTAGGCTGGGAAGCCTGAAATAAAAAAAAAAAAAAAGATTCTGGCTTTGATCGTATTGGCGCACTGGATGGCGGCGGGCGCGGGGGGGTGTCCCCTCTCGCCTCCTGTAAGAACGATCAAGCAGTGGAACAGCCACTATGATTGTTCCTATGGTGTAGGGAATCGCCGGCTGAAAAAGCTGATATCTGAATGATGCCTGTAGCTACAGGCATCATTCAGATATCCCCGCACAAAGTCAAGGACATCATATGACGGCCGGCGGGCGGGAAGTGGTTAATTTTTTATTTATTTTTTAACACAAAGTTGTCCATTTATACAATATTTCTAACACATAGCATGTACATAGCAAAAATTACACCCCAAAATAGATTCTCCTACTCCTCCTGAGTACGGCGATACCACATGTGTGAGATTTCCACAGCCTGGCAACATACAGAGGCTGAGTACAGCTAAGCATGGCTGGGTATCACAGAGTATTGCAGGGTATCACCAGGTATGGCTGGGTATTGCAGGGTATCACCGAGTATGGCTGAGTATTGCAGGGTATCAGAGTATGGCTGAGCATGACCGAGTATGGCTGGATATTGCAGGGTATCAGAGTATGGCTGAGCATGGCCGAGTATGGCTGGGTATTTCAGAGTATCACCGAGTATGGCTGGATATTGCAGGGCATCAGAGTATGGCTGAGTATGGCTGGGTATTGCAGGGTATCACAGAGTATGGCTGAGCATGGCCGAGTATGGCTGGGTATTGCAGAGTATCACTGAGTATGGCTGGGTATTGCAGGGTATCACTGAGTATGGCTGGGTATTGCAGGGTATCACCAACTATGGCTGTGTATTGCAGGGTATCACTGAGTATGGCTGGGTATTGCAGAGTATGGCTGGGTATTGCAGGGTATCTCCGAGTATGGCTGAGTATGGCAATTTATGGCAGAGTATTGGCAGGGTATTGCTGGGTATTGCAGATTATTGCTGGGTATTGCAGAATATTGGCAGGGCATTGCTGGGTATTGCAAAGTATTGGCAGGGCATTGCAGAGTATTGGCGGGGCATCGCAGAGTATTGGCAGGGTATTACAGAGTATTGGCAGGGCATTGCTGGGTATTGCAGAGTATTGGCAGGGCATTGCAGAGTATTGGCAGGGCATTGCTGGGAATTGCAGAGTATTGGCAGGGCATTGCTGGGAATTGCAGAGTATTAGCAGGGCATTGCTGAGTATTGCAGAGTATTGGCAGGTCATTGCAGAGTGTTGCAGAGTATTGGCCGGGCATTGCAGAGTATTGCAGAGTATTGGCAGGGCATTGCTGGGTATTGCAGAGTATCGGCAGGGCATTGCTGGGTATTGCAGAGTATTGGCAGGGAATTGAGGGGTTAATTGTCAGTGAGCAGCACTCTGGGCACTGCAGATCCAGTCCACAGCTCTGCTGACACCGAATTCTCCCCCTCCGCTGTACCGATCGGTATAGAGAGAACATCCTAACTCTTGCAATCCCTGCCTTTCAATCTCCAGGCCACTAAGGCCAGTCATGATGATTGCGGATGTAGGATATCTCCTTGTGACAGGAGATGAGGAGTCACCAGCAGAGTAATTAGTGGGCACACACCAGAGAGAATCATGGTCTGCAAGGTCAGTAAGGCAATACTGCAATGACTGTCAAATTCTCTGTCAACAATCTCAGGATTAAACAAATTGGAGGGAAGGCATAGGCCAGTTGCACAACCCAAGGATGGGTCAAGGCGTCCATCCGCTCCATTAATGGATGAGGGGAAATGGCTCACCTTGCAGTTGATTGATGAAGCAAAAAGATCCAGTTGCAGACACCCCCACTCATGGATGATCTGTTTGAACACTTTGGGGCGAAGGGACCATTCACTGGGATCCTTGAATTGTCTGGATAGGCGATCCTGCTTCCAAGTCCTGACAGCCTGGAAGATATATGGCCCTCAAATCTGGGAGATATTGTTGTGCCAAGATCAGTTCCACCTCTCTCAAGAGGGATTGGCTGTGCACCCCACCTTGTCGCTTTATGTAGGACACTGCTGCCGTGTTGTCCAGACAGAGCAGGACTGGATGACCCTGTATGTGAGGCAGCAAGGTGGCCAATGCCATGAATGCTGCTCAAAGTTCCAGAATATTGGAAACTAGACCCTGAGTGGGAATTTTCCTTCTGTTCTGGATCTTGAGTTGTTCACAGGTGGCGCCCCAACCTGCCTCACTGGCATCTGTGTTAACAATGATCCTTGGCTGCAGCCATAATGGACGATGCCGTTTAGTGTTTCTAGTTTCGTCTACCACCAGAGACTCTGGCGCATCTGGCTGGTGATCATGATTGGCTGGGCTAGATGAACTCTTCCACTGCATCAGGAAGCCTTGTTGGAAAACTGAGTTTCCAGTGAGCCCAGGGGATCATCGGGATACATGAAGCCATTGTCCTGAGAAGATTCATGCACTGGGATGCTGACATTGCTGATGTAGCCAATGCCTGAGTTTCTGAAGTGGCAAAGAAACTGTGGCCGCCACAGTATTGAATTGGGCCCCTAGGTAGACCATATTCTGTGTAGGCTCCAGCTGGCTCTGGCAATGCCTGTCCCTCAATGCAAATCTGGTAAGACTGAAGGATCGTGACATGCTGGTAGACATCCTGCAAGTCCATTGAACTCCTCCAGTCTCCTGGTTGAATAACCTAGATTATGGCATGGAGAGACACCATCTTGAGTTTCTATCCGGATAAATTGATTCAGTCTCTTGAGGTCGTTCTGAAGGCTGCCATTTGAACAGCCAATAATGGCCTTGCACCACTGTAGACAGAATCTGCCGTTTTTGGCAGTGGTCTTGCCAGAACTGGGTCACTTTGAGGCGTCTGACTCCAACTGCCTTCTGGGCAGGACTGGTGTTAAAAGGGCTTCTGGATATCTGAGAGAGCCGCAGTGGCCTTAGCTCTCTGCAATCTTACAAAAATTTACTGTGTACCCCTCCAACCCCTTCTGGAGTCCTTGGATGGGCAAAAGCCTCTGAAATCCCAGTATCTGTTTGGCGCTCCTCTGGATGGTTTTCCCTTCTGGCGTCTGGACCTGCGATCTTGGGGCAGAGGACTTAATTTTCCTCCTGTTATCCTGGAGATGGCAGTCAACAGTTTTTTGGCCAAACAGCACCTTCTCATCAAAAGGCAGTTTAGAGCAATTCTTCATGGAGGACGGTTCAGCCGCCCAGGGTTTTATCCACAACGCTCTTTTGGCTGTGACTGAGCTGAGCATGGCTCAGGAGGATGTTTATAGATGCCCCACCTGCGAAGTCCGCCTGAGTGTTTTATCTTATCAAGAGCCTTGATGATTTTTTCTTTTGCCAGCTGGTTTTTGATCGCATACTCCAAGTTCTGCACCAACACTTGCATAGCGCTTGCTGCGGATGTTAAAGCAATGGTGGGCTTACAAGCACCACCTACCATGAGGTAAAACTTTAAGTACATGTCAATGCATCCATCAAGGATATTGCGAAAGGAGGAAGACATCGGAAATGTCACATTCTTTGCCAGTCTGGTGAATGCCGCATCCAACATTGGTGGGTTAGATAAAGAAGCCACATTCTCCTCCGTGAGTGGATACAACTTCTGAAACCTATTGGTTTAGGAGGATTTTCTCTCCCCCTTCTCCCATTCCTCCTGAAACAGGCCTCTTATTTCTGTCATAAGTGGAAAGGTAGCTACCTGTTTCTTTAGGTTCCACCTACGGAACCCAAAGGCTTGTTCACACTTGCAGTAGGCTCTGCTATTGCACTGAAAAGCGATCTGTGCTTAGGTCACTTTTCAGAAGCATTTGATATTATCACGTAGAGGGGACAAGTGTTCCCGCTATTTGATTTTCCGTTATGCGGAGTGTTTCCGCTATGCGAAGAAGCCCCTGCTCCTATTTAGGGGCAATACGCTTTGCACAACGTGACAATCACAGCAGATTCGCATCGCATTTGGGGTGCCCTGAAAGGATAAAGGCACCTAATGCGTGTTGTGCAGCGATTGCCACACAATTTAAAATCAGATTGTATGGTGTGTTCTGGATCCTCTCATTCAATTCCTTTCCATTATTACTTTAATGAATGGTGGTACCATCGCAAAATCAATGCCTGAACCTTCAGGATAATCTGCTGAGGAGGAGCAATATCTTCTCCCTCTGCCTGGAAGGTTGGCTGTAATACTGGGTCTGGGGAATCAGTCCGCCTAATCCGCTGGGCTGTAGTTACCCCTGAAGTGTCTGGTACCCCTCTAGTTAGAGAGTGTTGAATGGCTTGGATTAGACCTGGTGCAGGGCCCACTCTGTTGTTCCTGGTTGTCCGAGATGACCGGAAAATTCTGCCAGGGAGTCATGGACTACTTTCTTGAGCAAGGTTGACACCTGCTGACTCTCATACTTCTGGTCTCTGGCAAGCTGCCTGAAGCAGTTGCTGCAAAGTAGCTTTCCTGGCATAGGGTCATCTCCACAAGACCAACATTTGCCTTT
The DNA here is from genome assembly GCF_037356315.1 of Lithobates pipiens. Classification (NCBI taxonomy): domain Eukaryota; kingdom Metazoa; phylum Chordata; class Amphibia; order Anura; family Ranidae; genus Lithobates; species Lithobates pipiens. Next base: position 174,619,569 of record NW_027507790.1, on the reverse strand, counting down.
TGGGCGTTGAGCGTTGTGCTTTCTCTTAAGCGTACATTTGCACCCTTTGTACTGGGGTCTGCCAGGACTGGAGGAGTCACTTTCTGCCCTGGAAAAATCCCAACAATCCAGAGGGCTTCTGGACTTCCTAGAGCAGTAATGTGAGTGGCCGGCGCTACAATAGACAAGCAGGCACGCTTGTCCGGGCATAACACACTCTTTCCTGTATCTTCTTACTTACCCAAAGTTGGCCCTTACCTGGTATTGCAGTGGTCTTTGTTACGTGGTGTTAGGCTCATGCTGGCGGAAGAACTGAAAGGTGCAAGGGGGACTGCATGGCAACAGAGAGAAATAAGGTAAACGAGAGAGGGAAAAAAATACATATATACCCCCCCTTTTTTTTTGCCAAGGAGAAACAAATTTAAATAAAATAAATCTTTTATTAAAACCCCCATCCCCTAGTAATACACTCTTCCTTGCAATCCCCTCCTTTCTATCCCCATTACTAGAATAGCAAGACTTACCCGTCTTTGACTGTTCCTCAAAATGAGATGCTGTCTATCTGGATGCCTGAATCGCAAAGGCATTCATTACCATTGTCACCAAGAAAGATAGTGAGGGGAAATCCAAAATGTTAAAGTTATCCCAGAACAGATAAGGGGGGATCTTCCAATGGGGATCCCAGTTTCGGGGACAACTGTCTAAGAGGGGAATTCCCTTCACTTTGGAAGATGTCTTCTAACTTCCTGTTGTGCCTTTGGGACAGGAAGGTAAATGGAAATGGTACACAGACAGAAAAATATACCTGCAGGGATTTTATTCCTTCCATGCTCTCTTCAAACAAAAAGCTACATATGGCTACATATACACAAATATATTCCAGGTTCATGGAAACAAAAGTCTTACATTTTGACTAGGTCTGCCGGACTATGGTGGGAGTCCGCCATACTTTTGAAATGAATGGACTTTCCCACACACAGAGGAAAGTCTGTTCATTTTGAACGTGGCTTAAGGTAACCGGGACTAGCGAAGGAAGTCAATGCCTACGGCGGCGAGATTGACACATGGACTTAAAGTGGAAGCCCTACACCGAAAAAACAGCAGTCCATATAAGACCCTTATCTGAGCACGCAGCCCGGCCGGTCAGGAAAGGGGGTGGGGACGAGCGAGCAGCCCCCCTCCTGAGCCATACCAGGCCGCGTGCCCTCAACATGGGGGGGTTCTTTGGGGAAGGGGGCTACGCGGCCCCCCCACCCCAAAGCACCTTGACCCCATGTTGATGAGGACAAGGACCTCTTCCCGAAAACCCTGGCCACTGGTTGTTGGGGTCTGCGGACGAGGGGCTTATCGGAATCTGGGAGCCCCCTTTAATAAGGGGGCCCCAGATACTGTCCCCCCACCCTATGTGAATGAGTATGGGGTACAATGTACCCCTACCCATTCACCTGGTAAAAAAAAATGTAAAAAAAAACACCACACAAGGGTTTAAAATAATTTATTGCACAGCTCCGGGGTCTTCTTCCATCTTGGGGGGTCTTCTCGCTGGACTCCTCCGCTATCTTCTGCTATCTCTTTTACTAACGGAGGAGCCCAGCTTTCTTCTTCATCGCCCCCCCGGGGGTCTTCTTCCAACTTCGGGGGTCTTTCAAAAGTACGGCGGACTAGCACACACACGGCCAGATTATCCGCCAGACTCGCAGTCAAAACTACTTTCTAAGTCCGACGGACTTTTGGGGAAAAAAAATCCGCCGGATCCCACACACGGGCGGATAGTCTGATCGTGTGTACGTGGCATTACTTTGTCTGGCACAGATATGGCATAGCAATGGATCAAATCACCCCTAATAACCCTATTTTCTTACTCTTTTTTTTATTTTTAAATTCCCTATTTTTTGTTTTGATGCACCTGGAATGTATTTACCTTATTAAAGTTAAAAGCTTAGTTGTGCTTTTACATACCTGTATGCATCAAAAAATGGACCTGATCTTTTAGGCCAATGCACTGCACAGTGTACTACCACTACTGGCAAAGACATACACATACAGTACATGAACATGCAGAAAAATCACACATATTAAAAGTTTAGGTGTGAATGGGCCTTAACTGATAATCATTTGCTTATTACATAGCTCCCAACTGTCCCTGATTACGAGCAATGTCTTTCTGTCCTCTTTCATCCTCATTTGTCACTCGTTTTGGTCTGATCTATATGATTGTACATAAAAAGCACTTTTTACCTTTCAAAAAGTGTCTCCCAGTGCTAAACCTTTCATCAAATTTCTAAATTTCTGCATTGGTAAAATTAAAAAGCTAATATAAAGGAATAGTAGTGGTAAAAAAAAAAAAAAAAAAAGCACTTGTAAGTTTAAATAATATATTTTTTAAAATAATTCTCCTTTAAAGAGGCTTGGCAGGGGTGTGGGCCCTATGCCTGCATATTTTTGCTGATAGGTGTGCCTTGTTCCCATCTCAAAAAGTTGGGAGGTATGGCTTATAGTGATGGACGAACTTCCGACGGGACGTTTCGCGAACGCGAAACGCGAACGGACACAAACGTTCGCGAAAACGACCGTTCGCCGCGGGCTCCATTGACTTCAATGGGAGGCGAATTTCGCAAACCTTTAGGTCGAATTTGCGGCCACGGGGTAATTATTAGGGGGTAGCACGTAGTCCCACCACCTGGACAATAGCATAATACATGTATGAGGTGAATTTGGGATCGATAACTACAAGCATTTTTTTTTTATTTGGGAAATTGTTCTGACAATTCAGGACTATGGAGCTAATGAAGGCAATGGAGGAGAGGGAAGGTCAGGGACCAGGGTAGGCAAACAAGAGGGTGCAGGAGATACAGAGCACTGACAGCAGCACCGTAATACAGAGCACTGACATCAGCACCGTGACATACAGCGCTGACAGCAGCTCCGTGACATACAGCGCTGACAGCAGCTCCGTGACATACAGCGCTGACAGCAGCTCCGTGACATACAGCGCTGACAGCAGCTCCGTGACATACAGCGCTGACAGCAGCTCCGTGACATACAGCGCTGACAGCAGCACCGTGACATACAGCGCTGACAGCAGCTCCGTGACATACAGCGCTGACAGCAGCTCCGTGACATACAGCGCTGACAGCAGCTCCGTGACATACAGCACTGACAGCAGCTCCGTGACATACAGCGCTGACAGCAGCTCCGTGACATACAGCGCTGACAGCAGCACCGTGACATACAGCGCTGACAGCAGCTCCGTGACATACAGCGCTGACAGCAGCTCCGTGACATACAGCGCTGACAGCAGCTCCGTGACATACAGCGCTGACAGCAGCTCCGTGACATACAGCGCTGACAGCAGCTCCGTGACATACAGCGCTGACAGCAGCACCGTGACATACAGCGCTGACAGCAGCTCCGTGACATACAGCGCTGACAGCAGCTCCGTGACATACAGCGCTGACAGCAGCTCCGTGACATACAGCACTGACAGCAGCTCCGTGACATACAGCGCTGACAGCAGCTCCGTGACATACAGCGCTGACAGCAGCACCGTGACATACAGCGCTGACAGCAGCTCCGTGACATACAGCGCTGACAGCAGCTCCGTGACATACAGCGCTGACAGCAGCTCCGTGACATACAGCGCTGACAGCAGCTCCGTGACATACAGCGCTGACAGCAGCTCCGTGACATACAGCGCTGACAGCAGCTCCGTGACATACAGCGCTGACAGCAGCTCCGTGACATACAGCGCTGACAGCAGCACCGTGACATACAGCGCTGACAGCAGCTCCGTGACATACAGCGCTGACAGCAGCTCCGTGACATACAGCGCTGACAGCAGCTCCGTGACATACAGCGCTGACAGCAGCTCCGTGACATACAGCGCTGACAGCAGCTCCGTGACATACAGCGCTGACAGCAGCTCCGTGACATACAGCGCTGACAGCAGCTCCGTGACATACAGCGCTGACATCAGCACCGTGACATACAGCGCTGACAGCAGCTCCGTGACATACAGCGCTGACAGCAGCTCCGTGACATACAGCGCTGACAGCAGCTCCGTGACATACAGCGCTGACAGCAGCTCCGTGACATACAGCGCTGACAGCAGCTCCGTGACATACAGCGCTGACAGCAGCACCGTGACATACAGCGCTGACAGCAGCTCCGTGACATACAGCGCTGACAGCAGCTCCGTGACATACAGCGCTGACAGCAGCTCCGTGACATACAGCACTGACAGCAGCTCCGTGACATACAGCGCTGACAGCAGCTCCGTGACATACAGCGCTGACAGCAGCACCGTGACATACAGCGCTGACAGCAGCTCCGTGACATACAGCGCTGACAGCAGCTCCGTGACATACAGCGCTGACAGCAGCTCCGTGACATACAGCGCTGACAGCAGCTCCGTGACATACAGCGCTGACAGCAGCTCCGTGACATACAGCGCTGACAGCAGCTCCGTGACATACAGCGCTGACAGCAGCTCCGTGACATACAGCGCTGACAGCAGCTCCGTGACATACAGCGCTGACAGCAGCTCCGTGACATACAGCGCTGACAGCAGCTCCGTGACATACAGCGCTGACAGCAGCTCCGTGACATACAGCGCTGACAGCAGCTCCGTGACATACAGCGCTGACATCAGCACCGTGACATACAGCGCTGACAGCAGCTCCGTGACATACAGCGCTGACAGCAGCTCCGTGACATACAGCGCTGACAGCAGCTCCGTGACATACAGCGCTGACAGCAGCTCCGTGACATACAGCGCTGACAGCAGCTCCGTGACATACAGCGCTGACAGCAGCACCGTGACATACAGCGCTGACAGCAGCTCCGTGACATACAGCGCTGACAGCAGCTCCGTGACATACAGCGCTGACAGCAGCTCCGTGACATACAGCACTGACAGCAGCTCCGTGACATACAGCGCTGACAGCAGCTCCGTGACATACAGCGCTGACAGCAGCACCGTGACATACAGCGCTGACAGCAGCTCCGTGACATACAGCGCTGACAGCAGCTCCGTGACATACAGCGCTGACAGCAGCTCCGTGACATACAGCGCTGACAGCAGCTCCGTGACATACAGCGCTGACAGCAGCTCCGTGACATACAGCGCTGACAGCAGCTCCGTGACATACAGCGCTGACAGCAGCTCCGTGACATACAGCGCTGACAGCAGCTCCGTGACATACAGCGCTGACAGCAGCTCCGTGACATACAGCGCTGACAGCAGCTCCGTGACATACAGCGCTGACAGCAGCTCCGTGACATACAGCGCTGACAGCAGCTCCGTGACATACAGCGCTGACAGCAGCTCCGTGACATACAGCGCTGACAGCAGCTCCGTGACATACAGCGCTGACAGCAGCTCCGTGACATACAGCGCTGACAGCAGCACCGTAAGCAGCCCCAGGAGGAAGTCAGCACAGCACAGGGATGGTGTGATCCCCTCATAATAAGAACCCCCAGGAGGAAGTCAGCACAGCACAGGGATGGTGGGAGCCCCTCATAATAAGAACACCCAGGAGGAAGTCAGCACAGCACAGGGATGGTGGGAACCCCTCATAATAAGCAGCCCCAGTAGAAATATGACACCGCTCAACCTCTTCAAAGAGGAGGGTAGGGGCATATAGTACGGTGTGCTTTTTTGGGTCAGGGAAGTGAGCCAAATGAATTAAGAAGGTCTGTGTGCTTGATTCCAAAAATTGTTTATAGACATATACATGGTCTACTGATCACATGTGTTGAATTCCTCCGAGATCCATGCCTCATTCATTTTTAGAAATGTGAGGTAGTTAACACTGTGGTGAGCTAGGCGAGTACGCTTATCGGTCACAATCCCCCCTGCTGCGCTGAACGTCCTTTCGGACAGGACACTGGATGAGGGGCAAGCCAACAGTTCGATTGCAAATTGGGCAAGCTCTGGCCAGAGGTCAAGCCTGCCCACCCAGTAGTCTAGGGGTTCATCACTCCTCAGAGCGTCCACATCGGCCGTTAACCCAATGTAGTCGGACACCTGACGGTCTAGGCGTTCCCTGATGCTGGATCCGGATGACACCTGTCGATGGGTCGGCTGAAAGAATGACCTCATATCCGAAGTCACCAACACATCTTCAAACCGGCCTCTTCTTGCAGGCGCTGTTGGATTGGTACCCGCAAATCCTTCTCTGGGAGTGGGAATTGCTCCTCTGCCAGCGCACGCAAAAGCAGAATGCAGCATTTCTCGAAGCAAGGCCTGGAAGTGCTGCATTCTGACAGCCCTCTGCGACGGCGGTAACATTTCCGCCATTTTGTGTTTGTACCGGGGGTCTAAGTACGTTGCCACCCAGTACTGGTCCTTGACCCTCATGCTTTTTATACGGGGGTCCCTATTAAAACACTGGAGCATGAAGGCCCCCATTTGCACTAAAGTGGAAGCGGTGTGGTGGCCTGGCTCCTGCTCATCATCCAGGATAATGTCGTCCTCTTCATTCTCCTCTCCCCATCCTCGCACAACAGGGATCCCAGAAAGGTTTAAAGCATGCTCTTCTTGCTCCTGCTCATCCGCCCCGGCACCATCCTCCTCTGACTCCTCATCAGACTCCTGTTGTTGACTTGTCTCAGATAGAGTAGCCCCCCCTGGGAATTCATCCAGCATTGCGACTTCCTCATCTTCCCGCTCCTGCTCCTCCACAGCCTGATCAATGACACGACGCAATGCACGCTCCAGAAAGAAGGCATAAGGTACCATGTCACTGATGGCGCCATGGCTGCGACTGACCAGTTTGGTGATCTCCTCAAATGGCCGCAGAAGTCTGCATGTGTCGCGCATGAGCAGCCACTGGCGCGGTGAAAAAAAACCCAGCTCCCCAGAACCGTTTCTTTCGCAGAGTTCATACAGGTAGACGTTAACTGCACGTTTCTGCTGGAGCAGCCTATCAAGCATATAGAAGGTTGAGTTCCATCGCGTCGGGCAATCGCAAATAAGACGTCTGACCGGCAGATGGTGTCGCCGCTGAATGTCAGCAAGGCGAGCCATGGCCGTGTAAGATCTTCTGAAATGGGCCGAGATTTTCCTTGCCTGCCGCAAGATGTCCTGGACCCCAGGGTATTTGACAAGGAATCGCTGCACGACCAAGTTTAAGACGTGTGCCATGCACGGCACGTGCGTGATTTTGCCCTGTTTCAATGCGCTAAGCAGATTGGCACCGTTGTCACACACCACTTTACCAACTGTCAAATTGAGCGGTGTTAGCCACTCATCTGCCTGTGAACGCAAAGCTGAAAGGAGTGCCGGGCCAGTGTGGCTCTTTGCTTCCAGGCACAACAGACGCAGCACGGCATGGCAACGTCTCACCTGGCATGTGGAATAGGTTCTGGGGAGCTTGGGCGGTGCAGTGGAAGAGACGCTAGCAGCGGAAAAGGAGGAGGCAGCTGAGGAGGAGAGGGAGGAGGATGGAGTAGGAGGAGGAGAAGAAGAGTCAGGCCTGCATGCAATCCGTGGCGGTAAAACCAAATCTACACGGGTGCCACGGGTTACATGCTTGACGGCCGTCAGAAGGTTCACCCAGTGGGCAGTAAAACTGATATACCTTCCCTGCCCGTGTTTGCTAGACCACGTGTCTGTGGTCAGATGTATCTTGGCACCGACACTGTGTGCCAGAGATACATTCACTTGCCGCTGAACATGGCCATATAGCTCTGGGATGCCCTTCTCTGAGAAATACTTCCTTCCTGGGACCTTCCATTGTGGTGTTCCAATGGCCACAAATTTGCGAAAGGCCTCCGAGTCCACCAGTTTATATGGCAGTAGTTGGCGGGCTATGAGTTCTGACAAGCCAGCCGCCAACCGTTGGGCAAGAGGGTTATCCGGCGTCATCATTTTTTTACGCTCAAACATTAGGCCCACGGAAGCCTGCCTTTTTGCAGAAAAATGTGAGCTTGGCGTGATGGAAGGTGGAGTGGAGGACAATTGTGAGGAGAGAGGAGAAGGAGAAGTAGAAGACGAGGCTGGACGGTGAGAGCCTGCAGTGTGGCTTTGTGTGTTCCGTTGCTCCCACTGGGCTCGGTGATGGCTGCTCATGTGCCTTCTTAAGGCGGTCGTCCCTAGGTGAGTATTGGGCTTACCGCGACTAACGCGTTGACTGCAAAGATTGCAGATGGCAACGCTATTGTCAGCAGCGGACACGTTAAAAAAAGCCCACACTGCGGAGCCATGTGCCGGTGTCCTGGGAGCGCCAGATGTGACCGTACATGGTCGATGACTCGCTCCTGATACATTTGCAGTCTGCTTTGTCCCTGCTGTGCAATGTAAGTCATTGCTGCTTCTCCTCCCTATCTGCTGGTCCATATCTCCCTCTGAACTCCCCTCCTCTTCCTCTCTTGTGGGCACCCACGTGACATCACTAGACACGTCATCATCAACGTCACCTTCCCCACCGCTATAAGTAGAGTAGGCAGCAACACCGGGGACCAACCTCCTCCTTGGGCTGATCTGGGTACTGGCGTCAGACTGCTGAGTAGCGCTTGTTGCTACCTCCTCTTCCTGATCCAATACCAAGAGTGGCTGCGCATCAGAAATGTCCTCTTGATATGGATCGGAAAATAATTCCAGTGACTCAAGCGGAAGGTATGTGGTGGTGGTGGTGGTGGTCGTGTTGTTGGTGGTAGTGTCTTTGGGGGTGCACATAGCAGAGAGTGAAGAAGAGGGTGCAGATCGAGAGGATGAGGAGGGTGCAGAAGAGTAAGGCTGAGCGAGCCACTCAACCAAGTCTGGTGCATCCTTTAAAGTAATTGAACGCACCTTCTGCAACTTCCCACTTTGGCTCAAGCCTGTTGCTCCTGCCCTACCCCTACCACCCCTGCGGAAGGGCCTGCCTCTTCCTCTGCATGTCATTTTTTAAATGACCCTGTGACAAAACTCTTAGTCCCTATACCGCTGAAGGACTGCTGCAGTATAGGTGAGCGGTCAGCAGTGGTGCACGTCAACCCTATCTATTGTGGACCTATAGCGGTCCTTACAGAACAGCAGACTGTACCGCACTCAAGCCTATGTACCGTAGCACCCTATACCAAGTTACCAGTCCTTATAAGAACTTTTGTGGACCAAGCAGGTTGTGTATTAGTGTTTAGCAGACTGTACGTCAGTCCCTATACCGCTGAAGGACTGCTGCAGTATAGGGCAGCGGTCAGCAGTGGTGCACGTCAACCCTATCTATTGTGGACCGATAGCGGTCCTTACAGAACAGCAGACTGTACCGCACTCAAGCCTATGTACCGTAGCACCCTATACCAAGTTACCAGTCCTTATAAGAACTTTTGTGGACCAAGCAGGTTGTGTATTAGTGTTTAGCAGACTGTACGTCAGTCCCTATACCGCTGAAGGACTGCTGCAGTATAGGGCAGCGGTCAGCAGTGGTGCACGTCAACCCTATCTATTGTGGACCGATAGCGGTCCTTACAGAACAGCAGACTGTACCGCACTCAAGCCTATGTACCGTAGCACCCTATACCAAGTTACCAGTCCTTATAAGAACTTTTGTGGAACAAGCAGGTTGTGTGTTAGTGATTAGCAGACTGTACGTCAGTCCCTATACCAATGAAGGACTGCTGCAGTATAGGGCAGCGGTCAGCAGTAGTGCACGGCAACCCTATGTATTGTGGACCGATAGCGGTCCTTACAGAACAGCAGACTGTACTGCACTCAGGCCTATGTACCGTAGCACCCTATACCAAGTTACCAGTCCTTATAAGAACTTTTGTGGACCAAGCAGGTTGTGTGTTAGTGTTTAGCAGACTGTGCGTCAGTCCCTATACCGCTGAAGGACTGCTGCAGTATAGGGCAGCGGTCAGCAGTAGTGCACGGCAACCCTATGTATTGTGGACCGATAGCGGTCCTTACAGAACAGCAGACTGTAACGCACTCAGGCCTATGTACCGTAGCACCCTATACCAAGTTACCAGTCCTTATAAGAACTTTTGTGGACCAAGCAGGTTGTGTGTTAGTGATTAGCAGACTGTACGTCAGTCCCTATACCAATGAAGGACTGCTGCAGTATAGGGCAGCGGTCAGCAGTGGTGCACGTCAACCCTATGTATTGTGGACCGATAGCGGTCCTTACAGAACAGCAGACTGTAACGCACTCAGGCCTATGTACCGTAGCACCCTATACCAAGTTACCAGTCCTTATAAGAACTTTTGTGGACCAAGCAGGTTGTGTGTTAGTGATTAGCAGACTGTACGTCAGTCCCTATACCAATGAAGGACTGCTGCAGTATAGGGCAGCGGTCAGCAGTAGTGCACGGCAACCCTATGTATTGTGGACCGATAGCGGTCCTTACAGAACAGCAGACTGTACTGCACTCAGGCCTATGTACCGTAGCACCCTATACCAAGTTACCAGTCCTTATAAAAACTTTTGTGGACCAAGCAGGTTGTGTGTTAGTGTTTAGCAGACTGTGCGTCAGTCCCTATACCGCTGAAGGACTGCTGCAGTATAGGGCAGCGGTCAGCAGTAGTGCACGGCAACCCTATGTATTGTGGACCGATAGCGGTCCTTACAGAACAGCAGACTGTAACGCACTCAGGCCTATGTACCGTAGCACCCTATACCAAGTTACCAGTCCTTATAAGAACTTTTGTGGACCAAGCAGGTTGTGTGTTAGTGATTAGCAGACTGTACGTCAGTCCCTATACCAATGAAGGACTGCTGCAGTATAGGGCAGCGGTCAGCAGTAGTGCACGGCAACCCTATGTATTGTGGACCGATAGCGGTCCTTACAGAACAGCAGACTGTACCGCACCCAAGCCTATGTACCGTAGCACCCTAGACAGACCAAGTTACCAGTCCTGATAAAGAGCTTTGTGGAACAAGTGAGTTGTGAATGATTAGCAGACTGCAGCAGAAGGGCAGCAGTCAAGTATAATATTCTTTCTATATTTGGAAGAAAGAATATTATACGTGTACAAGCCTATTACCGTACCACTGATACCAGTCCTGAAAAGAACCTTTGTGGAACTAATAGTAACAGCAAGTCTTTAAAATTATCCTCACTGCCTGACACACTGCTTCCTGCCTGTCCCTATACAAATTGGCAAAAAAGAGTAGGCTGGAACGATTAGCTGGAACAGCTCTTTTGTGGACCTGATAGTAACAGCTAATGATGATGATGATGATGATGATGAAGAAAGACTAATCTGGCTGAGCTGTCCCTAAAATAGCAGCATACAGCGCTCTGTCCCTTTATCTAAACTGACAAAAGAAACTCAGGCTGCTGACCTAACACCTATACCAGTCCTGAAAAGAACTTTTGTGTACCAAATAGCTAGCGTTTTCTCTGTCCCTACTCCACACAGGATCCTTTCCCTACAGTGACAGAAGAAAGAATGTAAAATGGCCACCGGATCGGGTGTATTTATAGGTTAGGGGGAATGTCCAAGTGTCCATGAGCTGTCATGTCTCAATTGGTTGTCCTGTAACACATGATAAACGTGTCACGAAAGGTTAAAGTTCTTGTATACATTAAACACGTAAGTCCGCCGGGGCGAACGACGGAAAAAGGCGTTCGAACCCGCGGACGGCGAAAGTCGGAAATTCGCCGCGAAACGACCGCCGGGCGAACCGTTCGGCCATCACTAATGGCTTATTATATAGTACAGTTGTCTGGCTCTGCATATTTAAAAAAAAGGGATAATTCTCAGTAAACTTAGTATAATTTCACATTATGTGATTTTCTTTTCCTGAGGGCTGCGAGATTCCACAGTACATATACTGAATATATAATTCTCTTCCGTTCCAAACAGCCATAATAAACCTACATAGCTTAAACTAAACAGTATCTACATCTTCCATGATTTGTGTATTCTTCTCTGTATATTGCCTCCTTCACTATTATTTGGCTCATACATCCTGTATCAGCTTCCTGTTCCACATCCTCCCAGAATCCATTATATATATGGAGCAGCTATTTCAACTATGTGCTGGCTGCCCTTAGGAGCATTTCTTCTATTTAGACTAATTAGATCACACTGACCCAAATCAGTTTTGCTTAAGGGAAAATAATTGCATTTTAGCATTCTATAATTACATCTAATCTTAACACAAACAAACACAGTAGGAAGAGACAATTTTTTTTTCCTTTAAAATGTATCAAACTGTTGCATAATGCTATCTATGGGTACAAACCAAATCATAAGATGAAGAAACTGTATTTCTTTTTCTTACATAGCTAAAAGGACAAAGCAAAATGATTGCACAGTGGAAAATGAAGAATATATTATCGGAGTAAATCTGGTTATTTGAACTTTAGTTTACATAGCTAGAGTAAAGTTCACTTGCGTGAACATATAAGGTGCCAAGCTAGCCTATCACAGGACATTTAAATGCAGTCTCATTGTTCTGTATTATTATCATTATTATTTCAGGTACTTATATAGCGCCGTCAATTTACACAGCGCTTTACATATACATTGTACATTCACATTAGTCCTTACCATCAAGGAGCTTACAATCTAAGGTCCCTAACTCACATTCATATACTAGGGCCAATTTAGACAGAAGCCAATTAACCTACCAGCATTAGGGATGAGCCAAACACCCCCCTATTCGGTTCGCACCAGAACCTGCGAACTTTAGAACCCTGTTAAAGTCTATGGGACTCGAATGTTTGAAATCAAAAGTGCTAATTTTAAAGCCTAATATGCAAGTTATTGTCCTAAAAAGGGTTTGGGGACCCGGGTCCTGCCCCATGGGACATGTATCAATACAAAAAAAAGTTTTAAAAACTGTAGTTTCTTCGGGAGCAGTGATTTTAATGATGCCTATAGTGAAAAAAAAGTGAAATATTCCTTTAAATATCATACCTGGGGGGTGTCTAACACTGTCTATAGTATGCCTGTAAAGTGGTGCATGTTTCCCGTGCTTAGAACAGTCCCTGCACAAAATGAAATTTTTAAAGGAATAAAAGTCATTTAAAACTGCTTGCGGCTTTGATGTAATGTCTGGTCCAGGCAATATGAATTTAAATCAGTGAGACAAACAGCATGGGTACCCCCCCCCCCCCCCCAGTCCATTACCAGGCCCTTTGGGTATTGTATGGATATTAAGGGGAACCCCGCACCCAAATTAAAAAAAGTAAAGGCGTGAGGCCCCCAGGCTCTATATATTCTGAACAGCAGTATACAGGCGGTGCAAACAAGACAGGGACTGTAGGTTTGTTATTAAGTAGAATATGTTTGTAATTTTGAACTGGTACATTTTTAAAGTGTAGCTCCAGCCAAAAAATCTATTTTTAAGCTTTTTGGAAAACATAGGGAAGGGTTATCACCTGTTAAACAGGGGCTGAAAAACTGGGCCTTAGGCACTGGTGCCACAACACTGCAACCCCTCACAGATACTCTAGTTGGAGTGCAGGAATGAGCCCTGCTGCAAAGTATTACATTCAAAATTGTAATTACACGCCACTGTTAAACAGGGGCTGAAAAATTGGGCCTTAGACACTGGTGCTGGTGCCACAACACTGCAACCCCTCACAGATATTGTAGTTGAGTGCAGCAATGAACCCTCCTGCAAAATATTGCATCAAAAATTTGAATTACATGCCCCTATTAAACAGGTGCTGAAAAATTGGTCCTTAGCCACTGGTGGCGGCGCCCAGAACTAAAAATGTTCTTCCAAGCTATTGGCATGATCATTGATGAGGAAGAGGATAGTCACTCAGCATAACAGGATAGTCACTCAGCATAGGCAGTCTTGAAGGGATCTGACATTTAAAAAAAAATATTCGGTTACATCAGCATCAGGTGCTTGGTAGCTGGTTGTGATCCAAGACTGATTAATTTTTTTGAAGGTCAGTCAATCAACTGAGTCGGTGGACAGGCGCACCCTGTGATCAGTTACAAAGCCTCCAGCAGCACTGAATGTGCATTCCAAAACAACGCTGGATGCAGGACAGGCCAGTAGCTCAATTGCATACTGCGCAAGCTCTAGCCAGTGATCCATCCTCAAGACCCAGTAACCCAGAGGATTTTCGGTGGGAAAGGTGTCCAAGTCTGATCTTGCCCCTAGGTATTCCTGCACCATGTAAATCAGACGCTGGCGATGGTTGCAGGAACCGATCATTCCTTGGGGCTGCGGACTAAAAAATGTCTGAATGCATTGGCCAGACGGCCACCTTCTCCACTGCTCCTTCTGTGACTGACCAAAGCTTCAGCAACACGTTGTCCAGAACCAGGAATTTGTAACCTCCCAGTCTCTGAAAACGCATTGCACAGACCTTTCTGCAAGGCCTTCCGAAGATGTTTCATCCTCTGCTCCCTCTGCGATGGCAAGATAAGGTCCACAACCTTACCCTTGTAACATGGATCAAGGAGGGTTGCCAGCCAGTAATGATCCCTCTCCTTTATCCGACAAATACGAGGATCCTTCCGCGGGACTTTGCAGGATCAGGGAGGCAATGCAGCATAAGTTAGCTGAGGCATTTGGTCCGGGGTCCTCTGGGTCACTAAGAACGACATGATCCGCAGCCACCTCCTCCCAGCCACGTACAAGTCCATGGGTTTCTTGGGACTGTAAATGATCCCTTAAAGACTGCTGCTGATGCTGAGTTCTAGGCTCCACCTCCATGCAGACGCAATCCTCCTCCTCCTCCTCCTCATCCTCCTCCTCCTCTTCCTGTGTGATTGGCAGGCCAGCAGGAACACTGTCTGGATAAAGGGGGCCTTGAGAGGTAAGGAAGTCCTCCTCTTCCTGCCTCTGTTCTGCCTCAAGTGCCCTGCCCATCATTTCACACAGCATGTGCTCCAACAGGTGGACAAGAGGGACAGTGTCACTGATGCATGCACTGTCACTGCTCACCATCCTTGTCGCCTCCTTAAATGGTGACAGTGAATGCATTCCTGATCATGCCCCACTGGCGTGGTGAAAGAAAAACGAGCTCCCCTGACCCTGTCCTGGTGCCATAGTCGCACAGGTACTCATTGATGGCCCTCTGCTGCGTGTGCAGCCACAGGGCACATGGGTCAGTTGTCCCTGTTGGAGGGGGGAGAGGAGGTTGGTGCCATTGTCGCAAACCACCATTCCTGGCTTAAGCTGGCGTGGCATCAACCACCTATGAGCCTGCCCCTGCAGAGCTGACAGAATCTCTGCCCCAGTGTGGCTCCTGTCCCCCAAGCACATCAGCTCAAGCACAGCATGGCATCTTTTTGCCTGCGTACTTGCGTAGCCCCTTGAACGCCTATGGAGCACCGCTTGTTCCGAGGACAAAGCACAGGAAGGAAGGCTATGGAGGAAGCAGAAGAGGAGGAGGTGGAGGAGAGAGGTGTGTCAGAATCACCAGTAGTAGCATTTTGGAGGCATGGTGGCGGAACAACCTCCAACACTACTGCACCTTGTCCTGCATCCTTCCCAGCTGTCAGCAGAGTCACCCAATGCGCCGTGAAAGATAGGTAACATCCCTACCCATGCCTGCTGAACCATGAGTCAATGGTAATATGCACCTTACCGCTGACCGCCCTGTCCAGCGAGGCCAAGACATTGCCTTCCACATGCCGGTAGAGAGCCGGAATCGCCTTCCGTGAGAAAAAGTGACGTTTCGGAACACTGTAACTGAAGCTAACTGACTCGCCTGCCTACTCTATTTAACTCAAATGAAATGACACTGTCTCTCTCTCTCTCTCTATCTGTCTTTAACCACTGCCGCAACACACTACACAAGGCCGCCACGCAGTCGGCCTTATATAGTGTGGGGCGTGTACTATACCCTCTGAGACATAATTGCCCAAAGCCACCCTTGCTTTGGCCAATCACAGCTCTCTGTTTTTTCTGCGCTGTGATTGGCCAAACCATGTGGGTCATAGTGCATGCTTGGCCAATCAGCAGCCAGCAATGCAATGCAATGCCGCAGTGAATTATGGGCCATAACGAACGGCCCATAATGTTCAGAATTCGGCGAACAGCTGAACAGATGATGTTCAAGGCAAACATGGGCTTGACTCGAACATGAAGGTCATCCCTAACCAGCATGTCTTTGGAGTGTGGGAGGAAACCAGAGTACCCGGAGAAAACCCACACAGGCACAGGGAGAACATGCAAACTCCAGGCAGGTAGTGTCGTGGTTGGGATTCAAACCACTGACCCTTTTTACTGCTAAGCAAGAGTGCTACCCACTACACCACCATTATTTATTACAGGTACTTATACAGTGCCATCAATTTATGCAGTTATTTACATATACAATGTATATATACATATACATTGTACATTCACATCATTATTGTTATGGACTTTCGAAGAGCAAGTCCAAATATCAAGAGAATCCAAAAAAACAGAAGCTTTATTAAAGCCCAAGGGCAGCTTAACACTTGACCTCCAGAAGATTGAGGCTCGGTTCACATTGGTTCGTTGCGGGAAACCCTGCGATTCCTGTGTGGGCTCCCACATCGCACTTGAATCGCAGGCGGGTCACAATAACATCTGTGACTCGCTGCGGGGGTCAGTGTAAAGTTAACCTCCCTGGCGGTACGATTATTTCGGATTTTAGGTGCTAAAAGCGGTACCATTATTTTGCATGAAAATTTGGCGTTTTATATTGTAGTCCTGCAATTCTTAGGAATAACTCTCTTAAATCTGTCCAAACCAGAGTCTAGCAGACATCCCGGGTATAATAAAGTTTGAAAAATGAAATCATAAATTATAATATAAGAAATAATTATAAATAATTGTACCAAATAATAATATAACAATAATAAAAATTATTCAATAATGTAATCAAATCAAAAACATTGAAATTTGCTCAGTTGCAGAATTGTCACTGTCATTACTTTTCAGTATTTGATGACGGATCTCCCCACAAATCGCTATCGCTCAATTCTGCGAGTGATTCCAATTTATTATCGCTGTTTTCTAGCTGCTCTAATATCATTTTTGATGTAAAGTGACAGTTTGGTTGCTATGGGCAATCTCCAGTTTCCAGGCATAAAGAACAGTTTTTATTATATAAAACTGCATGCAGGACACTGGGCAGACCACTAGGGACAATGGGGATGTGAAATATTTACATACAGCAATGTAATCTGTAAGATTACATTATACTGTATGTTTACTGTTTGTTTCACTTTTTGAATTTGGCGCCGATCTCCGTGCCCGTGCGTCGCAACGCTCGCAGGGCACGGAGATCGGCGATGTAATGCATCGAGCGAGACACGGCTCGCTCGTACAGCGGGGAGACAACGCTGGATCCGAGGGAGAAGGTAAGTAATCCTCCTCCTGGATCCAGCGATGCAGTCCCGAGTCTGACTCGGGGATACCGCTCTTGGTATAAAAAATCCACCCCGAGTCAGACTCGGGAATACCGTCAGGGGGGTTAATGACAGCCCCAGATCAGTGCGAACTGTGAAATGGTACAGTAATCTCATTGCAGGGGTGTGAACACCCATGGGATTTGATTCAAGTGCGAACCAAAAAAAGGGGTCCTGCACCATTCATATGAATACGATGCAATTTCAGCCATTCAGTTTGTTTTTCTGAATTAACATCGCACAGACAATGTTATATGCACAGCAATGAGGAATGAATCACATGCGATGTCTGGCAATGCACTAGTGGGAACCCAACCTTACTGTATCCCCTTTCATAGCCAGGCCATTTTTTGCGATATGGCACTGCATTATTTTAACTAACACATGCATGGTTGTGCAACACTGTACCCAAATAAAAATTTTTTCTTTTTTTTTTCCTGACAAATAGAGCTTTCTTTTGGTGGTATTTGATCACCTCTGCGGTTTTTATTTTTTTGTGCTATAAACAAAAAAGGAAACTTTTGAAAAAAAAAACAATCTTTTGTATTTTTACTAGTAATGATCAGTGAAATATAGCAGGACAGGGATATTGCGGTGGACATTTGGACACTAACTGAAACTTTTGACACTTTGTGGGAACCAGTGACACAAATACAGTGATCAGTTCTAAAAATATGCACTGCCACTGTACTAATGACACTGGCTGGGAAGGGGTTAACATCAGGGGCGATCAAAGGGTTAACTGTGTGCTTAACCAGTTTTACTACACTGTGGGAGATGCTTTTAGTAAGGGAAGACATGGATTCTAGTCTCTGCTTTGCAGAGACACAGGATCCGTGCCATCCCTTCTGTCAGAACGGGGATCTGCCCATGATCTGTCTCTCTGCAGGATAATCGGAGGGTGCTGGGGCAGACATCGAGTCTGCTTTACCCGCCGATAGGCTCCCGCTATATGTAATCACAGCAGGAGCGAGCCATTGGCAGCACGCATCCACACCCCCTACCCGGAAATTTTGGATCACGTATATATACGTGATACGGTGCAGAGGTGCCACCCTGTAGCAGTAAAGAATGCTATAGGGTGGACCTTAAAGTATTACTAAACCCACAACAGTAAAATCTGTATATGCAGTAAAGCATACTTGTTATACTCACTGTGGACCTAAGGGGTTAATCCTCTGCATTGTGTAAAAAAGGCTTTTTTGATCTTGTCTTCTCCCCTTATTGTATTGTCCCCAAAACATGTCCGGGTAAGACCGTGTTACTGGAGTTAGGCTGCACACCCTCAGTTTGGTGTGTATTGCTAGAGAGTTTTTTTTTTTTCTTGGGAAAGTGCATGTAATCAGCACAGGACCAATCACCACTGTCCAGACAGAGGGTGAGGGGTCCTGCATCCTGATAGGACAGCTAGCGCATAAGAAAACTCCTCCTACAAGCTTTAACCAGGCACTGATAGAATCCACAAGACTGCTATATACTGCTCACGAGAAAAGATATTTAGCAGTTTATATTTACTAAAATTATTGCATTTCCATGTTCTGTGTACTGTGGGAGAGCAGATATAGTGAATGCAGGGTCCTGGGTTTAGTGGTTAAAATTACATTTCAGGAGTTTTGCTTTAAAAAAAAAATTTTTTAATTCACTTCCCTGCTTAACTTAAAATGAAAAAAAGCTCTTGCAGCAATATTCACCCTCATCTCCAGTGCTGTCATACACAGTCTCACCACTCTGCAAAGCACCTTCCTCTTCAGGCTGCATAATGCCTCACGCCCTCTAAGCCCAGGTTATCATGGATCTGGACCTGGGGGTGATTTATCATGCCACCCTGAGCTCAGGGGACAATGCTGTAGGAAACAGTGGAAAGTCATTACTAGGGATGAGGTGTGAGTCAGTGGGGATTGCCACTAAGTTTGGGTTTGTCTAACTTTAAACAATATGTGTCAAACCCTCAGAGAATCGAACAGATATTTCCAAGTATTTCATATCACATAAATGCAAATCCATTTCCCTATCCCTGCGAATTTCCAAACTCTAATCAAAACCTACCAAAGAACAAGACATCTGTTATTTTTTATATCAAAATATCTGCCATCTAGGGAGACATGAAGACAACAAATTCTGAATATGTGTTTGCTTCTAAAGTAATTTTAGAAATTAACTTTCTCCCACAATGCAAAAACATCAATGCTTAAGCCAAGCTGAATTTCCTTATTTGCGATGAATGCACAATTCCGTTAATTATTCACTTAAAAAAAACTAAAGTAACTCTTTGTGTGTTAGAAATAATATGCACTCAAGAAAAAAGAAAAACAAGATTTAAAGCTAAACTCTAGGCAGATATATTAGACACAAATTAGTATAATATAATATAATATATCATTTTATATATTTTTTTAATTCAAGCAATTCACCTAATTTTGATTTGACATCAGAATCTTGCAGAATCCCCCTACAGTAGAGCTCATAGAAGCCGAGAGAAACACAACGAAAAGAGCTAATACAGTGACAAAAAGCATGCTGATAGGAAGAGATAGAAGAGTGACAGAGACAAGCTCATTACTCTACTGCTTCAGAGTTCAGAGGAAGTGGGCTTAAAATGATGCTGGTCCTCAGACTGAGGACTTCTAGAAAAAAAAATTACTGGGTTTAAAAAAAAAAAGTTTTTAAGTGGCAATTAGATGTTAATTCTGATAATAAAGATCTGATTGCCCAGGGACAAAAAAAAAATCCCAAAGGGAATAGATGAGGTACTGCAATCATTTAAACTTGAAAACAAGGTTAACCATCATATACCCCTCAAAAAAGTGAGAGGGAAGTGTGTATCAAAAGGACTTCATAATAACAACAATAAGGGGAAAAGGGGAACTAAAGAAAAGAACCACCAATTAAGAGGTTTTTGTCTCCTGGAGGAAGAAAAGCCTCTTATCAAGAAAGTCTGGTCCCTTTAAGGCCCTTTTCACACTACCGTTCCGTTCAGGCCTGCCTGTCAGTTTTTCAGGCGGACCTGAACGGATGCTCCATAGAGGTCTATGGAGCGTCGGATGTCAGTGGTGACAAGTCGGCTGACATCTGACCCGCTCCGATCCGAAAAAGTGTGACGGGGGAAAAAGCTATTTTTCCATCCGTCATCGGATCGGATCGGGTGACGACGGACACTGAGATCCATCATCACCCGATCTCCCATAGGGGAGAGTGGCGCTGTGACAGGTCTGTCCCTGCACAGTGTGCAGAGACGGACATGTCATTTTCCTGCTCAGCGGAGATCACTCCCGCGATTCCCGCTGAGCAAGTGGATATCCACGGGGCGGGTCAGCACTAATCCGCCCCATGTGAAAGGACCCTAAGAAATAGATTTTCACTCCTGATATCAGAGGCATATACTCCTGATAGTACAGCAAGGACCATGGGAGGTTTTCCCCTCAGAGAAGTGAATACAAAGGATTGAAGACAGGCCACCATCAAACTCCTTGGGGACAACCTTATCCATTATAGAGAAACATGCACCCATCTTTTTTAGGGGAGGGAGTATGGAGAAAGGGAAAAATAAGAGAAAGAGAAGTACCAAAGAAACCAGAGGAGGAATGAGAAGCCGTCTCAAAAAGGAAAAAGTATAAAAGAAAAAGAACATGGAATATTTAATTTGAGTGGGATTGTTCTTACTCATATGGAAATTTCCCTTTTAAATAATGATTTGAAATTTGCTCCTTTTAGGAAACTCAATAAGTTTGAAACTTATGTCAATGTCTGTAAATTCATTAGGAAAATTAATATTAAAAGTGTAGCACCCTCCTAGGTAGGTGCTAGGATGTAGATAGTTTAGTGTAGTGTGGTCTCCTACTTAACAGGAGACTGATAGGTAAAACATAGCAGCTCATCAGGTAAAACATAGCAGCTCGCCTTTTTAAAAGAAAAGCTACAATTGTTTAGTGACTCTCAGTGCTGTTGCTGGTGTGATCTAGACAGTCTTAGAAGATTCTGGGTGAACAAGAGTGAACAAAGCAGATCAGCAGCATGAATATGAATGCCATCCCAGCCAATTACAGGGAGTGGTGCCCCTAAGCATGCTGGGTGCTAGTATTTATATTCAGTAAGTACATGGGATCTGGGTCTTTATCTTAGAGAAGAGGCCCAGTTGAGGAGAGGGCCTGTCGACTCTCTACAGCCCCAGCTTCCAGGTGGGCAACCTGAGGGCCTGAATTCTGAAACCCAGGGTTCTCCTGTGAGCTGTCTAAGGATGTCCATGGATCCTGTCTGGTATCATGGAGGAAGGTGACCCATGGCCAGGGTCTTATGAGTACAGACCCTCCTAAAGGGATCCTAAAGACTAGTGCTGCTGAATCCCCCTCTGGATGCTAGAAGTCAGCTGCTGGGTGTAAGCTAAAGGGGACACCAGCCGGTGTCTTGAAGAGCAGGGTCCACTCAATTCCTTCTTTTTTCAAGGTACTTTGCTCAATTCGATCAGTCTGCTACAACACAATTCTACTGAGAAAGTCGTCCTCAAGTGTGAACAGTTCATTTTGGAGTATCCTACTATATCCCTTTTCATATCCAAGTTCCTAAAAAAAAAAAAAAACACTACAACCCCTAGACTGGTCATTGGAGTAATGAGTGGAAGTTGTACACCTGACCGCAGAAAATATTGTGTGCCTCACTCTGGGGCTAAAACTAAGAAAGATCCGGGGAATATACCAGTGGGTAGCGCTACAAAATATATTATTTAAAAGAGCCAAATATGGCAGGACCTAGAAATAATTTGTCAGATGAAGTCATTCACACTGATTTGAAGAATGCTTCTTTTTTTAGTCCACCAGATAACCTACCCCCAAATGTATTATTTTTTAGAAACCTTGTTTTAAAAGATTTAGAAGAAATATTGTTTTTTTCTGCAGCCTCTGGTGAAAAATACCCTGCATTTTTTTGGTGATACAATAAGAGCTCTAAGCAATGCACAGGTGAATGGTGAATGTTTTCTGGTGACAGCTGAGATGAGAAAAAAGAAGGTGGGACTTTGAATGAGGCTATTGATTTGTGGGAGTTGAGATAATTAGAAAGTATGTTTAATTGGCATATTGAGTCTGACAATACATAACAATGATGCACATACCTGTAGTAGAAAAGGTTTAATATGTATACACACACATACATGGTACTGACCTCATGAACACGTTACATATACATATCAAAGGGATGGCATATAAAATTGACAAGAGATTTAATATGGATAAAACAAATTATTTTAGACTCATATATGTACACATCATCTAAATGGCACTATGCAGTGTAATCAATGGTAAGAAACACAGTATGATCATTTGGTTGTAGATAATGAGTCTAAGTAGGTTCCTATCAGTAGGCATTAGAATGCACCTTAAAATCCCAACACGTTTCATGGATAATACAACTCTTCAGGGGCAGATGCATGCAACTCAATAAAAAACAACAAAAAATGAGTAGACCAATATGATCAAATGTTAACCCCTCAACGGGGAGGATGAGTACATGAGAAAAGGGAGAGAGTTACTCATCCCTCTGAGTACTTACATCATGATAAGTCTGGAAAATGGGGGACAAGGAATCAGAGGCTGTCCCAATTGTCTGTACTGGGAGCTGTGGAAGGAGCCTGCAGGAGAGGAATCGGGAGCACAAAACTTCATCACCAAGAAAAATGAAAGGCAGACATCCAGGTAGTGGTATGAGTGGGCTTCATGTCTAAAAATATATACATTGGGTATACTATAAATACTCTGTATTGTGGGAAGTAGCTAGAGCCCAATGCCAAAGTGCAGGTGGACAAGTGAATGTGAAAAGAAGAAGTGTGTGAAGAGAGAAAAAAAAGATCAGAGAGAAAAAAGAGAAAAGAAAAGAAGGGGAAAAAGAAAGAAGGAAAAAGAAAAAGGAAAAAAGAAAAGGGAAAGAAAAAGAAAGAGAAAAAAGAGGAAAAAGAAAAGAAAAAGGGAAAGAAAAAAAGACCATGAGATAGGTATAGATGACAAAAACAAAAGTGAGCATATGTGAGCATAAACAGGAAAAGAAAAAAACATGTCATTATCTAGGATATTTAGGATATAACAAAGTAAGTGCCATGTAGTGTGCAGTGTGCACAGAGTAGTTCTGCCATGAGGACTGGCTAGCTCAGAGTGAGGATGTTAAAAACACTTGGCACACACCCACGGGCTCCTCCCAACATCACACAGGTGCACCAAAAAAGGAAGAGAGCCATCTACGCCCGAGGAGCAGCCACCACCCACAGACAAAAGACAAAAACAGGACCAGCACATAAAATCCTGGTCCCGCAATAACCAGACCAACTCAATTATAACAATGCAAAGTGTGCCATAGAAATTCATGCCAATGGTGCTGTCATGGCCTGGGTGTATAGACTCTGTATTTTGGTGCATTGATACCCAGGACATAGGTGACCCCACACATGGACGGCAGAGCAACACTGCCAATCCAATGATCAAAAAAGCCTCCCTTCCTGTTGCATATAGAATAATAGGGGGGAGTTTGGGTCTTTAAATCTGGTGACAGCTGATGTATCAGCTCTCTATACAATAATATCTCATGACAGAACAACTGAAGCAGTTCAAGTATTTTCTCAGAAATGATAATTCTATGCCTGAGAAACAAAAAGGCTTTGTTTTAGATTTACTTAGCTTTTGAATGACCCATAAACACTTCTGGTATGGATATAATAGTTATCTAAACTGTTCTGGAGTGGCTATGGGTGCTAAGTTTGCTCTTAGTGGCCAATCTTTTTATGGCCCACTGGGAGGAAGAAATCATTTTTGAAAAAGGTAGACCAGAAGTTTTATTCTGGAGATGCTTTATTTATGATGCCCTACTAATTTGGGGGGGGTCTGAAGCTGCACAAAAGGAATTTGTGATTTTTTTTAATTCAAACGACAGGAGCATCAGATGGTCATATGAATATAGCTCCACTTAGGTGAATTTTCTGAATCTAACAATCCAGAGAAAAAATAAGGGTTTCATCATGAAAACTTTCTTTAAAAGTTTTGAAGATTTGTACAGTCCAAGTCAAGTACAACATCTTAAAGCGGTAGTAAACCCGCACATTAAAAAAAAAAGGAAAAAAAAAACCCTGTAAGGCAAAGGTATAATGAGCTAGTATGCAGCGCATACTAGCTCATTATCAAATACTTACCTCAGAACGAAGCCCCCATATAGGTGCCCGGTCCACGCCGAGGGAGCTGACATCTTGCCCTCGGCGTATCTTCCAGATTCGCAAGCTCCAGCGCTGTGAGTGGCCGGAGCCGCGATGATGTCACTCCCACGCATGCGCGCAAAAGTTTTCTTCCCGGCAAGGTCAGGCAACACTGCCGGACCTTCAGCTAGGGCATTCAGAGCGCATGCACATGACGTAAGTAGTTGCATGCATAGGGAACATCTCCTAAACCGTATAGGTTTAGGAGATATTAATTTTACCTACAGGTAAGCCTGATTATAGGCTTACCTGTAGGTAAAAGTGTAAAATTTGAGTATACAACCGCGTTAACAGGGAATATCTATTAGTTCCTGGGATAAAAGCTGGTAGTCAGTTTTGAATGGGCCTTTATTACTACCTTTTCTGAACAGTATAAAGCAGTCAATAGAATATTAAATAAGTATTGGGGTATCCATAACCACTTCAGCCCCGGAAGGATTTACCCCCTTCCACTTTTAGCGATTCGGCACTGTGTCACTTTAACTGACAATTGCGCGGTCGTGCGAAGTGGCTCCCAAACAAAATTGATGTCCTTTTTTAACCACAAATAGAGCTTTCTTTTTGTGATATTTGATCACCTCTGTGGTTTTTATTTTTTGCGCTATAAACAAAAAAAGAGTGAGAATTTTGAAAAAAACGCATTATTTTTTACTTTTTGCTATAATAAATATCCCCCAAATATATATATATATATATATATATATATATATATATATATATATATATATATATATAAAAATAGGGGATAGTTTTATGGCATTTTTATTAAGATTTTTTTTTTTTTACTAGTAATGGCACCGATCTGAGATTTTTATCATAACTTTCTTACTGTCTGGGGGGTGGGCTAGCAGTGACAAGACACTGATCCCTGCTCCCGATGACAGGGAGCAGAGGATCAGTGTCCTGTCACTAGGCAGAATTGGGAGATGCTTTTACATCGGCATCTCCCCATTCTTCTGCTCTCTGACACGATCAGGGTTTTTTCAAGTCCATGGGTCCCGCGAGCATGGTCACGGAGCTCACGGCAGGCTCGTGCGTGCACGGTGGGAAATTCAAAGTAACCTACGGGTACGTTACTTTGCCCAGCCATGCCATTCTGCCAACGTATATGTGCTGACAGCGGTTGGCAAGTGGTTAAAAGTGATAAAGTACTGGGTCCCAAAAGATCGGAAAAACCTAAACATATCTTTAAAAATGCTCCTCCATTGTGGAACAAGATTACACCCAATTTTATTGAACAGTCAAAATGTATTGAGCTATTTGGCTTTATGAAAGGTTTATTTTTGTGTAAAAGATGTCGGGTATGTGGAATTTGTTAACAAAATATTAACAAGACTAACACCTTTGAATGAAAGGTTTCTTTTCTTGTAAAAGATGTCGGGTATGTGGAATTTGTTAATGAAATATTAACAAGACTAACACCTTTGAATAGAAGTTACCCATTCTACTTACCACATTGAAGATTTTATCACATGTTCTATGACCAATGTAGTATATCTCCTATGGTGTCCTTGTTGGCTGCAATATATAGGTAGAACAAAGAGGGCTCTGCAAGTGAGAGAAGCCAAACACTTGGCATATATTAAAAAGGGATTTTGTGGTCATTTTAAAGAGGAAGTAAACCCTGATGGGTTGATTTCCTCTTTGTCTCCCTGCAAAGGTAAAGCATAATTGGCTACTATTCATCGCATAGTAGCCCATTATGTGTCACTTACCTGACACAGGAGCCAGCGATGTCACCGCTGTCCCCTGTAGCACGGAGCGTCCATCTTCTTCCAGGTATCACTGCTCCAGCCACTCACAGCACCGGAGCATCGATGACGTCACTCCTGCGCATGCGCACGGGAGCCGCCACTAATGGCATATCACCATTAGCAGTGGCACTGTTAGTGCGCCTCCTAAATGTGTAGGTTTAGGAGATATTTCTTGGACCTACAGGTAAGCCTTAATCTAGGATCCCTCATTATTAAAGTTCATTGGAATAGAGACATTTTCACCCAACTGGAGGGGGAGTAGCAATATAAGAGAAATTTTGAAATGTGAAGCGAAGATGATCTATTTAATTAAAACTTTGCACCCAGAAGGTCTAAATATAGACTTGGACATATACTCTTTTATTACTGATGTTGTTTTTTTTGTAAAAATACAGTAGGAATCGTTTAATAGAAGGTTATGTTTGTTATTGGCTTGTGTGTATTTTATATGTGAAGATTTATTATTGAGTTTAAAATGTAATTGTTCAGGTCACCAGAGGGCACGTTTTAAGTTTTTTAGGTTTAGGTATGAGAGAGCTTAAGCTATTCAGAGGTATATAATATATATCTTTGATATTTTTGTTATCTAATTGGATTTTGATATACGATTTTTAGTCATATGACCTTATCTGAAGGACTGTGATAGAGTTGCAGTGTTATAGTATTGACTTATAATAAATATGCTGAATACTTAACCTAATATTTTTGTATTGGCACATGTCCGATTGCTATATGTATGGTTCATCGGACCAATTATCTGCAGTGAAATTAGAAATAGCAGTCTAATTGAACTGTTGCCCTTCAGCACCTTCTGCTGTTCTGTGGAAGGAAATCAATATTAGATGACGTCTGACACGTGTCCGCTACTCTGACCGCCTCCCGTAGATGTTCTCTGGAACAAAACATTTTAATTTTGTCTGAATGCTCTTTTGCTTTCTGAAGCTTGTGATTATGTTTTAATTATTTTAAATAAACGGATTTGAATCTACTGCACCTTGGGGCTTTTCTCAATTTTTTTCCTATTTCCTTCCGGTGAGGAAAGGAGAAATTGAGGATTGATATTATCAGCACATTTGAACTTAGCTTTTGTGGGTCTAAAAATCTGGTAAGCGCATCTGAAGGGTGAAGGTGTCCTTAGCACTTGCGGTGGGAATTTGTGGTAATATGAGCACCAGCGGATGTTTTATTATTTATTGATGGACTTATGCACTGACACTTTGTATATGAATGGACTTATCATTTACTCTGATTGTTAATAGAAGCATACGATAACCCAACATTTTTTATTTAAACAAATCACTGAATGGAAGTTGAATATTGCATAATAGTTTTTGTTTATCTGAGCCCCCCTCCCCCCATAACATAGTTGTATTGCTTGCTGGTCCTGTACTTTCACAGAGGCATAAATAAGGTCGGCAATGAGCGGTCCAAACACCTATTAGAGCATCTTCCCTGCAGGTGTTATCACTGACAGCCACCAGGCACCCAAAACACTGCAGCCACTGCTTCTGTTGCCTCTTAGTTCAGAGCAAGGGGGGCTGTGCTTATTTCATCCCTGGCTTCAGTCACACATGACCCAGCTGAAAGAGGTCTTCCCCTCACTCTGCTTGGCTTGGTTTCATGTACTAGAAGAGGATCTCTACTAGTGAAAGTAGAGGAGAGCTGTACTTGTGGGAATGTGTACTATTGAATGTGAAAGGAGGTAATTTATTTTATACAATTTATCTACTTACCTGTGAATTACAGACTCCTGAACTGCAGTCAAGCCTGCTTCTGCCTTTTGCTAGAGTCTACCCAGACTTGGATCTGTATTTAAAACCAGCTGGTAAGTATTCTGTTGCCCTTGTGCTTAACGGTCATGCTCATTTGCTGGTTTCGATGAGATTTTCTTGATTCACCTAAAGTGACTTCTACAGTCATCCAAGCTTCCTATGCCTCTTCCTGGAATCTTACTCATGCAATCCAAGGGACTATCACTTTACTTTACTTTACTTTACCCAACCTAGAAAAAAGCCTGCATTTGTCTCCTGCTTTAGTCTACCCAAGCTTGGACCTTTCAACAACACCAGCTGATCTGTATTCTATTGTCCTTATCTGTAAGGCCTCCTTCACATGAAGTAGAGTCTGCTCTGATCAGCAGGGGATCAGCGGACAAGGGTGGACCCCTGTCAGCTCTGTGGGCAGATGGGTGCAAACAGAGTCCACTGTCCATTTTTATCAGACTACCTCCGATCAGGTCCTTTTTATTTTGTGGACCTGGACAGAGATAGGCGGAAGTAAACAGACACAAGGTTGTTTACATCCACATATCCATAGGGCTCCATGGATTGTGTCCAATTAAATAACATTTCAGTATGGTACAGTCACTGCAAGTTGCCTACTGTACCTATGTGATGTCATGAGAGCCACCAGACAACCGTCAATGACAGGACCTTCTGATTAGGTGTACCTGAAAAACTGATGAGTGGACCTGGTCAGACCTGAGTTTTTCTTTTTTTTCTAGCAGTTAACTAGAAAAAGAAACATGTCTACTCTGTGACTCAACCTGTTGCCATCCATGGAGTGTAGCGCTGGATCTTGAGTCCCCCTATTCCTGTACAGCCAGGCAATGCACATTTCCAACTTGCATTTAGACACAAGAAATCTTGGGCTTGTTTTTGTTATTTTATTGGGGGAAACAACATGGATAGGGTAAAGGTATTAAGGGATGCCCAAATTGACTTGAAGAATAACAGATACGGACAAACTTCCTTCTTAATGTGCAAAAAAACGAAGATCCTGGAACGTACTCCCTCCAGAATAATTGCAGTCTCTATGGATCAGTATCAAAGTTCTTTAAAAACCAGGAGCTCTCAGTCTCCTTTAGGGAAATAACACAAAGTTCCAAACTGTATGCAGGAGTATCTTGTCTCCTCAGTCGAACCACTCACATTTCTGACGCTTGCAGATACTACCAGCCCACCTAGCTGCTTTGACTACCAGCCCAGCTGGCTGCTTTGAAGAATGCCCCTGAAACAAGGGATTGGGATTTAGCCCAACGCTGTCCCTGTGAAAGTAGTCTTTCCCCTTGTACACCCCCTGGGTGTGCTGCAGTTCTCACGCTGTCCCTTGATTCCTGCTGCACTGGCAAGACTTCTGTTCAGGCCTCCTACTGTCCAGATCTTCCAATGCCAGCCAGGATGTCTTCTGCAGAACAACCAAAGATAATGGAGATCTCTCTTTTAGGCTTCATCTTCTTCCTTTCCTCAGATCGAGACTGGAGGCAGATCCCCCCAGCCCTGTGGTCTCCTACCAGGCCTCACGACAGCAACCTCAGCACTCCATCTTCCACTCAACTCCCCTGCTGGCCAGGCTCTACAATATTTAAGGGCTGATCTAGCTACTTTGCCAGTGCTTTCCACCTGCGGTTTGGCCAGAAAAGCAGATCAGCACCTCCTACCCTCCATCCACTAACTTCCAGAAGTGTCTCCAAACATGTAGAACCAAGGGTAGATACCAGAGACCTGCCCTGTAGATCCCTCCAGCCTGACCAGAAGTAACCCAACCTAATTACAGACTCATACAACTACTATGAGTCACAAAATACATTTACCTACAATAGTTGCACACTAGAGTTTGCTACAGGAATGATCAAAATTGATGCCATATTTACTGTCATCCCACAAAGAAAAACCTGGTGCCAAAGGACACGATTGGAACCCCTAGGGTGTCTACTATAGACAGACCAAATAATTAGGTATATATATATGTAGCACTGACCCCCTGAAGGAGCTGCTGGTTTTGTTGGGCTTACCTTCTTGACCTCGTCTCTGTATAGTGTTTCCCGTGGTAGATGGGCCAAAGAAATGCAGAAACTGACACTGGATCTTCTTTTTGGGTTATTTATTTAGAAGATAAAACAGTCTCTTAATGAAGGGTAGAGGGTTAGGAGAAAATTCAGGTACTTTTGAACTGCAGAAATAGAAAGTCTCTTATAAGAAATCCAGAGAGTAAACGTTTCACAGCTGGATTCTCACAACCTCCGGATAGACCTCCCCTCACTAGGCTTAGCAGCCAGTAGGGTGTTAGGTAAAGCGAAGTCTCTGCCACAGACTTGAAAGTGAATTACTTGAACAAAGTCTCTGCCACAGACTTGGATATGAATCACTTGAGAAAAGTCTCTGCCACAGACTTAAACGTGAATTACTTGAGCGTAACCGAGGGTCATGGACAAATTTAGAGAACTATCATATGGTACCAGTATCTCTCAGCCGGTCCGGCGATACCTTAAGATTGTAAGTTTATGAAGTGTCCTTCAACTGAGCCTCCAGGCTCCTTCAGAGAAACCAGCCTTGTGCATGGCTTCCTCCTGAAGAGTCATCATCCTGAATGCCTCTCCAGTTGCTGGGCCTCTCCTTGGATGAGATGGCATCGGACCACCTTTGAATCCACAGGCCTCGACATCCATTTGGGTCTGATCCTGCAGTTACTTTGCCTCGGGCTATCCAGCCCCGAGACTTGGATTGGCATGGATCTGCACCCCAGGCCAGGAAGGCCATGGGGGCTGGTCAGGAGGACCAGGACCAAACAGACAGAAAATCTCTTCTGGACCAGAACCCCCAAAACACATGATCTCAGTATCTTAAATACCACCTCCCAGAGTGCACAGCAGGAGAACACTCCCACTGGGCTGGGTCCGAGAAAACATGGCACTCATTCACCCAACTAGATTGCATTCTACCACCGGCGGTGACAGGGACACCTGCGGTTAAGGAGAAATCAGTGCGATCCAGCCATACTGGTACTGAAACCATAATTTAGCAAAATTAGCCCTAAAACCCAACTGTGGTTTCAGGAATATTAATTTTCAAAAACATATAGCGCATGCTCGTCAAGAGCCGACGCTACATATAAAAATAACTAACAATTAGAATTTTCCTTTTGCTAGGTAAAACAATATCACAGGCACTATGGAAAAAAAATATTTTTAATATCAATTGTTATAAGAAAACACTGTCCTGAGGTAGAATGGACTAGTGATGATCTATACAGTACAGGCGTAGACACCAGACACCTTACATGTTACAGACTTCTTAAGAGGTTCTTTAAGTCAGATGGGTTCAGATTTTCTACAATAGAAGACAATGTGCAAATAATACAGTTTAGTATCCAATAAGTATCAAAACAATTTTAAAAATATCATAGCAACTATAAAAAATGCAGTAAATACAGAATGAATCATGTATTTTTAACCATGTATGACGACTACTTACAAAGTAAAAATAATCCGCACAGGATAAATCTGAGAGAAGATGGAACTTTGTGGTCATTTCAAACCATCGAAAGCCTGCTTCCATGCCTAACAGAATCCAGAACCAAAGGGCAGCCAGTACTTCACTACAAGGACTAGAAGTTGAGGAGCATATAGCTCCTACTTAGACTGGGCCAAAATCACTATATTAAAGGGATTGTAAACCCTAATTTTTTTATTTAATTAACAAACATTGCATATTTACCTCCACTGTGCAGTTCGTTTTTCACAGAGTGGCCCCGAACCTCCTCTTCTGGGGTTCCACGGCAGTGCTGGTGGCTACTCCCCGCACTCTCCTTGGTGGACACCCATGCAGGCACGCTCCCGAGCCCCGTATCTGTGTCCATTCACACAGAATGCTGGACTAGGCCCTGCCCTTCCGGCACCGCGTCATTAGATTTGATTGACAGCAGCAGAAGCCAATGACTGCGCTGCTATCAGTCTATTCAGTTGGGACACAAGACACCAGCTACAGATGGTGTGCTTGTTCCCAGACAGATGATGACAGCTTCCAGGTAAGTAAAACGGGAGGGCTGGGGTGCTGCAGCACTAAAAAAGTTTTTTCACCTTAACCTCCCTAGCGGTGAGTCTGGCTCGGGTTGGGATTTTAGTTCCACGAGCGGTAACCCCGAGCCAGACTCGGGATCACATCGCTGGATACAGGGAGGAAACAGGGAGAGTTACTTACCTTGTCCCCTGGATCCAGCGATGTCCTCCGCGCTGTGTGATCGAGCTGTCCTCCACTCGATTCACACAGTGACCGAATGCCGCCGAGCTCCATTACCTGCGACGTTACGGCACACGGGAGCGGAGATCGGCGCCAAATTCAAAAAAGTAAAAGTACACAAAACACACACAGTACTGTAATCTTACAGATTACAGTTCTGTATAAAAAAAATTACACACCCCCTTTGTCCCTAGTGGTCTGTGCAGTGCCCTGCATGCACTTTTATATTATAAATACTGTTTTTTTCTGCCTGGAATTTGGAGATTGTCCATAGCAACCAGAAAATGTCCCTTTTTCAGTGTTTTAGGATTTGATTACATTATTGAATAATTTTTATTATTATTTATTATATTATAAACTTTATCATACCCAGGATGTCTGCTAGACTCTTGTTTGAACAGATTTAAGAGCTTTATTCCTAAGAATTACAGGACTACAATATAAAACGCCAAATTTCCATGCAAAATAATTGTACTGCTTTCAGCACCTAAAACCAGAACTAATCATACCGCCAGGGAGGTTAATGCATAGAATACATTAAGGTGAAAAACCATGAGGGTTTACAACCCCTTTAAGAAAAATAAAACATAAGAGAGGGTCACTAATGGATTATTAAGTGCATCAATTGAGGCACAGAAAAGGACTTTTGCAGCACTAGTTGAGGCCCGCATCAGACACTGAAGTAACCAAAGTTGTAGTAAATAGAATCAGCATACCTTTTTGTACTGAACTTCTGGAATTGTAATGCTTTTCCCCGATGCATTTCCTCAGCATATGTTGTAAATGTTGATAGTGCAGGTATAAAAGGGTGTGTATCAAGGTATCTGGCCTATTGCAATCATTGATTGAGATGGCCATCAGCTGGTCCCAGTGAAGAGGGCAGAGAGACACGGCCAATTTGGCTGGTACACTCCACCCACCAGTCCTCCAGCGAGACGACCTGCGATGCGAGCCTACCCTGGGGGGGGCGAGGTCACGTCCACGTCATCACGCCGCTAACACTATACGCTCCTCAGCTTCTAGTCCTTGTTGTGAAGAATTGGCTGCCCTTTGGTTCTGGATTCTGTTAGGTCCGGAAGGGGACCAGTCATGCTTTCCATGGTTTGGAATG
Organism: Lithobates pipiens; assembly: GCF_037356315.1. Classification (NCBI taxonomy): domain Eukaryota; kingdom Metazoa; phylum Chordata; class Amphibia; order Anura; family Ranidae; genus Lithobates; species Lithobates pipiens. The sequence continues at coordinate 174,586,196 of NW_027507790.1, read as the reverse complement.
ACCACCAAGTTCCATCTCCTCTCAGATTTATCCTGCGTGGATTATTTTTACTTTGTAAGTAGCAATCACACATGGTTAAAGTGGTTGTAAACCCTTACAACCAAATTTGACCTACAGGTAAGCCTAGATTAAGGCTTACCTGTAGGTCCAAGAAATATCTCCTAAACCTGCACGGTTTAGGAGATATTTGCCGAAAGACAGGCACCACTGTCTATGGCCCCTGCACCGTAGACAGCGCCGTGCAGGCGCACTGAGCGCGCCGCTGTCAACAGCGATATGCCACGAGTGGCGGCTCCCGTGCGCATGCGCGGGAGTGACGTCATCGCGGCTTCACCGAATGACGGCGGCGGAGCAGTGAGACTCACCGAGAAGATGAATGCTCCGAACTACAGGGGACAGCGGTGACTTCGCTGACTCCTGTGTCAGGTAAGTGACACATAATGGACTATTATGCGATGCATAGTAGTCCATTATGCTTTACCTTTGCAGGGAATGAAAGAGGAAGTAAACCCATCAGGGTTTACTTCCTCTTTAAATATACATGATTGATTCTGTATTTACTGCATTTTTTGCAGTTGCTAGGATATTGTTAAAATTGTTTTGTTACTTATTGGATACTAAACTGTACTATTTGCACATTTTCTTCTATTGTAGAAAATCTGTACCCATCTGACTTAATTAACATCTCAAGAAGGACTGTTAGTCCATAACATGTAAGGTGTCAGGTGTCTACGCCTGTATGGATCATCACTAGTCCCTTCTACCTCAGGACAGTGGTTTCTTCATACAATTGTATAACTGGGTACCATATATTGTTTTTATATATTGATTCCTATTTACTCATGTTCCTCTCAATAAAAAAATTATATATACCTAATTATTTGGTCTGTCTATAATAGACAACTAGGGGTTCCAACCGTGCCCTTCGGCACCAGGTTTTTCTTTGTTCTAGTTAGTTTGGGTCAGACAGACCAACTTGCTGTCCACACACACTCCAATCCCTACCTTTCTTGTTATATTTACTGACATCAGTCTACCTCAAGGCAACATTTTCCATCACTGGGACTGGATAGAACTGCAACTTGATAGGTGATATTATAAATAGTTTTTTACATAGTGCCTGTGGTATTATTTTACTTAGCAAAAGGACATTTTTTATTGTTAGATAGACTAGATTAGATCGTTTCCTCTGCTTTATATATTTTTTTCAGGACAGACAGTCAAAATACAGTGGCAAGAATAACAGTGAATTACAGCAGTAGATTAAAATACACAGTTATCAGAGACTCAAGGCTGGTACACACGGGATGAACATCAGTCGGTAACGGCCACATTCAACCCACGTTTACAGTAGACTGTCCAAAAGAAGCCGGTCTAACGGCCGTCTTTTATCAAACGGCATGCTGGATAACCAGCATCTAATCAGTGCTTGCAGCCAATGGCTGTGAGCAATGATCAGTGTGTTCTGAAGGGGAGCAGTATGCTATGAATACTAGCTCATTATGGCTTTATCTTGCAGGTTTTTTTTTTTTTTATATTGTTAAAGAAAGTTTACAACCACTTTAAACATCAAGAAAGAGAAAAAAATAAATGTATTGCTTATAGGGGCTGATTTACGAAAGCTGTGCGCCATCAGTAGAGGCGCATGATGAGGCGCAGCACACATTTTCATATTTACGAAACGGTGTGCCTGGAACAGTGCGCAAACAGTGCGCAAATCGCCCATTTACTATAGTGATCTCCATGCACCGGAGAATGCTATCTGTGTGCCACTATGGACATGGCGCCCGGCATCTTCATTTCAATATTAACAGAAGATGGAAGTGCCAATATTATGAGGTGATATGGGGTGATGTGAGGAAGTTTAGTAACAAATATGCCCAAAACAGAATGAGAAAGTAACTTTTTCATAGAAAGCCTGCTGTGCCTGCAAGTACGTTTAGAACTGCGTGAGATCAATGTAAGCACTGCTCGTGCGCTCGTTCAAATGCATTTGTTCACTGGTAAATGTCAAGCAACTCAAATGCAATTGCGTTGGTTGAACGGGCGCACCTCTAAACTTGACTAGCACCAGTTGCAGTTTACATATTTATTATTGTTTTGAGCTTCAAAGAGCACCAGTTTGCATGTTCGGTTAATGACTTTTCCAGCGCACCAATTAAGATATGAACTGGTGCAATGCATTGTTCTTAGTAAATTAGCCCCATAGTGCTGCTCTGATATTTCAATGGCCCATAAAGGTCTTGATGTCTGCAAAGCTCACCTAAAATGTATAGCCCATAAAAAGAGATCATCTGTGTGAGAGGATCTCAGCAAATAATTAATTCTTGTAACTTTTACCAAACTATTGAGGCCATAACACTCTTTACAGGGTTTTTGATTGAACATAACAAAACCCCTGGCTTTATCTGACCATGTAAGGCCACTGTTCAGAGGAATATTTTCAGACTGCCTAATTGCAAAGCGATATTCATGTGAATATAATCAGTGTACAGTCATAATTAATAATGCACTGCCACCAAATTGCACCGGTGCTCTAATTAATACTGTGAGAAGGGGGCCATATAACCTGTACCTGGATGAAAACAATGCTGTCTACAGTAAAAACGAATCATAAGTGTAATAGCAGAGTGGAAAAAAAAATCACAATTAAAAAGGTTAAAAGAAATGATAGGTGATCCCAAGGGAGAAAGAAAGAAATAGCAATTCTTCACAAGCTTTACCCTACTCTACCTAAATTCCTCAATAAACTACCTAGTAGGTTTTTGAATTAAAATTAATTAGTCAACAGCATTTATTGAACACCAAATTGGAAACGGCAAACTTTTTGGATCAAGGCAATTTGTTTATCGGGTTTATAACAATACAGTTTCTAAAAAATGGCAGATGTGAAATCCAGAGATGTGGATGTCTTTTTTTTAAAGACATTACAAACTTTTATGTGACAGTTGACTGCTGTTTTCAGAAGAAGATGCCATTACATGATTCAGTTTTCAGTCTTGCCCACACAATCTCAGGAACTGCAATTTTCAAAGATTCCAGGTATGCAAATGAGAAAACATTAACTTCTATTGTTTCTGCGCACATTTTCAATATACAGTAGCTATGCAGGGGAAAAAAAAGACTGAATGCTTAGCTAACTCATTAAAATTTGCATTCTGAAGCCTGAGTGCTTCACTCAGACACTAGACACTGGGAGTTAATTACGAAAGGCAAATCCACTTTGCACTGCAAGTGCACTTGGAAGGGCAGTTGCTCTAAATCTAAGTGCTACCACTTAGCTCTGAAATGAGGGGAAGCTCTGCTGATTTTATCATCCAACCATGTGCAAGCTAAAATTATGTTTTTTAATTTTCCTTGCATGTCCCCCTCGGATCTACAGCGACTTTACTTCCAAGTGGATTTTCCTTTCGTAAATAACCCCCATTTTGTTGTGAGATAGGACAAGAGTTTGTGCCTAATCTCCCCTACTCAAAAGTAGAAATAACCTCATGTTATTAGTTAGTTATTTTACTAAGCACACATTTCTATTAAAGTGTAAGCTCACCTTTTTACAAAAAAATGAAAAAGTTGAACTAAAACTGCACTTTACATACTATTAAAAAATCCTAAGGAGAAGTGTGTGCCGCTGATTTTCTAGACTCAAGCAGGCAATTTTTTCTGAGAAGACATGTAGCTCTTTGATGGGTGAGGAAACGACGTTGGTGGGATGGAAATATAAAAGCGTACAGTCATTTAGCACTTTTCTTTAAAATGTCTGGGCTTCACAATCTACTTGTTAAATAACCACAAAGCAACAAAAAAGGAATTGGTCAAAGGAAGCAAAACACAAAATAACTGGACATTCCTTGTTATTGCTGATAGATTGAGGCTTCTCAAATTACACTTCAAAGGCGGTAGTTTTACTACTTGGTGCTGAAAATGGTTGATTTATTATGTGGCAAGACAAGAGAAATTAAAAAAAAAAAAAAAAAAACATCTGTAGATATGCCACTAGAAAGAGAAGCATGTTGGAAGCCATGTGACAGGATCTTGTGTCAGGCACAGAGCAGTAATGTAATGGTGGGCACACTGCCCTCTGTGTTTGAGATGTAGCACAGAGTTTTATTTGCCCATAAAATTCATCCTAGGCCCTAGCATGTGATAAAACAATGCCCTAGAGATGTCAATGGCAAACAACTAATAGTAATCCTAGAATGTGTATCATTAGCCGGGACAGGTTCTAAAATATCTTGTGTTGACGTAAAGGAAAACGAAATAACAAAAATAGGCATGCTGGTTTATTGCTGGTTCATTTAGTTATACCCAAGCTATTTATTTTCACTAAATGGGGGTCATCACATTTCTAATAATTATCAACAAAGTCAAGCGAATAACTCAATCTCCGCTGGCAATTTGCCAGTTCTGCTCCTGCAATTCAAAAATATCTTTATTCTTTTTACGCCTGCCCTTGATGTGGCTTTGCATTAAAGCTAACACAAACCAGGGAATATCTCTTCTATACTTATACACTGTTAAACATGATCTCCATTTTACTGACTTAATGTAATTTCAAAAGATTCAAAATTTTTTAAAATTTGAATTCTGTTTGAATGAAGAGGGGATTGGTTACAATGCACCACATCCAATTTGTGTCAAAATAAACAGAGAAAAATTCTGGAATTTATCTTGGTGCGCACAGAAAACAGACTCAAATATAATTTTAACAATAATTATTAACAAATCTCACTTTAAAATACATAAAATGTATTGCAGTTAAAATACCAAAAAACAAAACAAAAAAAAACGGAGAAAAAACTCACCAACAGTTTAAACATGTTGTAGATGTTATCAGGGGGCTCCACGTTAACCTTGTGCCTGCCTCTATGTGTTTCTTGGGGACAAGGCCCGTTCTTAAAGAGGAAGTAAACCCTGATGGGTTTACTTCCTCTTTCATTCCCTGCAAAGGTAAAGCATAATGGACTACTATGCATCGCATAGTAGTCCATTATGTGTCACTTACCTGACACAGGAGCCAGCGAAGTCACTGCTGTCCCCTGTAGTCCGGCGCATCCATCTTCTCAGTGGGTCTCGCTGCTCCGCCGCTGTGATTCGGCGAAGCTGCGATGACGTCACTCCCGCGCATGCGCACATCGCCGTTGACCGCGGCGCGCATGCGCCATAGACAGCGGTGCCTGTCTTTCGGCAAATATCTCCTAAACCGTGTAGGTTTAGGAGATATTTCTTGGACCTACAGGTAAGCCTTAATCTAGGCTTACATGTAGGTCAAAGTGTGTTGTAAGGGTTTACAACCACTTTAAGGAGAACTCCAAGGTTCAATCCTCTAAAATAATAATTGCACATGTGCCATATTTATCGGCGTATAACACGTGCTGGCGTATAACACGCACCCCAAGTTTAGGAGGGAGTTTTAAGGAAAAAAACTATTAGGAGGAAAGTTTAAGGAAAAAAAAACTTACATTTAAATGCCCATCAATGCAGCCTTATCAGTGTCCATCTGCAGCCTTGTCCAGTGTCATTGCAGTCTTTCATTGCAGCCTTGTCAGTGTCAGTGTAGCCTTGTCATTGCAGCCTTGTCATTGCAGCCTTGCCCCGGTGTCATTTGCAGACTTGTCAGTGTAGCCTTGCTCCATTGTCATTGCAGCCTAGCCCCAGTGTCATTTGCAGACTTGTCACTGTAGCCTTGCTCCAGTGTCATTGCAGCTTTCCCGTTTAAAAATGGCGACACCGAGATACAGAGCTGGATGTGCTGTATATCCCAGTGGCACTCGATGGCTCTCGTCGGCTCTCGGTCACTCTTGGGCGCTCTCGGCGGCTCTCGACTCCTCTCGCAGTTCCACCCAGTCCCACCCTATAATGGACATAACACCATAACACGGGTCCAATGGCAGGGGGTGACTGTGAGCGGAGCCAAAGATGCTGAGAGCCGCCGAGATCATAGCCGAGTGTACTCGGCTAGACTCAGCTCCACTCACAGTCACGCCCAGTCCCTGTGCTATGTCCATCATAGGGAAGGACTCTGAGCGGAGCCGAGTCTAGCCGAGTACACTCGACTATGATCTCGGCGGCTCGCTCCTCTGCTTACAATTACCGCAAGTATCCACACACATCAAAATATACCTAGTCCATGCATGAGAGTATATGTACAGTCAAAAATCTCAACAACATACAAATCAGGCTTTATTCACTCACTAAAGTACAGCAGATTCCGCTTGACCAAGACCCCCATGAAAAAATGGGGGGGGGTGGACATCCAACACCAAGAACCTGTGGGGGACTAGCACAGAGACCCTCAACAGGAACAGCTTAAAGAAAGAAGAACGGCAGGAGGATACAGTGTTATAATCATCTAATTTCAACTCTATACCCATATACTTTCTCAATATTCCAATACTAACAGAATCAATACCTACAGTATGTTAGGAGTCATATCATAGATTGTGGAAAGTTTTTCAGGTGATTTGTTTAACAAAAAAAAAACTATGTACGGAGGTCTAACCAACTCAATATACATTATATTGTCAAAAGTATTAGGACACCTGCCTTTACACGCACATGAACATTAATGGTATCCCAGTCTTAGTCGTAGGGTTCCCTATTGAGTTGGCCCACCCATTGCAGTTATAACAGCTTCAACTTTTCTGAGAAGGCTGTCCACAATGTTTAGGGATGTGTCTATGGGAATTTTTGACCATTCTTCCAGAAGCACATTTGTGAGGTCAGACACTGATGTGAACAAGAAGGCCTGGCTTGCAGTCTCCACTCTAATTCATCCCAAAGGTGTTCTTTCGGGTTGAGGTCAGGACTCTGTGCAGGTCAGTTGCTCCTACTTTACTGGTGGTGTATACAGCACACAATACAGTGTCCGGAAGGCCACCAAGGAGAGGCAGACGCTCACAGGCCACTAGAAGAGGGCAAGCAGGCTCTTTGCCTACAGTCAACAGTGCTGATCGTGGACATGGTGCATCCTCCGCAGGTGGCCGTGGGGCACGCTTGTCCTTTTTACCTGCTGCTGACCAAGTTATTGAGCCAGAACATGCAGAAGAGTTGGTGGAGTGGATAACAAACCCGTCTTAATCCTCCTCATCCTCTGTCACCCAGGCTCAGAGTAGTTTGCCTTCCAGTGCAGCTGCCAAAGTGGCCTATTCCACCGGCTCCTTGTCCACAGTCACTCCTTCCATAGCTCCATCATCATGCACGGAGGAGTCCCCCAAACTATTTGACCACAGTGTCGGGTACATGCTGATGGAGGATGAGCAGCGATTCGAAGGCTCCGATGTTGGTTCCCAGGTTGAGGAAGGGAGTAACGTGAGCCTAGAGAGAGGGGGTGCCGAAGAAGGACTAGAAACTGTCAGTCATGTTCCCCCAGCCACAGCATACTGCCAAGTTTGCTCCAGTGACGAGAAGGGAGAGGATGACTCTAGAGGTCAGAGGTCACTGACTCTACTTGGGTGCCTGAGAGAAGAGAGGAGGAAGAGGAGGAGGCACAACTCCAACAAGGCAGGATGTCCTCTAGGGGGCAGCTTAAGGACAGCCACCCTACCACATCACACCGCAGAGCTCCGCAGGTGCAGGACGCTGCTGACTCCCCGCTGATTTTGAAAAGTTTCTTGGTGTGAGCCTTTTTTGACATGTGTGCAGCAGATAACACCATTACTGTTTGCAATCTATGTCTGAAGCGGATAAAGCGTAGCCAGAACAGCAGCCGCTTGGGAATCACTTGCTTGACCAGACATATAACAACCTCCCATGCAGTCCATTGGCAACAGCACTTGAAAGACCCACATCAAAGAAAAAGGTGGACTTTTCCTTGCTCCTTATCTGGGATCTCCAACCCCACTATACCTCCAGTCCTCTCAAAAACCTGCACTGAGAGGAATGAAGGTATAGCAACAGGTGTCCCAAGTACATACACTGATGCCAGTGCTCGGCTGCCTGACATTAAAAGGTAATGCAACCTGCCCACCAACCGCCTCATTTGTGACATGCCCACCAGGTGGAACTCAATGTTGGCAATGCTGCAATGGCTGCTCTCGCAGCAGAGGGCCATCAATGAGTACCTGTGTGAGTATGGCGCCAGGAGAGGGTCAGGGGAGCTTGGCTTTTTTTGGCACACCAGTGGCTACTGATCAAGGATGCATGCACTGTCCTGTCACCATTTGAGGAGGCCACGAGGATGGTGAGCAGAGACAATGCATGCATCAGTGATACTGTCCCTCTTGTCTTCCTGTTGGAGCACACACTTTGTGGAATAATGGACAGGGCACTTGAGGCAGAACAGTGGGAGGAAAAGAAGGACTTCCTCACCTCTCAAGGCCCCCTTTATCCAGATAGCATTCTTGTGGGCCTGCCACACACGCAGGAAGAAGAGGAGGAGGATTGAGTCAGCATGGCTGTAGAGGATAACACTCAGCAACAGTCTTTAATGGATGGTTTTCAGTCCCCAGAAACCCAAAGATTTGTACGTGGTTGGGAGGAGGTAGTTTCTGACAACGTCATCCTCAGTGACCCAGAGGACTCACAATCAAATGCGTCTGCAAACTTCTGCTGCATGACCTCCCTGATTCTGCAAAGCCTGTAAAAGGACCCTAAGATTCATGGTATCAAGGAGAGGGATCATTACTGGCTGGCAACCCTTCTTGATCCACAAAGAAAGGTTTGTGCAATGCGTTTCCAGACCGTGGGAGGTTACAATTTTCTGGTGCCAGACAACGTGTTGCTGAGGCTTTTGTCAGTCAGAGGAAGAGCGGTGGAGAAGGTGGCCGGCTGCCTGATGCCTTTAGACAATTTTTTAGTCCTCAGCGCTAAGGTCTGATAGGTTCAAGAAACCATCGCCATGTCTGCATTACATGGTGCAGGAATATCTTGGGGCAAGAGCCGACTTGGAGACCTTTCCAACAGACCATCCACTGGGTTACTGGGTCTTGAGGATGGACCACTGGCCAGAACTTGCTCAATATGCAATTGAGCTACTGGCCTGTCCTGCATCCAGCGTTCTTTCTGAACGCACATTCAGTGCTGCTCGAGGGTTTGTAACGTATTATAGAGTGTGCCGGTCCATAGACTCCTTTGATAGGCTCACATTCATAAAAATAAATCAGTCTTGGATCAGCAGCAGCTATCAAGCAACTGATGCGGATGTAACTGATTGATTTTTCTATGGATGTGGGATCCTTTGAAGACTGCCTATGCTGATTGACTATCCTATTCCTCCTCAATCTTCATGATGATAGGTGACCAACAATATTTTTGGTTTAGGACACCACCACCGCCTAAGGTCCAATTTTTCTGCACCTGTTTCACAGGAGCATGTAATTACAATTTTTGATCAAATATTTCATAGCAGGGCCCGTTCCTGTGCCCAACAAGCGTAACTGTGAGGGGTTACAGTGTTGTGGCACCACCACCACCACCACTGCCTAAGGCCCAATTTTTCTTCCCCTGTTTAACAGGAGCATGTAATTACAAGTTTTGATATAATATTTCACAGCAGGGCCTGTTCCTGCACCCACCAAGAGTAACTGTGAGGGCTTACAGTGTTCTGGCACCACCACCACTGCCTAAGGCCCAAACATTAAAATTTGGGTGCAGAGTTCCCCTTAAAACCCGTACCAGACCAAAAGGTCCTTGCATAGGGTCAATGGGCTGGGGGGGACTCATGCTGTTTTCTCAATGATGTTCATGTATATTGCTGGGACCCAACAATACATTACAGCCATAAGCAGTTTTAAATTACTTTTTTCCTTTTATCAATGTAATTTTGCTGTGGTATTGTTCTAAACACGGGAAAACTGCACTATTTTACAGGCATACTAGAGACACCCCCCAGCCACGATAGTTAAAGGAATATTTCCTTTTGATTGTTTCACTTTAAGCATTCTTAAAATCACTGCTCCTGAAAAATCTGCCATTTTTAAATCTTTTTTTTGCATTGAGACATGTCCCCTGGGGCAGGACCAGGGTCCCCAAACAGTTTTTAGGGCAACTTGCATATTAGCATTTAAAATTAGCACTTTAGATTTTTCATGTTCATGTCCCATAGACTTTAACGGTGTTCGCATATTCGAACAAACTTTTTGCCATGTTCGGATGTTCTGGTGCGAACCGAACCGGGGGTTTGGGGGGTGTTCAGCTCATTCCTAATCCTGATTAAATTGTATCAACATGTAATGACAGTTGGAGTCCAAATATACAATTTCCACAAATTTATTGATTAAATGTAATGCTAACTAGCAACTTTCTACATTCCCTCTGAAGTAAATAAAATAAAATAATAAGCTGATAAATGTTATCCTCTTCATTGTGAGACCTGTGATCCATAAAGTTCTTCTTGCAAGGTGTAACTTTTTCATGGTTTTATCACCATTTACAGTCCATTTATTATTATACATTCTCATCAGAGGAGTCAGCACACAGTAATGCATGTCTAATGGAAGTGCTCTGTTTATCACTGTAGAAAGCCATCAGGCAGCATTAATGTTAGTGACAAGGCTTGACAAGGATGAGGGGAAATTATTTTGCCCATTAAGCTGTATTTGCAGCTATAAGTGATCATGGGAAAGTGGAAATCAAAGTCGACATGGGAGAAAATAGTTAAGATTCCAGAAATATTCCTGAGTTTCTCTGCTCAAAGGACGTGTGGCTCAAGTTCACTGACACATGTGAGTTTTTACAATGAGGCCTTCATTCCACTGTATTATTACCATGAATTAAAGCTGCTCTGGCACACTGACCGCACACATAGCTATTGAGGTTTACACCGTTCCAGTATGATTTTATCCTAGGCTTACACAGAATACAGAGGGCTTATTTACAAGTCACTTTCAAAGATAAATACATAGTCTGCTTTATTACATGGTGTATTTTTCTATTTATTACCCTAACCTGCAACACTAAAGCACTAATGGATTGTAATAACAATGGCTGAGTTGTTACTGCTCCGTAAAACTGTAGTTTGGGTTCCATCAGAACACTAAGGGGCCTATTTATAAAAAAAAATAAAAATTGCAGAGCTATTTGTCCTGCAAAACTACATGTACATTTGTTTTGTGCACATGTACACAAAAACAAATGTTATTAGGCTATTTTCTCTCCAGGCTGAATGTTCTTCATTCACACAAATAGCTTAAAATAGCCAGAAAAAAACACATTATAGCCACTAGATGGAGGTGACATTCAAAATAACAAAAGCATTTATTTATTATGATTATCAGCTTCATTTATTGGTATATGGCATTTTCCTGATCCATTCTATTCTTACAAATGGGGCATTCGCACAGAATAAAGGTACATGCAATTTTTGCAGGATGAATAGGTCTGAACGTTTTTTTTTTTTTTTATAAATACAGCCCTCACTGTATATTGTGTGAAGATTCTAGCTGCGTGAGGTTCGTCTTGCAACCTAAAAACATTATACAACTTTCAACCAAACTGGCTTTTGTGTGTTGCTTGCATGACTGTTGTAATGACATTACATTATGTGCTCTTTTAGGAGAAGGAAATCACTGGCCTAAACCAAAAAAAATGGAACAAAAAAGTGAGACTTTGTGTATGTCATTGAGAGTGAATGTATGAGAGAACAAAAGGGTGTGATTAAAACAAGCGGGGGAATCACATAATCCGCTCTGCCACTGTTCACAGTAAAACTGCGTCAGCTGCACACGTATTGGGGGGGGGGGGGGGGGCGTGAAGGAGGAGAACAGAGCAGCACAGGAGCACACTGCACAGCTTTCCTCCTCTAGAGATGCAAGTCTGCGTTTTGTTGTTCCTTTGGGCATTATGGGGTTGATGTACAATTATAGACTTTTTTTTTAACTTTTGGAATAAAGTGGAGAGGGATTAGAACATCTGTCAGGTTTTTATTGCTGTCTGTACACCCATTAGGGAGATTTACCCTTTATGTTTGTCTTGTTGACAATTATCACCAGCACAGTATCAGCGGGGAAATCTTCCAATGGGGATACTAGTTCTGGTGACAATGCTCTCGCTTTGGAGAGATTTCCTCCCACTTACTGTTTTAGCTATGGGACAGGAAGTGAAGGGGGAACTGCCAAATGGGGTACACATGTCAGAGATTATAACCCTCCCATACTCTATCCAAAATGAAAACAAACCTTTTTGCCATTTGTTACACTTTAAAGTGGGGTGCCCCCTAAAAAAAAATGAAGCCCCCCCTCTTTCCCCGCTCTGCTCGTGTCACCGGCATTCTTACTGTGGGCACCCGGCTGTGGCTTCACAGCCGGGCACCCACTGCGCATGGGCGAGCGGCGCCGGGCTCCGTTATACGCCGCACAGTCAATTGTAACAGGTCCCAGATGAATGTGCGGCGCGAGGGGAAGTGATGTCACCAGCCCGGGCATTGAAGAAGGCAGACCACGAGGGACTCCCTAGCAACAGGCATTTAGAGGTGAGTAAAACATTTTTTTCCAATTATTTTATTTTATTTTTTTATGAATTTTAAGCTATTTTTGTTTTTTGGTGGCAACACCACTTTAAGAATTGTGGACACAATATGCAGCTGTGTCTACAGAATGTTGTTGAAATGACTGGATGCAAAAGAAGAGCTTTTTAGTAATACATTAGAGCTGTCACTACTTCCATAAAGACATAAGAGTTACACATTTCCCTTTGCCCAAAATAGATACTCAGAAGCATTAAACTTAATTTTCTTGGCTTGTCGTAGTGTTGTACGTCACCGCGTTCTTGACGGTCGAAAGTTCCGAGAACTTTTGTGTGACCGTCTGTATGCAAGCCAAGCTTGAGTGGAATTCCGACGGAAAAAACCTGGATGGAAAATGGAAAATCTGCTTGTGTGTACAGGCATCAGATTAAATCAAGGTTTACAGTAACTCTGGTTTTGAAAGGAGTATTACACCTCAGTGCAGCTGTATAAGAACAATGACATAGGGATAATATTGATTACATATTACTTTGCATAAAGAATGATTTAAACCCATTAATTATATTTTGACATATTTTTTCAGATTTAAATCACTCTCCTCGCTGGTATCTAAGGACTGAAAAAAAAAGCAGGACAAAAGTCACATAGTTCATTTTTTTACTATGATAATCTTATAATGACAAGCGATAGATGTTAGATGAGGTTTATATTTAAGGCTTCAAGTGTATACAGTATTGAATTTACGCCATACATTTATAAATATGAAAGCTACATTGCAATGAAAGCTAAGGCAAAGGAGACAAAAACAAATATCTTGCATTCTTTCTGGGAGTTGGCATAGTTCTAAACAGTTACATCTGAGATCATTCACCAGACTGCTTTTTCTACAATTTGGTAGCTCTGGAATTACAAGGGCAGCCTATACAGCCATTCAGAGGAGTATACACAGCACCCACTAGTGGCCTTAATAGTAATTTGTTAATACTTGCATGGAGAAAGCAGACTTTTTTCTAGTTAGAAAATAGGAGACTGCGAAGGCACATGCTGGAACCATATATGAGTATATGAGTTAATTTTAAATATTGTAAAAAATAAATAAAAAAAGACAATGGTGCCTTAAAGTGACACGAAGCTCTGGTTTAAAAGAAAATTATATTATAAAGTATTTATTGTTAACTCTAAAAAGTACTTTGGATTGCCCTCAGCCTTCCCAAAATCTCTGAATTTGTTTGCTCTTGCTGCTGTGATCTGACTGCCTGTTATCAGGTGGTTATGTTAGTTCTCTATTGTCTCGCTGTATGTAGGAACATAGCCACCTTCTCTTGCTTGGTCCCATAGGTGTGCACAGCCTATCGCATTAAGGTGTGCACCCCAAAGCTCAAACACACATGCCTTTCTATGCAGCCTCACCTGCAGGGGGCAGTGAATGAATGGGAAGTGCTCTGTGTTGAGTTGCTTCCTGTTCATTCACAAACAGTGAGTGTGTTCCCCGTGTTCATTTTGAATTGGAGGGGGCTGGTAAATTATATATTTACTAGCCCCTTCTTCCGATCTCACTTCTGAAACATCCTCCGCAGCAACCTGATGTAGAGGAGAGGAGGAAAGCAAGCATCACTGCTGGGGGAAAAGGTGAAACAGGGGGAAGCCTGGGCATTGGGGGAATGGGGGGTTACAAATGGGCAGAAAATTGATTTCATGAAAAATAGATTACAGGCCATTAAGTAGTGGATGTGTATAGATGATGTTTTGAGAGTAAGATTTATGCCTCATACAGACGGTCAGACATTCCAACAACAAAATCCATCGGATTTTTTTCAGACGGATTTTGTGCCAAACTTGTCTTGCATGCACACGGTCGGACAAAGTTGTAGGAAAATCCGATCATTCGCAACGAGGTGACGTACAACATGTATGACGGGACTACGTAGAGACCAGTAGCCAATAGCTTTCGTCTCATAATTTAAACTGAGCATGCGTGGCACTTTGTCCTTTCCACTTTGTAGAATTCTCTACAAACAATCAGAAAAAGTCTGATCCGATTTTGTTGTCGGAAAATTTTAGATCCAGCTCTCGAACTTTTTCCGTCGGGATTTCCGATGGAAAAAGTCCGATAGAACCCACACACGATCGGATTTTCCGACAACTTAATCCGATCGGACCTTTTCCATCGGAAAATCCGACTGTGTGTACAGGGCATAACAGCTTCCCGACCAGCTCCTGTACATATACGGTGGCAGGATAGCTCTCCTGCACGAATTGCTGTGTATATATAAGTGGCTCCTTTAAGAGCCATAGCAGGCACGTCCGCGATCGTGGGCACAAGAGCCAGAACAAGGATGTGTAAACACACAAATCCCTGTTTTGACAGGGGAGGAGAAATGGATCGTCTGCTCCTACTAAGTAGGAACAACGATCTTGCTCCTCCTCTAGTCAGCCCCCTCACCCCACAGTTAGAAACACACCTAGGGAACACACTTAACTCCTTGATCGCCCCCTAGTGTTAACCCCTTTCCTGCCAGTGACATTTATACAGTAATCGGTGACTATTTTTAGCTCTGATCGATGTACAAATGTCAATGGTCCCAAAAAAGTGTCAAAAGTGTCCGATCTGTCTGCCATAATGTCATAGGCCCGATTAAAAATTGCTGATCGCTGCCATTACTAATAAAAAAATGAAATAATAAAAGTGCCATAAATCTTTGACCTATTTTGTAGACAAAAAAAGAAAACCCGCTCCAGGTGTCTGATTACAGATTTCTCCTCCCTTTTCAGGTATGGGTGCTGGCTCAGTATGCAAACCGCATGCAAAGGAAAGAACAAAGTACCAGATGGCCACATTCCAATGAAATATACATTTTAATGGTATCCGTCCGTACAGCAAAGGAGAAAACGATTTTGATGCATTTCACACTGTAATTACAGGTGCTTTTAGTAAACACATGTAATTATGATGTGAAACGTGTCATTTCATTTTATCCTTTGCTGTATGGACTGATACCATTAAAATGTCATTGGAGTGCGGCCGTCCAGATCTTTCTTCTTTTCTTATTTTGTAGACGCTATAACTTTTGCGCAACCCACTCAATATATGCTTATTGGGATTTTTTTTACCAAAAATATGTAGAATAATACATATTGGCCTAAATTGATCAAGAATATTGTCTTTTTTTTAAATTTAATTTGGGCTATTTATTATAGCAAAAAGTTAAAAATATTGTTTCAAAATTGGCGCTCTTATTTTGTTTAATGCGCAAAAAAATAAAAAATACCACAGAGGTGATTAAATACCACCAAAAGAAAGCTCTATTTGTGGGAAAAAAGGACGTACATTTTAAATATTGTTAAAGCAATGCAGTGTCGTATCGCAAAAAATGGCCTGGTCAGGAAGGGGGTCAATTCTTCTAGGGCTGAAATGGTTAAAGTGGTAGTAAACTGCTGGAAAAAAAAAACCACTTCCAAAAAAAATAGTATAATGAGCTATGGACACTGACAGTATGTAAAACAAAAAAAGTAATAATAATAATATTTTTTTCCATTTGTTTTACTGTTTTTTTCTTTTTTATCATATTTTTTTTCTTTCTTTTTTCCGAATTTTTTTTTTGTAACATACTATCACCAGAGCAATACAGTGTTACCACAGTAACACTGCACTTCTCTGGGGAAGTGATCAGGATATATATATATTTTTTTATTATTATTTTTTTCTTATTTTACACATTATAATTGCTTATACCAGTGAATTTGATTTGTTTAACCACTTGACTTCTGGAATATTTACCTCCCCTTCATGACCAGGCCATTTTTTGTGACACAGTACTGTGTTATTTTAAATGAAAATTGCGTGCAACACTGTACTCAAATAATATTTATATTACTTTTTTAACACAAACAGAGCTTTCTTTTGGTGGTATTTGATCACCTCTGCGTTTTATTTTTTGCACTAACAAAAAAACAATATATTTTACTTCCTGCTATGAAACATATCCAAAATAATAAATAAATAAATTAAATGTCTTTAAAAAATGTAGGCAAATATTTATTCTGCTACATATTTCTGGTATCTCCAAATAAAAAACAATAAGCGTATATTGATTGGTTTGTGCAAAAGTTATAGTGTCTACAAACTATGGGATATATATACTGTAATTTATTTTTCTTATACGGTTATGGTGGTGATCAGCGATTTAGACCCCTTTCACACCAGGGCGTTTTGCAGGCGCTATAGCGTTAGAAATAGCGCCTGCAATCCGCCCTAAAAAAGCTGCACCATTGTTTGTAGTGTGAAAGCCCGAGGGCTTTCACACTATAGCGGTGCGCTGGCAGGACGTCAGGGAAAAGTCCTGCAAGCAGCTTCTTTGGAGCGGTGAAGGAGCGGTGTGTTTACCGCTCCTCCACAGCTGCTCCCCATTGAAATCAATGGGGCAGCGCTGTAATACTTTAATGATTCATTCAGTTCGTTACAGAGCTCATCACATGATACAGATGGGCTGTGATTGGCCCTGTCTGTACCATGTGATCACTGTTGCCAATCAAAGTACATAATTGTACACAATGGATGGTGATCAGTCATCTGACAGATTGTGCCGTAGTGCAGGCCTGCAAAAGGCACGTTCTGGGAAGACGTCATATGACATCCATCCAGAACAACAAAAGTCCCGCCTGGCCATCATTTCACTGTAGGCTGGGCGGGAGACATACAGACATCCCCAACTGCCTCCAGAGGAGCCTAATTAATTGAAAATCTTGCGAGCTACCAGTCCAATAAACCACAAACCCGAAAGAACATCCCACAGGTGTAAGAAGTATAAATTTCTTTCAGCTGCTGACACCAGACACACTCCCATAAACTGTGTTGGACTAAAGATGAATATATAGATTTGTGCCGCGCTGTCTATGCCTCTGTAAATACTATTACCAAATGTGCCAATACATAAAATGCAAAGGCCAGTGATGTGTATTACCAGTATACAGTATATATTTGTCTCAATTAACAATCCATTAATATCAACCTTGATACTAAAGTGCAAGTGCTAAATCAAAACGTACCAGCATACTCATACATGAATATATTATTAACCTTCAATAAATTAAAATACTTTAAATAATAAATTGCTTCGAACAAATCTAATATAATATCCAGTGCTTCAAAGGCAAAATCCACAATCTAAAGTGCAAGTGCTAATCAAACAATATCTATGTATTAATACATAAATGCAAACCATAAATAAATAAATTAATACATCTGGTGCAACTATCAGAAGTAATAATGCAGTCCAAATAAATGTAATATATTGTCCAGTGCTTCAAAACGCAATCCACAGTGACTTGTGACAGTACTTCACAGATAGAAACTTTTCAGTGATTCCACACATGTGCTCTTACCCCGTGTGACTGCGCTCCCCTCAAAGATTTTGACCGCACACCTAAGTTTGGTCAAAATGTGCAGTAAAACCAACACTGGGCTCAGGGTTAGTGGACTCTCCCAATCTGACAGTTGTATTGTTATGCCTCTAGTCGCCTAGCTGAGAGATCAATGTCACAGTTGGCTTCTCCTCCATCCTAGCCCCTTCCCAACATATATTCGACACAAGCTTATCAAGTGTCTTCATCGGGGGGATACCTCCAGAGAAGCCGATTAGAAAGACTAGAGATAAGCTACATAGTTACATAGTTAATCTGGTTAGAAAGGACCATCCAGTTTAACCAACAGAAGCTAGCTTGTGTGCTGTTGCTGCTGGTCATTTTGTAAAATCCTGTGACCTTACACCTCATAATTATGTTTTTGAGCAATAAATCCTAAAAACAGATCCCCTAGACTGAACTTTAATTGTCGGTATGTTTGGGTGACTGGTGGCCCCTGTTCTATTTGGTGGGAACCTGTCTGTGTCCAGCAGCTCCTTTGAGGGGTTATCGCTACTTGAACATACTTTGATTTGACTCATCTGTCAGAAAGATGTATATTTTCTCACTTTATCAGTCAAGTTTGACTATTTGTAGTCTTTATGCAGATCTGCTTGTGGCTGACATAAAAGATAGATGCCATTGAAGAGCCATTATGTGGTGCCACCAAAATATGGTGGTACGTTATATTACAAGGATATTACACAGGAGATATACAATAATACCTGATGGAAAACTATATGCCATACAAGTTTTGGTAATGTTATATAATGTAATTGTTCATGGAAGGCACATACGTAGATTTGTATATGCTATCTATTAGACTAGAAAACCACAATATGCATAGAACATTTGCAGATTTTAAGTGCTACATCATGTGTATACTACCAACAGCTGGCTTTGATGTTGTACTCCTACAGGTCAGGAGGAACTACATTTTTTGTAGCCTAATACAAAATGATTAGATAAGGTACCAGAGTGAGAACAAGAAGTCAAGAACAAGCAGCAGTAGGTAACGTATTAAAGGCTTTCCAGTAAGTCACCGTCTGTGCTGTCACATGACAGGAAGGGTAGGAAACAGTCTACCCATACCCAAAAGTAATAGGTATTCCTATTTTCTGCCAAATTGACTGGTAAGGGAGCAAAAATAAGTTGAGAATAGCCAAAGATTCACTTTAAAGAATAGATTCTGGAATCCAAAGTGGGCATATGAAAAAGATGGGCATATGGTAAAAGACTAGCTGCCAAAATTTCCTGTGGCCTTCCACATCATCAAATCTCCTGAGACTAGCAGTCAGTGGCATATGTCTCATACTGCAGATGTACAGCTTTAAGAGTTTTGAGACAGGCGTGCCTAGCCACATTCACATACAGGAAAGTGCATTGTAATTTTTCAGGAGAAAGTCAAGACAAAATGTACATTCCTCTATCATCTATTGAGGGACATAGCTTGATGATAAATAAGCAATGTAGGGACATCCAAATCAGTCCAAACGGAGGGGCGGGCAAACCATACAAACAGAAGAAAACCAGCCCAACAAGACTAAATTATGTCCAAAAAAGGAAAACAAGGACATTAAACAGCCACCATTTAACCAAAATTAGTATCTGTTGAGGCAGATATATACTACACTATATAAGACTTAGAGGATATGTATTCACCGTATTCACTACCCAATATTCGAGTGGGGTAAAGCCCTACAGACTTCCGTTATCCTTGCCTGTGATTGGGTATCTGTTGCTAAGAGAATTTTTACCACACTAATGTCCCTTGCAAAGTCCATTTAGTAAGTCAACCCTTTGAGTTTAGGTTCACATTAAGATACAGATGAAGGGTAAATACAGGATCTGATCAGAGGACATCAACACTGACTTAGGCAGGGCCATATATGGTTTGAATCTTGGCCAGTTCAGCAGGAACCTGGAATGTACAAAGTTGATTGATCGATCAACTTGGGTACAACCAGCATGCTGGGTTTTACCTGCGATTATTTATAGCAGCTGCTATAACTGCTAGCAATAATCCTTGTCTTCTCCCTGCGGGGACAGCCAAGAGAAACCATGGCCTGGCAGGAGGGATTCCCGCATCAACACTGTGGGGTTGATTTACTAAAAGCAAATAGACTGTGCAGTTGTACTCTGCAAGTGCAGTTGTTACAAGGCTTGGTAAATAAGGTAAACCTTTACTTTGCAAATAATACCCCAAAAAAAATGCATTTTTGCTTGCACATGATTGGATGATGGAAATCAGCAAAGCTTCTGCTCATTTACTAAGCTCTGGAACAACTGCTCTTGCAGAGTGCAACTGCACTTTGCAATGTGTACGGTCTAATTTACTTTATTAAATTTGCTCCGTGTATGGTTCAGTTTTGGAACCATAAAAATTATCTATGATGTTTTTATCAAACTAAATAATAACTTGTTCCCATTAGCAATTACTTTGAGGCTCTCTTTAATTTTTGCTGACTATCCTAAATGCTCCTGAATGATTAAGTTAACATAATACGAAACTGCAGGCTTGCCCGATGAACATGTCATCACTTTGCTACTTCAGCAGTTTGTCATTTGCCTCATATTGTAGGTGCAGGTGTATATAGGTTCATAGGCCAAAAAATTGTTCTTGGAAGCTTATTGTTCTATCTGAAAGTCATAACCCTGTAATGGAATATCAGTTATTACCTTTTAATAATGGTTCATCCTATACTGACTTCCAGGTATAGTCAAGAAGCAGACACAAAGCTTCCTATGTGTCAAATTAGTTATTTCTCCCTGAGGCACCTGTGAGAGAAACAGCATTTATGAGGAACAGAAAATTAATCACATCCTTCTGAGCTCTGAAATTGACATTTGTAGTTTAATAAAGTGCCAAGTACGTACAGTGAATCCTCTGTTACATAAACTACAGGTATAAATTCCTCTATAATGACTAAAGAACCAGTGAAGCTTGACTGCTGTGGTAAATCACAAAGCTTTGATGGTGTTTCCCAGGATCCTTTGCATTTTTAATTGAGCTCCAGTGTTGTGCTCTGGCTTAGCTTGATCGAAATAAATACAAAACTGCTAGAATGTTCTTGGTCTTGAAAACTAACTCTATTTATGAAAAGAGAAATTAATGACCAGCCTTTGATAAAATAAAAGCAACAGTTCTGGCTGCAATGCTAATCTTCTCTCTGGTGCAGTTTTCCACAGACTCACCAGTTTGTGGTGCATCACCGCCCATCTTCCAGGTTGAATGACACTCAGCCCACTTCTGGTGAGCCCATGGCAACAGGTACCAGACCCTTGAGGGTATTTCTTCAGGCAGAGACCACTGACCACCCTTGTGATACAGCTCATGCTCCGTGGAGAACCTGGCAGTCTCTTGAGATGCATGATGTGGGTAACCCCGAAATCTGCGAGCACTGTATATTAAATACTCGCCTAGATGTGAAACTGGGAAGTGCAGGGAGGGGATCACGAGATAGGTTTTTTTGCCCAAAAATAAATTAATATACTATTTGATGCCCTGTGATGCAACAATTGTCTATCAGGATTGCCCATGTTTTTAACTGTTGCCCATTTCTTTCACATGTACTGTAGTAATTTTCCATTTGTTACCTGCATATTGTCATGATTGCTCATTTTTGGCCATGTATTGTAATTACTACTTGTGTTTGTCACAATTGCATATTTGTTGCCCCTGTAGTGCAACTATTGCCCAAATGTTCTATGCATATTGTTACTATTGTCCATTTGTTGTCCACATCTTGTAATAATTGCCTATTTGCTGCCAGCATATTGTGAGTATTGCCTATTTGTAGCCTGCATATTGTAACAATTGCCCATGTATTTGTATTGCCTGGATTTCCATTTTTCCCTATTGTCAGTTTATTTAGAGACTGTATTACCAAAATGTTATCCATTAATGGTTTCACTATCAAACCATACAACTATTATCCTATATATCAACACAGCCGACTTTACTTTCCCTCGGCACACTGCACACACTAT
Source organism: Lithobates pipiens (assembly GCF_037356315.1). Lineage (NCBI taxonomy): Eukaryota > Metazoa > Chordata > Amphibia > Anura > Ranidae > Lithobates > Lithobates pipiens. The sequence continues at coordinate 174,564,406 of NW_027507790.1, read as the reverse complement.
TGTTGGCTCTGCTTCTTGGTCCTTCCTCCAGTCAATTACTTTCTAAAAGTTTCTAGATATGAACAGATGACAAGTTTGCCATGTACACTACATCTTGTAGGCAACAATAAGTTTTAACCACTTCAGTCCTGGGCATTTTCATCTCCTTCCTGCCCAGGCCTATTTTCAGTTTCCCAATCTTCAGTTTCATGAAAGTTTAAGCATATTTATGTGCTATATACACCCTTATGATATTCTGGGAGGATATTCATGTTGGGGTCAGCTGGTCAGCATGATAAAAAAAAATCACTGATAAAACTATACAATAATGAAGTCTAATGTTTTGCTATGGCATACTGTACTTGGCACTTCATAAGCCTTTACGCATAATAAAATATTAACAGAGTTGAATGTGGAAGGTGCCTGAGGCCTATAACCTACTTTGCAGTAAATACTAGATACATTGTTATTTTAAGTGTTGGGCAAGTGTCAAAAGAGTAGTTTTAGAAGTAGCAAGTGAATAATTAACAAAAAAACTTGTAGGTGAGTAATGGTTAGTAAAACAGATACATTGTTATTTTAAGTGTTGGGCAAGTGTCAAAAGAGTAGTTATAGAAGTAGCCAGTGAATAATTAACAAAAAAACTTGTAGGTGAGTAGTGGTTAGTAAAACAGCTCGCTTCAAACCCTGATCTAAGAAGAAAGAAAAGACCATTAGCCAACCATGAATAATTATTGTATAATACTCTAACACCAGCCAAAAAGTACACAATGCCACTAATGCACTAATTAGAATGGCTATTTAGTGTGTGCATACATTCACATACAACGTTGTAATACACTCACATAAATTACACGCTTACTAAATCCATTCAGACAACAAATGTATGTGTGTGTGTGTGTGTGTGCGTGTGTGTGCATTTATGTGTATTTTATTGAAGGCTTTTGTGTCTCCTTTATTACATTTTATGCTCTTTATTTAAGCTTTCTCTTATACCGCGTACACACGACCAGACTTTTCGACGGACTATGTCTGACGGAATGAATTTGTCGGATATTACGATTGTGTATGGGCTCTAGCTGACTTTTTTTCCCAAAAGTCCATCGGACCTAGAAATAATTTAGAAAAATTGACTGGTATGTAGATGCCAGAGCAGTGGCTTATGCTGACCCCCGTGCATCACACCAAAGAGTTTGTTTATATGGACTATCTCGGTACTTGGTAGTCAATAAATGAACAGTACATAATCAAAAATATATAAAGTTTAATAAAGACACAGACATCGACACAAACATTAATACATTAAAATATAATGTTATACAACACAATTGGCAAACTACTGGCAGGTTCCCCCGTAGAGTTTCAATTGGAAAGAAGTATACAACAATTCCCTCTACTAGTTGCGCGGAAAACCACTTCATCAGGAGGATAATCTATAAAGTAGATAATACATTTAATAAAACATGGACAACACAGCAAGCAATACATATATATCTCAAAAAATCTTTACAATACAAGTAAGAATTTAATTAAGAAGATCAGCTCCCCACAGGCAGAACTCGCAGACCAGAGGACCCACCAATTCCCCCCGGCAGAGACGGGGGATCGTATTAAACATATCCTGATTAGAAAATGTATAGCAAGTATAAAAAAATGTGTTATGAATAATTTGTTGCCAGTACAGACTTACACAAGGTGTGACCGGGTGGCCGGGTGGCCGGGAAACTGACTTAGTGATAAAGTGAGGGGGGAAGGGAAAAGGGGGGGAAAGGGAGGGGAACGGGGCAGGAAAACTAGGAGAGGAGAGGGGGGGTGCAATAAGGAGGAAAATGTTATTTGAACAAAAGATATAGGAATGAGTAGAACCACCAAAGCCACCCTTGCCACCAAGGTACAAACCTGGTGAGAAATAAACTTACCAGGATATCAGGTTGATAGTATAAGTTACATGGGCTGGAACACAACAGGAGGAGGTAGGGCAGGCAAGGCAATGGCTGTATTGGGATAATCAAGCAGAGCACAGGTCTCAGTAAGGAGAGCTAATGAGACTAGTGCAACAGCCAATCAGTAACCATAAAACGGATAAGGCTCTGCACAGTGTTCAAAACTGTAAGGAACATAAAATTTGTTTAAAAACACTATAAGCCAAACTAAAGAAGTAAGGAGACACTGGGGGAGACACAGTCCTCCCAGTGCTAAGTCAGAACACTAACCTGCAATGTGTATCCTTCACCGAGACAGCCCAGTAACTGATGTCTGAGATACCTGCTCATCCAGCTGTCTGCAAGACCGCTAAATGAGCTCCCCAACCCCAATGGCATCAGCATATGCTGCCAGGATGGTGGTGTCTGACGTCACAGGGTCTGCTCGCCCACACTGCGCAGGTGCACAGCTAAGTGCTGCTGCGCAAGTGCGTGGCGGAGAAGCCCATGGATCAAGCGATCCAGGCTTGACCGCCGCAAGCAGGGCCAAGTTGACAGAATGTCCGTGCCAGGGAGGGCACATGTCTGCCGCCAAGGGATCAAAACACGGGGCCCTGCCTAGCCGAATCTACCACCAGAAAAGAAAGCAAGAGAAAGCTGTGATAAGGGAAGAAAAGAGAGGTAACAGGGAAAAGAACGGAAAGACAGGGGAGAAGAAAAAAAAGGGGAAAAGGGGAGGGGACAGGGGGAAGAAACAAAGGTAGTAAGTAAGGAAAAAAGATGGGGGGGGAGGGAACAGAGGCAGTAAGTGAAGAAAGGGAAGGTGGGGTAAAGCGGATCTCCTTTTACAGCAGAACAATAAATACATATTGGAAATACCCATAAACCAAAAATAAAAATAACACTAAAAATGTTAAGGGTATATATAATACCCTAAACAAATCACCAACATTAACACAAGGGTATCAGTTGATTTATATTTACCTGGATAACATGGAAAAATAAAAAATATATATAATAATATATACAGTGCCTTGTGAAAGTATTCGGCCCCCTTGAACTTTTCAACCTTTTGCCACATTTCAGGCTTCAAACATAAAGATATAAAATTTTTATTTTTTGTGAAGAATCACCAACAAGTAGGACACAATTGTGAAGTGGAACGAAATCTATTGGATTTTTGAAACTTTTTTAACTAATAAAAAAATGAAAAGTGGGGCGTGCAAAATTATTCGGCCCCCTTGCGTTAATACTTTGTAGAGCCACCTTTTGCTGCAATTACAGCTGCAAGTCGCTTGGGGTATGTCTCTATCAGTTTTGCACATCGAGAGACTGAAATTCTTGCCCATTCTTCCTTGCAAAACAGCTCGAGCTTAGTGAGGTTGGATGGAGAGCGTTTGTGAACAGCAGTTTTCAGCTCTTTCCACAGATTCTCGATTGGATTCAGGTCTGGACTATGACTTGGCCATTCTAACACCTGGATACATTTATTTGTGAACCATTCCTTTGTAGATTTTGCTGTATGTTTGGGATCATTGTCTTGTTGGAAGATAAATCTCCGTCCCAGTTTCAGGTCTTTTGCAGACTCCAACAGGTTTTCATCCAGAATGGTCCTGTATTTGGCTTTTGCATTGTGGGCAAAAAGTTCGATATTGGTTTCATCTGACCAGAGCACCTTCTTCCACATGTTTGGTGTGTCTCCCAGGTGGCTTGTGGCAAACTTTAGACGAGACATTTTATGGATATCTTTGAGAAATGGCTTTCTTCTTGCCACTCTTCCATAAAGGCCAGATTTGTGCAGTGTACGACTGATTGTTGTCCTATGGACAGACTCTCCCACCTCAGCTGTAGTTCTCTGCAGTTCATCCAGAGTGATCATGGGCCTCTTGGCTGCATCTCTGATCAGTCTTCTCCTTGTTCTCCTTGTCTGAGCTGAAAGTTTAGAGGGACGGCCAGGTCTTGGTAGATTTGCAGTGGTCTGATACTCCTTCCATTTCAAAATGATCGCTTGCACAGTGCTCCTTGGGATGTTTAAAGCTTGGCAAATCTTTTTGTATCCAAATCTGGCTTTAAACTTCTCCACAACAGTATTACGGACCTGCCTGGTGTGTTCCTTGGTCTTCATGATGCTCTCTGCGCTTTCAACAGAACCCTGAGACTATCACAGAGCAGGTGCATTTATACAGAGACTTGATTACACACAGGTGGATTCTATTTATCACCATCAGTCATTTAGGACAACATTGGATCATTCATAGATCCTTGCTGAACTTCTGGAGTGAGTTTGCTGCACTGAAAGTAAAGGGGCCGAATAATTTTGCACTCACCACTTTTCAGTTTTTTATTTGCTAAAAAAGTTTAAATTATCCAATAGATTTCGTTCCACTTCACAATTGTGTCCCACTTGTTGGTGATTCTTCACAAAAAATTAAAATTTTATATCTTTATGTTTGAAGCCTGAAATGTGGCAAAAGGTTGAAAAGTTCAAGGGGACCGAAAACTTTCGCAAGGCACTGTATATACAAAACCCAGAAAGACGATGTATGTTTTTTTACAGGAAAGGTTTATAAGAAATCATCTCTTTAAGGCCTGGGGGAAAGGTGGCTTTGAGCTGCTCACAATACACAGATTCTCCCTCTGCAGGATTGTTCGGTCCCAATCGCCACCACTGGGGTTTGGGTAGACCACCTTAAGAACAAAGAATTGGACGACCGAAGTATTATATCGGTGGTACAATCTGATATGCCTACCAATGGTGGTAAGTTTCCCACTCCCTGAATAATAAAGATGATCGCCAATCCTTTGTCTGAGTTCACGGATGGTCCCAACATAAAAGGCCTTACACCTGCATACAATCAAATATATGATGCCCCTGGTGCCACAGTCTGCAAATATACATCATATAAAGGTTTCACCATTGGGCAACAGAAATTGTTTCCCCTCAAGGACCCATGGGCAGTAAGGACAACTTCCACATATAAAAGTACCATTGGGTCCACTTTTTGAAGGATTCACAGATACATAATGACTATGAGTCAAACGATCACATAGAGAACAAGCTCTTCGGAACACCAGCTCAGGAACGGGGTGCACATGTTTAGCCAGGATGTGGTGCTCAGTAAGTAGATGCCAATTTTTAGCTAAAACGTTTCTGAGTGTTTTATGATGGGCAGAGTATGTTGTAATAAAACTTACGGACTGACTAGCAGAAGGTTTGGGACCATTATACAGTAGGGAACTTCTGGGGCGTGCAAAGGCCCTATTGAAGGCCTTTCTCAAAGTCGTAGGGGAGTATGCTCTTGCAAGTAGCCGGTCACATAAGGCCTCAGCCTGAATCCTAAAGTCACTATCGCGTGTGCAGTGTGCAAATGTAGATATTGTGCAAAGGGTATACTGCGCATCAGTGGTTCCGGGTGGGCACTGGTAGCGTAAAGCAATGTATCGCCAGCAGTAGGCTTGCGATAGAGGTCAGTACCCAAGGTACCATCTGGCTGTTTGATAATGAACAGATCCAAGAATGGGATCTGTTCAGTATCAAACTTAAAAGTGAATTTTAAATTGAAATCATTATCATCCAATTTGTGAATAACTTCCAGAAGTCTATCTTTAGTCGCAGTCCAAACCATGAACAGATCGTCAATGAAACGGCCAAACTGATGGTTGTAAGCTAGGAGCCTTGAGTGGAGTGTGAATAAGTATTGCTTTTTAACTGCTGGTGACTGCTGGGTTGCATTTTTAGGTTCGTTTGGGGCTTTTTCTTGTAGCTTTTTAATACCCTTTTCTGACACTTTTTAAATAGTTTTTTTTTTGTCTTCCTTCAGCCTACTAATTAAGGGGAGGGTTTAACCTCCCTGGCGGTACCATTATTTCGGATTTTAGGTGCTAAAAGCGGTACCATTATTTTGCATGAAAATTTGGCGTTTTATATTGTAGTCCTGCAATTCTTAGGAATAACTCTCTTAAATCTGTCCAAACCAGAGTCTAGCAGACATCCCAGGTATGATAAAGTTTGAAAAATTAAATCATAAATTATAATATAATAAATAATTATAAATAATTGTACCAAATAATAATATAACAATAATAAAAATTATTCAATAATGTAATCTAATCAAAAACACTGAAATTTGCTCAGTTGCAGAATTGTCACTGTCATTACTTTTCAGTATTTGATGACGGATCTCCCCACAAATCGCTATCGCTCAATTCTGCGAGTCATTCTAATTTATTATCGCTGTTTTCTAGCTGGTCTAAAATCATTTTTGATGTACAGTGACAGTTTTGGTTGCTATGGACAATCTCCAGTTTCCAGGCATAAAGAACAGTTTTTACAATATAAAACTGCATGCAGGACACTGGGCAGACCACTAGGGACAAAGGGGATGTGAAATATTTACATACAGCAATGTAATCTGTAAGATTACATTATACTGTATGTATACTGTTTATTTCACTTTTTGAATTTGGCGCCGATCTCCGTGCCCGTGCGTCGCAACGCTCGCAGGGCACGGAGATCGCCGATGTGATAGATCGAGCGAGGCACGGCTCGCTCGTACAGCGGGGAGACATCGCTGGATTCGAAGGAGAAGGTAAGGAAACCTCCTCCTGGATCCAGCGACGCTGTCCCGAGTCTGACTCGGGGATACCGCTTTTGGTATAAAAAATCCACCCCGAGTCAGACTCGGGAATACCGTCAGGGGGGTTAATTGGGCACAGGTGCTTGAGGTCTATATAAGTTTGGGTAGAACTCATTTGAGCCTGCTCATCTTGAGTCTGTGAGAAACTCTGTCTAAGTGGAACTGGTCCAAGTGGTGAGTTAAAAAACAGGAGGTTATAACAGGGGTCAGAGTAGCTGTGTAGTGTGAGTACCTGAGTGTTGTCTGAGTAGTGTGTGTGTGTGTGTGTATTGTTAGTACTTGTGCATTGTGGGTGCACGCTGGTCTGTGAGTACCTGTGTACTGTCTTGTTGAGTATTAGTGTCAGGAAGCTAGTTGTTAGGTCATTTGGACTGGGTATAATCTCTAATCCTCATTAAATTACTAGGTACGATGACTTGCGGGTGTGGAGAGGCGACTCGGTGTACATCTTGCGGCATGTATGCGTTCCTTGATCATCTGATCGAGGGTGAATACTGCTGTGCAAAATGTAAGCACATTGTTTCCCTGGAAGCCTAGGTTCTGAATCTGGAGAAGCAACTGTCAGCACTGAGAGGACCCTCCATCCTAAATGAGAGCCAGGAACGTACACGGCAGGTGCCGGCAGGGGCCAGCACAGAGGTGGGTGGAGACAAAGAGGTGCAGGCACTAGCAGAGAGTAGATGGGTGACAGTCAAGAAGGGTAGAGGGGCAAGTGCCAGGGAGGCCGATCCAGGGCTGGAGCATTCCAATAAGTACGCTCCATTGAGTGACATTGGTGATCCCAGTCAGGGACCAGCACTGCTGGAGCTGAGGGATTCTCCTAGCTGGCAGGAGAAGAACTCTTCCAGTGAGAGTGGGTGGGGGGAGCGAAGGGAAAGGAAAGACAGATTCTGGTGGTAGGGGACTCAATTCTTAGGAGGACAGAGAGGCCAATCTGTAACAACAACCTGAAGTGCCGAACTGTATGTTGTCTGTCGGACGCTTGGGTTCGGCACATCATGGATCTGGTGGACAGATTACTGGGAGGAAATACAGAAAGCTGCGCCAATACAAAAAATATTCTATACATTAACTACCCAAAATACAAAATATAAGAAAAATATAATAAAAATTATAAATAATTAGTATATTCCAAACTTATAAAAATGATGACAATTAATATGAATCCATAATTAAAGAGTTCATGAAAAAGTCCGTAGATAATCAACACTTGCGATCCTATGTAAGAACACCACGGTGGTTACACACACTTGAAATGCGCACACGTGCCCGTCACCTTATAGTGAGTGCGCTTACCAGATTAAGGCTTAATGAAAGCGTTGTAAATATGTCCTCATTCGCCTCAGGATACTCCTCCTCTTAATGGATCAGCTCACCGTAATTAAAAGCAGTATTCACATGTACATCTCCATTGACAACGTCAACTTATGACGAAACGCGTCTTGGAAGGCACGCAGTGACGCCATCACATTGCAGAAGGGGAGGACGGGCTCCCGAATGCCGGCCGGCTTTTTTATGTTCCATTATGCATGCTGTACTGACTCGATGCTCATGTAAGTGTGCTACTTTTTTGCTCTTATTAAACTTCCAATCAGTATTACACTATGTTGGTTTCCTCTTCTTCCTTTGAGCCATTGATAGCAATTTGTGGGATCATGGAATAAGAGATGTACATGTGAATACTGCTTTTAATTACGGTGAGCTGATCCATTAAGAGGAGGAGTATCCTGAGGCGAATGAGGACATATTTACAACGCTTTCATTAAGCCTTAATCTGGTAAGCGCACTCACTATAAGGTGACGGGCACGTGTGCGCATTTCAAGTGTGTGTAACCACCGTGGTGTTCTTACATAGGATCGCAAGTGTTGATTATCTACGGACTTTTTCATGAACTCTTTAATTATGGATTCATATTAATTGTCATCATTTTTATAAGTTTGGAATATACTAATTATTTATAATTTTTATTATATTTTTCTTATATTTTGTATTTTGGGTAGTTAATGTATAGAATATTTTTTGTATTGGCGCAGCTTTCTGTATTTCCTTATTGCTGTTAGGTGTGTGTATCCCACTTATTGCTGCTGCCTTCTTTATAGATTAATTTTATTTTTCGTTTTTATTTTTCGTTTTTGTCAAGCGCAGTTTATTTTTCCTTTAGATTACTGGGAGGGGCTGTGGAAGACCCAGCGGTCATGGTGCACGTTGGCACCAATGACAAAGTCAGAGGCAGATGGAGTGTCCTAAAGAATGATTTTAGGGACTTGGAAGCTAAATTGAGGAAAAGGACCTCCAAGGTAGTATTCTCAGGAATACTACCAGTACATCGAGCCACACCAGAAAGGAAGAGGGAGATTAGGGAAGTAAACAAGTGGCTCAAAAGCTGGTGTAGTAAGGAGGGGTTTGGGTTCCTGGAGGACTGGGATGACTTCTCAGTCAATAACCGGTACTATAGAAGGGACGGACTGCACCTAAATGAGGAGGGTGCAGATCAGCTGGGATTAAGGATGGCCAAAAAGTTAGAGGGGTTTTTAAACTAGGCGATGGGAGGGAGGGTTCAGATATAGAGATAGTCAACGTGGAGCATATTCCAGAGGGTAATATTAGGGGCATTAGTGGTAGGGTAACCAAAGCACATAAACCCAAGGTATATAGTAGTAGCAAGTCCTAGTTGTAATCTTGGAACACCCAAGAGGATAGTATGTGACCGGTCAAAATATATTAATACATTAAAATGTTTGATCACCAATTCCAGAAGTCTGCCAAGCAAAATAGGCATGTTGGAAGCTCTGGTGCATCAGGAGAGCTATGATGTAATCGGTATTGCTGAAACTTGGCTTCATTCCTCACATGACTGGGCTATTAATATTCCTGGCTATGCACTCTTTCGGAAAGACAGAGTAAAAAGGAAAGGTGGAGGGGTCTGTCTGTATGTGAGAAGTGATCTCAAAGCGAGTGAGAAAGAGGACCTGGTGGACAGAGAGTGTGATGAGTCTGAGGCATTATGGGTGGAACTGCATACAGGTGTGCGTAGTTCAAAGTTAATCATTGGAGTTTGTTATAGACCACCCAATGTTAATGAAGAGGTGGAGACTCAGCTCCTTGCACAGATAGAAAGGGCTGCAAGGGCTGGGACAATGATAATAATGGGGGATTTTGACTACCCAGAAATTGACTGGGGTAATGGCACTGCTGGGACAGTTAAAGGGCAAACATTTGTAAACCTATTACAGGACAATTTTATGCTCTAGTTTATTGAGGCCCCAACTAGGAATGATGCTCTGTTGGACCTGGTAATCTCAAACCATGCAGAACGCATTACTAATGTTCAGATAAAGGAACATCTGGGTAGCAGTGACCATAACATGATTTCATTTGGTGTTAGCTGTAAGCAAAAATCACATGCGGGAAAGATAAAAACACTAAATTTCAAGAGAGCGAATTTTCCAAGGATGAGAGTGGCTCTCCAGGACTTAGACTGGGAGAGAATATTGGCATCAATGGGCACAGAACAGAAATGGGAATTCTTCAAAAAGACTGTTTATGATCTCACGGCAAAGTATATTCCCATGGGCAATACGTTTAAAAGGTTAAAAATAAAACCGATGTGGCTCACTGCCAAAGTTAAAAAAGCTATAAACTATAAAAAAGAGCTTTTAAAAAATATAAAAATGAAGGAACGCTAGTGTCATTTAAATGTTACAAGGAATATAACAGAATATGTAAAAAGGAAATCAAGGATGCAAAAATTCTAAATGAAAGACAGATTGCAAAAGATAGTAGGACAAACCCCCCAAAAATTCTTTAAATATATTAATAGTAAAAAGGTTAAGTCTGAGCATGTAGGCCCTTTGCAAAATAATCTAGAGTGGGTGACTGGGGACAAAGAGAAGGCTAACTTATTAAATACTTTCTTCAGCTCTGTGTATACAAAGGAGCATGGGGGAGCTCATGTCCATAATGGGGTGGTACTGACGCAGCCCCAAATCCACAATGGCTCAAAAGTGATATTGGTCCAGAAATATTTGGACAGAATAAAGGTGGATAAAGCACCTGGACCTGATGGCATCCACCCACGGAGCCTAAAAGAATTGAGCTCTGTAATTTCAAAGCCATTGTATCTAATTTTTAGAGACTCATTAATGACAGGGATAGTACCACTGGATTGGCGCAGGGCCAATGTGGTGCCTATATTTAAAAAGGGAACAAAGTCTTTACCAAGTAACTATAGACCCGTTAGTTTAACTTCTATAGTTGGGAAGATACTGGAGGGATTAATAAAAGATCACATAGACGAGTTCTTGCAGGAAAAAAATATTTTGAGCAACAGACAGCATGGATTCATGAAAGACAGAAGTTGTCAGACAAACCTGATTTCTTTTTATGAGGTGGTAAGTAAAACCTTGGACAGAGGGGTGGCGGTGGATGTAATATACTTGGATTTTTCAAAAGCGTTCGATACAGTTCCGCACACACGGGTCATGTGTAAGGTTAAGTCTACAGGTTTGGAAATGTCAGTTTGTAAATGGATAGAAAACTGGATAAAAGACAGAATTCAGAGAGTCGTGGTTAATGATTCTTACTCTGAATGGTCTAAGGTTATCAGTGGTGTACCCCAAGGTTCAGTGTTGGGACCCTTACTTTTTAATATCTTTATAAATGATATTGGGTCTGGGATCAAAAGTAACATTTCCGTCTTACAGGATGTCTCCAATTTACAAGCCAACCTCAATGCTCTGTCTAATTGGGCGACTATGTGGCAGATGAGGTTTAATGTTGAGAAATGTAAAGTTATGCACTTGGGCGCTAAGAATATGCATGCATCATACATGCTAGGGGGAGTACAACTGGGGGAATCCATAGTGGAGAAGGATCTGGGGGTTTTGGTAGATCATAAGCTCAATAATAGCATGCAATGCCAAGCTGCGGTTTCCAAAGCAAGCAAAGTCCTTTCCTGTATTAAGAGAGGTATGTACTCCAGAGAGAGAGATATCATTTTGCCCTTGTTCAAATCATTAGTAAGGCCTCATCTGGAATATGCAGTTCAGTTTTGGGCACCAGTTCTCAAAAAGGATATCGGGGAACTGGAGAAAGTGCAGAGAAGGGCAACCAAACTGATAAGATGCATGGAGGAACTCAGCTATGAGGAAAGATTAGAGGAACTGAATTTATTCACTCTTGATAAGAGGAGATTAAGGGGGGATATGATCAACATGTACAAATATATAAGGGGTCCATATAGGGAACTTGGTGTTGAGTTATTCACTTTACAGTCAACAAAGAGGACAAGGGGGCACTCTTTACGTCTAGAGGAAAAGAGATTTCATCTCCAAATACGGAAAGATTTCTTCATAGTAAGAGCTGTGAAAATGTGGAATAGACTCCCTGCAGAGGTGGTTATGGCCAGCTCAGTGGATTGCTTTAAGAAAGGCCTGGATTATTTCCTAAGTGTACATAATATAACCGGGTACTAACACTTATAGGTAAAGTTGATCCGGGGAAGATCCAATTGCCTCTCGGGGGATCAGGAAGGAATTTTTTCCCCTGCTTTAGCAAATTGGATCATGCTCTGCTGGGATTTTTTGCCTTCCTCTGGATCATACCTTTGGGTATAGAATTGGGTATATGGGCTGGTATGATATTATTATATATATATATTATTTTTTTGTGGTTGAACTAGATGGACTTGTGTCTTTTTTCAACCTGACTAACTATGTAACTATGTAACTATGATACCGTAGAAGGACATGTTCCAAAAGGGCAACATATCTCTCATAAGCATTGACATCCCTCTCCCATCCTCCTAAATAGAGGTTTGCATAGGATGGAGCACGTGATGTCCCCATGGCAACTCCTTGGGTTTGGAAAAAAAGTTGATCGTTGAATGTGAAGTAATTTTTAGTCAAAATAAACTGCAAAAGTGCTAAAATAAAGTTGTTAAGTGGCCATGTAGTCGTGTCTTGTTCAAACAGAAAGGAACCAGCCGTCTGGATGCCCCGCTCGTGGGGGATACTTGAGTACAATGCCTCAATATCAATCACCACAAGCAGGGCGTCCAGAGGTATCTGGATACCCTTGAGATGCTGCAATAAGTCCACAGTATTCCTGATGTAGGAAGGGAGGCTACGCACATGGGGCATCAAAAAAGCATCCACAAATTTGCATGCATTGTCAGTCAGGGAGCCTATCCCAGAGACTATGAGTCTGCCTGGGGGAGTCTGAGCGTTCTTATGGTTTTTGGAAGAGAATAGAAAGTGGGCACCCAAGGAAACTTGGGGACCAGGAATTCAAGCCTGGTCCCCAATGAGTCAATTAGGCCCGAGAGGAAGGCAAAAGACCTGCAGCTCCTGGGTAAAAAAATCGGTTGATACCAATTGCAATTGTTAAGGATAGCCATGCACATGGACTGATATTGATTATGTGTCATGAGAACAATATTCCCACCTTTGTCTAACTGTTTAATGACATTGGTACGCCTTTGTAAAGATTTAAGTGCTCTGGTTTGTCTGGGGTCAAGGTTGGGGACAATGTCATGCCACTGTTGTTGTTTCAGATCCCTAATGGTAGTCTGTAAAAATGTCCAAATGGTAGGGCACGTCATTAGATCTGGAAATCTATGCGATCATAATCGAAAAGCTTTTTAATGTAGGCCATGATCTCCAGTGGAGGTGCAGTGAAATACACTGCCAGGAGTGATTTGGGAAGGATGAAAGTCTTCAACAGCACCATCATCGTACAAAAGCATGAGGTCCCAGAGTGCCCGGAATTCCTCCATGCTGAAATGTTTAGTACGTTTAGTGAGTTTGAGCTCAAGATTTAAGTTGGCATAATCTTTATCAAAAATTTATTTAAAAAGTGAGATTGTGTGCAAACAAATACATTAATGGTTTCATTCACTTTAAGTGCATCTAATGGACAGAAATCTAAACCAGTTTTTCAAAAAAGCTGCGCTATAGTGAACAACTATATAATATCAAATACATATAACATAATAAAAAAATAGGTCAATAATTTTTTTATTTTTTTTTGAGTTTTTAACTATAGGCGCTTTTATATCCAAAGACATGTAAGGGTAATCTGTATTCGTTTTATTAAACTATTCGACAGTATTACGCTATGGTGGTTCGTTCCTGTGTTTCAGTATAGTGGGATATGAGCGCTGTGGCCATAGGAGTATAACATTGCCAGAGTGGAGCGTCTTAAAAAGATTTGCCCTTTATGCTATCTAAACCTAGGCTGGGTGACAAGCCAATGGCGATACTTGATCTCATTCAAGGGATCAACATAGCTGGTAAGCGGCAGTCTCACTTTGGTGACACTTCTTCATCGGTGTTATGTGTAATATCACAGTGGAGATCACATGGAAAATTGTTCCCTTTGGAAATGGACTAATTAATTGCTTGCACTTAGAGATAATACTTTGATTTTAGCGGTGCACACGTTTTTAAATAAATTATAGTTGCATGTAATTTTATATCATTCGTATTTCACTTATATTATTTATAAATGGTCAATTATTGACCTCTTTTTTATTATGCTATATGTATTTGATATTATATAGTTGTTCACTATAGCGCAGCTTTTTTGAAAAATTGGTATTATCATTGTGGGTATCTCACATTTGAGTTGCAGCTTTTTGTCACATTTTTTAATTTTATATTCAGTTCATCTTTCACTATTATTATTTAGACGGGGCTGTATTGACACTTTTTTTTTTCTTAGAAACCTAAACCAAGTTGAAGTAGAGAAGATTTGTCCTCAGTCAATTGGTAAGGAGTGAGATTTATGATATCAAGGTTGGTGCTGTGCTGGGGGTGTGAGGTGGAATTTTTGTGGGTTTGAGTACAAAAGTGTCTAAATTCCCCTGCTGTTTCTTGAGGTCTAAAAAAATCAGGTCTTCATTGACCTTAGTATATTTATTAGTCATCAATGCTGAGTTAAGAACTTTGGGAATAGTGCCGGCGCAGTAGTGTCTGTTAGTGTTTGTGCAGGAAATGTACGTACAGATTTGGGGGGTTTCGGACATTTTTTTTCTTTCATGGGATTCGCTGGTGGAGTAGCTCCACCACAATAACGTAGTCTTTTACATGAGGAATTTGTTGCGGGTGTAACCGTTGAGTGTAAATTGCTTTGGAGGGAAAAAGTAGATGATAAGGAGGAATCCGACTCAGCCTCCATAGTAGGATTCCTTGAAGTATTGGCCCGAGAGGGGCCCCTCCTGCCTAAATTTCTTCCAGACCAATGATACGCGTATCCCTCAGCAAAGCCTGTTTTACCTTTGCTGAATTTAATTTGCTTTTTGACAATGATGTCCTTATTCATTAACTCCAAGTGGTCTTTTAACTCTTTCCATTTTGTGTTAAAGACTGGGTTATTTTTTAAGTGGACATATTCAGAGTTTAGCCGTTCAATCTCAATGTCCAATGTGGTCATATCACAGGTATATTGTGAGATGAATGATTTCATTAAATCAAGGCTACAGTTGGTCAGTATGTTCTCCCAGGTCTTTTTAAATTAAGCAGAAGGATCTTTTATAGTAGGAAAAATTTTACTCCGTAAGCCAATGGGGCAAATTTTGTCAGTAACATACCTTTTGAAGTATTCAATATGCCAATGTAAGTGCGACTTACGCTTCAACAGGCCAAACATTTTTGCAAAGAATGTTTTTAAATCATCCTCAATTTTATGATCACTCAGACAAGTCGTTTTTAAATTTGTCATAAATCCTACCCAATCGGTGCCGAGGGCGTCCATAGCCAAAATTAATCCAGGAAAAATGAATCCCTAAAAATATTATAGTGACCAAAAAGAAAGAGAATTTTTTAATAAGACTATGCCATTGACAAAAAAAAAATAAGTGCAGCGCTAAGTGATAAAACAATAGTGAAAAGAAAAATTTACATAAATAATAATATATCAAGAAATATGCTGGATTAATAGCACAAACTCTGCTTAAATATAATAGGTTTGCACACTAGAATTAAGCATATATAATAAACATCAAAAAAAATGCTAAAAGTAAAAACTAAGGCAGAGTTCCAAAAACTGAAAGTATAGTGAAAATCAGTCCATAGATACAAGTCCTTAGATGAATTGATAACGAAGATCATTGAGTATGTAATCCCTTTTCCAAGTGGAAAAACACCCAGGAAGTGAGCAAATATTCTCCTTACCAACTCCAAAGACCAATAGAATGGTCTCAGCAAGCCCAGGGAATTCGGTCTCCCAAAAACCTATGCCGCAATACAGCTGATCCTGGATCGGTGCCACTCAGGGAATATAAATAATAAAAGCTCCCATTGTGTAGTATTTAAATAAAGAATTTAATAAAAAAAAATAGATTGCACTTACAAGAAAGTATCAATGTAGCCTCCAACGAGGCAATCGTGATGATGTCAGAGCACCTCCCTACGCTGCGTTTCGTCACAAACGGACGTCGTCTGGGGATTGGCTGTATTATGTATTATCTACTTTATAGATTATCCTTCCGATGAAACGGTTTTCCATGAAACTAGTAGAGGGAATTGTTGTATACTCCTTTCCAATTGAAACTCTACGGGGGAACAAACTCTTTGGTGTGATGTATGGGGGTCAGCATAAGCAACTGCTCTGGCATCTACATCCCAGTCAATTTTCCTAAATTATGAAATTGGATGAGGGTACTTCTATTGGTTGTAAATTTCAGTGAACTTGAGGCAATATTCATATTGTGTCCGACCTAGAAATAAAACATGTTTCAAATCTTTCCGTCGGACTCGAGTCCGGTCGAAAAATGTGTTTGTCTGTATGCTAGTCCGACGGACGAAAACCGACACTAGGGCAGCTATTGGCCACTGGCTATGAACTTCCTTATTCTAGTCTGGTCGTCATCACGTTCAAATCTGTCGGACTTTGGTGTGCTTGTGTGTGGCCAAGTCCGTTCATACGTAAACTCTGTCGGAACTCCGCCGAAAGTCTGTCGTGAAGACCGTCGGACCTAGTCTGCCGAAAAGTCCGGTCGTGTGTACATGACATTAGGGTATCCCCCTTTACAAAAAAAATAAATTGTAAAGCCTTAGCTCCCGAAGCCCAACTCCAGCTAAAATATGGAAGGCTTGGAACGAGGGCAAACTACATTTGTTCAAACTATGCAGCTGCACAAGGTCAGGGCCCTTTGGTACTTAGGCCTGATTCACCCCTATGCATTTTTAGTGCTTTTTGCATTTTGCAGATTTGCACTACAGAACGAGTTCCATAGGAAACCATGTTAAATGCATGGAGTGCATGGAGCCTTATGGTGCTTCTAGTTTGTATATTCCAGGGAGTGTATTTACTTTGTTACTGACACTGAGACATTCAGAAAGATTCTTCCATTCTCACTTGACATTATTGGGACTGAACGTGAATAGTGCGCTCACTTTTTTTATCCTAGTGATTAGAGATCTGCACAACAGAAAAATGTGTTTAATTTCAGATTAATTTGTTAAGTTAATCATTTTGTTTAGTCGTATTCGTTATGTTAGAATACATACATTCTAACATAACGAATACGACTAAACAAAATGATTAACTTAACAAATTAATCTGAAATTAAACACATTTTTCTGTTGTGCAGATCTCTAATCACTAGGATAAAAAAAGTGAGCGCACTATTCACGTTCAGTCCCAATAATGTCAAGTGAGAATGGAAGAATCTTTCTGAATGTCTCAGTGTCAGTAACAAAGTAAATACACTCCCTGGAATATACAAACTTCATACAAGATTCATTTTCGTAATTCATTTTGTATATTCAGATTTGTTTCATCATTCCAAATCCATTACAAATGGAATTTGAGACTCTACTGGTAAGCAATCATTGGTTTGGTAAGCAATAAATATTTGTCCACGAAACATGTAGAGGACAACAGATATACTACGAGGACCAACATACTATACACCCTTGGTCTGTGTACCGGGAAGGATGCTATGTTATCAGCGTCATACGTATTTTTATGTCCAAAAACTCATGTTTGTTAACATGTGATGCATGTTATTTTACTGATATATCTGTATATATACATTTTTAGCTTTTGGATAAAAAAAATACATATAGTATATGTTTTAAATTTGCTTTCTATATAGTCCTTGGGTACCAAGGTAGTCCACCCTCGTCCCCCCTTTTCCAGTGACTAGTGAGGGTTGTCTCCTGTTCTTTTTCAGAATTCCAAATCTATTCATATTTTCTAAAGTGATTTCGGAAGATTACGAAGCGAGATTGACACAATATCGGCGGCATCCACTGTATATCGGCGTCACCCACTGTATACTGGAGAAACTTGTGTCTTAAAAATCAACATGACTATAAAATGAAATTTGATTTTCTTATAACCATTTAGATGAGAATTAAATTCTTTGAATCCTTTTTTGCATAAACATCTCTTTTTTTTATCAAAAATGGCAGTGTAACAATCCATTTTACATTTGTTTGTTCTGCTTTTTGCCTTGGAGGAGATATAAAAGTCTTTGTGAACATTGTGAACGCTCAAATCTTAAAGCAATCATGCCAGTGCTTTAGAAGGCATACATATTTAATGCAGCCATGCTAGGATTGTTTGAAACATCGAGGCTGTGGGAATAAGAGGGAAAAAAAAAGTCATGCTGGCTGCCTGGTGCTTACCAAGAATTGAAGAACTTTCTTTAAGGTCATCTTATGTGCACAAATAAAGATCTAGAGAGTCTGCAGGAATCAGAGAAAAAGCATTGCAATACTAACTCAAACTCAAAATATGCACTCCCTAGCAATACACTATACTTTCCTAGTTTCTTATTAACTCCTTGAGATCCGCGCTATATCCGACCTGCTTTGCCGGGACTACGTCTATTGCCGTCGTCCCGTCTATGAGTCTATAAGACTCGCCTGATCACAGATCGGAGCAAGGGGTCGATCTCAACCCCTTACCACGTAACCAGCTGTCAGCCAATGACAGCTGATCATGTGATCACAACAGAGCCGGTAATCGGCTATTTTTCCTCCTCGTGCTAACAGCACGAGGAGAAAAAAAAAGCCGATCACCGGCGGCCGTGAGAGGGACTTCAGTCACAATCACGGCGAGCTGGGGCCAAGTCATCAGTGCCCACCTGCCCCCTGCCAGTGCCACCTAATTATAGTAAAATAGTGCCACCCATCAGTGCCCATAGTGCCTCCTGTCAGTACCCACAGTGCCACCTATCAGTGCCCACAATCTGCCTCAACAACAGTGCTGCACCTCATATGCCACATATCTGTGCCCATCAGTGTCATCTACCAGTGCCCATCAGTGCCGCCCATCAGTGCCCAGCAGTGCCACCTATCAGAGCCACCTATCAGGTCCACCTATCAGTGCCCATCCATCCCATCTATCAGTGGCACCTATCAGTGCCCATTAGTGCCACCCATCCGTGCCACCCACCTGTGCCATCTTATCTGTGCCCATCTTTGCCCATCAGTGCTGCCTTATCTGTGCCCATCAGTGCTGCCTTATCTGTGCCTATCAGTACCGCCTTATCTGTGCCTATCGGTGCCACCTTAACCGTGCCTATCAGTGCCCACAAGTGCAGCCTCTCAGTGCCCACCAGTGCAGCCTATCAGTGCCCACCAGTGCCGCCTCATCAGCGCATTTCAATGAAGGAGAAAAATGACCTGTTTGCAAAATTTTATAACAAACTATTAAACATGATTTTTTATTTTATTTTTATTTTGCATCCTTTTTTGTTTGTTTAGCAAAAAATAAAAACCCCAGCTGTAATTAAATACCACCAAAAGAAAGCTCTATTTGTGGAAAAAAAATGATAAAAATTTCATTTGGGTACAGTGTTGTATGACCGCGCAATTGTCATTCAAAGTGAATCAGATCTGAAAGCTGAAAATTGGTCTGGGCAGGAGGGGGGTTTAAGTGCCCAGTAAGCAAGTGGTTAAAGTGTACTAGCAAAAGTGTTCCTGATCCAAAACAGACAAGGTTGCAGATATTAGAAGTAAGATTGAAGAACTAATTTAGTGGATGAGATGTTTGAAGGAGGAGTGTGAAGGGTATGGCAGAGGGAACCATGTGCATGAAAGAGGTGTAGACAGTAAATCGTTGGGCAGTATGTGCAGGGAAAGTGTGCGGAGGGCATGACAGTGGGCAGTATGTGAAGGAGAGAAGTGCGCAAGTTATGACAGCAGGTTGTTTGTGCAGTAGGAGAGAGTATGTGTAGAAGTAGAGTGGGAGGGTATGGCAACAGACAGTATGTAAAAAAAAGGAAAGCAGAGGGTATGACAGTGGGTAATATGTACAAGAGAAGAATGTGAAGGGTATTATAGCAGGCAGTTTGTACAGGGGAGAAGTGTGGAAGGTATGTTTGTAGACATTATGTGCAAGAGTGAAGTGCAGAGGATATGATGGTGGGTAGTATCTACAGAAGAGTGCTGAAGATATGATGGTGGACAATATGAACAGGAGGGGAATGCTAAGGATATGACAGTGGGCAGTATGTACTTGGGAGGAGTGCTAAGAATGAAAAGTGGGAAGTGGGGCAAACTGTCCCCACAACGACCTATGGGAACGAGTCAGGCACTAAAATAAAGGAATTGATAGGTTAAAAAATTATTTGATTTTATTGGTTTAAATGTAATACTTAATTTAAATATAAACTGTTTAGCTCATGCAAGAGGGTATAAAAGGTACTGTATTAACTGAAAAGTTGCAGACGATGCTACTACACAGAAGAAGATCGTCCCACCCACCCCTCCCTGTCGCAGTTGCTTTATGAGGCACTGTATCTCTCATTTGAGAGGAGATTTTATTGTTGTGGATTGATATTGTATTTTTTATAACCTGAGCTTGAATAGCTAGGTTATTATTTACATGTAATATTTTATTCGTATGTATTGTAAGGTTTTACGAATTTGGATTATTTATATATAGTATATATTATTAAAATATATATACGTTTTATTAAGCCTATAAATAAAACTGCGGCCTTATTCAATACAAGTCAATGTGTCTTTAGTAAATTATTTAATTTAATAGCTATAATTATACAGTCCTGACTTCGTTTCCATATAATGGGCATACTGGCCACACTGGACACTCCTTCCTCAGTGCACACCTTCCTTCCCCAGCCACTGCACCCATCATCACAGATCAATCCCTCAGTGGGGTTGATTTATTAAAGGAGAAGAGGCTGGTCATCTAGCAAAGTAAACATTCAATTTGAAATGTGAAAGTTCACTTAGTTAAGAGAATAAGGTAAAGCTCCCTCCCCCTTCTAACACCTATACTAACTACCCTGTAGAAGAAAGATGCTTATACTTACCCATCTAGGTCCCAGGTCACTTTGGCTCATTGCTCTCAGCTAGCAGTCAGCTGAATATGTATATGCAGATTCAGTGGACGACCCTCAGGAAGTGATACCATGTTATTTCAAAATAACTTGGGCAATGTATAAAAAAAAAAAAAAAGACAAAACAGTTAAAAAAATAAAAACACCAATGCCAAGATGGTATATTTTATCTTTGAAACGCATGTAAATCCTAAAGCCAGATTGAAAGTTGAGCTTCAGAAACAATGAATAACCAGCTGAGACAAGTTGCCATTTTGATTGGTCCTTCTCCTTTCTAGCTGTTGTTGGATTAACTGTGGCAAGAGGGGGGAGGGAGGGGGCATGTTGGACCTCATAACTAGACTTAAGAAGCCCACACAGTGGGGTGTGACTTGGCTGAATTCAAACTGAGGCTGCTCTCACTACTGTGACTACTGCCCTCTGATGAGGTGTAGCATTGGGGTTACTTCCTTTCCTTAGATTGTAGACTTAGGAAGCATCTAGAAACATGGACAAAGTACAACAAAACAAAAAATATAACAATATTTGTTATTTAAGCATTAGAAACTGACTGAAATTCAAATCCAGAGTCTTTGATCTTTTAGGATCTTTGTAAATGATAACCTTTTTATTAAAATCAGCCAAAGGGGTCAGGAATGGTTTGTTTTGGCTCCCTTACTGCTTGTTAAGAATATGTAAATAGTTTAATGCCCAAAGTCTGGGCACAGATGCACTTTAACTCAGAGTTCTGTGATCTTCCACTGTGCCAGTTTTAATTGTGACGACTGGTCTCCTGAAGCCACTGTTTTTGCCGATCTCTGACCTGCCTTATTACTATTTGACCACCATGCTGCAGCTCAGTTTCAGGGTCTTGGCAATCTTCTTATAGCCTAGTCCATCTTTATGTAGAGCAACACGTTTGTTTTACTTTTTTCAGATCCTCAGAGAGTTCTTTGCCATGAGGTGCCATGTTGAACTTCCAGTGGCCTGTATGATAGAGAAAGCGATAACACCACATTTAACACACCTGCTCCCCATTCACACCTGAGACCTTATAACACTAATGAATCACATGACACTGGGGAGGGAAAATGGCTAATTGTCCCAATTTGGACATTTTCACTTGAGGGTGTACTCACTTTTGTTGCCAGCAGTTTAGACATTAATGGCTGTGTGTTGAGTTTTTTTGAGGGGACAGAAATTTTACACTGTTATACAAGCTGTACATTCATTACTTTACATAGACAAATTTGTCTTTACATACAAAGTGTCATTTATTCAGTGTTGTCACATGAAAAGATATAATAAAATATTTACAAAAATGTGAGAGGTGTACTCACTTTTGTGAGATACTGTATCTAATCTATCTAATACTAAGCCCTCAGAGCCCTTCCAATAAGAAGCCTGCAAAGCCCTGCTAATAAGAAGCCTTCAGAGGGAAAGGAAATAAACAAGAGGGATGTTTCAAGTATTGGCTCTGGCTCGGTTTGCAGTCATCATCTGGACAGCAGACGGGAGAATAATAAAAAACATGACATTCATGTTATAATGTTTTAACCTATTGCTTTCGTTCTTCTAAATAAATTATGTTTGTGATGATAGGTTCTCTTTAACTCTTTGTGGTGTATATTCACCTTAAGTAAATGGAGTCATGATTTGACACATAAATACACAAAAACCAACAATAAGTACATGTAGCCTATGCAGGATTGTGATGAAAATCTATAAAGACTTTGTCAGGAGCAGAAGAAAAATGACAGTTATCTGAGAGACGACATGCAATGTATTTACACTGTGAATAAGGTAGTGTTCAATAATGTGTTTTCCAATTTAATTTCTCATGACCTGCAGGTCATTGTCTGTCAGGATTATCTGGCGGTGATGGATATTCTGCAACACCAAGGCTATGAGAATTGCATTTTAATCATATGATTGATCAAGGGAACTGACCTTGAGATACCTGAGAAAGGAAAGATTAAACTTTTTATTTCAGTATAGAATCAAATGCGTGTATGATACCCAGATAAGAAAGAGTCATGGGAGCTATAACCGGAGCTGCCATATTACTTAATATTTTACCAGCTTAAATGGTAGAAATGGGACTGATGACAAATTTAGTAGGACAAAGGTATAAGAATGGAAACCCAAAATCTATTTTTCATTATGTGTGGTATCATTCCTCACTGTACATAATTTCCTTAAAGTAGAAAAAAATTAGTGTTTGTTTTTATGGGTCCCCGCATACCATGATTTTGTAATCAAATGATCCTGAAAGTAGATCTAATATTTTTCCACCTTCTTGCAAAACTGCAATATGTATATATACGTTGTGGTTTGCAAGTGGTTTACCAGGATTATGGCTGGATATCAGCCATAACTCCGGTATCATTTTTTTTTAGCCAGCAGCTGGCTTTCTCTTGATAGTGTTCCGGGTGGCTCGCTGGTGTTTCACATGCTTACTGTTTCCACCGGCTCACCCGAGAAATGATCCAAAGGTGCTGCCATTTTCTTATAGTCAAACAGAACAATAATTTGTCATTAGAAACTTGTTATCTTCCTTAGCCAGGCTAAACAGCCATAATTTATGATATTACCTCCTCTCCTCCCTCCATCCAACTTTTCCTTTTGCTTTCTTAAACTGTATTGTTTTCCATGTTGTCATTCTATGGTGCTTATTTTGGTGTATGTTGTACCCAATATCATTCTTTTCTACAAATTTACTGTCAACTTAACTGTAAACTTATGAATAACTCTTTGAAAATTGAGAAAATATAATAAAAACAACTTTGTAAAAGAGAACAGTTGTTTTTAATAACCGCAGAATCTCACCTTTCCCAATATGGTGTTGTATTTATTTTAATCTTTAAATTTAAATACTCGCTAAGGTATTCTGCTTTAACTCTTTTGAAAGACTTCTTCAGCATGAATTTAAAGTATTTAATAATTTGGGAGTCCCCTTTGATTTGTCCTTTAGGTAGTGCTTCTTTTGAGAAGAATTCTGCGATATATATTCTGGATGCTTTTTTGTATGTCATGTTTAGGTTGCGTTTTTGTAACTATAGCATAGTACTACACTGAAAATGTGTTGGGGCTTCAAGAAGAGGTTTTTTTCAAATACTTTTCCTTGATCATACTAATTGTTAATAATCTTTTTTAGTGTATGTACCGGTCATATTTCTGATAGCCATATACAGTGCCTTGCGAAAGTATTCGGCCCCCTTGAACTTTTCAACCTTTTGCCACATTTCAGGCTTCAAACATAAAGTTATAAAATTTAAATTTTTTGTGAAGAATCACCAACAAGTGGGACACAATTGTGAAGTGGAATGAAATCTATTGGATAATTTAAACTTTTTTAGCAAATAAAAAACTGAAAAGTGGTGCGTGCAAAATTATTCGGCCCCTTTACTTTCAGTGCAGCAAACTCACTCCAGAAGTTCAGCGAGGATCTATGAATGATCCAATGTTGTCCTAAATGACTGATGGTGATAAATATAATCCATCTGTGTGTAATCAAGTCTCTGTATAAATGCACCTGCTCTGTGATGGTCTCAGGGTTCTGTTGAAAGCGCAGAGAGCATCATGAAGACCAAGGAACACACCAGGCAGGTCCGTAATACTGTTGTGGAGAAGTTTAAAGCCGGATTTGGATACAAAAAGATTTCCCAGGCTTTAAACATCCCAAGGAGCACTGTGCAAGTGATCATTTTGAAATGGAAGGAGTATCAGACCACTGCAAATCTACCAAGACCTGGCCGTCCCTCTAAACTTTCAGCTCAGACAAGGAGAAGACGGATCAGAGATGCAGCCAAGAGGCCCATGATCACTCTGGATGAACTGCAGAGAACTACAGCTGAGGTGGGAGAGTCTGTCCATAGGACAACAATCAGTCGTACACTGCACAAATCTGGCCTTTATGGAAGAGTGGCAAGAAGAAAGCCATTTCTCAAAGATATCCATAAAAAGTCTGGTCTAAAGTTTGCCACAAGCCACCTGGGAGACACACCAAACATGTGGAAGAAGGTGCTCTGGTCAGATGAAACCAAAATCAAACTTTTTGCCCACAATGCAAAACGATATGTTTGGCGTTAAAAGCAACACAGCTCATCACCCTCAACACACCATCCCCACTGTCAAACATGGTGGTGGCAGCATCATGGTTTGGGCCTGCTTTTCTTCAGCAGGGACAGGGAAGATGGTTAAAATTGAGGGGAAGATGGATGCAGCCAAATACAGGACCATTTTGGATGAAAACCTGTTGGAGTCTGCAAAAGACCTGAAACTGGGACGGAGATTTATCTTCCAACAAGACAATGATCCCAAACATACAGCAAAATCTACAAAGGAATGGTTCACAAATAAATGTATCCAGGTGTTAGAATGGCCAAGTCATAGTCCAGACCTGAATCCAATCGAGAATCTGTGGAAAGAGCTGAAAACTGCTGTTCACAAACGCTCTCCATCCAACCTCACTGAGCTCGAGCTGTTTTGCAAGGAAGAATGGGCAAGAATTTCAGTCTCTTGATGTGCAAAACTGATAGAGACATACCCCAAGCGACTTGCAGCTGTAATCGCAGCAAAAGGTGGCTCTACAAAGTATTAACGCAAGGGGGCCGAATAATTTTGCACGCCCCACTTTTCATTTTTTTATTAGTTAAAAAAGTTTTTTCGTTCCACTTCACAATTGTGTCCCACTTGTTGGTGATTCTTCACAAAAAAAAATTTTTTTATATCTTTATGTTTGAAGCCTGAAATGTGGCAAAAGGTTGAAAAGTTCAAGGGGGCCAAATACTTTCGCAAGGCACTGTACAATGGCCAGACATTCATTTTAAATCTGCACATAACTCTGCTCCCGTTGGTACCTCGAGAGTGGGCATTAAAAACTCCTGCAGCTGGTGAGATATGTATAGAAGTGGACACTGTAGGAAACCACCAGCAACAATCAATAACACAACTATTATGTGCCACTATAACTAGGGAGCAAATTATAATGCCTATTCCAGTTTTTTTTTTTTTATTATAGTTGTTTCTTCGGCAAGAGAGGAGAAAAAAATAAAATACAGTTGTTAGGAGCATGTTAAAATTGCTACATATTACTTGCTGAAAAGTCATTTCCTGTGGTTGGTAGACGCATACTACAAATTACATGATTACAGACAAGAGTGATGGCTAAACAATACAGATCTGCCTTATTATTATTATGCCATGAGTATGAGTAGATATATTTAGAACATATATTTAGAACATATAAAGGGACTTAGGATAATAAAAACATTTATTATATGTA
The DNA here is from genome assembly GCF_037356315.1 of Lithobates pipiens. Lineage (NCBI taxonomy): Eukaryota > Metazoa > Chordata > Amphibia > Anura > Ranidae > Lithobates > Lithobates pipiens. Next base: position 174,538,281 of record NW_027507790.1, on the reverse strand, counting down.
TATAAATGTTTAACAAGGGACAAATAATAAATTGGTATACAATGATTATTGAAAAATTCTCCATAATTCCTCCCTGCACAGTACAGTTTTAACACTAGTTATAAAATGTACTACTCTTTTGGATCAGTGACGTTTTTATATTGTTTTCTGTGTTCCTGTATTTGTGAAGCATTTTTATGGTAAAAATTTGGTTAATAATAGAAAGTAGTATGCTGCAACAAAATATCATTGGTGATAACTGTATATTACATTGACAGTATTAGTTGGTCATTGCTAAACTAATTATTTTTCATAAAAAAAAAAAAATCTTATTTGTTCTTAGGTAAGCGACAAAGCCTTGTAAAAATGCTATTCAAGCCAAACACTTTCATCTGCAACTGTAAAAAGTATTAAGTGGGCCAACAACAAAACTTAAATAAAGCTAGGCTCAAAAGTGTGAAACCAATTAAATAGATTTGGAAAGAAAAACTGTAAAATATTGACTTCCTCAGGGTACTATATAAATGATAGAATATTGATCTGACCATTGTTTTATTGCCAGTAACAGATTGAATTGGAGTTGTAGCAAACAAAAGTTTGAATGAAAATGTTGAGGCTGCTGTCCATGATGTCTTTGATGGGTCATAGCAATACACTTTTTTTCATTCTATATTGTTTCTGTTCAGGGGATGCTACTGTTGAATTGGTGGCACTGGACAGGTAAAAACAACCATTTTACTTTTTAGTGGAAATTGTATACAGTTCCAGCCCTGGAATAGACATGGTATTAACTTGAATACATCTAAATACAATCGTTTTTTAAGCCCTTTTACAGGATGCAACAGACAACAGACTCTCAAACCTAAAAAAACATAAGTTTGGAAATACCAAGGACATCAGCCCCTGCTAATGGGCAAATGGTGCATAAAGGCAGTTTCCTATAAAGAAAAGAAGCACAGCCCACAACAGGAACAACAGATGCTGCTCAGTCTCAGAACCCCCCGGATGAGTACAGAATCCCCCTTTTACCTATCATATGACATAGAATAGTTTCTTTACACAAACCTTAGGATTGCTAATTCCCAACTTACCTTGTAATGACACAGGTGAATCACCCACCCATAGGGCTCATTTCGACTTTCTTCAACTTCAACACACATCAAAGCACCTACTGCTTTAACATGATTTTTTTATGTGTTTCTGCAATGCTTTGATTATGCTTCCGTGATGCTTTTTTAAAGATTTAATAAATCTTGGCAGATGCCCTGTGTGTGTGTTAATATCTCATACCTGTGATACTTCCAAAACAAAGCAAAGCTAAAGCTGAATTTAAGCCTCTCAAAAGCTGCAGGTGCTTCAAACTTACTTTGTCATAGATTTCTATGGAGGCTTTGAAGACACTTTAACCGCTTGCCGATTGCCTCATGCCGATATACGTCAGCAGAAGGCTTGTAGTACAAGCAGAATCACGTACCTGTACGTTGCCGTTTAAGAGGCGGCCAGTAGGTGCGCGCTCGCACCCGCGGCAAGCTCCATGAGTCGGGTCGTGGGTCCGGCGGACTTGATCGCCACGGGGATACCTGCAATCTCCTCACGAGGAGGAAGAACGGGGAGATGCTAATGTAAACAAGCATCTCCCCATTCTGCCTAGTGACAGTGTCACTGATCTCTGCTCCGTGTTATCGGAGCAGAGATCAGTGACATGTCATACACAGCCACGCCCCCCCCCCCCCACAGTTAGAAACAAGCCCCTAGGATACACTTAACCCCTACACTGCCACCTAGTGGTTAACCCCTTCCCTGCCAGTGTCATTTACACAGGAATCAGTGCATTTGTATAGCACTGTTTGCTGTATAAATGACAATGGTCCCAAAAATGTGTAAAAAATGTCCGATGTGTCCACCATAATGTCGTAGTGATGATAAAAATCACTGATCGCCGCCATTTAAAAAAAAAATATTAATAAAAATGCCATAATACTATCCCCTATTTTGTAAACGCTATAACTTTTGCGCAAACCAAGCAATAATCACTTATTGCGATTTTTTTTACCAAAAATATGTAGAAAAATACTTATCGGCCTTAACTGAGGAAAACACATTTTTTTATATATATTTTTGGGGGATATTTATTATATCAAAAAGTAAAAAATAATGTGCTTTTTTCGAAATTGACGCTCTTTTTTTGTTTATAGCGCAAAAAATAAAAACCGCAGGGGTGATCAAATACCACCAAAAGAAATCTCTATTTGTGGGGAAAAAAAGGATGTCAATTTTGTTGGGTGCAAAGTCGCACGCCCGTGCTCAGATCAGGAAGAGGGTAAATTCTTCTGGGGCTGAAGTGTTTAAAGCACCATTAAAGCGACATGGGGTATCATTTTTGAAGCAAAGCCAAAGAAAAACAAAGCAAAAGCAAGGTGTAAACAGGACTGAAAGCTAACCATTATATTTAGTGACAGGAGCTTTGACTGGCATTCAGAGAGCTTTAACCACTAGAGATCCGCGCTATAGCCAAATGACGGCTACAGCGCGGACCTCCTTTGCCGGGACGACGTCTATTGACGTCGTCCCATGCGCTAGCGGCCTGCGCGCCCCCTGAGGGGCGCGCGTGGCACGCTCTGTGATCAGCGAGTCTATGAGACTCGCCTGATCACGGATCGAAGCAAGGGGTCGATCCCGACCCCTTACCATGTGATCAGCTGTCAGCCAATGATAGCTGATCATGTGATACAATGGAGCCGGTAATCGGCTATTTTTCCTCCTCGCGCTGACAGCTCGAGGAGAAAGAAAAAGAGCCGATCACCGGCGGCCGTGATCAGGACATTAGTCCCGATCACGGCCAGTTTACCAGTGCCCACCTGACCCCTGCCAGTGCCACCTCAGTAATTAAAAAGTGCCCCCCATCAGTGCCACCCATCAGTGCCCATAGTGCCACACATCAGTGCCCACAGTGCCACACATCAGTGCCCACAGTGCCACACATCAGTGCCCACAATCTGCCTCAACAACGGTGCTGCACCCTAGTGCCACATATCCGAGCCCATCAGTGTCATCTACCAGTGCCCATCAGTGCCCAGCAGTGCCACCTATCAGAGCCACCTATCAGTGCCCATCAGTCCCATCTATCAGTGGTACCTATCAGTGCCCATTAGTGCCACCCATTCGTGCCACCCATCCGTGCCACCCATCCATGCCATCTTATCTGTGCCCATCTTTGCCCATCAGTGCCGCCTTATCTGTGCCCATCAGTACTGCCTTATCTGTGCCTATCGGTGCCACCTTATCTGTGCCTATTAGTGCCGCCTTAACTATGCCTATCAGTGCCCACCAGTGCAGCCTATCAGTGCCCACTAGTGCAGCCTATCAGTGCCCACCAGTGCAGCCTATCAGTGCCCACCAGTGCCGCCTCATCAGCGCACTTCAATGAAGGAGAAAAATGACCTGTTTGCAAAATGTTATAACAAACTATTAAACTTGATTTTTTTTTTGCACCTTTTTTTGTTTGTTTAGCAAAAAATAAAACTCCCAGCTGTAATTAAATACCACCAAAAGAAAGCTCTATTTGTGGGAAAAAAACGATAAAAATTTAATTTGGGTACGGTGTTGTATGGCCGCGCAATTGTCATTCAAAGTGCATCAGCGCTGAAAGTTGAAAATTGGTCTGGGCAGGATGGGGGTTTAATTGCCCAGTAAGCACTAAGCAAGTGGTTAAAAAAGCGTGTCTAAAGCCATATTTTGAAGCAAGTGTAAATAAGCCCTTTCTGAGTAGGCTTTGAACAAGAGCTCAAGAATGCCTTTTACAGCTGATCAGTTAGATAGTGGCTTTCCTCACCCAGCTCAGCTTATGACTGCATGTGGTATATTCTTTGCACTTAGGTAGACCCCTGTGCTTTGTCCAGGGTGGCCTAGCCTGCATGAATAGTAACAGGTACTGGTACTTTTTATTCATAGAGCCTGCAAGGTTAAAAGGTTTGTTTTTTTAATTTGTTTTTTTTACACTGTCCCTTTCATTTTTTTTCCATTGTAACAGAAATAAGGATGACAGGTCCTTTTTATTGAGAGATCTGGGGTCAAAAAGACCCCAAATATTTATTTTACCTTTAAAAACAAAAGATCAAAAAGATCAAAACAACAAAGTTTTGATCTTTTGCTTTAAAAAAAAGCATTGTTTACTTCCGCCCTAAACCAGAAGTGACTTCATAACGTCGCTCCAGTCCTCTAAGGCCATAGAGGCAATCAGGGACAATCTGGTCTCTGTCCACCTCTGTGACCAGCTGGCCACACTGTCAAATCATTTCTCAGGTGCACTGGTAAAAACAGTAAGCTTGAGAAACACCAGTGAGCTGTCTGAAAAGGCTAAGGAGCCTCTCAGACCACTTTCATGAGAAAACCAGCAGCCAACTGAAAAAAAAAGAGGGATTATTGCTTACACCTTTAAACTGACAGATATTTGCATCAGTGGGAAGAGAGGTCTTCTGTTTACATTTTAATCAAGAATTAACCTAATTTTAGTAGTGACAAGCTAAAAACATTGCATAGTAACATGGCCATGACTAGGGATGAGCTTTGTGTTCGAGTCGAACATACGTTCGACTCGAACATCGGCTGTTCGTCCGTTCGGCGAAGTCCGAACATTTTGGTCCGTTCACGCCAAATTCGTGTGGCGCTCACGGCCCACAATGCACTGCGATGGCGCAGTGCATTGCTGGCTCATGATTGCAATCACAGCGCCAGCAGCGAGGAGAGCCATGATTGGCCACAGGCAGGATGCCTGTGGCCAATCATAGCTCAAGCTGTGTAGTGCACGCCCCACACTATATAAGGCCGCGCTGTAGTGTGTTGGCGTCTGAAGCAGTGGGTGTTCTGTGTACCTTCAACACAGTACACACCGATCGTTCTCGGCCGATTTTCGATCTTGCTGTTGTGTAGTGGTTGTTGTCTGCGTGCCCTGACCGCAGTATACACCGCTATATTCACCTCACCTATATAGCTAGCGATCTATCTTTTATAATAGAGCTTGCAGTCAGTAGAGTTAGGAGCTAGTGCGTGCTGTCTGCGTGCTCTGTACCCAGTACATACCGCTATATCCACCTACATAGCTCTTCTCTATTTGAGCCCACTTGCCATCTGCAGGAGTTATTGGAAGTTGTGTGTGCCTCCAGCACAGCACAGTATACATCTGTATATACCCCTTTATCTCTGGTGTTCTATAATAAAGGCATCTGCAGGAGTTAGTGGGTGTTCTGTGTACCATTAACACAGTACACACCGATCATTTCGGACGATTTTCGATCTTGCTGTTGTGTAGTGGTTGTTGTCTGCGTGCCCTGACCGCAGTATACACCGCTATATTCACCTCACCTATATAGCTAGTGATCTATCTTTTATAATAGAGCTTGCAGTCAGTAGAGTTAGGAGCTAGTGCGTGCTGTCTGCATGCTCTGTACCCAGTACATACCGCTATATCCACCTACATAGCTCTTCTCTATTTGAGCCCACTTGCCATCTGCAGGAGTTATTGGAAGTTGTGTGTGCCTCCAGCACAGCACAGTATACATCTGTATATACCCCTTTATCTCTGGTGTTCTATAATAAAGGCATCTGCAGGAGTTAGTGGGTGTTTTGTGCCTCTAGCACAATATACACTACCCAACTGCTTTTTTACCCAACTCCCTTCAGGCCATTACCATGTCTGGAAGGCCAGCAAGGAGAGGCAGACAGGCGCGAGCCGATAAAAGAGGGCAAGCAGGCTCTGTGTCTAGAGACAACAGTGCTGGTCGTGGACGCGGTGCATTGTCAGCAGCACGTGGCCATGGGACACGCTTTTCCTTCTTTTCGGCAGCTGGACATGTTGAGCCGCAACATGCCAACGACTTGGTAGAGTGGATGACCAAGCCCTCTTCATCCTCCTCATCCTCTCTCACCCAGTCTCAGGGTACTAGCAAAGCAGCTGCCAACGCATCGTCTTCCCTCCTCTCAATGTCATCATCAGTGACTCCTTCCCTAGACCCACCACGTCCTCCTGAGGAGTCTCCTGAACTCTTTGAGCACAGTGTTGGGTACATGCTCCAGGAGGATGCCCAGTGTTTTGTAGCCTCTGATGATGACACTCAGCTAGAGGAAGGCAGTAGCGTGAATGCAGAGAGAGGGGATGCTCAAGAAGGACAGCAATCTGGCAGTCATGTTCCACAAGCTGCAGCATACTGCCAGGTTTGCTACAGCGATGAAGAGGGAGGGGATGATGAGGGCACTGACTCCACGTGGGTGCCTGGTAGGAGAGAGGAGGAGGAGGCGGATGGAGGAGGAGGCACATGTCCAACGAGGCAGGATGCCCTCCGGGGGCCAGCTTAGGGGCAGCACACTGACTGAATAACACCGCAGAGCTCCGCCTGTGCAGGGCGCTGCCTCTGCACGTTATGCTAAAAGTTCTTTGGTGTGGGCCTTTTTTGAGACGAGTGCATCAGAGCGCACCGCTGCTATTTGCAACATATGTCTCAAGCGTATCTCGCGTGGCCAAAACATCAGCCGCTTGGGCACCACATGCTTGACCAGACATATGTTGACCTGCCATGCAGCTCGTTGGCAAGCGTACCTCAAAGACCCACACCAAAGAACAAAGCGGCCCTCTCCTTGCTCCTCATCAGCTGGCATCTCCAACCCCACTAGACCTTCAGTCCTCTCTGAAACCTGCTCTGAGAGGAATGAAGGTGTAGAATTAGGTGTGTGACAGCCAAGTGTTTCCGGGCACTCTGCTAGCAGTACACCCACGTCCGATTATAGCAGGCAAATGTCCCTGCCCCAGCTGCTGGACCGGCGAAAGAAGTTCACTCCCAGCCATCCACATGCCCAGCGGTTGAATGCTAGCTTGGCTAAATTGCTAGCACTTCAACTGCTGCCTTTTCAGTTGGTAGACTCGGCCCCCTTCCGTGAGTTTGTACAATGTGCGGTTCCTCAGTGGCAGGTCCCCAAACGCCACTTTTTCTCACGGAAGGCAATTCCGGCTCTCTACCGGCATGTGGAAGGCAATGTCCTTGCCTCGCTGGACAGGGCGGTCAGCGGTAAGGTGCATATTACCGCTGACTCATGGTCCAGCAGGCATGGACATGGACGTTACCTGTCTTTCACGGCCCATTGGGTCACTCTTCTGGCAGCTGGGAAGGATGCAGGACAAGGTGCAGTAGTGTTGGAGGTTGTTCCGCCACCACGCCTCCAAAATGCTACTATTGGTTGTGACACACCTCTCTCCTCCACCCCCTCCTCTTCTTCTTCCTCCATGGCCTCTTCCAGTGCTCTGTCCTCAGAACCAGCGGTGCTCCGTAGGAGTTCCAGGGGCTAAGCAAGTACGCAGGCAAAACGATGCCATGCCGTGCTTGCGCTGGTTTGTTTGGGGGACAGGAGCCACACTGGGGCGGATGTTTTGTCAGCTCTGCAGGGGCAGGCCGAGAGGTGGTTGACGCCACGCCAGCTTAAGCCAGGAATGGTGGTTTACGACAATGGCACCAACCTCCTCTCCACCCTCCGACAGGGACAACTGACCCATGTGCCCTGTGTAGCTCACGTCCTTAACCTGGTGGTGCAGCGGTTCTTGGGCAGGTACCCCGGCCTACAGGATATCCTGAAGCAGGCCAGGAAAGTCTGTGTGCATTTCCGACGATCATTTAATGCCTGTGCTCGGCTGGCTGAGCTCCAAAAGGAGTTGAACCTGCCCAAGAACCGCCTTATATGTGACATGCCCACCAGGTGGAACTCAACGTTGGCCATGCTGCAGCGGCTGCACATGCAGCAGAGGGCCATCAATGAGTACCTGTGCGACTACGGCACCAGGACAGGGTCAGGGGAGCTCGGATTTTTTTCACCACGCCAGTGGGGCATGATCAGGGATGCATGCACTGTCCTGTCACCGTTTGAGGAGGCCACAAGGATGGTGAGCAGTGACAGTGCATGCATTAGTGACACTGTACCTCTTGTCCATCTCTTGGAGCATACGCTGCGTGGAATAATGGACAGGGCACTTGAGGCAGAACAGAGGCAGGAAGAGGAGGATTTCCTTGCCTCTCAAGGCCCCCTTTATCCAGACAGTGTTCCTGCTGTGCCACCCATCACACAGGAAGAGGATGAGGAGGAGGAAGAGGAGGAGGAGGATGATTGTGTCAGCATGGAGGTGGAGGCTGGCACTCAGCATCAGCAGCAGCAGCAGCAGTCTTGTAGGGATGATTTACAGTCCCAAGAAACACGTGGACTTGTACGTGGCTGCGAGGAGGTAGCTGCGGATCATGTTGTCCTTAGTGACCCAGAGGACTCCGGACTGAATGCCTCAGCTAACCTACGCTGCATGGCCTCCCTGATCCTGCAAAGCCTGCGGAAGGATCCTCGTATTCTTCGGATCAAGGAGAGGGACCATTACTGGCTGGCCACTCTCCTTGATCCACGGTACAAGGGTAAGGTTGCCGACCTTATCTTGCCATCGCAGAGGGAGCAGAGGATGAGACATCTCCGGGAGGCCTTGCAGAAAGGTCTGTGCAACGCGTTTCCAGAGACTGGGAGGTTACAAACTCCTGGTCCTGGACAACGTGTTGCTGAGGCATCAGTCAGAAGGAGCGGTGGAGAAGGTGGCCGTCTGACTGATGCTTTCAGACAATTTTTTAGTCCGCAGCCCCAAGGTATGATCGGTTCCAGCAACCATCACCAGCGTCTGATTTACATGGTGCAGGAATACCTAGGGGCAAGGTCAGACTTGGACACCTTTCCCACCGAAAATCCTCTGGCTTACTGGGTCTTGAGGATGGATCACTGGCCAGAGCTTGCACAGTATGCAATTGAGCTATTGGCCTGTCCTGCATCCAGCGTTCTTTCGGAACGCACCTTCAGTGCTGCTGGTGGCTTTGTTTCCGATCACAGGGTGTGGCTGTCTACCGAATCAGTTGATCGACTGACCTTCATCAAGATGAATCAGTCTTGGATCACCCACAGCTACCAAGCACCTGAAGCTGATATAACCGAATAATTTTTTTGGAAATATCACATCCCTTCAAGACTGATGCTGAGTGACTGTCCTGTTATGTTGATTGTCTATCCTCTTCCTCCTCCGATGATATGTTGGAAGAACATTTCTGTTTCTGGGTGATGCCATCAGCCCAATTTTTCTGCCCCTGTTTAACAGGGGCGTTTAAGTACAATTTTTGATGCAATGCTTTGCAGCAGGGCTAATTCCTGCAATAAAACAAGAGTATATGGGAGAGGTTGCAGTGTTGTGGGACCAGCACCAGTGCCTAAGGCCCAATTTTTCTGCCCCTGTTTAACAGGGGCGTTTAAGTACAATTTTTGATGCAATGCTTTGCAGCAGGGCTAATTCCTGCAATAAAACTAGAGTATATGGGAGAGGTTGCAGTGTGGTGGCACCAGCACCAGTGCCATCAGCCCAATTTTTCTGCCCCTGTTTAACAGGGGCGTTTAATTACAATTTTTGATGCAATGCTTTGCAGCAGGGCTAATTCCTGCAATAAAACTAGAGTATATGGGAGATGTTGCAGTGTCGTGGCACCAGCACCAGTGCCTAATGCCCAATTTTTCTGCCCCTGTTTAACAGGGGCGTTTAATTACAATTTTTGATGCAATGCTTTGCAGCAGGGCTAATTCCTGCAATAAAACTAGAGTATATGGGAGAGGTTGCAGTGTCGTGGCACCAGCACCAGTGCCTAAGACCCAATTTTTCTGCCCATGTTTAACAGGGACATGTAATTACAATTCTTGATTTAATATTTCACAGGAGGGCCCGTTCCTGTGCCCACCCAGAGTAACTGTGAGGACTTATAGTGTTGTGGCACCAGCACCACAACCACCAAAGGTCAATTTTTCTACCACTGTTCAACAATGGCATGTAATTACAATTCTTGATATAATCGTTCACAGCAGGGCGCTCCAGCGCCCACCAAGAGTCACTTTGAGGGCTTACAATGTTGTGGCAAAACCAACACCTTGTTCCGCCATTTCTGCAGAGCATATAGGGCAGGCCCCTACTTTCAAACATCCAACTTACAAACATCTCCTACTTGCAAACGGAAGGAGACAACAGCAAGTGAGATGAAAAAAGATGGACGACAAAACAAATTATACAGGGGTGATAACCCTTCCCTATGTTTTCCAAAAAGCTTAAAATTTTTTTTTTTGACTGGAGCTACACTTTAAAAATGTACCAGTTGAAAATTTCAAACAGATTCAACTTAACACAACAAACCTACACAGTCCCTGTCTTGTTTGCACCGCTTGTATACTGCTGTTCTGAGTATATAGGGCCTGGGGGCCACACGCATTTCCTTTTTTTAATATGGGTACGGGGTTCCCCTTAATATGCGTACAAGACCCAAAGGGGCTGGTAATGGGCAGGGAGGGCTACCCATGCCATTTTTCTCAATGATTTTCAACCATATTGCAGGAACCAGATATAACATTAAAACTGCAAGCAGCTTTAAATGACGTTATTTCCGTTAAATGTCATTTTGTGCAGGGACTGTTCTAAACACGGGAAACACGTGGCACTTCACAGGCATACTACAGACACCCCCCAGGCACCATATTTAAAGGAATATTTCACTTTTTTTTTCCACTTTAATCGTCATTAAAATCAGTGCTCCCACCAAACAGCCGTTTTTAAAACTTTTTTTTGCATTGACCCATGTCCCTTGGGGCAGGAGCCAGGTCCCCAAACCCTTTTTAGGACAGTATCTTGCATATTAGCCGTTAAAATTAGCACTTTTAATTTCGAACGTTCGAGTCCCATAGACTTCAATGGGGTTCTAACGTTCGTACGAATTTGGCTTCCGTTCCAAAGTTCTGGTGCGAACCGAACCGGGGGGTGTTCGGCTCATCCCTAGCCATGACTATGCAGCTGTCCTGTGTCTGCATGCTATCGTAGGTTATCCCGGGACTCACCGTCACTGCCTGTTAATGAACTTCAGCCGCGTAGCGGTGAGACTTAACTTATCGTAGCTGGACACATACGAATGATGTTTTATGCAAAGAGTCAAGTGTTTACATTGTAAGCAGATTTTTATTGTGTGTGGAGTGCGATTCAATTATTAAACAGGTTACACTATGGATCCTCTTGTGTTTGTGTTTTTCGCATTACCATTTGAATTATAAATGAGATCCTGGTGAGAGTGGCTCTTCAGCTGAGGAATAATTTTGATGGGCACGTACCTGCATTCATTTTCTGGCAACCTGTTTGAGTAATACAATGGGTGATTTGTGAAGCGCCTGATATTAACCCTTGAGGGGGTAAGTGCACAACCAAAGGGGGTCACACAGAGCACAAGGTTTCTTCTGCCTGTTTGGTGTTGTGTGGATTTGCCAAAAGGATTTCTTATAAAGTTTGTGGGTTTCTGGAGAAATTATCGCACTTTATGAACTCCGTTCTTGGGGACTCTATAAACTATATGTCTTTTTTAATCCGTATAAGCTTCAGCAGTGTGTATGAATTTTTTCACACAGGTTTTTTAATTAATTTGTGAATTATTAGTGCTGTTAATGTGGTAATGCTGTTTATAACTATAGTTGAAATTGTATTGCTACATATATTTGAAGATTTGACATATGATAACAGCTGCTTTTTTAGAGATATTGGTCGTTTTTACATTGAGCGCTAGGATCAGTAATATATTTCTATTGTATTATTGATATTTGTATTATACAGCTAAAAACATTAATGTATATAGATTTTTATGATGTTATCAGTGGCGGAACTACCAGGGTCACAAGGGTCGCACCTGCGATCAGGCCCTTAGCGTTCTGCCACTGTCGGGGGCCCCAGCAAGATTGAGCTAAAGTGTGTCTCTCTCAAATAGCCCAGAGTCGTCACTGACAGTCCCCTCCTCCCTGCTCCTTGTACGGATGGGAGAGGAGAGAGCCAATCTGCTACTTCTCTTCCCACCGCTCTTCTCCTGTGTGCACCGTGGGAAGTGTGAAGCTAAGCAGCTGAATTCAGCTGCTTTCTTTACACTTCCTGCGGTGCACACAGGACACAGACACAGCAAATGAGGAAAAGACTGCCAATAACCAGCAAGTCTGTTTACATGTGATCAGCTGATCAGATAGTAAAGGGCTGCTGTAATTGGCCCTTTACTGTGATCTGTGATCATCTGGCACATGGGAGGCAGGGTTCTGGGAGGATGTCCATGAAAGCCCTCCCAGAACTGGAAGCTTGGGGCTCAGATGGATGGAAGGGGGTCAGAGGGCCCTTCATGGCTTCTTGCACTGGGGCCCTGAAGGTTCTATTTACGCCTCTAGATGTTATCATCTCTGCTCGTTTAATTTTTCATTCTTTATCTTATTTTGAGCTGAAACAACACATTTGATACAAGATGATCCAAGCTTTTTAGAGATGTCTCTTCTCCCCTGTCCTTTCCTCTCTACTCATCTCTCCACCCCACACCTTTCATCCCTCTTTTTTTTCTCCTCTCCTCTGCTCTCCTCTGCTCTCCCCTCTTCCTTCTTTCCCCTTCCTCTTATTTCTTTTAATCTTCATCCCTCATTTTATTTTTAGCAGCTTTAACTGCATATCTGATATAAGATGATCCACTCTATTTAAGAGTTTCACTTTAGGCTATTTGGCATTTCTGACAAGAAATAGATCAAGCTGTGTTTTCAAAGATGAAAGGTTGAAGTTATGTCTTTTCTTCAACCCACAAAATATTTTAGCCTTTCTACTCAAAGAAGAGATAAAAAGTGACCACATGAAAATGACATGGTTTATCTTTTGGATCTAAGTCATTAAAGGAGTTAAAATGTATCAATTGTGCGTTGGTGCTAGTAGATCCACTCAATAATAGAGCAGGCTGGCGACACATCTTTTCCTATACATTTATCATCTTATTGATTTCCTGTTCAATCCGCTAGCTCATATTATCATTACAGTTGAGAATCTCCATTTTTTTTTCACATCTCTAGGTTAAATGAATTACTATTTTTGAAGCAATAATACAGCAAGCCTTCTTTGGTTCACTGATGGACTCTGAAGTACTAATGTGGTCCTTTCTAATTTATGTATATTTTGTTGCTCCACAGTACATAATTGCTACCAGAGATGAGACCCTGTATTGATTATACATGTTGTCTGCTCTTTCCAGCTCATTATGTTGTGTATTTCCAATTTAGAACAAGAATTTGTAGGCGATACATCCACATTCACTTGGGAGAATTTGCTGTTTTATTCAAATGCTCATTACAACACTGGACAAGAATCAAAAGGTAATATTGATGTATAGGATTAGACAAACAATAAATCAGCTTATCATACCAGGCAGCTAAATAGTTCCTGGTCATGAAGTGAAACTCTGAACAAATGATATATTCTACATTTTTATCTTTCTTTTTATTTACAATCCAATAGACTATTTATTGGGTATAAAACATCTATCAAACAATCTGTTTGACTGTACCAGAGAAATACTTATCACCAGTTATCTTACTTTGCTCTCCCATATCAATGTAGATTGCCACCTGCAAAGACAATTGAGGTGCACAGTATGTCAATTTAACATATCTGAACAATACGCAAGGAGTAGGCTTTACTAGAAATATGTATATATACATATAGACTGGTTACATATTTACTAAGATGGTGAAACGTGTTCTGCTTTGTGAAGAATAAAGAGTTGAGCTGGCCAGAGATAAAAACTGGTGTAAATATATGTGCAAATAAATGTATAGAATGTGTGCCTGAACACTGACAGATGGACAAGGTTTTTTAAATGGTGCAAGAACATGTATACTCATATTGCTCAAGTGTGCATGTTCATTTGCCTAGCACAGATTGAGAAGGTACACCATCACGAGGCATTTCTTATGGAAAACAGTGATCACCTCTCAAAAAATGCAACACTGCTAACTGACTAGTCTCCCAAACACAAATAATTAGACCTATCATTGTTCTAGCCAAAATCTTCTTTTATTTACTTATATTTTGCTACATTAGAAAAAACACAAGTGGGGTAGCACAGCTCCAAGGCCAAACTGTGTGAAGTCCAAAATGCCAATAGTGCCTGGGTAGCAGCCCAGTCCGCAGCTGTAATCTGAAGAAATGGAAAACAAAAGTGGCGGCACTCGACATGCAAAATATGTCTTCTGTATTGATGAGATCATGTAGATACAAATCACATAAGACACACAGAGCTCCAGGACATTCAGTATGCATTTCACCCGTCAGTGCTTATTCATTACTGACCCATTCTTTTACTAATTTAGGTCACAGTAAGCACATTATCTCCCAGCACTGCCATCAACAATGTACTCACCTTTCTCGCTCCTCTTAGCTCTGTTTGGCCATCCAGACCAAGGAAATAAACCTACTTATGTTTGAAGCTGACTTGTCAGAGATCACTGAGGGCTGTGGTCTTGTTCCCCTGCTCCCTGTGACAGTACTGGGCCAGCACTGGGTCAATCCCTAGGCACCTAAAAGATGGGGAGTGAGCACCATGTTTACCTGTAATATGTAGGCTAATGCCGCATACACACGACCAGACTTTTTGGCAGACTAGGTCAGACAGAATCAGTCCGTCGGACAATACGATCGTGTGTGGGCTAATCCAATAGTTTTTCATTAAAAAAAATCAGACAGACCTAGAAATAGAACAGGTTTAAAATCTGTCTGACGGACTCAATTCCTATTGGGAAAACCATTCGTCTGTATGCTGGTCCGACGTACCAAATACGATGCAAGGGCAGCTATTGGCTACTGGCTATTCAACTTCCTTTTTTAGTCCTGTCTAACGTCATCACGTGCAAAACGAACAGACTTTCGAACGGACGTAGTCCATTCGTGTGTCGCCAAGTTCGTTCATTTGGAAGTCCGTCGGAACTCCACCGAAATGTCCGTCAGACCTAGTCTGCCAGAATGTCCGGTCGTGTGTACGTGGCATTACGATTACTTTCTGTCTCCATGAATATTGTCATGACTATTGACATCCAACCAAATAGCAATGGTGAGTCTCTCCAAAAAGAAACAGACACCAATAAAAAAAAAGATAGACTATCCAACCCTTTCACACGCTGTCCAAAACTAGAACTTTTATTTTTGGCTGAAAGTCTACTTTAAAGAAGAGCCCGGAGCGGAAAATAAATAAAATGAAGAGATAGCGTAGGGCGGGCATGACAGAGTTAACAGGGTACAGAGAGGGTTAGGTCTTACTTGATTGGAAGAGCAGTGGGGAGGAGTAAAAAGGAGCTGGCACCTCCCCCCCAACATCAGTGCAGAGAACAGGAACAAGCTTGCAACACGGGGCAGCTCAGGACGGGTATGGCGGCATGTGGAGTGGAAGGGAGGTTTGGAGCAGCCGGCCTCTGGTTCGGCTGGGTCGGTCGGGCCCAGCCGCTATCACCCGCGATCGCTGTGCCCGGGGGGGTTCCTACTCTGCAGCGTTACTACCCTGGCATGATGCGGCTGCGCAACCTGCGTGCGCCGCCCGTTCAGAGCGGGGGCGGCGGGCATAGGGTTCAGGCACTCGGCACAGCCTGCGGCCTCCGGCGGGCTGGGGGGGGGGGGTGGGGTCCCAGCGTTTATCTGCAGCCCTTCTTTTCATGCGGCCGCCCCTGCCGTTCTGATGGGGGGCGGAACCTCGGTGGTGAGACTCACGGCCTTGGGTTGCGGGGTGGACCACTGCACCGGGTAGTGACCCTCGTGGTCCAGGCTGCGGCATCGGCGGGACTAGCGGATGGTGGAGCGGCGGTAGGGGCTGCACCCAGCAATGGCCGCCGGGCCTCCACTGCCTCGGCAGGAGGCTCTCCGGGGTCGGGGCCACGCCCAGCAATGGCCGCCGGGCCTCCTCTGCCTCGGTAGGCAGCTTTCCTTGGTCGGGACCACGCCCGGCAATGGCCGCCGGGCCTACACTGCCTCGGCAGGCGGCTCTCCACGGTCGGGGCCACGCACAGCAATGGCCACTGGGCCTACACTGCCTCAGCAGGCGGCTCTCCGCGGGCGGGGCCACGCCCAGCAATGGCCGCCGGGCCTACACTGCCTCGGAAGGCGGCTCTCCGGGCACCAGAAAAGGACATGTGCACGGCAGCGGGGGGCAGGCTGGGGGGACCGAGGCGCCCCAACCCCCGTTTGTGGCCATCCTAGAGGAACACGCAGACCCAGCAGTGGCCGTCGGGCCTGCACTGCCTCGGCAGGCGGCTCTCCGGGCACCAGTTTTTGGCACGGCTGTGGGGGGACCAAGAAACCCAAAACCCAGTTGGCCACGCGGGCGGCCCACCGCCCAGGCGGTAGGGGTCGGACCCCCGTCGGGCAGACCATATTCAGCTGTGGGCGCCAGGCTGCCATTCCCGCGGCTGGCAGTTTCCAACAGACGGAGACAGACCGGAGGGCTTCCAGCCTCGTGGATCATCGCCATCCTGGGGGATGCTTCCCCAGAAGGGCTGCACCTCTCGGGGGGACAGTTCGTCGAAGCAACGAACAAGGGGGCAGAGGCGGAAGGAGTGCCCCAGAATTGATCAGCGGTGAGGGTGGCAAGTCTTGCAGCTGGTGGGACTCTTCCTAGGCAGTCAGGTATGCTCCTTTACAATTTTCTATTTCTTGGTAGGCTGCGGGTTAGCAGAAGGGTTTAGTAAGGGTGGAATGAGGCCACAGCGGGGGGTAGGGGCATTCGGGCATGTTTGCCCGCGGGTGTTCCCCTGGGTTCATCCATCCTACAGTCATGTCGATGCCAGGGCGGTACGGGAGTGCGGAAGTTTAATGGTTGGGGGAAGGTGCAACGGGTCCAGTCAGCAGCCTGGTTTGTGCGGAAAGGGATGGGGCTCTGGCTGGGACAGTAGGAGGAGAGCGCTGCTAGCCAAGCAGGCGCAGAGCAACAGGGGGGCCGACCTGAGTTTGGGGGTTCCTTTCTAATGGAAGAATCGTGGGGGGGGCCAGTGTAGGTATGGGTTTTTTTTCCTTTTCTTGCTTTGAACAACGGGCTTTGGAGCTCAGTTGAGTGGGGGTGCCCTACTGAGAACTAAAAATAAATAAATAAATAAATAAATAAATAAATAAATAAACAATAACATAAAATACAAAATGAAAACATATGTATATATATATATATATATATATATATATATATATATATATATATATATATATATATATATATATATATATATATATATATATATATATATATATATATATAGTGTGAGGGTTGGGGCACAAACAGTAGATAACTATCGGTTTGGGTGCATTTGTAGTAGGGGTGTTCCTTTCTTAACGGTGAATATCGGGGGTTAGGCCCATCGGATGTATGGGTGTCCCTGCTTAACGGTGGAATAATGTTGGTTGGGCCCATAGGAGGTATTGGGGGGGTCCTTTGGGAATGGTGGATATCAGTGGGTTGGGCGCATCGGAGGTACAGGGCCCCTTCCTATATGAACTGAGGTTGGTCGGGCCCATCAGAGGTATGGGTGGCAACAAAAAAGCATATACTCTCTACTTTTCCCTGTACTCATAAAAACTCTTCAGAGCACAAGAGCACAATCACAGAATACAGAATAAAGAATGCGAGCACAAAGCAATGAAAGTAGCACCAACAGTGCTGCTCGTAATATGTTTTCATGTACATAGTTTTATCCTGCATATTACAGTTTAAATTTTTATCCAGAGACATAAATAATATCAAAAGGGCAAATATTAAGATTTCCAATATATAAGCTACATGTACATTATAGCCATTAGTAGCATTTTTTATGGGGTCAGACACAATGGCAAACAATCTATAGCAGGTTTTCAAAGCAAAACACATCAATAACAAAGTGTCCACATGCATGAAATAAGAAAACAGATACTATCTAGTGAAGAATAGTGTGTCAATTCACACAGCAGATTGATTTTAGTGTGTGTTCTGGAAAGAATACAGAGTGAAACTGTTCATACTCGTACATCAGAACTGATGTCCCCACAGGCCCAGATTGCATAAAACTAAAAAATATTCTAAATGACTAGTTCATAGATAACACATAGAAATGGGATTTTCATGCCTTAGGCCAAAAACACGGTTCAATTTTTCCAAGAGTATGGGTCAATTTGAGGCTTTCCTATGTGTGTTTGTGGTAAATCAAGTTCACACATTACATTTTATATCTTTTATCATATGACTGCATACTATGGCTAGGTTCACATCCCTGCAATTTAGCAGACAAGCAGGGGTGCCATTAATTCGTAGTTGCACCCCCACTTACCTGTATCCACAGCATGTTTTTGTGCCCTCCAAGCTGCATGGCGCCACAACACAAAGCACTCGTTGCAGCATGATTGAACAAAAAAAAAGAGTTGGGGACTTCTTTCCCCATGCTTCTTCGGGTAGGGCAGCCTACTGAAATGAATGGACTGCAGTACATGTAGAATGCAGCTCCATAGGTCTGAACCTATACTTACATACACTGGGGGGGTTATCAAAACTGCAGCAGCCATAATCTGAAGTAGCTGTGCAGGGCAACCAATCCCCCTTTATTTTCAGCTTGTTCTGTTTAACCAGTTGCCGACCGCCGCACGCCGATGTACGTCGGCAGAATGGCACGGGCAGGCATAAGGGCTTACATGTATGTCCCTTGCCTCCCGCGGGTCGGGGGCCCGATCGGGCCCCCGCCCGGTGCCTGCGGCGGTCGGTTTTCGTCCGGGAGCGATCCGGGACGAGGGGGCGGCCATTCATTCATGGCCACCCCCTCGCGATCGCTCCCGACGAATAGAAATCCCCCGTGACATCACTTCCTCTCCTGTAATGTAAACACAGGAGAGGAAGTGATGTATTCTCTCCTCCGTGTCGGTATTTTTCGTTCCGACACGGAGGAGAGCGGATCGGTGAGTTGCACCAACACTCTACACACACAGTAGAACATGCCAGGCACACTCACACCCCCCCTTTACCCCCCGATCACCCCCCCAATTACCCCTGCCCCCCAGTCACAGTGACACCAATGTCATTTTTTTTTTTTGCATTGGTGTCATTTGTGACTGTAATAACTGTTAGGGCAGTTAGAGTTAGCCCCCTTTAGTTCTAATGTACCCCCCTAACCCCCCCAATAAAGGTTTAACCCCGTGATCACCCCCCGTCGCCAGTGTCACTAAGGCTGGGTTCACATTGCAGCGGTTTATGAGAACGAATGTGATTCGCACCGCACTGCAGTGCAAATCACATCCGATCTCTGTGCGATTCGAGTTCAGCCATTCGCCGCACCCGCCGCACCCGCCACACCCGCCGCACCCGCCGCAAATTCGCACGGGACCCTTTTTTTGGCCCGCAGCAGAATCGGATCGCATTGGTGTTCACACCATGCGATCCGAGTTTGCAGATCGCACTGCGATATGCGAACTGATCTGGGGGTGTCAGTAACATTTCACTGACACTCCCAGCAGTTCGCATAGGGCAGTGTGAACTGCCGCCGGGAGGCATGCGATGCGGGAACCCGCCGCGGATTCGCGGCGTTTCCACATCGCTCCAGTGTGAACCCAGCCTAATAAGCGATCTTTTTTCTGATCGCCGTATTAGTGTCACAGGTGACGCTAGTTAGGCAGGTAGGTATTTAGGTTCGCCGCAGCTTTTTATAGCGCCAGGGACCCCCATATACTACCGCATAAAGCCCCCTGATTGCCCCCTAGTTAACCCTTTCACCAGTGATCACCATATAACTGTTACAGGTGACGCTGGTTGATTAGTTATTTTTTTATAGTTTCAGGGCACCCGCCATTTATTACCTAATAAAGGTTTAACCCCCTGATCACCCGGCGGGTGTCATTTGTGACTAATAACTGTTAGGGCAGTTAGGGTTAGCCCCCTTTAGTTCTAAGGTACCCCCCTAACCCCCCCAATAAAGGTTTAACCCTGTGATCACCCCCCGTCGCCAGTGTCACTAAGGCTGGGTTCACATTGCAGCGGTTTATGAGAACGGATGTGATTCGCACCGCACTGCAGTGCAAATCACATCCGATCTCTGTGCGATTCGAGTTCAGCCATTCGCCGCACCCGCCGCACCCGCCACACCCGCCGCACCCGCCGCAAATTCGCACGGGACCCTTTTTTTGGCCCGCAGCAGAATCGGATCGCATGGGTGTTCACACCATGCGATCCGAGTTTGCAGATCGCACTGCGATATGCGAACTGATCTGGGGGTGTCAGTAACATTTCACTGACACTCCCAGCAGTTCGCATAGGGCAGTGTGAACTGCCGCCGGGAGGCATGCGATGCGGGAACCCGCCGCGCATTCGTGGCGTTCCCGCATCGCTCCAGTGTGAACCCAGCCTAATAAGCGATCGTTTTTCTGATCGCTGTATTAGTGTCACAGGTGACGCTAGTTAGGCAGGTAGGTATTTAGGTTCGCTGCAGCTTTTTATAGCGCCAGGGACCCCCATATACTACCGCATAAAGCCCCCTGATTGCCCCCTAGTTAACCCTTTCACCAGTGATCACCATATAACTGTTACAGGTGACGCTGGTTGGTTAGTTATTTTTTTATAGTTTCAGGGCACCCGCCATTTATTACCTAGTCTCACTAGTGTACCCCTAAATTTAGGGGTGTCTACTTTCCAAAATGGGGTCATTTGGGGGGGGGTTTGTGCCATCTTGGCATTTTATGGCCTTCAAAACTGTAACGCCCTTAGAAAGCCTGAAGGCGGTGCTTGGTTTTCGGGGCCCCGTACGCGGCTAGGCTCCCAAAAAGTCCCACATATGTGGTATCCCCGTACTCAGGAGAAGCAGCAGAATTTATTTTGGGGTGTCATTTCACATATGCCCATGGCATGCGTGAGCAATATATCATTTAGTGACAACTTTGTGAAAAAAAAAAAAAAAAGTTTGTAATTTTCCCGCAACTTGTGGCAAAATATAAAATATTCCATGGACTCAACATGCCTCTCAGCAAATAGCTTGGGGTGCCTACTTTCTAAAATGGGGTCATTTGTGGGGGTTTTGTGCCATCTTGGCATTTTATGGCCTTCAAAACTGTAATAGGTAGTGAGAAGTGAACTCAAAAATTTACGCCCTTAGAAAGCCTGAAGGCGGTGCTTGGTTTTCGGGGCCCCGTGCGCGGCTAGGCTCCCAAAAAGTCCCACATATGTGGTATCCCCGTACTCAGGAGAAGCAGCAGAATTTATTTTGGGGTGTCATTTCACATATGCCCATGGCATGCATGAGCAATATATCATTTAGTGACAACTTTGTGAAAAAAAAAAAAAAAAAAAAAGTTTGTAATTTTCCCGCAACTTGTGGCAAAATATAAAATATTCCATGAACTCAACATGCATCTCAGCAAATAGCTTGGGGTGTCTACTTTCTAAAATGGGGTCATTTGTGGGGGTTTTGTGCCATCTTGGCATTTTATGGCCTTCAAAACTGTAATAGGTAGTGAGAAGTGAACTCAAAAATTTACGCCCTTAGAAAGCCTGAAGGCGGTGCTTGGATTTCGGGGCCCCGTACGCGGCTAGGCTCCCAAAAAGTCCCACATATGTGGTATCCCCGTACTCAGGAGAAGCAGCAGAATTTATTTTGGGGTGTCATTTCACATACGCCCATAGCATGTGTGAGCAATATATCATTTAGTGACAACTTTGTGTAAAAAAAAAAAAAAAAATTTTTTTTTTGTCATTATTCAATCGCTTGAGGCAAAAAAATAAAATATTCAATGGGCTCAACATGCCTCTTATCAATTTCCTTAGGGGGTCTACTTTCCAAAATGGGGTCATTTGGGGGGGTTTTGTACTGCCCTGCCATTTTAGCACCTCAAGAAATGAGATAGGCAGTCGTAAACTAAAAGCTGCGTAAATTCCAGAAAACGTACCTTAGTTTGTAGATGTGACAACTTTTGCGCAAACCAATAAATATACAATTACTGACTTTTTTTTTACCAAAGACATGTGGCTGAATACATTTTGGCCTAAATGTATGACTAAAATTGAGTTTATTGGATTTTTCTAATAACAAAAAGTAGAAAATATCATTTTTTTTCAAAATTTGCGGTCTTTTTACGTTTATATCGCAAAAAATAAAAATCGCAGAGGCAATCAAATACCATCAAAAGAAAGCTCTATTTGTGGGAAGAAAAGGACGCAAATTTTGTTTGGGTACAACATTGCATGACCGCGCAATTACCAGTTAAAGCAGCGCAGTGCCAAAGTGTAAAAAGACCTCTGGTCATTTACCAGCAAAATGGTCCGGTCTGAAAGTGGTTAAGTACTCTTTTAGTACAAAATAATAATTGCACATATATTTTCAGGTAAAAAAATGTGCATTTATTATTTATTTTCCATAGGAGCTTGTAAATCATTGTACCTGTGATCAGGGGTTGTGGATGCAATGGGGTTAATTTTCTAAAGTCGAATTTACTGTGCACTTTTGAAAGTGCAGTTGCACTCTTTCATCATCCAATCATGTGCAAGCAATAATGCTGTTTTTTTTTTTTGTTTTCTTCCCCCTTGCATGTGATTGGTTGTTCTTTGTAAAATTAAGCTTTATCTCATTTACTAAGCTCTGTAGCAACTGCATTTTTCAAAGTGCCCAATCTATTTGCCTTTAGTAAATCAACCCCAATGCCTGGTTGCTGCAGACTCTCTCTAGCTCTCAGCCCATACCAAGGTACATGCTTCCAATTGGAGAACTGGAGGAAGTTTCAATGGACTATGAGTGAGGAGCCTTACACAGCCACGCCAATTTCGAAAGTGTCAGGGCTGCAGGGGAGAAGAACCCCCATTCATGGGAGTCCCATTTGCAGTATTTTACATGTTTCACCCTTAATAAAGATGTAAAATGTAGCATGGTGCAAAAGGTGAAATTAATCAAGTATAACTTGTTTGTTATTAAAAAAAAGAAGAAGAAAAAGCCTTTATAACCACTTTAAATTAAATAGGTATCTGCCCATCACTTATGATGCATAGTGGATTAATGTGGTGGACAATCTCATTGTGCAATTATGACTGGAAGTGCTTTTTATCTCCTCCTAGCAGTGTCCTTAGAGAACGTGTACACCCATGTGTGTAGAAGTTGTAAAAGGGTGAAATCAAACTGCTTATGTCCAGCAATTTGGTCTTAGCCCTTGTACACACGGTCGGAGAATCTGTCGGAATGAGTCTTATCGGACCGTGTCGTCAGATAATCCGACTGTGTGTGGTATGCATCGGACTGATTCCGTCCGAATCTCCGTCCGACCCAATTTTCCAACATGTTGGAAAGATTTCCCGACCAACTGGGCCGGACGGACCTAATCCGATCATGTGTAGAGCATTTTGATCGGACCAAGTGCCACGCATGCTCAGATCAAATTCCTACATCAAAGCTATTGGCTTCTAGCCTGAATGTAGTCCCATCGTAACGAAATTACGTCATCACGTTCTGAAAGATCGGATTTTTCGCCAACTTGGCCCGACCGTGTGTATGCAACAGTTTCGGACACAATCCGTCGGACTAAATCCGACGGGCAAAATCCGACGGATTTGGTTGGCAAAATCTCCGACCGTGTGTACGTGGGCTTAGAGTTCTAAAATACCGTGGAAAAAATACAATTAATAAATATATAAAATGAAATAGAATACATTCACATTTTTATCAAATTGCTGTGTAAAAGTAAGTGCTATAAGCAAATCAATGATTATGACTTTGTAGATAGTCAGTGTAATTTATATATAGTTATTCCAAATTTTGTTTTTAATGCGTATGTTTCTTGTGCTCGTTTTGCAAATGTCTTGGCAACAAGCATCTAGTTTAAAATATCCATTGGCAGCATTTTGTAGAGTAAAAAGACGTTCTTATTGTGGGCCATGTCTGGAAGGAAGAGTGAACGTGGAAGCGGAATCAATGTGTGACTGTAAGGAAGGGGAACTGAGGACATGTCCCTGCATAGCCATTTCTACATAAAAGGATTAGCAGCAGATAGATTCACAGTAGTGGGAAACAACAAATTAGTTGTTAGCTGTTTCTTGGCCAAGGAAATCTGGCTCAGAAAAATTATAAAAACCAGGAGAGTGGATGTGCAATGAGGCAGAGAATATCTAGTAACTCTAACAAGCCATGGAGTTTTCTGTTCAAGTTTGCAATGTCTTCAGGTTAGTTTTTATCTGGGGGGGGAGATGATGTTTTAATTAAAAGCACACCACATTTCTAGCCATATTATAGGTCATCGGCGGTCAAGCTTAGTTTATGAATGATGGAACACAACAACTGGGATAAAATGAGAGCCTTCACTCAGTTTTCCTTAAAGTAGATCCAAACAATAACTTGGCATAGGGTTTCCTAAGCACACTGTGGGGTTGATTTACTAAAACTGAAGATTGCCAAATCTTGTGCAGCTGTGCATAGTAGCCAATTAGCTTCTACCAAAACTTAAGCTTGTTCAATTAAGCTTTGACAAAAAAAAACTGTAAGCTGATTGGTCTCAGTGCAGATATGACACTCTCCAGTTTTAGTAAATCAACCCCTGTATGTCATAAGCAATGTTCATTATTTGTTTGTTTCTGTGTTGACAATCTCGGATGCCGCGTACACATGACCGGACTTTCCATCAGAATAAACTCTGACCCTCTTTCCGACGGGGTTCCGACTGAACGGACTTGCCTACACACGATCACACCAAAGTCAGTTCGTTTCTAACGCAATGACGTACGACGGGACTAGAAAAGGAAGTTCAATAGCCAGTAGCCAATATAGACAAAGGATTTGTTGCACTCAGTTGAAAAAAAAACAAAAAAAAAACAACTAACGAGCTGCTCACACAGTATTGCTGGTTACAATATGCATAATGTGGGTTGAAAATGTGGCGCTCAGTAATAATACAAATACAATTAATAAAATAAATTCATCTAAAATTTAAGAAAAATAACAAATGTGAATAGTCCAAATGGGAAAGAATTTCCACCAATCAGAAACAAGTAACCATCCACCATATCAAATAAAAAAGGGATAGTAGGGTCACATCACCTTCACCCAATACAACTGACCCTTACCATCAGTGCACGGGTAATGCACATATATTACAGGAACGGCTCAGATAGTGAATCCTCCCAGTCAGCGTAATGATGTGGACTTCCTGACAACATAGGACAAAGTTGGAGACCTTTAGATATGGCTCAATGATCATGAAAATATAGAAATACACCACTCATTGTGAAAACATGTTAAATTAGGTTCAGTGTTTTATTATGTATAAAAAGATACACTCACATTTTAAAAGTCAGAATGTGTCAAAATAAGAAGCGACCAGTGCTTCTAACTATCAAGGTAGCTGCTGTGCTGTGGTCCGTTTGCGTCCCGCAACATGCGTAGCTCCACCCAATGTTTCGTCATTAGTGTGCGTCATCGGGGACGTGTGTACGCAGCATTACAGCTTCTTCTAGCCACTTCTGTTTGCATGCTAATGGCAGCATATACCTATTTTAGGGAAAGGCCTCTGGGGCAAAATCAAAGTGGTTTGTGGAGTAAAAGAGTAGTGAAGAGGAAAATGGATTCAAGTTAAGGCTTAGCGGTTAGTTCTGGATACTTTACCTCATCGTGCAGGTAACACATGCATTCACATGCTTGAGTGACTTGATTAGAAAAACAAGCTATGATCCTTTTGGTATAGGCAGTACAGGACATTGTACCACACAAGCTAAGCATCCATTAACACATTTATTGAAAAAAGTGCTTAAAAAAATGATGAAGGCATATACTTTGTACCATTGCTATGTGCATGGTAATGAAGGGTTAAAGTGTATTTAAACCCAAGAACAAAAATTGATAGTAATGCAGCTTACCAGTCCTGCATTAGATAGATTGCTTCCCAAGTTGCAAGTTGAGATGTAGGACAGTGTTGCTATAATGATATTCTTTAGTCCACAGACATTGGGCTCAGGGGCATGTCTTCTAGGCATGGGGCATGGCGCCTGGGCTACTACAGCCATGGAAGCTTTGATTTTTTGTGATATTAAGTGACTGAAGTAATGACATTTGTTAGTCAAATATTCCACCTTCAGGACCATGCCTAAATATTTTTTTTTATATAAAAGTTTAACATGCAAGTCATTAAAACTGTTTCATCATGTTCTCTGTGATATCTGCAACTGATAGCTGACAATAGCATGAACATTCTACCAGAAACTCGAGTATTACCAGTGTTACATGTCATACACATTGGAAAACACTTACATAACATTTAGTAACTGTTTATTACCTTACCTTAAGAAAGCTATAGAATAATAAAATAAAATAATGTTCTTGAGGTATGTGAGCCGATGTACTGATGTGTTGTGTGAACGTTCACTTCAAATATCCAATCATGTAAAAATTATCTGCAGGTAATTTTTCAAAATGAAATATTTTAGTTATTCTTCTGTGTTTTTGTAAACCAAGAAATATTACAGGGTCTAATACATAAGGAATAAAGCATTGGTATCTATGTTAGTCCCTCATCATGATGCCTGACTGATGACTGACAGTACTTCGGGTAAGTCGAGAAAAATGCAACCTTAGAGAATTTAACTAAAGAGAAACAGACAGAAAAGGCAAACAAGTTGAGTTTTCAAAACACTCAGTTTCATGAATCTGTTGCAAACAATAGAGCAGTACCCATACAGAGTTGCGAAAAACAACATAATCACATTGATTTACTAAAGGTAAATAGTCTCTTCATGTTGCATGAGGATTTTCACTATACAGGGGAATTTTCCTTAGTTTAATGAATGAGGTGAAGCTCTTCTAACATTCATATTTCAATCTTGTGCAATCAAAAATACAGTTTTTTGTTTTTTTTGCTTTGCACTTGATTTTCTTTGCAAAGTGAATTTTCATTACATTCACTAAACTAAGGGAAACTTCCCTTGCAAAGTGAACAGCTTGTTTGGCTTTAGTAAATAAACCCCGCCAGTGGCGGCTGGTGCTCAAAATGTTTGGGGGGGTGCAAACAAACTGATTTTTTTTTAAATACTTCAAAAAATTACTCAATTATAGCCTCACTGTGCCTATCAAATTCAGCCACTTTGCCCATCAATTGCAGCCACTGTGCCCATCATATACAGCCACTGTGCCCATCATATGTGCCACTGTGCCCATCAAATACAGCCACTGTGCCCATCATATGCAGCCAGTGTGCCCATCAAATACAGCCACTGTGCCTATCAAATGTAGCCACTGTGCCCATCAAATACAGCCCCTTTGCCATCCAATGCAGCCCCTGTGCCCATCATATGCATCCACTGTGCCCATCATATGCAGCCACTGTGCTCACCAAATACAGTCACTGTGCCCATCATATGCAGCCACTGTGCCCACTGCCCCCCCACTCGCGGGGCTTGCGGCTCTGGCAGTGCCCCCAACCCCCACGTGTGGCTCTGACAGACCCCCTGACACTTGCCGCCAGGCAGCAGCTCCTTTCCAAGTGCACCAGAGCGACGGCGACCTCTGCTCCAGCGTGTGTCTCCTTCACTCCTCTTCCTAAGCACCAGGCATCCAATAGTGTGGTATGGCGTTTTGGCCAATCAGGAAACAGGTCTGATGCCCTGCCTCCTGATTGGCGGGGAGGAAGGTTAGTGTGAAAATAGTGAAAATGTATTCGCTATCGTTACACAATTGGGTGGGATCAAGGCGCACTCTCTGTGCCTCGAGCCCACTCTATTTTGAAGCCTATTAGAGCCTCTGGCTCTAATCAGGTGCTTCAAAAAATACCACCCCCTCCCGCCCCTGCCATAGGAATCCATGCGTCCGGCGTCCTGAAAAGGGCTGGGCGCATGGAGGACGGGGTGGGGCCTGTGTGCACATAATGCACAGGCCACCACTGTGACCCCGCAATGTGCTATTCCCAAGTCAGAGTGATACATTCATCATCTTTCAGTTACAACTCTAAGCTAAATGATCCATTTGAAAAACAATATAAGCCAATTGGCTGTGTTTTTTGGTCAGCCTGTGCTTTGCAAAACATTTGGGAATGGGACCCCTTTCTTTCTGCTGCTAATTCTACTAAAGATACACTACCTTCTGTTAGAGCCATCTTCACACATGCCCCTGACATTAAAGCTCTTCCTATGAGCCCTTGATATTATTATTTCCTTCTTTGCCATCACAATGTTTTTTGTTGTTATTAGGGGCAAAAATATAAGTTATGTATCAGTGCCGCTTCCACTCTTTGTAGAGGATGTTGTCATTTTGGGCAAGGGTCCTACAGTAAAGTAAGGCCAGATAATTATGGACCCGATATGCCAACTGCAGGTAGGTGGAGGTGAGCAGGTGACTCAACAACTGCAAAGATTGGTGGAGTTAAAGTGGGCAGAGACAATAAGAAGATCCTGGAACCAGCCTGAAAGGTCAGGTCTGGAAGCAGACAAGCTAAGCAGACAACCAGAGAATGATTTGCATTCACTGAAAAATGCAAAACATTATTTGGATGGCACCCATGCTGAGCATCCAACCTCCTGTTTTAAGTAAGCAATCAGACAACTCAGCAAGGACCCAGTAGCTAGTGGAGACCACTGAAATAGTAGTGTCTATTCCAGTGATTTTTAGTTTCTAGCGGGATCCCACAGGTATGGTATATGTATTGTTGCATTGGTCTAAGCTAAACCAATATAACTGAGTAAGGCTGGGTTCACATATGCTGCGGCCACGGCTCACAGCATGGGGTCTGGTGCGTCCCTGTTCACCAGTCTAAGTGCGAATCAGGTCCGAATTTTTGCCTGAATTCGCAGCTGATTCGGAACCAAAGACGCACAGGACCCTTTTTAAATGCGGACTACCCTGGAGCTGTGTGAACCACTTCTACTGAGAGCCGGTCACACTCTCCTGTCATGCGATATAGATGTGGGGAAACCCGCATCTAATTCACATATGTGTGAACCCAGCCTAAAAAATGCCATACTGGAATTCTTCTTCAATACTAATAATTATTTACTATTAACTGTATTATTATTTATGGCAGCCTATGTAGTCCTACAGGTATGACCCCATACCTGTTGATTTTTTTTTTTTTTTAATATGTTACCCAAAATGGGCAGGCATACTACCTTAACTAGCAGATTTTCTGCTAAGCTGAGTTTTAAAATCACTATTGATTTTTTTTTAAACAAATATAATAAATAAAGATAACTCTTCGAAAAGAACAATTTTGACAACAAAAACGCCACAAAACAATATTATTCTAAAATAATGGCACCATTAACGCACATGAAATTCAGCTCTCTGAACATCAATTTCAATGAAGAAAACAATGTAATAAATACAGCAAATAAAATGTGCCGTGAATAGCAAATTTATGTCAGAAGAATTATTAGAGCTCTTAATAAATCTGCCCCTTAGACAATGTGCATATGTTGCTGCATAGTTAAAGCCGCTGATGTCAGAAAATAAAATTGCTGTCACTACACATGAAGGGCAGCCACAAGTACAGGACCAGAATAGTAAAACTTTCCTTATGCTAGCAGATTTTTGGTAGAGAAATAATTTATCTAACACAAAACATAGAATTATGTTACGTCACATATAAACCCTTTCTCGGAGTTCTGGCTTGATTCACCTATTCTATTACCGACAGTGGATATTTTCCAAGGTCTCTCTGTGCATTGCCATCTCCTAAGGCATTGTACTCACTCATCAAAAATATGCCTTTGCCAGCAACTAAGTGAACTGTTTAAAAGGTATGTAAAGCCTAAAAATAAAAGGTGTTTTGTTATAGCTGCAAGGTAAGTGCAAAAGAGACCCATTCATCTTGTAAAAAATTTTAGCAGATAACTGCTCCCTGTCTGTGCTGTTAGGCTACTTTCACACTGGGGCGGGGTTAGCGGTAAAGTGCCACTAATTTTAATAGCAACGCTGCCGAAGCCCTTGATTACAATGGCAAGGACGGTGGAGGACCGATGTATACACCGCTCCTGCACTGCCCGAAAGATGCTGCTTGCAGGATGTTTTCTATTGTCCTGCAAGCGCACCGCCCCAGTGTGAAAGCACTCAGGCTCTCACACTGGGGCTGCAGGGGAGGCATTTTTCAGTCGCTTTACAGGCGCTACTTTTAGCCCAAAAGCACCTGAAAAACGCCCAATGTGAAAGGGGTCTTACAAGTTTTTTCTCCTATCTATCTCAGTGGACTACAGAACCCCACACCTTTATTTTACAGATTAGGAGGGGGGGGGATTTTAGTAGTCCTGTCCTGTTTTTGTTGTCCTGATACAGTATGGTGAGTGAGTGTAAACACATGCAGCCAATACACCTAAGGACTATTAAGTTGTAATTTGTTAATTTTTGGTTTTTGGGTTTACATACGCTTTAAATAACCTACTGGTCACACTAATTGAGTGATGTTCTCCAATCAATGTTTGTGGGTGGGGTTCATGCTAGAGAGAGATTCCACGTTTCCTACATATCATGCTGTAACCTATAGGGTACTTGTGCTTTCCCAACACGAAGCAGCAGATTTACTTTAACTCTGCCCTTCCAAAGTGCATATACTTACCTTCTTTTTGCTCTCCCACTTCCCTATCCACCTCCTGTAGATAATACAAGTTACTGGAATTATAGCTTAGACAGCATTATTGACTCCCTATATGATAGCTCTGATTGTCCCAATGATATCACATGGAGTGGGTCACGTGTCACCCCATACTATGAGGCGCCAGGTATTTTTTTGTCTCCCAGCACTGAAATTAACAACAGGGTGAATGAAAGAGAAGAATATGTTGAGGACAGTATGAGGGTTGTTGCTTTATCTTCAAACCTGTTGCTTTGTCTTCAATATGGAGCCTAGCTGCTCTGGGTTCATTCAAGCAGGATTCTGTGAACTTCAAAGAAACTCAGATGTGGAACTTAAACCCCATTAAGATCAATGGGAGCTGAATCTGTCAAATTAAAAATGTATTTTTTTCTGAGCAAATAGGCAAAAATATCCTGGGGGCACTGCTCAAGAGAAAATGTAAAATGGACAAAATGTAAAGAGATTTAATTTGGCCAAAAACAGTGATTCTTTAAAGGCTTGAAACAATACAATAAAAATGCCCAACACCTTTAAATAACATGCCTGGGGGTGTGCTAATCCTTCCTGTCCTGCAGCAGTACTGACATTTAAAAAAGGGAAAAAGTACTTAAAATTGCTATTGCTAATGACATTTAAAGCACATATTTGGAGGACCTGGCTGGTGGTTGTGGGGGTCTGTGGGCAGGGGGCTTTTTGGAATCTAGAAGCCCCCTTTAATAAAAAGGGGGCCCCCCAGATAACACCCTGCCTTACGTGAATGAGTAAGGGGTATATAGTACCCCTATTCATTTATGATAAAAAAATGTTACATTGAAATATAGACACTCAACATTTTACAAGTCCCTCATTGCAAATAGTCCCTTGTTGCAAAAATAATTTCCTGTCCCACCTCCTTGCTGAAAAAAAAAAACTTTCTGAATTCGCCGAACGGGCGAACAGCCGATGTTCGAGTCGAACGTATGTTGGACTCGAACACGAAGCTCATCCCTACTTCCAAATACTGCATAGAGACCGGATGGCCTTTAAAACCTCTCTTAGACCCCTTTCACACCAGGGCATTTTGCAGGCACTATAGCGTTAGAAATAGCGCCTGCAAAACGCCCTAAAGAAGCTGCACCATTGTCTGTAGTGTGGAAGCCCGAGGGGTTGGCGCAGGGCGAACGTGGTGCCTATATTTAAAAAGGGATCAAAGTCTTTACCAAGTAACTATAGACCTGTTAGCTTAACTTCTATAGCTGGGAAGATACTGGAGCGTTTAGTAAAAGACCACATCGACGAGTTCTTGCTGAACAAAAACACTTTAAGCAACAGACAACATGGATTCATGAAAGACAGAAGTTGTCAGACAAATCTGATTTCTTTTTATGAGGAGGTAAGTAAAACTTTGGACAGAGGGGTGGCAGTGGATGTGGTATACTTGGATTTTGCAAAAGCATTCGATACAGTTCCCCACACACGGCTCATGTGTAAGGTAAAGTCTACAGGTTTGGAAATATCAGTTTGTAAATGGATAGAAAATTGGCTAAAAGACAGAATTCAGAGAGTAGTGGTTAATGACTCTTACTCTGAATGGTCTAAGGTTATCAGTGGTGTACCCCAAGGTTCAGTGCTGGGACCCTTACTTTTTAACATCTTTATAAATGATATTGGGTCTGGGATCAAAAGTAATATTTCTGTCTTTGCAGATGACACCAAGATATGCAGTGGAATAACGTCCTTACAGGATGTCTCCAATTTACAAGCCGACCTCAATACACTGTCTAATTGGGTAACTATGTGGCAGATGAGGTTTAATGTTGATAAATGTAAAGTTATGCACTTGGGGCCTAAGAATATGCATGCATCATACATGCTAGGGGGAGTACAACTGGGGGAATCCATAGTGGAGAAGGATCTGGGGGTTTTGGTAGACCAAAAGCTCGATAATAACATGCAATGCCAAGCTGCTGTTTCCAAAGCGAGCAAAGTCCTTTCTTGTATTAAGAGAGGTATGGACTCCAGAGAGAGAGATATAATTTTGCCCCTGTTCAAATCATTAGTAAGACCTCACCTGGAATATGCCGTTCAGTTTTGGGCACCAGTTCTCAAAAAGGATATTGGGGAACTGGAGAAAGTGCAGAGAAGGGCAACCAAACTGATAAGAGGCATGGAGGAACTCAGCTATGAGGAGAGATTAGAGGAACTAAATTTATTCACTCTTGAGAAGAGGAGATTAAGGGGGGATATGATCAACATGTTCAAATACATTAGGGGTCCATATAGTGAACTTGGTGTTGAGTTGTTCTCTGTACGGTCAACCCAGAGGACACGGGGGCACTCTTTACGTCTAGAGGAAAAGAGATTTCATCTTCAAGTACGGAAAGGTTTCTTCACAGTTAGAGCTGTGAAAATGTGGAATAGACTCCCGCCAGAGGTGGTTCTGGCCAGTTCAGTAGATTGCTTTAAGAAAGGCCTGGATACTTTCCTGATGGTACATAATATAACTAGGTACTAACATAGGTAAAGTTGATCCAGGGAAAATCCGATCGCCTCTTGGGGGATCAGGAAGGAATTTTTTTCCCCTGCTGTAGCAAATTGGAGTATGCTCTGCTGGGTTTTTTTTTCGCCTTCCTCTGGATCAATTGTGGGCATAAAATTGGGTATCTGGATTGTACGATTATTTTTTATTTTATTTATTTGTTTTTAAGGTTGAACTGGATGGACTTGTGTCTTTTTTCAACCTGACTAACTATGTAACTATGTAACTATGTACAGCGGTGTGCTGGCAGGACGTCAGAAAAAAGGCCTGCCAGCAGCTTCTTTGGAGCGGTGAAGGAGCGGTGTGTTTACCGCTCCTCCACCGCTGCTCCCCGTATTGCCGGCAGTTTTAAACCTTTCGCGCCCGCTAGCAGCTGAAATGCGCCGCAAATCCGCTGCAAATCCAGCGGTAAAACGCTGCTAAAAATAGCATTTTACCGCCCACGCTATCGGCGGTGTGGTGTGAAAGGGGTCTTAATGTTGCCTATGTGCTTGTGCAATAGGTGTATAGTGTGTCCACTGTCCAATATACTGAAATCCACAGGGGCAAGTAAGAAGGTAAACTATGTTAGGGGTAGAACATTTTATGAAGGTCTTATTATGAAAGACCTGAGCTGTGCTATAAGAACTAAATTGAGTGGTCTTCTTATTTGTAATCCCATTGATTGAGCACACAGAACACTTATTGCCCTTATAAAATCCTATAATATTCTGAAAGAACATCAATTTGGTGGTAGGTGGGTCACACACATAAGGGACAACCAACTCAAGGAGGGACAAGGCACCCTAAACACCACCTGTGGTTGATTAGGTAAAGTTTTACCCAAAACAATGTCATTTTTTAATATATACCAATGTTTACGAACAAACTTTTTAACTGAAGAATGTTGATGGGAATAAGATGTAATGAATGGCATAGAAAAATCAGTCCCTGTGCTCCCATTGAGCAGTAGATC
Organism: Lithobates pipiens; assembly: GCF_037356315.1. Taxonomy (NCBI): domain Eukaryota; kingdom Metazoa; phylum Chordata; class Amphibia; order Anura; family Ranidae; genus Lithobates; species Lithobates pipiens. Next base: position 174,504,396 of record NW_027507790.1, on the reverse strand, counting down.
TCTGTTCATTACTTGAGTGTCCGCCACTGTCCAATATTAGCAACAGAGTATCTCTTATTAATAAATCTTTCAGTAAGTACAACAGCCTGTGTTTCAAACTCTGCAGTTCTACTACAGTTTCGTTTAGACGCATATATTGGCTCTTGGGGACTGAGTTCAACCAAGATTGGTGATGACAGCTGTCGGTAAGGATAAAAGAGTTTCGATCAGTTGGTTTTAAATATGTGCCCCATCAAATGCAGCCACTGTGCCTGTCAAATGCAGCCATTGTGCCAATCATATGCAGCCACTTGTGCCCCATCAAATGCAGCCACTTGTGCCCCATCAAATGCAGCCACTTGTGCCCCATCAAATGCAGCCACTTGTGCCCATCAAATGCAGCTATTTGTGCCCATGAAATGCTGCCCTGTGCCCCTCAAATGCAGCCACTGTGCTCCCCCCCGCCTGCTCGCTGACTGCCTGGCCTTTACCCCATCTTGGTGAAAGATCAGGCAGCGGGTGACAGCAGGGAGCTGTGGGATGGTGAGATGAGCAGCGGGTCAGGCGGCAGCTCCTATGTCCTCCATTTGTCTCTTCTTCCTTCTGCTAGGTACCCAATCAGAGCGACTGTGCCTTCAGCCAATAGGGTGATGGGTATTAGACCAGCGCCATCTTTTTAGTTAAAAAAGTGAATATTCATTCGCTTTTCTAACACACCTGGGTTCACCTTTTTTGCAGCCTATTAGAGTCTATGGCTCTAACCAGGTGCTTCAGAAATACACCCCCTGTAATTCAGGCACCTGGCGTCCAAAATAGCCTGAATAGGGGGTAGCTACAGCGGCCATGGATAGATTTATGCTATGCATGAATCTATCCATTTTACACAGAGAGGGATGGCGTGACAAACAGGGAGCGCCCGGGTGCCCCTAATGGACGCACCGCCACTGGTTTACATTCAGGACTTTTGAGCAAGATTTGCAAAACTATTCCTGAACTGAATCCAGGCAAATTCGTCCATCATTGCATACATTTTTACATCTTAAATGCAAAATAACTGTTATCCATAATCATTCAACAAAAAAGACGTACTCATTTCATGATTACAAAAATAATGCACTTCTCTATGCTTCACTTTTGTCATATAAGTTTCAGGGGTCCTTCTAGTCCTTAAGTCAACCAGAGGATACTATGGTAAAAACTTCTGCTTCATTCAATACTAACATATTGCTATAAAAAAAAGACATTTATAATGACATTAAACTACACAAGTCTACAAGTTCTACCTGATTAGTTTCCATTAGAGACTAAAAAGTAAAATAATAAATTGATAGGCCGTTTATGATTTAACTGTTCATAAAGCTATAAAGCAGCATTAAACTTGAGAAATATTTTATATTATGCGTGGCGCCAGGTTCTGGTCTCAGGTGAATGCTTACACCGGTTTATAGCAGTAAAAGATATGGATTACATTTTAACTGGCTCTCTATGTATAGAAATTGCTGTATGCTGCAGTTATGTGTCCTGCAGGTATTCAGTAGTGTTTTTCTGTTAACGAGCTATGTTATTTATGTCCGCATAAGTGTCAGCCATAACATTCAATGTGTTACTAGAACTCGAGAAAAATTATATTTGTATCTAACACCGAGGGATACTTTCCATTAACAAGTTCCATTGCTCTGAAAACTGCTTCCCTAATGCAATTTTACAGATGAAGAGCACACAGGAAAATTGCTTCCACCGATGGATAAGCGAATAAAGCAAAAAAAAAAAAACTGCACAAGCAGTTAGATCCGCGATAGTAACAATGTCCTAAGTAATGAAGAAGCACTTTGCATGCTCGCTTTCTTTTGATTGCTCAACTTTTTTTCTCATTAAGCCATTCCAATGAATGTTACTACAAAGAATAAAATAAACACAAATACTTCATAAAATGTGAACTTTCCAGAGAGGAAGATCTTAGACTGTCTCTACACGTTTCCTTGTTAGAATGTTGGATTTGATCAGATAATTGTAAATGCATGATATGAATATTATCCAGAGCATTGTGGTTTTTGCCTACACTGTCAGGTTTTAAAATAAAATATTTGTGGACAACCATGGGCCAGTAGCTGTAAGATGAAGGCTAGACTAAGACCAACACTACCTAAAGAGGATCTGAACTGTGGTAGTGGCACCCTAAAGAGACAAGCAGAATCTAAGGGACTAGATTTGTGGGTTTCTTGTAGCTGATCTTTTACCCATTACTGACTACCATGCGTGGTTCAGCATGGAGGTGGCCATATTAGTAGAGGCAGACTTTAGCCTCATACACACGATTGGACTTTGTACAAACTTTCCCGTGGACTTTTGTACAAAGTGCTTTGGCCGTTAGTTTGTATTGCATACACATGATCTGACTTTTTAGGCAACAAACATGAACTTAGTGACGTTTCAACGTACTGACGACACTTCAAAAGACACTCCAGCGCCACCTTTGGTCAACTTCTGTATTGTTGTCTGATCTTTTGCATTGGTTCTAAGCATGTGTGTTTGTACTTTGTGCAAAAGTCTGATGGTTTTGTGTACAAATGATCGGACTTTGCTCCATCAGACTTATGTTGTCAAAAAGTTTGTCCATTCGCACAGCCAACAAAAATCAGATGAAAACCGAAAAAGTTTGTCCGATGGTGCCTTTTTCATCAACTGTGCAAACACAAATTATGAGCGAGATGAGGGGACAGTCTATTCTTCATATAAGCTTATTATGTTGTGGGTCTGCTACACACACACCTTGTTTTTGGTAACTAATGTATGTAGTGCATTACTGACCAAAATCATGCTCATTTTCAGCACCATGGCAGGAAAATGGCATGATTGTCCAAATTTACACATCACTGTGGGTGTTTTTTACTAAAAGCACATCCACTATGCACTACAAGTGCACTGCAAAAGTACACCTGAAACTGCTTTTGGAGTGTAAAGTGGAGTTTCCTTTAGTAAATAACACCCATTCTCACCGCAAACTAAAATTTTACTCCAAATACATGTTTGGCACAATGAAAAAGGAAGCCACACATTGTTGATAATTTAACTTTTTAATACAAGCACATTCACATGTGCCTTTAGAAATGTTTTTTACAACAAACCAAGAAATTGTGTTTATAAAAAACAGACTTTCAGATAAATTTGGTTTACTTGGTGTTTTGGTGTAAACACGCATGTATCAAAGCGTAAAATACAGAACACAGGAACTTACTGTACAAAGTTCAACTTTGAAAAGTGAAGATAATATCAGACATGAGTATGTACAAACTGGGCTGATATAGCCTTCATCACATGGGGTGTCACCCCTGGAAAATCAAAATTTGCTAGCTAGCTCCCATCATGGGGGATCAATGTACATGCTTTGGGGCTGCAACCCCTTCATCTCAGCCACTTTCCACAAAACGTGTACATTGATCCCCCATGATGGGAGCTAGCGCATGCTTACACACTCTGTGCATCTTCCAAATTTGGATTTTCAAAAAATACAAAAGTTGTGTTTTAAAATATCAAAACTAAAACCCTAGCTATTTTTTGGTGTTTCACACTTTCCCCAAAACATCAATGATGTTCTTCATTTTATTTTTAACAACATTGATGTTTTACTGTATATTTTCCAAATCCCGATTGCACCCCATTATCTCCCCAATCAAGATCTGGGCACTTTCACTGGTAAAACGGGAATCTTCTTCCACATCACCTACAAAACAAAGCAAAAAAACACACGATATAATAAAAATATGGTGAGATACATTGATGAGCTTACCGGAAGCTGTGTTCTCTGACACTCACCTGTTGTGGTGACAATTTGCCCAACCTCAACGATCTCTCCTTCCTCCTCCTCCTCCTGCTCCTCTGCTTCTGGTTTTCGAGATTGCCCTTCTTTGGGAGGGGTGTGGTCCCTGGTGTCCTCATACTTGCCAAGTCTTCTCTCCCCTATGAGAATGTAAAAAAAGAATAATTAGCACACAGAGGGCAGAAATAGGAATATGAAACATTGCTTGGAAGTGTTGTACAATTGTGTTTTTTGGCCGAGTTCCAAGGTGAGAACATTATTGTGGACACTTTGTTAAGCTGGAATACTTACCTGCAGAACGATGTTTCTTACGAACGAATAAAACCATGAACTTGAAAGTGGCCATTTTAAAATGCACAACATGAAATCAAAGCACATGGAGTAGTATGCAAGCAAGAATAATCATATGAACACACGACAACTACTTACTTTTTTGAAGAACACGCTTGATCCTTCTGTACTGCTCGTGCTCCCTCAGTTTCAGGTCTGACCAGCGTTTTCTCAGTTGATCCTTGGATCGATGTACCCCAAAATTCTTATGAAGACTCTTCACAACTTTATTCATGATCTTGGCCTTTCTGATATTTGGGTTTGGGTAAGGTCCATACTTCCCATCATAGTCGGTCCTGTTCAATATGTCCACCATCTCCAACATCTCTCCAAAAGACATATTTGAGGCCTTAAAGCTTCTCTTCCAGGATCGGGACGTTTCAGGGTCCGGACTTTCCTCACCCTCCTCCTCGTTAGTGGAACTGTGATTGCGCACCTGTGTTCTCTCCGCCATGTGCTCTCCCCACTGCACCGAAAGCGAAGGGGCGGGGAATAGTCTAGAAAGAACGTCGGGGCGGGCGGAGTTTCACGCATGTGCACTGTATATAAAATGCAACACGCATGTGTCATACGTAGGATCTGGGAACAGAGTGAGGCGCGGCGATCGTGCAAACGAAGGTAAAATGTTGAACTTGGTGCATCAATAGACTAGACTGCTTCTATCTAGGCCGATGTTGGGACAAGATTAGGAGGGTTTTTCATGGCATTATTAGTATTTTAGGGCTTGTCTTGTGTTGTGTCTTGCAGACAAGATGGATCCATTCGGAAACCCAAATTTTATGGGGCTATTCCTCGAACTGTACAAGGAGATGCCCTGCCTGTGGGAGATCAACAACCAGTTTTATCACGACAGAATAAAAAGGAAGGCAGCGCTGGAGAAACTTCTTTCTTTGGTGCAGATCATGGTCCCCATGGCAGATATGGCCTATATGAATAGGAAAATTGGGGCCATGAAGATTACATATCTCAGGGAGAGAAAGAAGCACCTGGAGTCCTTGAGATCAGGAGATCCAGATGCCGTTTATTACCCCAGGATGGTTTACTTCGACAGGCTGCATTTCTGGTAGACCAGGGGGTACCCAGGCCACCACTCGACCATCTTCCTATAGGCATCCTTCACCCCCAGCTGAGGCTTCCAACGTCTAACCTGGGCCTTCCAGGCAGCAACATGTGGAGGGGCCCAGCTTGAGACAGGTATTGCATTGTTGAACATATTTCTTGTCGTACATTTAATTATGTTAACTAGATGTTCTTATTGATCAGTAAGTTGTGATTTAACAAAGTGGTTTACATCTCAATAGACAGAAGTGTCCAAAAATGATTGGGACAGGAATGAAAAATGCTGGGCTCAGAATGATAGTCTGTTCTATTTGGTAACATTCAATTTGCAAAAGTCAGGAGCTCAAAATGGTGTGAAAAAGACAGAGCCGACTGTACTGTGTACTCGGCTCGGCTTGCAGTCCCTTCCATACTGGCCGGGATTGTGAGCGGAGCCAAGCCGAATACACAGTACAGTCGGCTCTGTCTTTTTCGGCAGCCCTCGCTCCAGAAACAGCAGGGAGGCGGGACTACAAGCGGAGCCGAGCAGTCGGCTCGGTCTTTTTCGGCGGCACTCTGTATTTTTCGGCGGCGCTTGCTCGGTCTGTCTCGGCGGCGGGAAATTTAAACATGGGCAAGGCTGCAAACGGCGCTGGGCAAGCTGAAAATGACACTGGCAAGCTGCAAATGACACTCTGCAAGGCTGCAAACGGCGCTGGGCAAGCTGCAAATGACACTGGTAAGTCTGCAAACGGTGCTGGGCAAGCTGCAAATGACACTGGCAAGCTGCAAATGACACTCTGCAAGGCTGCAAAAAACGCTGGGCAAGCTGCAAATGATGCTGGGCAAGCTGCAAATGACACTGATCATTCTGCAATGATGGACAAGGCTGCAGATGCACACTGATTAGGCTGCATTGCTGGGCATTTAAATGTAAGTTTTTTTTTTTCCTTAAATTTCCCTCCTAAAACTTTTTTCCCTAAAATGCCCTCCTAAACTTGGGGTGCGTGTTATACGCCGGTGCGTGTTATACCCCGATAAATACGGTACTTGCATGGTCTTTAAAGGTATATATGTACTACATATGTATTTTATTTTTTTGCCTTGACATACACATCAGTGTTACATAGTTTGGGGAAAACTATATTCAACTCTAATTAAAAAAAATAAATACATTTTAGGTTTTAATATGGTTATGTGGCATTTCTAGTTTATCTATTGTTTCTCCTGTTAATAATGTAAGCCCCAACTCTCTGGGAGTTGAATTTAATGCAACATTACATCACATTGAGTGCTGTCACTGCCCATGTATTTGTTTTATTTTTATTTTTTACCGAACAGTTAGGTTAGGCAATAAATAGCAGGTTCTAATTGACTGAAGCTTTATCCTACAGTCATAATTAATGCCTGTCTGACATACACAATGTGAAAGTACCTATTAACATTGCAAGTTTCTATGTGAACTACAGCACTGTGGGACTGCACATTATTCTTATCTGTACTGCATTTAGATCTCCACTCTGGGAGGTCTCTTTAGAAAAACTTGTGTTGCCGACTTGTCCCAGATATGTCAGCATATGCTACATTTATATAATTCAGTAAGACATTACAAGTACATAGATGAAATCCCAAGCATATTAAAATAAAAATTGGAAATGTATTCTGCAGAAAACTGAATACATTTGAAATAAATGCAACAATTTGAGCTCTAACATCTTCAGTCAAAGATATGTTATAGAATATGTACTTCAATGGTAGCTACTACTACATAGGCCAACATGATAAAACCAGATGTGAAAATGTAAGTATACCCTGATTTCTTGTATATTAAATTGTTGCTACATAAAACTGGAACTGTTTTCTGTGTATCTGTTGGGAGGGTCAGAATGATGTGATATATTTAATTTCTTAACTAGTTAAACTCTAAAACCAATTCAACCGTGGTCCTATTAAATGTGATATACAGTGTCTCACAAAAGTGAGTACACCCCTCCCATTTTTGTACATATTTTATTATATTTTTTCATGTGACAACACTGAAGAAATTACACTTTGTTACAATGTAAAGTAGTGAGTGTACAGCTTGTATAACAGTGTAAATTTGCTGTCCCCTCAAAATAACTCAACACACAGCTATTAATGTCTAAACTGCTGGCAACAAAAGTGAGTACACCCCTAAGTGAAAATGTCCAAATTGGGTCCAATTAGCCATTTTCCCTCCCCAGTGTCATGTGACTTGTTCGTGTTACAAGGTCTCGGGTGTGAATGGGGAGCAGGTGTGTTAAATTTGGTGTTATCATTCTCACTCTCTCATACTGGTCATTGGAAGTTCAACATGACACCTCATGGCAAAGAATTGTCTGAGGATCTGAAAAAAGTATTGTTGCTCTATATAAAGATGGCCTAGGCTATAAGTTTCCCCAAGACCCTGAAACTGAGCTGCAGCATGGTGGCCAAAACCATAAGAGATATGTGTCTGAAAAAAATAAAAATAAAAAAACCTCCTCTGTTCTCTGGGAGGGATATGTACACACGCACATACACACAATGTGACACTTCAATCATGTCACTGCACAGCAGCGTGGTCGCTGGAACGCTCTGAAACGCAGTGTAACATTGTATTCTGGTCTGAACATGATAACCAGAAAACTTTTATTTTCTGTGAGTTATTTCAGATACCTGCATTTTTTCATAAGGTAATTGCACAAATTTTGAATGGGCACTAAAAGAAAATATAAAGTACAATAGTCCCACATTATTACAGCATCCTTTTAAATAAGGAAATTAGAGCCAGGTGCTGATAATTGAGTACACTTTATTGTTTGATCATTAGGGGACGCTGGCAAGTCTGTAAAAGTAGAACAGTTGACAGTTTGGTTTTAACATTCCGGTTTCTTTGAACATTATATCAGAGAATAAAGATATTGAAAGTGATTTCAGGAAATCATTTTATTTATAGAGAAAAAATGTATTCTGATTAAATGTTGAAAAATGGTCAAATCAACTAAATTAAGTATTTGAGCAGATTCTCAACTTATTACAAATCTCAAAATTGCAGCACACTTGGCAAGCTGAGCACCATAATAGAAACAAAATGAAGACCAATAACAATAATCTTGCTTCCTTTCACATTTTTCTTAGACAAATAAAAATGAAAAGATAACAATGTGGAGAATTATTTAAGAGGTTATTTCTAAAATCATTTCTCAGAAAGAGTTTGTGCTTGGATCTTAGAAGAAGGGGTATACCTTGAAAGCTTGACCTGAAAATTTAACTGTTAATGCAAAAACCAAAAAGAGTAATAGACAATACCGCAAGTGCATTAAAAGGCTGAAATCACCCTAAAGTGGAATTCCACCATGATACTAACAATAATTAAAAATGTCCCCAACCCCAATTAACTATATACGTTGTCTAACCTGTGCACAAAAAGATCTCTATTACATATTAATTCATAGTACTCTCCAACCTGGTCATGTGATCCTACAGTTCCATCTCCCTGTGTCAATGAACAGCAATTGCGAGGGAGAGGTGGGAGTGCCGACAAGAACATGGGATCCTATGTTAGAAGCCATGGCTTCTGGAATTCCCAAATGTTGCTGAGTGCTTCTTCCTCTCGCTTGCACCCACTTACTGACACAGGGGATCATGTGACTGGAACGGGACCCAGGTTAGGCAACATAGGCAGCAGGAGGAGGGGGAAACATTTTTAAGCATATTTAGTATTAGGCTAGAATTACATAGTAGGTGAGGTTGAAAAAAGACAAGTCCATCAAGTCCAACCTATGTATGTGATTATATGTCAGTATTACATTGTATATTCCTGTATGTTGTGGTCGTTCAGGTGCTTATCTAATAGTTTCTTGAAACTACTGATGCTCCCCGCTGATACCACCACCTGTGGAAGGGAATTCCACATCCTTGCCGCTCTTACAGTAAAGAACCCTCTACCCAGTTTAAGGTTAAACCTTGTTTCCTCTAATTTTAATGAGTGGCCACATGTCTTGTTAAACTCTCTTCCACAAAAAAGTTTTATCCCTATTGTGGGATCACCAGTATGGTATTTGTAAATTTAAATCATATCCCCTCTCAAGTGTCTCTTCTCCAGAGAGAAGAAGTTCAGTGCTCGCAAACCTTTCCTCATAACTTATATCCTCCAGACCCTTTATTAGCTTTGTTGCCCTTCATGCCAATATTCTGTTTGCTTACTTAGGCTCGAATTTTACTTTAACCACTTGCCGACCACGCGTCGTCTTTTGACGGCAGCAGTATGGCCCTCCTGCGCAATTTGCCATAGCTGTAAGGCGGGCGCTTTAAGGAGTGTAAGCGGCACGTGCATGCATCTGCCACGTTACTCAGGAGCCAATGCGCGTGGCCGCTGGCTACATGCGATTGACCCCGAGAAGGACAGAACAAAGATCTATCAAAGTAAACAGACAGATCGCTGTTCTGTCAGGGGAGTAGAGACAGATTGCTGCTCGTACTTAGGAGCAGCGATCGGTCTCCTCCCCCAGTCAGTCCCACCCCCCCACAGTTAAAAACACACTGAGGGAACACACTTAACCCCTTGATTGCCTCTAGTGTTAACTCCTTCGCTGCCAGTGACATTTATACAGTAATCAGTGGCTATTTTTAGCTCTGATCGCTGTATAAATGTCAATGGTCCCTAAAAAGTGTCAAAAGTGTCCGATCTGTCCACCTCAATGTCGCAGTCCCGATAAAAATTGCAGATTGCCGCCATTACTAGTAAAAAAATAAAATAATAAAAATGCCATAAATCTATCCCCAATTTTGTAGACGCTATAACTTTTGTGCAAACCAATCAATATACACTTAGTGCGATTTTGTTTACCAAAAATTTGTAGAAGAATACATATCGGCCTAAACTGAGGAACTGTTTTTTTATATATTTTTTGGGGATATTTATTATAGAAAAAAAGTAAAAAATATTGCTTTTTTTCTAAATTGTCTAATTGTTTATAGCACAAAAAATAAAAAACGCAGAGGTGATCAAATACCACCAAAAGAAAGCTCTATTTGTGGGGGAATGTAAATTTTGTTTGGAGACAACAAAGCACAACCGCGCAATTGTCAGTTAAATCGACACAGTGTCGTAACGCAAAAAATGGCCTGGTCATTAAGGAGCTAAATCCTTCCGGGGCTGAATTGGTTAAAGTATATGTGAACCCTTACCACTAATCTATTCAGCTTTTTAAGCTTTTAGTGTTACTAAAGCTTACTCATCAGTTTGGATGAGCTTCAAAAGCTTACTCATCAGTTTAGTGTTACAGAGGAGCTCTTGTGCTAGAATTATTGCTCTCATTCTGGCCTGCATGGCGATATGCAGGGCCGGGCTTACCATTGGGCTTAACAATTTAATTATCATTTTATCCATTTTTATTGCTTTTATCAATCTCCTGGTTAGTTTTTAATTATTACATTGTTTACTGTGTATATGGTTGTTTCCGCACATCCGGCCACTTCCCTTAAGCATGTGTGTATATATATCTGAGCTTGTGAATGGTCAGCTAGATCGGGTGAAACAGCGGATGCTGTGAAACGCGTCATCTCATTGGCCAAAAAGTCACTGTAGACATACAGAGCGTGGAGAAGAGTTACCACCACCACCGCTTCTCATCATCCTCCTGGGGTGCCTCTGAGAACGATTGCTTACATTGTGGACCCAGGAAGAATACCAGTACAGTATCCCCCAATTATACACTTATATATTATCTACTTTTGTGAGTGTTGTAATGATTGTTTTTATACATAATATTTGGCACTATTTAAGGATTATATAGAATCATTCATTCAAACCCAATTTTTTTTTAATAATTCAGATTAATTAAACATTTTTAATAGATTTCAGCAATTAACAAATTAATTTTATGTAATTTTGTTTAGTTGTTTGTTCAGAATCGTGATCTTTATTTTTATTCTCAATTTATCCAGAATTGTGTAGCTCTAATACATAGCTTGTGTATGTATAGAAGGTAGGGCCCGAAAGTGACTCAAGCCCAGGGGCCCCCGCCACCCTAAGTCCTGCCCTGGTGATATGTAACATGTATTGAAGTCAACGTTCACATGTAGGCGTCCCAGACGTCTGCGTTTACATTGCTACATGCATATTTGTGGGGGTGGAGGGCCTAAAAAAATTTGGGGGAGGGATTTTATGTGCTTGGGTGTAACTTTACCCTGCATGTCTCCTGCAGGGTAAAGTTACGCATTGCAATACATCCTTTCCCAGCTATGCTAGCCGGGGACAGTGACAGGGTGACCTGTAAGTGTGTTTCCTAAAGCTGAATTCTGGGCAATTTTTTTCCCCCCATGCATTGCAGGCACAGTTAACTGCTCATTATATCTAGGGGTGACCAGAAAGTTGTATACATTACCTGATCCTTCGCTCAAGAGGCAAACATCGCTCCCCCATGATAAGTCAGTGAACTGCTCCTGACATCTTTGCAACCAGAGCAGGTCTATGAACGTGATGATGTCAGGAACAGTCCACCGCACAAGACCGGGGGAGGAAGGAGGGGGGGGAGTGATGGAGCCACAGGGACTGGTCTTGTGGATGGATAATCACAGGACTAAGTACGTATACCTCCACTCTAGACTAAAACGAGCAGCCAACTGGTGCAGTGTGGGCACTGCCCGACTGCATGGGAAAAAAGTCCAGTTTTAAAATGTTTTCCTGCAGCCTTGATGACAGACTTATCACATCCAGAACTGAAAATGTGTTTATGGAGAAACTCCCCTTTGGCACCTACTTTAGAAAATTTTAGCAGCTCCATAGCCATGGCCCATACTCAGAATTCGTAGAACCAAAGTAGGTAGGAAAGGGCTATAATCAGTCATAATGCTTGCAGTGTACATTGCAGGCATTATGGAATTTGTTTTCTTAACAATGTGTGTGTTTAGACAGATAGAAATAAAATAATTGAAGTTTGGCAGCAAAGAGTCATCATTATGTATGACCTAGCTATATCCAATTCAAGTACATGTTGCAACATATTAAAACAAAAAAAATAACTGTACAAATACACCACACCCTATAATTGTGCTCAGTATCCAGGAAAAAGATATTACCATTTATTTTTACCCCTAGGAAATGAACATGTGTGAATAATTTAAAATGTTTGTACAAGCTCTGCCATTTTAAACATCAGCACCATTTCATTAAAGGGTAACTCTGTGCTAATTCATCAAGAAATGATTGTTGGAGTGAGAGATGGTGAATTATAATGTGTAAATGATTCTTATAGTCATGTTTCCAATTCTATGATCTTCCGCCTCAAAATCCTGGTCTGGTAGGGTTGTGTGTATTTGCTTTGTCTTGAAATACTGTACTGCCAGTACCTATTACCAATTTCTATGGAAGCACAGTGCTTTGTTGAAAGAGGCAGAGTGTTGCCATAGTACTACAGATAAACCAATAGAGTTTTTCAAAAGGAATACATTATGTATGTGTAGCACCCTCTAGTGTGTGCTATAAGTTAGTGTAGGCAAACTATACTCTGACTCACAGTTAAAGTGGTTCTGCACCTTTAGAAAAAATATTAAAAGCCAGCAGCTACAAATATTGCAGCTGCTGACTTTTAATAAATTCACACTTACCTGTCCCAGGGTCCAGCGATGTCGGCGGCAGATGACGAGCAATCGCTCGTCTCTCTGCTGCCCCCGCCGCCATCCTCTGTCAGGGAATCGGGAAGTGAAGCATTGCGGCTTCACTGCCCGGTTCCCTACTGCGCATGCTCGAGTCGCGCTGCATGTCTCTGCTGGTCCCCGCTGTGTCCTGGGAACTGTGTGTTTCCCAGAACACAAAGGGGGGGGGGGCATCTGTGGCGGTCTGCGTGGGTCTTGTCCCGGAAGTGGGTGCAGATACCTGGATTATCCAGGTAACTGCACCCCCCTCCCCCCTGAAAGGTGCCGATTGTGGCACCAGAAGGGGGGAGGGATCAGATGAGCGGAACTTCCACTTCAGGGTGGAGGACAGCTTTAAGGTGGTTGTAAAGCCTCAAGGATTTTCACCTTAATACATATGCATTAAGGCAGGGCCGATCCTAGGTGGGTGCACGGGGTGCAGTGCACCCGGGCGACAGAGAGGTGGGGGCGCTGAAGCGCCAGAGTGCTCCCCTCTCTCCTCCTCGCCAGAGGCAGGTCTCTCCACAGGTCACCGCCGCCGTTGTGTTTTTCGCTGCTCAAGCCCATCCCCCCTCCCTCCTCCTGTCAGAGAAGGAAAGCCGGAGATTGAAGCGGCTGGTCTCTGTGTGGACAGAGACCAGCCTCACAGTAACATCGCTGGGGGGGGGGGGGGGGGGCGATCCGTGCCTGACACATTTTTTTCTCCTCTCTGTGTCTCTCATTCCTTCCTGCTGTGCTCTGTTCTCCACCTGGGTGGCGCAGCTGCACACTGGGTGTTTTTATGTACCCTAATAGAGGGGGGTTTGTCCTGGGGGAGTCTGTACTAATGGAGGGGTGAGTTTGTCCTGGGGGGTCTGTACGAATGGAGGGGGGGTTTGTACTAATGGAGAGGGGTTTGTCCTGGGGGACCTGTATTAATGGGGGGTTTGTCCTGGTGGGGGGTGTGTACTAATGGAGGGGGGGGGGTTTCCTGGTGGGGGGTCTGTACTAATGGAGGGGGTGGTTTGTCCTGGTGGGGGTCTGTACTAATGGAGGGGGTGGTTTGTCCTGGTGGGGGGGGGTCTGTACCAATGGAGCAGGGTGGTTTGTCCTGGGGGGAGATCTGTACTAATGGAGGGGGTGGTTTGTCCTGGTGGGGGTCTGTACTAATGGAGGGGGTGGTTTGTCCTGGTCGGGGGGAGGGGTCTGTACCAATGGAGCAGGGTGGTTTGTCCTGGGGGGAGATCTGTACTAATGGAGGGGGTGGTTTGTCCTGGTGGGGCTCAGTAATAATGGAGGAGGGTGGTTTGTCCTGGTAGGGGGTCTGTCCTAATGGAGGGGGTGGTTTGTTCTGGTGGGGGGCTCTGTACTAATGGAGGGGGGTGGTTTGCCCTGGGGGATCTGTACTAATGGAGGGGGATTTGTCCTGGTGGGGGTCTGTACTAATGAAGGGGGTTGGTTTGTCCTGGGAGGATCTGTACTAATGGAGGGGGTGGTTTATTCTGGTGGGGGTCTGTACTAATGGAGGGGGATTTGTCCTGGTAGCGGTCTGTACTAATGGAGGGGGGTGGTTTGTCCTGGGGGGTCTATACTAAAAAAGGGGGGTCTGTACTGATGGAGGGGTTTATACTTAGTGGGGGGTCTGCACTTATGAAGGGGGTCTATACTTAGTGGAGGGGGGTCTGTACTGAGGGGCGACTATAGTTGGTGGAGGGGGGGTGACACCATGTTATGCCGCACCTGGTGACACCAACCCTAGTGATGCCACTGCAGCTGCGGGCTCTTCTTTCCTCCTCCCTCTCCCTCTCCTCCTCAAGTGCGCTGCGTCACTGGCCAGCACAGCCTCCCATTATGTTTCCAGCCCCGCCTTCATATCAGCCAGGGAAGAAATAGAATAAAAAAATGAGCAGAGGATTGTGGGCCATATAGTTCTGAGGATCTGTAGCCCCACTGCAACATGGAAACTGCAGCCCACACAGCATTCTCAGCTGAATTGGAGAGAGAGAGCCAAGAGCCCGAGGAAGCTTTCAGGGAAGTACACCCAGGACTCCAGAGGGAGAGGGCAGTGCTGAAAGAACACCATCAGAGAGAGAACCCTGCTGCCCTGCATCCCCAGAGGGAAAGCTACACATTCTAGCGCCATACCTGGCAGAGAAAGCAATGGAGTCATTGATAGAATACAGATCTGGGTGCTACCCAGCGGAGTCGCTACAGGCAATTCAAAGTGAGCAGACTCCTGATTAGGGATGAGCCGAACACCCCCCTGTTCGGTTCGCACCAGAACCTGCGAACAGACCTAAACTTCGTGTGAACTTTAGAACCCTATTAAAGTCTATGGGACTCGAACGTTCACAATCTAAAGTGCTCATTTTAAAGGGTAATATGCAAGTTACTGTCCTAAAAAGTGTTTGGGGACCTGGGTCCTGCCCCAGGGGACATGGATCAATGCAAAAAAAAGTTTTAAAAACGGCCGTTTTTTCAGGAGCAGTGATTTTAATAATGATTCAAGTGAAACAATAAAAGTGTAATATTCCTTTAAATTTCGTAGCTGGGGGGTATCTATAGTATGCCTGTGAAGGGGCGCATATTTCTGGTGCTTAGAACTGTCCCTGCACAAAGTGTCATTTGTGCAGGAAAAAAAGTCTTTTAAAATCACTTGCGGCTAAATTGTCGGGTCTCCGTAATACAGAGAACACTAAATGAGTGTTCTCTGTATTAGCCGACAATTCATTCATTCATTGATTAAAAAAAAAAAAAAACGTGGGGGTTCCCCTAAATTCAATTACCAGGCCCTTCAGGTCTGACATGGATATTAAGGGGAACCCCGTGTCAAATTAAAAAAAAAATTGACGTGGGGGTCCCCCCAAATATCCATACCAGACCCTTCAGGTCTGATATGGATATTAAGGGGAACTCCGCATCAAATTAAAAAAAAAAAATTGACGTGGGGGTCCCCCTAAAAATCCATATCAGACCCTTTATCCGAGCACGCAACTGGCAGGCCGCAGGAAAAGAGGGGGGGGACGAGAGAGCGGCCCCCCCTCTCTCCTGAACCGTACCAGGCCACATACCCTCAACATTGGGAGGATGCTTTTGGGGTCTGTGACCCCTCAAAGCACCTTGTCCCCATGTTGATAAGGACAAGGGCCTCATCCTCACAACCCTGGCCGTTGGTTGTGAGGGTCTGCGGGCGGGGGGCTTATCAGAATCTGGAAGCCCCCTTTAACAAGGGGACCCCCAGACAGATCCCGCCCCCCCCCTGTTTGAAATGGTAAGGGGGTACAAAAGTACCCCTACCATTTCACAAAGAAAGTGTCAAAATGGTTAAATAAGACAAACACACTTTTGAAAAATTCCTTTATTAAAAATGAAAAAAAATAAAAAAAAGATTCCAGCGGTGCTATCCAGCGACGAATCTCCGGGGTCCAGTGATGGATGATCATATCCAGCGACGGGGGATCTCTCAGTCCAGCGCTGTCCATACATCCTTCTTCTGTCTCCACTCCGGAGACACTGCAGAGAGCCCAGCGCTGACGTTTCTTATATTAGGAGGGCGGGGCCACCCGCCACCTGACCCCGCCCCTCTGACGCTGGAGAGGGAAGCCAGGGGTTCCCCAGTGACGTGTGGGTGACCCCGCCCCCTCTGATGTAACGCAGGTTTCCGTTACATCAGAGGGGGCGGGGTCACCCACACGTCACTGGGGAACCCCTGGCTCCCTTCACCAGCGTCAGAGGGGGCGTGGTCAGGTGACGGGTGGCCCCGCCCTCCTAATATAAGAAACGTCAGCGCTGGGCTCTCTGCAGTGTTTCCGGAGTGGAGACAGAAGAAGGATGTATGGACAGCGCTGGACTGAGAGATCCCCCGTCACTGGATATGATCATCCATCGCTGGACCCCGCAGATCCGTCGCTGGATAGCAAGAGTGGATTAGCACCGCTGGAATCTTTTTTTTATTTTTTTCATTTTTAATAAAGGAATTTTTCAAAAGTGTGTTTGTCTTATTTAACCATTTTGAAACTTTCTTTGTGAAATGGTAGGGGTACTTTTGTACCCCCTTACCATTTCAAACAGGGGGGGGCCGGGATCTGGGGGTCCCCTTGTTAAAGGGGGCTTCCAGATTCGGATAAGCCCCCCGCCCGCAGACCCTCACAACCAACGGCCAGGGTTGTGAGGATGAGGCCCTTGTCCTTATCAACATGGGGACAAGGTGCTTTGAGGGGTCACAGACCCCCAAAGCATCCTCCCAATGTTGAGGGTATGTGGCCTGGTACGGTTCAGGAGGGAGGGGGGGCGCTCTCTCGTCCCCCCCTCTTTTCCTGCGGCCTGCCAGGTTGCGTGCTCGGATAAAGGGTCTGATATGGATTTTTAGGGGGACCCCCACGTCAATTTTTTTTAAAAATTTGATGCGGGGTTCCCCTTAATATCCATATCAGACCTGAAGGGTCTGGTATGGATATTTGGGGGGACCCCCACGTCAATTTTTTTTTTAATTTGACACGGGGTTCCCCTTAATATCCATGTCAGACCTGAAGGGCCAGGTAATTGAATTTAGGGGAACCCCCACGCTTTTTTTTTTTTTTTTTAATCAATGAATGAATGAATTGTCGGCTAATACAGAGAACACTCATTGAGTGTTCTCTGTATTACGGAGACCCGACAATTTAGCCGCAAGTGATTTTAAAAGACTTTTTTTCCTGCACAAATGACACTTTGTGCAGGGACAGTTCTAAGCACCAGAAACATGCGCCCCTTCACAGGCATACTATAGATACCCCCCAGCTACGAAATTTAAAGGAATATTACACTTTTATTGTTTCACTTTAATCATTATTAAAATCACTGCTCCTGAAAAAACGGCCGTTTTTAAAACTTTTTTTTGCATTGATCCATGTCCCCTGGGGCAGGACCCGGGTCCCCAAACACTTTTTAGGACAGTAACTTGCATATTACCCTTTAAAATGAGCACTTTAGATTTCTCCCATAGACTTGTATAGGGTGTCGAATTTGCTGCGAACAGCCCAAATTGTTCACTGTTCGCTGAACAGGCGAACAGGCAATGTTCGAGTAGAACATGAGTTCGACTCGAACTCGAAGCTCATCCCTACTCCTGATCAGAGGAACCGTTGCTGTATCGCTGGGTCAAGTGAGAGGGCCGATAGGCCATTATCTACTAACGTCCATAGGAACTGCAGTCTCTGACCATCTCCTGTATTATATCTGCAGTCTATGGCCATCTCTTGTATAATGTCTGCAGTCTCTGACCATCTCTTGTATAATGTCTGCAGTCTCTGACCATCTCTTTTATCATGTCTGAAGTCTCTGAGCATCTCTTGTATCATATCTACAGTCTCTGACCATCTCCTGTACCATGTCTGCAGTCTCTGACCATCTCCTGTATCATGTCTGCAGTCTCTGACCATCTCCTGAATTATGTCTGCAGTCTCTGACCATCTGCTGTACCATGTCTGCAGTCTGACCATCTCCTGTACCATGTCTGCAGTCTCTGACCATCTCTTGTATCATGTCTGCAGTTTCTGACCATCTCCTGTACTATGATTATGGTCTCTGACTGTCTCTTGTATTATATCTACAGTCTCTGACCATCTTCTGCATTATGTCTGCAGTCTCTGGCCATCCCCTGTAGTATGTCTGCAGTCTCTGACCCTCTCTTGTATCATGTCTACAGTCTCTGACCATCTCTTGTATCATGTCAGCAGTCTCTGACCATCTCCTGTAGTATGTCTGCAGTCTCTGACCATCTCCTGTATTATGTCTGCAGTCTCTGACCATCTCCTGTATTATGTCTGCAGTCTCTGACCATCTCCTATATTATGTCTGCAGTCTCTGACCATCTCCTGTACTATGATTGCAGTCTCTGACCATCTCTTGTATCATGTATACAGTCTCTGACCATCTCCTGTGTTATGTCTGCAGTCTCTGACCATCTCCTGTACTATGATTGCAGTCTCTGTCCGTCTCTTGTATCATGTCTACAGTCTATGACCATCTCTTGTATCATGTCTACAGTCTCTGACCATCTCCTGTATTATGTCTGTAGTCTCTGACCATCTCCTGTAGTATGTCTGCAGTCTCTGATCATCTCTTGTATCATGTCTACAGTCTCTGACATCTCGTGTATCATGTCTACAGTCTCTGACCGTCTCTTGTATCATGTCTACAGTCTCTGACCATCTCCTGTATTATGTCTGCAGTCTCTGACCATCTCCTGAACTATGATTGCAGTCTCTGACTACTGTCTCTTGTATCATGTCTGCAGTCTCTGACCATCTCCTGTGCTATGATTGCAGTCTCTGACTGTCTCATGTATCATGTCTACAGTCTCTGACCGTCTCTTGTATCATGTATGCAGTCTCTGACCATCTCCTGTACCATGATTGCAGTCTCTAACCATCTCTTGCATCGTGTCTACAGTCTCTGACCATCTCCTGTATTATGTCTGCAGTCTCTGACCATCTCCTGTGCTATGATTGCAGTCTCTGACCGTCTCTTGTATCATGTCTACAGTCTATGACCGTCTCTTGTATCATGTCTGCAGTCTCTGACCATCTCCTGTATTATGTCTGTAGTCTCTGACCATCTCCTGTAGTATGTCTGCAGTCTCTGACCATCTCTTGTATCATGTCTACAGTCTCTGACATCTCGTGTATCATGTCTACAGTCTCTGACCGTCTCTTGTATCATGTCTACAGTCTCTGACCATCTCCTGTATTATGTCTGCAGTCTCTGACCATCTCCTGAACTATGATTGCAGTCTCTGACTACTGTCTCTTGTATCATGTCTGCAGTCTCTGGCCATCTCCTGTGCTATGATTGCAGTCTCTGACTGTCTCATGTATCATGTCTACAGTCTCTGACCGTCTCTTGTATCATGTATGCAGTCTCTGACCATCTCCTGTATTATGTCTGCAGTCTCTGACCATCTCCTGTACTATGATTGCAGTCTCTGACCATCTCTTGTATCATGTCTACAGTCTCTGACCATCTCCTGTATTATGTCTGCAGTCTCTGTTTGCATCAGGGAGATTCCCCTCCAGGTCTCATTAGGGTACTCTCTTCCTGTATTTTCTTTATTGTTAAGAGATCATGGGAGGATCCCAATGTAAGGAAGACTTCTGAGGGAAGCATCTCTGTGCTTCAGTTGTTGTCATAGAAACATTTGTAAAGGGGAGGAGTTGGTAAGATGACCACGCTCATATGGGGGCGCCAGACACATTTCTACACCCAGGTGTGAAAAACCTTATATGCTGCAGCACCCCCCCCCCCACCAGACCCCCCTCTCCCCTTTTTCTTACCTGAGCCTGATCCAGTCCAACGATGTGCACGAGTACAACAGTTCCAGCCAATGTCTCTCTCCTCATTGGACAGATTGACAGCAACAGGAACCTTTGGCCCCTGCTGCTGTTAATCAAATCCTGTGATACAGGAGTGTGGGGCGGGGCAGAGTCCCTCTGTCTGTGTTAATTTACGCAGCAGTGGGACTCAGGAGCGAGCACGCATGGGTGCCCTTAAAGAAATAGGCTTTCAGTGGGGTACCCGATGAAGAGGGAGGGGCCTGGAGCACCAGTGGGGGACCTCAGAAGAAGAGGATCTGGGCTGCTCTGTGCAAAACGATTGCACAGAGCAGTTAAGTATAGGCCTGTTTGTTATGTTTATAACAAAAAAATTGAAGGTTTACAAGCCCTTTAAGTTGGGGAGTCTTAAAGTGATTGTATAATCTCATTTTTTCTTCTAAAACAAAAACAAACATGTTATACTTACCTGCTCTGTGCAGTGGTTTTGCACAGAGCAGTGAATTCTCTTCTCGGGTCCCTCTTCGGTGCTCTTGGCCCCTCTCTCCTGTTTAGTGCCCCCACTGCAAGCAGCTTGCTATGGGGTCACCCGAGCTGAGCTGCAGCACCATGTATCCATTCAGACATGGAGCTATGGTTTGGCCCGGCCCCCTCTCTCTTCTTATTGGCTTTTAGCTGCTGCTGTGTCTCAGTCAATCAGGAGGGAGAGTCCCGGATGACCAACGCACACGTGGACATCACTAAATCGAGACGGGGTTCAGGTAAATATCAGGGGAGCTGAAGGGGGCTGCTGCACAAAAGGTTTTTTTTTTTAATCTTAATGCATAGAATGCATTAAGATTAAAAAAAACCTTCAGCTTTTACAACCACTTTAATTGGGTCAGGGTTTATTTGAGTTCAGGGCTGGGTGACTCATCCTGGCAGCTCTCTGTTGCCTCCCCCCAGTCTACAAGTTTGGAGATAATTCTAGAACTAGTGGGTGGAGGTTAGGAGGAGCTGCCTTGAATATTTATGGAGTCTTGGCCAATCCCTTGGCTGTCGTTGGCCCTCAGGGGTACCCCTTAGTCTGGGAGGGGGATGTCCTTCTTGCCTTGAGCTAGGGCTCAGGTACTAGAAGGATCCTGCCAAAACACACGGGAGGAAGTTCTGAACTACACTTAGGGCCGTCTTTAATATTGAGTGGACCCTGGACAGAACTTATCTTGGGGCCCCCCATGTAATTTCGCTCTCCTCTGCTCTGAGACATACAATAAATAGCAGCAAGACTCAAAATCAGTTTACTGAATCAGATCAGGCAGCAATTGCGAATTGGTTGCCAGAGGTATCATTACAGCTCACTGACTAGTTGCTAGAGGTTACAGAACACCTTACAGCTCATTGGTTAGTTTCTAGAGGTCACAGGACATGAGTTCTGCTTGTTGATTGGTTGCAAGAGATTACTGTGGATATGACCTCAGGGGGGCATGATGTACATATCAATGCCGTCGGCTGCCAGTATTTACATATGAATGCCGGTAATTTACATGTAAACATAGGGTCTGCAGGTGAGTTATCTGTACACAACAATAGGGCAGAGCTGGGCAGCATTAGTACCAGCACTTCACACTGAGATATCGGGACACAGCACAGGACTAAAACCTCAAGGGGCGAGGGGATTTAAACTGGGATAGTTGGCAAGTATGAGGCAGCTGCTTTGGGCCCCACAACAATGACAGGGCCCAGGGCAGCTGCCCCTTTTGCCCTGCCTTAAAAACGGCCCTGACTACACTAAAGGGTGTTGGGAGCTCCTGCCTGTAATGGGCTATTGCCAAATCTGACTGGGAGCCTGGCAGATTATCTCAGGAGTGATTCAGCTGGAGCCAGCATGTGTTTGTGCAGGAGGAAAGAGGGGAAGAGACTGTATATAGATGTATATAGGAAGTTATCCCTGAAGACCTTGTTCAAGTCAAGTAGACATCCCATTACCTCCTATCCCTATCCAAGTTTTTTTACACCCTAATAAATAACAAAATCTAAAGCTCTGGCCTGTTCTCTGACTCTGTATCTGTGAAGATTTGGTGTGCCTGGCTGTGCAGGAGTGGGGGAAATCCATGTTCATCTGCAGCTCCTATGCGGGGTGTGCTACATATGGTACTAGAGCTGGAGCATGACTCACAATAGTGTAATAGTACCATGGCATGGTGGAATCCCGTGACACCTAGACCTGTAATATAAAAGCCTGAATTCACACCAGGCAATGTTGGCAGAGCATATTCCTGGTGATTCTGAAGCATATTTTTTAGGCTGTTTGCAGGCATTTTTTAAGGTGTATTACAAGAATTTTTGCATGTGCATCAAGCATCATGAGTTTGTTTCCTGAGCTGGGCAAAGGGGGGGGAGGGGGAGCAGTTCTATAGGAGAAGAGGCGTTCTTCAGAAGTAAAAACTTGCAAAAGGCATGTATTGAGCATTTACAAGCATTCCCATTCAAGTACACTCTAAAAAAAAGCACATGTACTCTTTTTAGCATAGGTCATAGGTTTTTAGCAGAGGCATACAAATATGAACAGGGGCAATAGGGAAGAATTGGAATTGCATAGTCAGGTGTAGTCAGGCATAGTTAAACAAGCAGAAAAATGCTCAAGTGTGAAAAGGTGTGTGCAGTCTATGTTTTGTAAATTGTTCTGCTTTGCATTGATTGTTGAATAGTTCCGCTTTTAAGGATAAGGAAAAGTTATTGTCATTCCAAAACATTTATGAAGGAATGAAATAGCAATAATAAAGACAAAACAAATTCATCAAGCACACATTTTCACACAATCAATGACAGCAAATAATCACATTAGTACTTAACAGCAATTTGATCAAATACCCATAAAATCACCAAATATGCAATAAAAAGCAATATTATCAACAAATTACAATATAAATATATAAATAGTACAAACTTTGCAGAATGGAAAAAAACTACCCCTCAGTCTTGAGGTCTTGTTCCTAATGCTACAAAGGAAACGGTCCATAAGCAGGATTAACAGAATCTCTCAAAATGTCTAAAGCCCTTTCCATACACCTGCTGCCTTAAAGTGGTTCTTAAGTCACATAACTCCATTACTTGTATGATATCATCTATTCTTTATGCACTATGTGTCAGTTTTATTTTTTAATTATAATCATAAATACCTTTTCTCACACTGCTCCTCTGCAGTCATGTGTTCCCCCTCCACTATACTTTCCCTATCTAAGGAGAGCAGCGGGAGGAGCTGAGATTCCCAGGAGCGTAACTATAGGGGGTGCAGCAGTCGCGACCGCAACCGGGCCCTGTGATGCAGGGGGCCCATGCAGCCCCCTCAACATATGGCCGGCAGCAGCATAGGCAGCTAGGGGTACTAGTGCACCATGTGGCAGGAGGTGGAGGGTAACTAGCAGAGCTCCATGCTCGACTATCGCACTGGCTGCTCTTTAGTTGTGCATTCCCCACATGACCGGTGTCCTCAGCCGGCTCCTCAGAGTACCCCTCTCCTGCTCCATGCATTGCCGCTCAGTCCGATGTCTGTTCTCTCCAGCCAGAGTCCTGCCCCACACTGCACTGCATACTTCTCCCGGGTAAACAAACTTTAAGCACACAGATGCAGTGCAGCCCCATGAGAGCCGGCTCCCCGGAGGACACTGCAGGCTTGTCTGCCAGCCCCCCTCCTTCCCCGTCATACACAGATGATGAAAGGTCTTTCTGGGAGATCTGCTGATCGCCCGCCCAGCACACTGGATGGAGCCCAGGCCAACATGGATGAGTGTGCGGCCTACAGCTTGGTCATGGTGAGTGAGAGGACCCCATCCCCCACACACCAATACATACCCCCTCCATCTCCCCCTGGATACAGAGACCCCTTCTCACGTGGGGCAGGGACCCCCACCTCCCCCCTTCTCATCTGGGGGCAGTAACTTCATCTGCCCTGGAGAAAAGGACCTCATCTCTTCTGGGGATGGGGACCCCATCCTGCCTAGGAACAGTCCCCCAATGGTGCACCTAAAAATAAAAAATACTACTGATACCAATTTTGGAACTACAGGGCTCACAAAGGTCATACCTGTGACCACACCCTGGAGTTCCACCGCCGGACTCGGAGGGAAGGGCCCTGGCTGGGGTTCAGGGGGCCCTTCATGGTTTCTTGCATCGGGGCCCTGAAGGTTCTAGTTACGCCACTGGAGATTCCCCTCTGACGTCAGCCAGCCAGCAGAAGAAAGTTACGTGACCGCAGAGCGAACCTTTGAAAGGAGGTACCGTATATACTCGAGTATAAGCCGAGATTTTCAGCCTCTTTTTTGAGGCTGAAAGTGCCCCCCTCGGCTTATACTCGAGTCACCGCTGTCTGACTGCCCGAACAGCGTGTCGAGCAGACAGACAGCGGCCATTCTACCTTTCAAAAGCCGCGCCTCCGCCTGTGATAGGCGGAACACTCAATTTCCCAGCAGTCAGTGTTCCGCCTATCACGGACATCGGCTCATCCTCGGATGAGCCGATGTCCGTGATAGGCGGAACACTGACTGCTGGGAAATTGAGTGTTCCGCCTATCACAGGCGGAGGCGGAGGCGCGGCTTTTGAACAGGGGAATGGCCGCCAGGGCGCCGACGAAGAGCGGCGATCCTGGCATGGGACGACACGGAGGCTCGGGACGGGACGACACGGAGGCTCGGGACGGGACGACACGGAGGCTCGGGACGGGACAACACGGAGGCTCGGGACGGGACAACACGGAGGCTCGGGACGGGACAACACGGAGGCTCGGGACGGGACGACACGGAGGCTCGGGACGGGACCGGACGGAGGCTCGGGACACAGGTAGGCTGGACACACAAGGCTGCACGGACACACACACACACACACACACGGATGGATGGATGGATGGACACACACACACACAGGGATGGATGGATGGATGGACACACACACACACAGGGATGGATGGATGGATGGACACACACACAGGGATGGATGGATGGACACACACACAGGGATGGACGGACACACAGGGATGGACGGACACAGAGGGATGGACAGGCATATCTCACCCTCGGCTTATACACGAGTCAATAGGTTTCCCAGTTTTTTGGGGGTAAATTGGGGGCCTCGGCTTATACTCGGGTCGGCCTATACTCGAGTATATACGGTATTTAGGATTATAATTTAAAAAAATGCTACACAGTACTTTAGATTAACATAAAACAGAGATGATACAAATAATGGGGTTATATATTGCATCAGAAATAGTGGCAGGAGAAGAGGGGAGAAGATCTGCTCTGACTATACAGACTGCGCTGACAGGCAGGGAGAGAGGGGGAGAGGAAGAAATTGCAGGACGACGGAGGCACGAAAACTGATCACAGTATCATTGATCAGCAGCCATGATTACCGTGGTCAGTTCACAGAAACAGGCAGGATCAACCAGGTATTTTAGGACAGATTACACTGCAACAGCACTATGCTGTTATTCATGCTGACTACTGCCAATAATCCTTTGTGATTACTTTATCACCCAATACAGTGGCTGTTTATCTGCAACAGTGCAGTTACCATATGGTATTGCATGAGGTGAGATTATTCTCTATCATGCACCTATAAAATGAAGACAGCATTTTTCAATTTTCTAAAAAAAATGTATGTGTTGATGGGCCTTCTTTACTATGCTATCTCTATTGGTACTTCATGTAAGATTATTAGAAATGTAAATGTAAATTTACAAGTATTTTAAAACAAACAAAAACACCTCTGCACACCAAACATAAATAGGAGGAGGAGTGGTACCAATTTTTTCTAAAATCCACAATCAACTTCTTTGTTTTCCTTATGGTAATATAAAGATTGTTCATTTTGTACCACACCTCCAGTTTCTCCATTTGCTGCCTATACTTGGACTCATCACTATGAGTAATGAGTCCCACTGCTGCCATATCATCCAGGAATTTCACAATACAATCACTCAGATACCCAACTAAGAAGTCATAGATCATCATTTTACTCAATAATGGGTTCAAACACATCCCTGTGGGAACCAATATTAGGAATAATAGGGAAGGATGAAACATGAGTTTTCACAGACTGAGACCTTCCTGTTAAAAAGTCCAATACCCAAGTACACAAAATTATACTCTGGCTAAGTAATAACAATTTTTCTATCAAAGCCAAATTAACCATCCAAAAAAATTGCATCTGTCATAGATCAGTTCTGCCTGTAGGCATACTGATTGGGTCTACTCTGGAATCAATAGTTTTCTTTATATGTGCCATAAGCAATCTTTCAAAGCCTTTTATAATTCACCGAAGCCAAGTCTACTGAATGATAATAATTAAATCATAAAACATTAGAGATCTTTGGGATGAGGCTAAGAGCAGTAGTCTTAAAGCATGTAGCTTGAAAATATTATATATTGAAAACATCCATCAACACCTCTGACAACTCATATGCATAGTCCCTAAGAACCGGCCCTAGGATGATCTCTGGGCCTGCAGGCTTCTGAAAATCCAGCAGGGATCTCCTCAGATCTGTCAAACTGAAGTTCCCCTGATAATGGGGTAAACCTAAAACCAGAGGAAATATTGCAATCCCCAAAATGATCATAACATATATTCAGAGAATCAGGGAGAGATGTTTCCGTTAAAATCTCTGTGAGGATAACCTGTGATGTTCCTATTCCCTAGTTACATGCTCAAGGGTTATTGATGGAAAAAATCACCTGACCTGAATGCAGAATCAAGAGTTTTCAACAAACAATGGACTTCCCCATTTATCCACAGTGTGTGGTTAGGATGAATAGTAATTATTCAGGTCTTAGTCTCAACCTCCACACACCTAATTTTGTATACCCCATGACAGATGATGCATATTTCTCCTGATTCACACCTCTGGGTCTTGTTGCTGCCTCTCTGAAAACCTGTCAATTAGTATGTTTAAAGACAATAAGTAGGAACCAACTGGATAGACCAAATGTGACCAGAAAGATTAAGTTGAAAGCGAGAAATTGCTCTGTATTGCCCCCCTCCACCTGTTTGTATACATATTAGACTTGTGCACAACGGAAAATTTTGTTTCGTTTCGGTTCCTTGTCATTCGTAAAATACATAATTTCGTTCTGTTATATTCGTTATGTTACATTAATACGTTTTCGGATAATTTGTTATTATTCGTAGAGTGTCGAATTAGTTTGTTCGTATTAGTTGAAATTCGCTATTTATGTATGTATAGACATTTGTGATAATGATTCGTAGTTTGGAAAGTCGTTTATGTATTGAATCTTTTAACACACACAATGACAATGTCTCTTCTCCTCGGCTCAAATACAATACAACACCCTTCTAACTCAGTTCTCAGGAATGCACTTTGCACTTTGGACTATAAGATTTACTTTGAGCTGACCTTTTGTTTCATTAGATCTTTAAAGAATTACCCAATCATGTCGAATTCATTCGAATTCGTTCGTTATATTTCTTTCGTATTCGTTGTTATTTGTTATTTTTTTATTCGGATGCATCCGAATGTCCGAAAGATGCAAAATTCGGCCGAATTTCGATTTGTTACGAAACAAATTGCACAAGCCTAATACATATCATCAAGCATGTTTGCTTCTCGTATGGCATTATTGACTTACTGAGTTTTGTCAGAAGTAACAAGGTAACGTGATTTAAGCCCCCATAAATCACATAGTGCCTGTTATGGAGTACACTGATATTTCCAATGAAGCTCCATGAGTGCGTCAATAGTCTTAGCAGTTTGTGGAATATAAACAGCAGAAATATATACCACTATGAACATCTATAAGAAATAGTTCAGCTGGCATTTTACTGTCAGTTATTCTATTGCCTGAGTACAGTGACTATTAACCAAACAGCAATTCATACATCAGCCTTTATTAATGTAGCTTCAAAGCTCCCCACCTTTGGTTTGGCCCAACAATTGTTCCTGGTCTGCGCTAAAAAAATACATCCTATCAGTCAAAGTAAATCTATTTTGTTTTACAATGAATATTGGCCAGTAAGAGTAATAGAATAGCTGGTTCCATTAGCTCTAAGCTTAGCCATCAAGCCAGCTCACTCACCCCTCATCTGCCTCCTTGCACACCACTTTTCTGGCCACCAAGCTGATGTACTCTTCTACACCGATTGACTGAGCCCCCTGTCCTCAGAAGCTTTAACTCATTGAGCACCCCCCCAAACCCTGATGAGAATGAAGCACACTACACTCCACCTCAGAGCCATAGAATAAATATATATCATAAGAACATAAATGACTGGATTTTTGTCAGAACCAATGGTATTTTTCTATAGGGTAGTCGTTTTAAACATACAAAACATAGGAAAATGTGCATATATTGTAGGGGTCTACTGCATGCTCTCTTTTTTTTTAATGGCAGATATACACTTTAAGTCTGCCATGGTTCCATTCTCAGTGATATTTGCGCTAGAAGATTCATGAGGAGTAGAGGATTTGAGAATATGTTGTTTTTTTTCCTGAAAAGGCATTATTATGAGATTATTATTATTGCCCAAAAGGACCAAAAATAGTTAATACAAATTCAAAGAAACTGTAATAGGAAGATAATATTATTGAGCTCCTCATACATTTGTATATACATTTCCTGTATCTTTATATTGATACAGCATATGAATAAATGGTAGAGTAAAAAATTCTGGATGGCTGCACACCAAAGATCCATTTTAGTAACAGTAATTGCAAAATGACAGGTAACATGAAATGTGTCTACTTGTTTGTCACCTGCTCTGTGTGCAAAACACCTGTCATTTTGGTCTTTTACTGTTAATAAAGTGGATCTTTGGAGTGTAGCTGTCCGGACCTTTATACTCTACCATTCATTCTTATGCTTTATCAATATAAAGATACAGGAAATGTGCATACAAATGCATGAGGAGCTCAATAATATTATCTTCCTATTATGCCCCGTACACACAAGCGGATTTTTCGTTGAAAAAAACGTGGATGTTTTTTCCGACAGAATTCCGCTCAAGCTTGGCTTACATACACACGGTCATACAAAATACCCCCTAACTTTTGACAGTTAAGAACACGGTGTCGTACAACACTACGACGTACCAAGAAAATGAAGTTCAATGCTTCCAAGCATGTGTCAAATTGTTTCCTCGCATTCGTAGGAATTTTGCGCATCGGAATTTGTACAGACAATCAAAATTTCCGATCGTAACTTTTTCCGACCGAAAAATAGAGAACCTGCGCTCAATCTTTTGCACACGGTTAGAAATTCTGACCAAAATCTCACATCCGACTTTTGCTGGCAGAATTTCTGAACGTGTGTATGGGGCTTTACCGTTTCTTTGAATTTGTATTACACTGTTTTTGGTCCTTTTGGGCAATAGTCTCTCATAATAATACTCTACAGTGTGCAGCTGGAGCAGCTATCCATGGTCTGATAAGAATAAATGGCTATTACAAAATCAGATAAAGCACAAATTGTAGATCAGTTTCCATGGTCAAGACTTTTTCAAACAAGGTTTTTTTTCAGAGAATAAATGCAAGTATTCCCCACTTCTGAGTCACCCCTTGTCTCTGCCTCCTACCCACCTCTGACCACTGTCCCTTGGTTCCGCTGCCTACCCACCTCCCAGTATCACCCCTTTTGGAGAATACAGAACCAATATTTTATACCGTGGTGGTAAGTAATTTGTTAATTCTAACAAGAAAAGGAGTAAAATTAAACCCCTGCAGCCAACAACAATAGATCCCCCAGTAACAATGGATCCACCCAGCAGCAATTAGTCCCCCATAGCAACAATAGATCTCCCAGCAGCCAGCATCAATAGACACTTTAGCAGCCAGCAAGCTTCTTTAGCACTTTAACAAGCCAACTCCCTCAACAGTAGATCCCCCCAGCAACAATTGACCCCCCCTGCAATACAAACCCCCCTCGCATCAACAATATATCCCCCCCTCCAGCGACATTATATATCCCCAGCATGAATAGATCCTCCAGTATGCCTTGCCTGTAGGTGCCGGAACTGTGTTCCCCCGCATTCCCACTGAATAAAAGTCCTGTTTCCCATTAATATATATTACTGTAATGATGGTAAACTACATTTATTGGTATAAACACCAACATGTCATAACCTTCATATTTCTTGACAACACTATTTAACAAAGGAGCAAAGCCAAAGTGGTGCACTGAGTGTCAGATTTCCCTATACTTTTACACCAGAATTTTCTTTTTGGAATGGATAAACATGAGATATTTAAAGTGGTTCTAAAGGATGTACATCTTTTTATCCTAAATCATTCCCTGCATTAAAGTGGAACTAAAGTCTCCATACTTACCTGTCAAATAATCCTCTGCCAGCATCTTCTCTGCTCAGACAGCAAGGATAACTTGCCACAAATTTGTGGCAGTGTTGAATTGTAAGTCTTCTTAACTTGTTGCACATTTTCACTGGCACGTTGTACACTTGCAGAGCACTTGAAGCACAAGTTCTAGTTGACACTTTTCCAATTTGACAAGTCTCTAGCAAGAGCAAAGTTGCAGTGGTGAGTCTACAGCAAGAGCTCTGCAAGTCTACAGCATGAAAATTCAGCCACAGCCACAGTGACCCCTGTGGTGCGATGACTATTCCACAACATAACTGAACCAGACTTGCAGAATTTTTGCAAAGAAAGTTGATCTGGAGTCATGCAATGCAGACTTGCTGCAATTGTTTAACAAATTTGTGACGCTTGGCAAGTCTAACAACAGCTTAGCAAATCACTTTCAAACTTATAGCTCAATTGCTTGCTATCTGGGACAGTCACTTTAATGTTAAATATAACATTAAAAATATGTTATATTTTTTTAAAACATCACTTTGGCTTACATGTGGATAAGATCCTTTTAAAGTGGTTGTAAACCCTTACAAACCACTTTGACCTACAGGTAAGCCTAGATTAAGGCTTACCTCTAGGTCCAAGAAATATCTCCTAAACCTATACGGTTTAGGAGATATTTACAAAAAGACAGCCTCCGCTGTCTGCCGCGAGTGTCGGCTCCCGTGCGCATGCGCGGGAGTGACGTCATCGCTGCTCCGGCGCTGTGATTTCGAGAGATTTGCGAGACCCGGAAGTCACTCTGGGATCCATGGCAGCGGCAGACATGAAGACGGAGGACCGTTTCGGTGGCTTCGTTCTCAGGTAAGTTATTCATAATGAGCTAGTATGCTATGCATACTAGCTCATTATGCCTTTGCCTTGCAGGTTGTTTTTTTTTTTTTCCAGATGGGTTTACAACCACTTTAACTTATGTTCTTAATGTAAATGGGCCTCGCACGCACACTCTGAGATGAAGCACTTCTAGGTGTCACACTACTTGTGAAGCCAGTAAAACTGGTAAAACTCCACTAATTACTGGAGTGCACTCTAATTAATTAAAATTATGCAGTTAAGTTGTCTTTATAAGTTTGCTGATGTTTAAAGTAATGCATTTGTGAAAACATTTATGTAACTACTAGTAACCCTGGCTTTATAAAACGTGCTATTTGTTGTGGTTTCTCCTTATAAATGGCAACTATACAAAATGCAAATAACATTGACCTATTTCTCAGTATAATTCCTTTGCATACAGATGAATACACATTCTGACTAGTACCTCAAAGAAAGAAGCTTACAGTCTTCATTGTTATACAGGTGCTCACAGTAGGATTAATTTGGGCAAAAAACAATTAACCACTTGCCGACCAATGCACACAGATGTACGTTGGCAGAATTGCACAGGCAGGCAAATGGGTATACCTGTACGTCCCTTTAAATTTGCCGCCTATCGGGTGTGTGTGCCGACGGGAGCATGCTCGCGGGTCCCGGAAACTCAATGTTCGCTGGCGGCCCGCGATTGCAGTGTGGAGAGGTAGAACGGAGGCAGTTCCCTATTCTAACTAGTGACACGACAGGGAACTGCTGCTCCTTGTCATCAGGAGCAGTGATCGCTGTCATGTCGGTGATAGCCCAGCCCACCAACAGTTAGAACACCTCCCTAGGACACATTTAACCCCTTGATTGCCCTCTAGTGTTTAATCCCTTCCCTGCCGGTGTCATTTACACAGTAATCAGTGCATTTTTATAGCACTTATCACTGTATAAATGACAATGGTCCCAAAATAGTGTCAAAAGTGTCCGATGTGTTCGCAGTCAGGATAAAAATCGTAGATCGCTGCCATTACTAATAACTATTATAGCAAAAAGAAAAAAAATTGCTTTTTTTCTAAATCATCGCTCTTTTTTTGTTTACAGCGCAAAAAATAAAAACTGCAGAGGTGATCAAATACCACCAAAAAAAGCTCTATTTGTGGGAAAAAAAAAAGGACGTCAATTTTGTTTCGGTTCAACATCGCATGACTAAGCAATTGTCAGCTAAAGTGACGCAGTGCTGAATCGCAAAAAAATTTCTGGTCAGGAAGGGTAAAATCTTCCAGGGCTGAAGTGGTTAAACGACCAGAATGTTTTTGGACTTTAGGAGGGAAATTGAACATTAACACTTTCACTGCCAGAGTCGTTTTTGTTTTTTTTGCACACATGTATAAAAAAATAATTTTAGGCACGAAGATTACACAAAACCCACAAATAATATATATTTTCTGAAAGCAGACATCCTAGAGAATAAAATAGTGTAGTTCCAATTTTTTATGTCACACGATATTACCGTAAAGGTCTAGGAAACACAAAATGTCAGTAAAAACACACTAACGTGAATTTTAGCGCAGACAAATGTAATGAATTACCGTATTTATCGGCGTATAACATGCACCTTTTCCCCCTTAAAATCGGGGGAAAGTCGTGGGTGCGTGTTATACGCCGATCCCCACTGTCTGTGAGTCTAAAAGACCGAGCGCCGCCGAAACAGACAGAGCGCCGCCAAAAAAGACAGAGCGCCATCGAAAAAGACCGAGCCGTCTGCTCGGCTCCGCTCGAGTACTGGGTTGGCTCCGCTCGAGTACTGAGTACTTCGGCTTGGCTCGGCTCGCAGTCCCGCCCATACTGGGTGGGACTGCGAGTCGAGCTAAGCCGAATACACAGCAGAGACGGCTCGGTCTTTTTCAGCGGCGCTTGCTCGGTCTGTCTCGGCGGCGGGATATTTAAACATGGGCAAGGCTGCAAACGGCGCTGGGCAAACTGGAAATGACACTGCCAAGCTGCAAATGACACTCTGCAAGGCTGCAAACAGCGCTGGGCAAGCTGCAAATGACACTGATCATTCTGCAATGATGGACAAGGCTGCAGATGCACACTGATAAGGCTGCATTGACGGGCATTTAAATGTACGTTTTTTTTTTCTTTAAACTTCCCTCCTAAAACTTTTTTCCTTAAAATGCCCTCCTAAACTTGGGGTGCATGTTATACGCCGGTGCGTGTTATACCCCGATAAATACGGTACCCCAAATTTTAGTAAAATATGAGGTTGCAACAAGTAAATAGATACCCAACATGCCAAACCTTATATTTTTGTGTGCCCGTGAAATGGCGTAAAATTTCAGTACCCTATATTTTCTAAAAGCTTCAAAAGCTCCCTATTGGCATCAGTTTAGTGTTACAGAGGAGGTTTTGTGTTAGAATTATTGCTCTCCCTCCACCGTGCATGGTAATATGTAACATGTGTATCGCAAACAACGTTTTCACGTGTAGGTTCCACGATGCATGTGTTTACGTTCATGCGTGTGTGTATATGTGGAGGGGGGAGGTGGGGCTCAAAAAAAAAAAATTGTGAGGGATTTTATGTGCTTGGGTGTAACTTTTTTTCTTTTTGCAAAAAATAAAATAAAATATATACATGTGATTTTTTTGGTGACAGGTTCTCCTTATTGAGGTATGCTGGGACTAAAAGACCCCACATGTCCCCCTTGTGCTCCACTAAATGTTTTGAAATGCAAATTGAATGGCAAAACATTACTTCCCGGCTAAGCTAGCTGGGGACATGGAGAGCTTGACCTGGAAGTGATGTTAGAGATGTCGCTTTCCAGGTCACAAGAAGAAGGGAAGGAGAGCAGATGTGTATCCACTCTTCTCCTTCCTCTCCAGCCGCCGGCACCCACCATGGAGCTCCCAGTCCTGCAAATAAGCAAGTGGAGCTCGGTAAGCATGGGGGGGCACGGCAGCAGGGGGTGGCACCGGTACTGGGGCTGTGTGAGAGCAATCTGGCAGCAGCGCCGCCTCAGAAATGCTCTCATCTGACAGGCATGAGTCTGTTAAATTAAGAGTGGAGGCAAATGAAGTTGCATATTTTTTTTGATAAT
Source organism: Lithobates pipiens (assembly GCF_037356315.1). Taxonomy (NCBI): domain Eukaryota; kingdom Metazoa; phylum Chordata; class Amphibia; order Anura; family Ranidae; genus Lithobates; species Lithobates pipiens. Next base: position 174,470,058 of record NW_027507790.1, on the reverse strand, counting down.
CCACAGGCTGCCACTTAATGGCTTGATAGGCATTATTAATTAATTCAGAATGTGAGGGAAGGGAGAGGGGATTTTTTTCTCCCTCTCTCTCCTTTGACATATGGGGGGTGGTTTGTCTGATTTTGTTCTCTTTTTATATAGAGTCGGGGAGAGTCCAATAAAAAATGACTGATTGGCAAGTAGGGAAGTTTTGGAGTAAATTGCCTCTAACGATAATAGGTAGAGCTAATTTCATAAAGATGATATGGATGACACAGTTATTATATTTGCTACATAATTGTCCTGTATGGCTCCCCCAAAAATATTTTAAACAAATAGACACCCTGTTTAGAGATCTTATTTGGAGACATAAACATCCCCGCATTAGGTTGGAAATTTTACAGATGCCTAAAGATGAAGGAGGTTTGGCCGTTTCTAATGCCAGATTATATTATCTGGCATCCCAACTTCGGCAAATATATGGATGGCATGTTATCGATTGTGAGGATCCCTTACAGCAAATTATATTTTCTCAACTATATACCAATATATGCCGGTGCAGTTAATAGTAGCTTTTCACTTCTATGATAAACAAAGATATCCTACATTTAATTTAATACATTATAATTTGGACAACTATTCAACAAGATATTGAACATGAGGGATATACTCAATACATGTCCATATGGAATAATTTGCAATTGCCTGAGGTGGCGAGGCTTGAGAATTTTGATCTATAGAAGAAGGCTAGCATTCAGCTTCTTTGTCAACTTTTTGATAATGAAGTTCTGCAACCATTTGCTAAATTGGCAGAGCCATATCAACCACCTAATAAATAATTTTTCCAATATCTACAGATACGCCATGCTTTGCAGAGTCAAGCAAGGACTTTTTTATTAAAATATAAACCTTCATCAATTTTAGCTTTGGCAGTAACTGTGAAACAATCTAAACAGGGACTAATAGGAAGCATATATTCATCTTTACAAATGACAGCCAGAACCAATTTACAAGAGGGTAGCTTTGGGCGGTGGTGTAGAGATTTAGAGACACTTAGCGACAAGAAATGGAAACAAGCTTTGAAGAATTTATTTGAGGTTTCCTTATCCTGCCTAAACCAGTTATTTATCATCCATAGTGCTTATTATACTCCTTTGAAGTTGCATTCCTGGGGTAAAGCAGCAATGTCAAATTGTCCAAGGTGCACTACTGATACAAGTACACTCATACATATGCTGTGGAGATGTTCCAAACTGCATCGCTACTGGGAGGGAGTATTTGATACTCTAAATTCCTTAAGCTCCTTAAGCTCTACACAGGTCTACTTTGATTCAAAAATAGCATTGCAAGGAATTATATCGGAAGATACTCTCCCAGTTGAAATGCATGTGATGTGGCTGAGAACTATATGTGGCTCTTAAGCTTATTTTACAAAAATGGATATAAAGACACCCACCAAAATTAGATCAATGGATTCAAGTGAATAATCTTAAATTAAGACAAGAGGAATTGGCATAGAAACATAGGAGACGTCCCAAAATTTTTTTTTTTAAATCTGGCATTGGTGGTTAATCTCAAATTTATCTGAGCAGTCAGCTGAATATACTAATGATAATAAGAAAAATCAACACTCATATAAAATATTATTTTCTTTTTCTGGGGAGGATAATTACATAAGATCCATTAATAATGGGGGTGCATGCGTGGCATGAAACTGGACAGTCGCTAGTCACCGAAGCTCGGGAAGCAGAGACTAAAACTAGTTCCCCTGGGCCAAAGAACACTACATTTCAGCACCTTTTACAGCAGCACCCCTGAGGGAGAAGCTGGTGCATGCCGAACTCCAGGAGAAACGTGCAGCATTCCCTGACTAACTATTTGCTCAGGGTATGGGAACAAACAACCATGACCAAAGATGGCGCCCAGCCGTAGCAGGTCCACGAGGCATCTCCATCACTGGCTCCAGCAACTTTGCCACCCCACAGTGAGTACGCTCCCCAACTCACAAAAGCAGATTTGGAGGATAGCCTCTCAGCAATGTATGACAGACTGGCCCATAAGTTCCAAGCGGAACTTCAAAAATCCACGAGCACCCTGACACAAGAGATTGCCGCGATAGGAGGCCGCACAGACATGCTGAAAACAAAGCATGATGAGCTTCATCTATTTTATGTGGACCTCCGTAAAGACCATGAGGCGCTCACAGATACAGTCACCCAGCTGCAGTCTCACCTCGAGGAACTTGATAACCGCAACAGAAGAAATAACATCAGAGTGCGAGGTGTTAGTGGATCTGACTGTGGCGGTGAACGCCATTTTCCGCTCACTGTTACCAGAGCACACTGACAAGGCCTTTACATGCGATATAATTTATAGGGCCTTGAGGTGGAAGCCCCCTCCAGAAAAAAAACCCCAAGGACATAGTAATGTGCCTTAAGGACTTCCTTGTTAAAGAGGAGATACTCCAGGCCTCCCGCACCACCCCCATTATCAGACACGAGGGGACTATCATCCAGATCTTCCCGGACATTTCCCCAGCGACCCTGGACAAGAGGCGCCAGATGAAGGAAGTCACGGCAGTACTGCAATCTGCCAGGATAAAATATAGATGGGGCTTCCCCTTCAAAGTCACGGTGCCTCATAATGGCACCACTTATACAGTATTTAACCTTTCGGAGGGCAAGGATTTGCTCGTAAAATTTGGCTTGTTAGAGCCACTCCCTACAACCTCCAGGTCAGCACCGATCTGGGCCAACCCGTAACCACAGAGAGAAAGCAGAAACCGACACTGGTTAAGGAATGGTGAGGCCTGATCCATTTCATCGTAGGAGCTCTATCAGCCAATGGACATTTGTTTACCATTCTGCATCTTCTGAGGCATGCACCTCACACGACTTTTACTAGTCAGACATGCTAGGCTAGTCTCTTCCTGCCCGCTTGTTTGACCCCCCACTCACAGTATCTTTTTTTTCTAGTGATATCAAGAATAATATTAATATATTTTTTATTTTTTTTATTTGTGTAAGTTACCACAACACCATTATCCTGTAATTTATAAGATCAAAGATACAACTATGCTGGTGTCCCTTGTCAGTTTTACATTGCATTTTTTTTTAAATGTAACTGCCTTCTCCCAAACTGTCATTTAAAGTAAAACACATAGCCAAGTATTATTTTACACAATTTTTTTTATAGTGCATTTAATAAAAAAAATAAAACATTAGACATGCTATCTGCCAATAGAACTTAACCAAAAAGTGCATTCTATGCATCTAAAAATATAGAAAATATACCAAATCAAATTATTATTCAACCAAAAGAAATAATGTCAAAGCAATTACTCCAAGGCCAATAATAAATAACATGTTAACTGCTCTGATTCTGCAATATGTCTGGTTGACGAACAGCCGTTCAGAAACAAACTGAAAAGTACAAAATGAAAAATGCACACTGAAAAGAGCTAAATGAAAAGCGCAAAAAGAAAAACACTCACCAAACTTCTACTAAAACGAAATTAGCAGAAGGAGCCCAAAGGGTGACGCTAAAGAGCTGAAAAACCACGTAGTACGTCTAGTACGTCACTATGTTCATAATTGTTGGCCAAAATTTGTGTGACCGTGTGTATGCAAGACAAGTTTGAGCCAACTGTAAGGGCTTACCTAGATTGGAGTCCATGTTGCAGAGATGTAGGCTCACCCTTGCCAATAAACACAGCCCACAGTAACAAACAGATAAGCTACCTGGGCTGTGAATCTGTGCACGGGGGCTTGACAGGAATTTGCCAAAGGATTGTCCAGGTAAAGCCGTAGTCAGGGATTCCAGAAGACAGAATAAACGATATACAAGCCAGGGTCGGTAGCCGGGGTCAGTCTTGGAACTCAGGAACTCAGGAACTCAGGAACTCAGGAACTCAGGAACTCAGGAACTCAGGAACTCAGGAACTCAGGAACACAGGAACTCAGGAACTCAGGAACTCAGGAACTCAGGAACTCAGGAACTCAGGAACTCAGGAACTCAGGAACTCAGGAACTCAGGAACTCAGGAACTCAGGAACTCAGGAACTCAGGAACCTTTGGCAACAAGAGACAATGAACTGACAAAGCCCTCAGAGTGAGGCAGTGTTTTATACCCAGCTGATTAGGTAACCTGCCACAGCTGATCCAAGAGTGACAGGTACAAACAGAATTGCCCACAGTACTTATGCAAAACTAGACATGGCTGGAAAGCAGGCAGAATAGAACTGAGGTGTGGCTCAGAGGTAAGGTAACGGGAACAACTACTGGCAGTCATGAGTTCAATACCACCCAGAGCCACTTGAGGCGTGACTACACCTGGCTGTCCAAAATACACGGTAGGGACCGTGACACCAACATCCTTCAGACAAAAATCCACGGTTTTGTTGGATCTGATCGTGTGAACGAGTGTATGAGGCATAACTCTTTTCTTCTAAACCTTAGTCAGTGGGTGACTTCTATCTATCTATCTATTTATCTATCTATCTATCTATCTATCTATCTATCTATCTATCTATCTATCTATCTATCTATCTATCTATCTATCTATCTATCTATCTATCTATCTATCTATCTATCTATCTACATATACACATGCATGATAGCACAGTAGCAGCTATTTTTCATCTTTGGATGAATGTTTGAGGAAATGCTTTGGCTGAATCTTTGCTTTGGCCGGCATGCTTTCCATGGTGCTGAAACTGGATTTATACTCATTTTTACCATTATGAAAGTAAATGTAAAAGTAAAATGTTAAGATACAGCATATAGTCACCCCCTTCCACTGATGATGAACTAGCCCAGAATGCCAGGAAAGCAGGCTGGTATCTCCATGGTAATGGAGTGTGTAGTCCCCTTTTCTTTGTTTACTATATCACATGGCCTTCAGGTGCACTTTGGGAGGTATCCTCTGAAAAAAAATGGGGTCCTCCCTATTAAAGCACCTGTGACCCAATGCTGAACGTGCTCTTTACCACCCTTGGTGCCCATAAGGGGGTAGTGTAAAGGGAGAGGGCTTATGTGTTTGCCAAATTCCTGGTGAACTGGTTTTAGGAATCCCTCATACCTCTCACTCACCTGTGTCAAACACAGGACCCGAGAGCCGACCCGGCTCGCCAGTCCTTTTCATTAGGTACTCGCATCCCTCCTGCACCCAGTTCATCTCCACCCCCCCTTGTCTCAGCATTTAGCAGCAGAGTAGAGGACAGAATTCCTCCTCTGCCAGATCCTCCAGATAAATCCAGTCCTTCTCTGGTCCTCCTCCAGACCCTGCACTTTCTGCTTCCCAGCTCCACCCCCAGCTTCTTCCCAGCAGCATCACAAGGTAAAGGGGTGCACTGGGATGAAAGAGGGGGGGTAGGAGGCTCTTGACATCTAGTCTTAAGGACAGAACCGGCCTTCTGAGGGCAACCATAATGCTGATGCAGTAGACATGGGCGCCATCAAAAAAATGTGTTTTGTTTAGTTTCGTACGGAAAAAAAAATCATATTTCGTAATTCGTGAATGAAATTCAATTTGGATTCGTACGAAATACGAATTTTCGTTAGATTCATAAACCTTTCATTAAAATAACGAAAGTTTGTTATGATGAATTTATCATTATGAGGGGCTCCCTCCATCCATGTGCTGAGTTCCCAGGTATGTACACCTGCTGTGTGTCCATTATGAGGGGTTCCCACCATCTCTGTACTGAGTTCCTGGGTCTGAGTGTACACCCGCTGTGGCCATTATGAGAGATTCACACCATCCCTGTACTGTGCTGACTTCCTCTGATTGGTGAACAAAACACCAGTCATGTTTCTGTTAATTTGGACCCGAAATTCGTTAACGAAATTTCGTATTTCGTATGAAATTCGTAAGCATAGAAACTACCATAGGGTTCCCACCATCCCTGTGCTGAGTTCCCAGGTACACCTGCTGTGTGTCCATTATGAGGTGTTTCCACCATCCTTGTGCTGAGTTCCCGGGTCTGAGTGTACACCCGCTGTGCCCATTATGAGGGGTTCCACCATCCCTGTGCTTAGTTCCTGGGTCTGAGTGTACACCCGCTGTGCCCATTATGAGGGGTCCCACCATCCCTGTGCGGAGTTCCCGGGTCTGAGTGTACACCCGCTGTGCCCATTATGAGGGGTTCTCACTATCCTTGTGCTGTGCTGACTTCCTCTGATTGGCAAACAAAACACCAGTCACAATTCTGTTCATTTGGATCCGAAATTCGTTAACTAAATTTCGTATTTTGTATAAATATCGTAAGCATAGAAATTCCCATAGGGTTCCCACCATCCCTGTGCTGACTTCCTGGGGTTTTAACTTTTAGGTTTGTTAACTTTTCATAACAATTACAAATTTTCGTTATGATGAATTTATCATTATGAGGGGTTCCAACCATCCCTGTGCAGTGCTGACTTCCTGGGTATTTAACTTTTAGGCTTGTTAACTTTTCGTAACAATTACGAATTTTGGTTATGAATTTGGATCCGAAATTCGTAAAGGAAATGTCGTATTTCGTATGGAATTCGTATGCCTAAAAATTTGTATTTCGGATTCGTACAAATGTAGGAATTATTGGAAATTCGTACGAATTCATACCAAACGAATCACACGTGTCTATGATGCATCCCAGGATCGAGTTTGACACCTCTGCCCTAACCAGTCCACTGGTACATGCAGGTAAGTGAAAGTTACCAAAAACACACACACACAAAAAGTGGTTTATCATTGTTTTTTTATCATTGTTTTTTTCTTGAAATAATATTTACCTTTCCAGGATCCAGCAATGTCCAAATATGTCCCACAGAGCCTGCTTCAGAACTGGCAGGTCAAAGGAAGGAGGTACATAATTCCTCCCCGGTGGTAAAGCGGCGCTATTTTTAGCGCCGCTTTACCGTTGTTTTAGCGGCGCTATTTGCCTGCTAGCAGGGCGGCTTTACCCCCGCTAGCGGCCAAAAAAGGGTTAAAACTGCCTGAAAATCACCGCTGCAACAGCGCTTTGCTGGCGGTATAGCCGTGTGAATACACCGCTCCTTCACGGCTCCAAAGATGCTGCTACTAGGACTTTTTTTTACCATCCTGCTAGCGCAACGTTCCAGTGTGAAAGCCAGAGGAAAGGAGAGGCTTTTTTCAGGCGCTATACAGGTGCTATTTTTAGCGCTGTAGCGCCTGAAAAGCCCCTCAGTGTGAAAGGGGCCTTATGCTCAAAATCCCACTTAAGCATTGGTTTGAGGGCAAAGGGTGGACACACCAAATGTTGATTTGATTTTATTTGGATTTCTCTACTACTTTTTTCACACCTGCCTAAAGCTTTTGCACAGTATATATATATATATATATATATATATATATATATATATATATATATATATAAAATTTATTTTACTTTTTTTCTGTGTAAATCAGACATATGTAAAAAAGCATTGAAACTGCACACTACTGGACCATGGAGAGCAAAGCTGTCAGAAATGTCAGGCATAAATAGAAAGGCCATTATTGGGTTTACAGGATAGGGAATGTTTTATTGCACTATATGCATGTTTTTTAAGTAAGTTGCGTGTATTTGACAATTGTCCACATCAGTCAACTCTCCCCATATCAGTCCTGCTCTGGATGTGAGGACAGCATGGGGCAGTCCATTGCCTGATCCTGGGGGAGCACCTCCTGCCGGGGGGAGCAGAGGATGAGGTAAGTAACATTGGGGTTGATTTACTAAAACTAGAGAGTGCAAAATCTGGTGCAGCTGTGCATGGTTTCCAATTAACCTCTAACTTCAGCTTGTTCAATTAAGCTTTGACAAAAAAAAAAATGGAAGCTGATTGGTTTCTATGCAGAGCTGCACCAGATTTTGCACTCTCCAGTGTTTCTCCCCTCCCATAGTCAAACTAGGCAAAGCCCACTGCAAGGGATACATTTTTAATTTACCTGGAAGTGGGCTTAAAAATAGTACTTTAGCTTAATTCTAGTGCCTTTTCTAGACTGAGATAATGTTCACAGCCTGTTGCAGGCAGGGTAAAGCATTTCCTCAATCTACTCTCACCTAAAGTTACATAGTTAGTCAGGTTGAAGAAAGACACCATCTAGTTCCACCAATATAAAAAATAATAAATACACAGAAAACCTCAAGAACCCTGTACCCACAGTTGACCTGGAGGAAGGATAAAAAACTCCTATAAAACATGGTCTAATTTCCTCCGGGGGGGGGGGGGGGGGGATTCCTTCCTGATTCCCTAAACGCAATCAGATACTCCCTGGATAAACAATAACTGGTGTTAATACCTATAAATGCACAAAATATTCCTAGAAATTAATCACAATAGTATATAAAAACATATACTGTTTTATTAAAAAAAGAGTAAAATACAAACAGCCTCATGGGCAATAAAAACAACTTGTACTTGTTGAATAATGTATTATTCAACCGAGATTTGTTTGCCTTGTAGTAGACTGTATTGTGGAAATAAGTCCTCATGAGTCAACGTGTTTCCCATTTCCGCTTCTTCAGGACACATGAGAAAACTAGCAGTGAAAACATAACACACAAAGAAAAAAAATAAAAAAAATATATTGTACATATATCAAAGGTACATAAAATATTTATTTTAACTTCAATTGAATTTAATTGAATTAAATTGAGGTGTCCTCACTCTCCAATAGCCTTCCTACGCGTATCGTCACCATTCATGTGACTTCATCAGGGAATCCTTTTATTCCTCTGTATATTCTGAGAAAAAAAAATTTATTTTTATTTTTACTTTATTTTTATTTTTAATTTTATTTTTATTATTTTTATTTTATTTTATTACTGATATTTAGGCACTATAATTAGTTTATTTAGCACTAACAAGTGTTAGTTAGTTAGTGTTAGTTTAGAAAATATCAATGTAGCTAAATAAACTAATTATAGTGCCTAAATATCAGTAAGGCTGCTTTCACACTGGGGCGGGAGCGGCGTCGGCGGTAAAGCGCCGCTATTTTTAGCGGCGCTTTACCGTCATTTTAGCGGCGGTCTGCGGGCGCTAGCGGGGTGGTTTTAACCCCCGCTAGCGGCCGAAAAAGGGTTAAACACGCCCGCAAAGCGCCCGCAAAGCGCCCGCAAAGCGCCGCTGCAGCGGCGCTTTGCCGGCGGTATTGCCGCGGTGTCCCATTGATTTCAATGGGTAGGAGCGGTATAGGAGCGGTGAATACACCGCTCCTTCACCGCTCCAAAGATGCGGCTAGCAGGACTTTTTTCACCGTCCTGCCAGCGCATCGCTCCAGTGTGAAAGCCCTCCGGCTTTCACACTGGAGGGAAAGGGGCCGGTTTTTTTCAGGCGCTACACAGGCGCTATTTTTAGCGCTGTAACGCCTGAATACCGCCCCAGTGTGAAAGCAGCCTTAATGAACTACGTGCCTTAATAAACTCAGACAATGTGTATATCAACTCAGGTGCAATACATCAAACTGTGCACCTAACCCAGTGCTAACAGTATCCAATCAAGTGCTATGTGCAAAGTCAATAATCAAAAAAAGGGGGGTTCAAATAAAAACAGCGTGTTACATAAATAAAGATAAAAAATAAAAAAATAAAATAAAAATATATAAGTAACAGGCTAAATAAATCAAGAAAAAATAGAAATAGAAAATAAATAAACAAATAAAAATAAAATAAAAATAAAAATAAAAATAAAATAAAATAAGAAAATAATAAAAAAATAATAAAAATTGAAAAGAAAAAGAAAAAAGAAAAAATAAAGTAATATAAAGTAATATCAAATAAAATAAAATAAAAATAAAATAATAAAAATAAAATTAAAAATAACAATAAAAATAAAAATAAAGTAAAAATAAAAATAAATTTTTTTTTTCTCAGAATATACAGAGGAATAAAACTTGTAAAAAACTTAATAGTGCAACTTAGTGCAGTGCAATAACATCCAGTGTATCTTAATCAAAGTGCATATAGTGCTAAAAATAATAATCAAAATCCAAACACACATCCAAAATGTGCTCTAAAATATAAACGTCCAAAATGTGCTCTAGAATATCACATCAGGTAATGGTTATCTATAATCATGCAAAAATGTGAGTCCATCCAGTGGTAAGTAAATCAATATGCTGCGTGACCAAAAAAAGGGGGGGCTGATTCCACCGGTGCTCCTGTGAATCTTGTGTTCACACACTGGGTGCAATAACTACCTTACCTTACTGCTGTAAGGTAAACAGCATTCCAATAAACACTTGCTATCCGCTGGTGTGGGTTCAGTAAATGGTTTACTCTGGACACTCAGTCACCATGCATATGTGATTATCATAAAAGGGAAGAAAGGGGAACACTCCAATGGTGAAGTATGTATACAAAGTTTCTATTTATTCAATAGGCAAAAGTCTTGGGTACTCACATTTAAAAGACATAAAATGCACAGTTTAAAACACGAACGAGCGCCGCGCTCATACTCCGGACGTCACTTCCAGTGTCCTCACTCTCCAATAGCCTTCCTACGCGTATCGTCACCAGTCATGTGACTTCATCAGGGAATCCTTTTATTCCTCTGTATATTCTGAGAAAAAAAAAATTTATTTTTATTTTTACTTTATTTTTATTTTTATTTTTAATTTTATTTTTATTATTTTTATTTTATTTTATTTTATTTGATATTACTTTATATTACTTTATTTTTTAGTTTTTATTTTTATTTTCAATTTTTATTATTTTTTTATTATTTTCTTATTTTATTTTATTTTTATTTTATTTTTATTTGTTTATTTATTTTCTATTTCTATTTTTTCTTGATTTATTTAGCCTGTTACTTATATATTTTTATTTTATTTATTTTATTTTTTATCTTTATTTATGTAACACGCTGTTTTTATTTGAACCCCCCTTTTTTTGATTATTGACTTTGCACATAGCACTTGATTGGATACTGTTAGCACTGGGTTAGGTGCACAGTTTGATGTATTGCACCTGAGTTGATATACACACTGTCTGAGTTTATTAAGGCACATAGTTCATTTACTGATATTTAGGCACTATAATTAGTTTATTTAGCTACATTGATATTTTCTCAGTTTATTTGGAGCGCAACACCAATCACTACCTATTATCACTTATTTTGGGGAGGGTTATCACCCCTACCAGTGTTTTTCTGCAACCATAGCTTTTATTTATTTTATTTCACTTTAGGGCACGTAGTTTGGCGCGAGAATACCTTATACCTCTAATAGGTAAGCTTTATTATGTTTAACTGTAGGTAAAAATCACAAATAAGCGTTTACTACCACTCTAATAAGGCAAAAAACCCTCTGTCCATAGGATTCCCTCTTAAAAATCCCTCTTAAATACTTACCCGAGGACAACCTCAAACCAGTGCTCTGCCTTAGAATAGCAGTTCTCTCCACACTGTCTCCTCACTGAACAGAAGTGGGAGCCAAAAGCCCCTGATGTCAATCACAGCCTGTAAGGAGACAGCAGGAGGCGGGGCCGAGCCATGCTGTGTGAGTCTAGGCTCACACACAGTGCAGCTCGGGATTAAGCCTGCATTAGTGACCCATAGCAAAGGGCTTGCATTGGGGGTACTCGACAGGTAGGAGGAGCCAGAAGCATTGGTAGGGGACCCCAGATGAGGAGAAACGGGGATGCTCTGTGCAAAACCATTGCACAGAACAGGTAAGTATAAAAAGTAAAAAAATTGATTTACAATCACTTTAATAGAAAAAAGTGTAAAAATATCATTTAAAAAAAAACAAAAATAATAAAGAAAAAAATTCAAAGTCATCCCGTCCACCTGCGCATACACAAAAATTAAATAGAATAAAATATGTCTGTTCTGAAATCTAATTAGGTTTACACAAATATACAGTATGTATAACCCATCTGGGTTATATATACTGTATATATGTGTACCCCGAAATACCAAAAAATCTAAATCAACCCTCCACACAATGCTATACACTGTAAACATTTCTAGCAAACTTTGGTTCACATGCATTGTAATGCATGCTTAAGCTGGCCAGCTGCGTCTAAGTTAAGGATGAGCCGAACACCCCCTGGTTCAGTTCACACCAGAACCTGCTAACAGACCTAAACTTCGTGTGAACTTTAGAACCGTATTAAAGTCTATGGGACTCGAATGTTCAAAATCAAAAGGTCTTGTATGGATTTTAAGGGGAACTCCACGCCAAATTAAAAAAAAAACGGCATGGAGTTCCCCCTAAAAATCCACACCAGACCCTTTATCCGAGCACACAACCTGGCAGGCCGCAGCAAAAGGGGGGGGAGAGAGAGCGCCCCCCCCCCTCCTGAACCGTGCCAGGTCACATGCCCTCAACATTGGGAGGATGCTTTGGGAGGATGCTTTGGGGGTGCACAGTCTATTTGTTTTTAGTAAATCAACCCCCATGTGTTTGAGACATATCTGTGCAAATATCATGTGGCATAAAAAATTGCAACAACCACCATGGTATTCTCCAGGGCTTCTGCTTTTGTAAAATATGTCATGTTTGGGGGTTCAAACTTTCTGTCTAGCTAAAAATGCTGATTTCTACATGTGTGTGTGAAAAAATTAAAAAAATTGCCCTGGACAGCAAGTGATTAAACCGGGAGTCCGCCGGGAGTCCGCGTTTTTTTTTTTTTTAAAAAGCCAGCAGCTACAAATACTGCAGCTGCTGACTTTTAAAATAGTGACACTTACCTGTCCAGCGCGCCCGCGATGTCGGCACCCGAAGCCGATCTCTCAATCGTCTCTCGGGTGCTGCCGCCGCCATCTTGGGTATGGGAATCAGGAAGTGGAGCCTTTCGGCTTCATTTCCCGGTTCCCTACTGCGCATGCGCGAGTCGTGCTGCGCAATAAGGATGGACCCGCTGCCTCTGGGATCTGTGTGTTTCCTAGCAGGCAGCGGGGGACTTTCGGAAAGGGGTGTAATCTACGCCCCTTTCCGCAGAGAGCTATCCCGGAAGTGGGAGCAGTTACCTGTACTGTACAGGTACCTGCACCCCCCTCCCCCCTGAAAGGTGCCAATTGTGGCGCCAGAGAGGGGGAGGATTCCAATGAGCGGAAGGTGCACTTTAGGGTGGACCTCCGCTTTAAAAATATAAGTATGAAAAAATGTCCCTCATTGTAACTCCATTGTCAGTCTCAGTCACATCATCCAGCGAAGCAGATGGACATCCAGCAATGCAGGGATCATGAAGATCCGGGAATCTCTACCAGGGGTCTCAAACTGGCAGCCCTCCAGCTGTTGCAAAATTACAAGTCCCATGAGGCATTGCAAAACTGACAGTTGCAAGCATGACTCCCACAGGCAGAGGCATGATGGGACTTGTAGTTTTGCAACAGCTGGAGGGCTGCCAGTTTGAGACCCCTACTCTAGACATTGTTGTCGAATCTATTCCTGCAATAACAATTAATAAATTAATAGAAACTGAGAAATACAGAAAACATAGAAAATATTTATTTATTTTTTTGGGTTTTTTTTTGAGAGAGAAAAGGGGGAAAACTTGTCATCCAGGGATGCAGACGATCAGGGCAGCCATAGATCTTGTTGTCCAATCTGCACCTGCAATAAAATTGATACGTTAATATTGTCTGAACAGGTAATGCTGAAAACATGATATGACATTTTTTTTTCTAAGCATAGGTTTTCTCATCATTATTAAATGATGGTGTCAGTCTTGGGACAATAGTCCTCAGTAGCACAGAATGCCCAACAGTTATGTTCTCGATAATATAAAATACATTTTGCTTCCTATCTAATTGGTGTCATCTGGGCAGTCCCGCCCTCGTTCTATATGGGTCCCTTATTTTGTACATGTGGAGACCCTGGGTGAGGGCTAAGGCTGCCATTGCTCCCATAGGACTGGTATTTATGGGAACAGATGGATGTCGCTTTGTGCATGCTCGTGACATCACAGTGTGTGCAGTCCAGAGTGTAATGACATCACAAACCAGCAGAGGGAAGCCAGTGCAGACACCCCCGCTGGGGGCACATTTAGGGTGGGGGGCACATGGTGGGGGGAGAGGAACACATTGCAACCCATTGAGTGGGTGCCCTGCATGGTGGAACATTGTTTTCAGACACTGGCTCAGTAAGGTAACTGATTGTGTACTAGCCAACAACCATTGTGTTTGTATATATGGGGGATTTTCTTTTACCATGGAGCTCAGCTGAGCTGTTGCCACAGTTCAAGGTGGACAGGCTCCTTTTCTTAGTAGATTTTGTGACACATAGGGGGGATTTGTTTGTAATTTTTTGCCCAGTTTTGGAAGATTTTGGTACTAGCAAATTACAGATATTTATTTGCTTATTTCATGGCTACCTGAAATTGGAACTCTGTCCACACTGAAGATCGAGTAGAATGTTCTGATGTAATATCTACTTGAAGCCCTTTGGCACATAAACTGTGCAAAATTGTATGCAAGTGTGAATGAATGCTGTGAATTAGGAATGCATTAAGAAACATAATTGTTAATAGTTTATTTTTATCAATTAAAAAAATGGAAAGTAAATGAATAGAAAAGAAATCCAAATCAAACCCATATTTAGTGTGACTTGACCAGCCTTTGCCTACAAAACAGCATCATTCCTTCTAGCTACACTTGCACACAATTTTTGAAGGAAGGTAGTTTGTTCCAAACATCTTGGAGAGCTAACCACAGATCTTCTGTGGGTGCAAGCTGCCTCAAATCAAGTCTCTTCATGCAATCCCAGACAGACTTGATGATATTGAGATCAGGGCTCTGTGGAGGCCAAACTATTACTTCCAGTAATTCTTGTTCCTCTTTACAAGGAAGATAGTTCTTAATGACATTGGCTGTATGTTTGGAGTGGTTGTCCTACTGAAGAATAAATTTGGGGCAAATAACATGCCTTCCTGATGTTATGACATGACGGACAAGCATCTGTCTGTATTTCTCAGCATTGAGGACACCATTGATCCTGACCAAATCTCCAACTTTATTTAAAGAAATGCAGCCCCAAACTTGCTCCTAAAGAGCACACGCTATGCGTTTTTCAAAGTTAAACTCTACCTAAACTGCAGTTTTGGTTTGGGTTTATTTGTCTAAATTTGACTTCTGTATCAGTCTTACTGGGCTGCAAGATGTTCAGCCTGGCCACAGGGGACATTGTCTCTGGTGGCAGGCGTGGAACTATGGTCTGGTCAGGTGCTTGAATTACTCTCTCTCTGAGCCAGGTCAGTGGGAGTGGCCCTCTCGCTGTGCCCTCTGGGAGAGGGTATTTAAGATGCGGATGTCACATGGTTTGGGGTTGCGGTCCAGTATGATGTGCTGATTACATGGTCCTGGTCCTCCTGACCAGCCCTCAGGAAGGCTATGGCCTGGGGTGCGGATCCACTGACTTCAATGCCTCGGGGCTGGCTAGCCCAAGGCAAGGGAACTAAAGGAGGATTCTGAGGTGGATGGATGCTGTCTTCGGTTCGGGAGAGACCCAGTGACTTCAAGCATTCCAGGGGAGGACTCGTTAGAGGAACACCACACACGTGTTGTTTTTTTTAACAAGAGCTTGGAAGGGCTGAAGAAATCAAGAGAATCAGGTCTTGTGGATATCGCCAAGGGGGCTGAAAGATCCAGGTATCCTACAAGTGTTCTACAGCTTTGTTTCCCTACGTGTTCTGCAACAATGTCAGTGACAAAGACTTTGTTCCTGAGTAAGCACCTGCTTGGCTGCTAGGCCTTGTGAGAGAGGAACTGTCCAATCTGAGTGTTCATCCAGCTGAGAATGGCTATTCTCTGGATGCAGTCAAAGTAAGCAAGTTCTTTAATGTTTTTGGACTTTGACATTGAGAGTACCTGAACTTCCCTTTCCAACCCTCTGATCCCAAGTTGAAAGACTGTTCAATGGTTTGAATTTTTTGCAAATAAAATCCATTGAAGTGGATCTATTGTCAGTCTCAAGTTACTGGGCCATCTACCATGAAACATCCCCTAGACGTGAAACAAGGAGAACGGAAGGTAACGGTAAGCCCAAAAATAACCAGCAGCTCCTTCGGGGGTTAGTGCTACATATATATACATCAATCTTTGACTCATCAGTCCAGGGCACCTGCTACCATTTTTCTGCACCCCAGTTCCTTTATTTTCATGCATAGTTGAGTCAGTTAGCCTTGTTTCCATGTCCTATGCAGGAAAACATAGGGACTGGGGTGCAGAAAATGGTAGCAGGTGCTCTGGACTGATGAGTCATAATTTTAAATATTTGGCTAAAGCAGAATTCAGTTTGTTGGTGAAGGTCTGGAGAGTGGTACAATAATGAGTGTCTGCAGCCAACAGAGAAGCATGGTGGAGTAATTGTCATGTGGAGGTTGGACAGGCATGTACTAGCCATCGGCACTACTGGGAGTTTCCTGGTGGGCCGATGACTCAGTGGGCCGATTTCAGTGACAGCCTGCCAAATTAATGGCTGCGCTACTCGCGCAGCCATTAATTTGAGCACCGCCGTGCTTCTGAGCGCAGCGCGGCGCACTTCGACTCTTTCTGCCCCCACTCGGTGCTTACAGAACACTGGCACTGCACACATCTTCGGCCACCTCAGGCCCACAGTCATCCTTTTCCGTCACCGCTTGGCTTTCCCCGCCCCCCTCTTCTCCGACAGCTCTTCAGCTTCAGCAAACAAAACTCGGCTGTCTCCGGTTGCCCCCGCGGTAACGGACGCTGTGAGTTTAAATGAGCCGGGGCCACTGTGTGATGTCCTGAGAGCAGCCGACAGGCAGAGAAGTCCCCGGAACAGACGAGGGAGGCCGGAGGATGGCGGTGCTGCAGGAACCCGTCCAGGTAACCGGCAGGCCCAGCACAGCCATTGAATACTGTATATAGCATATGGCTATATATATATATATATATATATATATATATATATATATATATATATATATATATATATATATATTATACTGTATAGCTGTATATAGAATATAAAAACAAACAAAAATATCGCGCTTGGGGCAAACCTAAGAGCTGCAACTAAAAACCATCAAATATCAAACTATGGATCAAATTAGAAAAAAAGGTTTGACTCTTACCGCAATGGGTGGACTCCAAACCAACGGAGTCGTTAGCGCGAGCAGACAGCGCTCTGCAGGTTTTTTTTGTGTGTATTCCGTTCCGACACACTACTGAGGGCGTGAGTACGTGTGGATCATTCGAAGGTTACCAGCCTGGATTGAAAAGTTCCGGAAACCATCGTACGTCCTGCTTCTCCTCTCGGTCACCGTAGAGAAAGGCAAGGTGGCCGTCCAATCACTCTGGATACCTGGAGTTATCTAAAGCTCCCCAATGAATCGTCAGATACCGAGGTTTTTCAATACACAAACCTGCAGTGAAACACAAAACGCTCCGGCCTCCCAGCCACGAGCGAGGGAAAGGGGAAAAACAAAAGAGCTTCTCCTCTCGGTCACCGTAGAGAAAGGCAAGGTGGCCGTCCAATCACTCTGGATACCTGGAGTTATCTAAAGCTCCCCAATGAATCGTCAGATACCGAGGTTTTTCAATACACAAACCTGCAGTGAAACACAAAACGCTCCGGCCTCCCAGCCACGAGCGAGGGAAAGGGGAAAAACAAAAGAGGACTCCGATCGTGAATGTACCGTTAAGCAGTCGGCAGATTTATTAAAATAAAGTAAATACACAACAGACCAAAGGTATGACCGAATAGGTCCGATTATAACAACTAAAAAATATGCATGAAAAAACGGTTAAAATTAAGAACAAATATACACCCGTGCTAGGGAATATTATAAGCGTGGTGGTATCAGCACAAACAGCCTGACATGTTTCGTAAAAACGTACATCCTCCTGGGGCACAGGCGATATGCTGATCCATCACATTAAATAGCGCCTCGGCTTAACCAAGCCTCGATTCCGTTCCGAAGAGGTCGAGGTCGACATTACGGCCGAACCAAGCCTCACTTCCGATCGGCTTCCATTTTTTCGAAGACCATGGAGATGAATAGAATTTCTAATGGGCCAAACCACAGGCAGCGTTCAGTCGCCATTTTCGTGGGGACCGAACGCGATCCGGGTCTAAAACACAGTCCCAGCTCAACTCAAGCTCCATTTTCTTGTGGACTGAACTCATATTGGAAACTGTGTGGCCACACACATTCGAATGGCACACAGTGTCCGATTCCTGCTCAAGAACCAACCTTCTTGAAAGTTGAGTTTAAATGGAAGGAAATAGTCTGTCCTCGTTTAATTAATTTAAAAAAGAAGAAAAGGACAGGAACAAAAGAAACAAAAAGCCTACCACTCCCCTAAAAAGAAACGTATTTATGCTAATATCATATATCAAATATATTCTACACCCCTCATGCATTGTCTATAAAGGCATTGATCTCTATGTCTATGTTAAGTCTGAAAGGTTTAAGACTTTTAATTTTATATATCCAGCTCATTTCGAGTTTTGAAATCGCTCTCTTTTTAGGGCCTCCTCTCCAGGGTAACTGTAATTTATCAATTCCTAGAAGGGAAGTTCCCCGGGGGTCACGACCATGTACCCCCAGGTAATGTTTTGAGACTGGGTGTCCTTTAAATCCCCTTCTAATATTACCCAGATGTTCCCCTAGTCTCACTTGGAGAGGGCGCAAAGTGCGGCCCACATAGTGAAGCCCACAGGGACAGGTTAGGAGGTACACCACTCCCTCCGTAGAACAAGTTATAAATGATTTGATAGGGAAAATTTGTTTAGTGTTTCCTGAACAAAATTCTGTTGTTTTCTTTTTCTTTATATTATTAATGGAACATACACTACCCTTATTGCATTTAAAAAACCCTATTAGGTTCTGGAAGAACATAGGTTGAATTGTCGGGGGGTCGCACACATTGGGTGCAATTTTATGTCTAATAGATGGTACACCCCTAAATACCACTCGTGGTTTCTCGGGAAGAAATTAACCCAAAACCTGATCATTTTTAATTATGTGCTAATGTTTTCGTATAATCTTTTTAACTGAAAAATGTTGTTGAGAAAATCTAGTGATAAATGGACATTGAAAGTTGTTGTTCATATTATTATTCCTCTCAACCTCCGTTCTTTCTTCAAGCAAAAGGCTACGATCAATCTCCCGTACTTCCCTCAGTTTTTCCTTCAGATTTTGTTCATCATACCCCTTAGCCAGCAATCTCTCCATAAGGACCCCAGCCTGAGCATCAAAGTCTTCTTCACGGGAACAGTTGCACCTCATTCTGATAAACTGGCTCTTCGGAACCGATTGTAACCACGCCTTATGGTGGAAACTGTCCCGTGGGATGAATGCATTACGATCAGTGCCCTTAAAGAACGTGGCTGTCAATAGGGTATCACCCTCATTCCAGGTCTTAAGGTCTAGGAAGTTAATGGTATGTTGACTTGCTTCATATTTGAATTCAACCCCTCTATCATTCTTATTAAGCTCCATCATGAATCCCTCCAGGGACTCGAAGGAACCATTCCACAGGAGGAGGACGTCATCTATATACCTGGCCCAAAGGACCAGTTCTGGTCTCTTATCCAAATAGATGACGTCCTCCTCCCATTTCCACATAAAGAGGTTCGCCAAGCTGGGGGCGAAATTAGCCCCCATGGCTACTCCTCTCTCTGGAGAAAGAAACCACCCGCATGCCAGAAAAAATTGTGCGTAGTGGCATATTCTAGAAGTTCCATAATGAAATCCTTCTGTCTGTCTGCCAAACCTGAATTTTTATCCAAAAAATATTTTACTGACCAAAGGCCCCAGTGGTGTGGGATCACCGTATATAAGGATGTCACATCAGCTGTGCCCATCCAAAAACCTTCCTGATATTGACAATTCTTAAGGATATTGATAATATGGCGGGTATCTTTAATGTAGGCCGGTAAAAGTTTAACTGGTGGTTGTAGGTACCCGTCTATGTACTTCCCTGCTCTTGATATTAGCGAATCTATTCCGCTGATAATAGGTCTACCAGGTGGATGAACCAGGTCTTTATGTATCTTAGGCAGGTAGTACATGACGGGTATCCTAGAAGAGACAGGGACTATGAAGGACTTCTCCTTCTTATTCAAAATACCTGTCTCAAAACCATGTTTGACAATATCCTCCAATTCCCTTTTGTATTTAAATCTTGGATCACCAGATAGTGGTATATACGTATCACTATCTCCAACTATTTTATTGAGTTCAGCTAAATAATCACTTTGTCCAATATTACTATCCCACCCCCTTTATCTGCGGGCCTAATGACCAGGTTTTTCTGGTTACAGAGTTGATTGAATCCTAATTGTAATTCCTTCGTCATCCTTGCCTCCTTAATTTTCAAACATTCAAGGTCTCTAAGGACCACGTCCCTAAAGACCCTGATAGATGCAGACAAACCACCTGGGGGGTTGAAAAGAGATGCATTATTAAAACCTGAATGTTTAATGTCTGTCTGGCTAACCACACTCCTCTCCTGTGTAATAGACAACATATACCTTTTAACATTTAATTTCCTAGTGTATTTTTGTATGTCCATGTATGTTTCGAATTTATTAAGAGCCTTAGGGGGGGCAAACTTCAACCCCTTATCTAGAATGGAAATCTCAGCCTCAGTTAGAATGACACTACTGAGATTGAAAATTCCCTCCCCATTTATTCCCTTTTTTGTTTTGCTTTTTGATCTCCGTCCACCTCTCTTTCCTCTCTGGGTTCTAACGGTCTTTCTGAGTTTTGTTCTACCCTGGGAAAACCCCACTGTCCTGACTGTTGTTCATCCCATCGGGGATACTGAGGGGGTCCCCACTCTGATTCCCTCCTTTGAGGATAAGGGGGTTGATACCACGGAGGCCTCTCTCGTCCTCCTCCTCTCGGTCCCCTATATTCCCCTGGTTGATCCATCCTATTTTCAAAGTATCCATCCTGGTTATTCATACCCTGGAATCTATTCTGAATTGGGACATTATATTCCAAGTATCTCTCATCCCTATATACATTACCTGGGTTCCCATATGGTCCGTAATCGTTCCCATACACCCCATTTGGTAATGCGGTGTACGGATAAATACTCCCTTGCCTTATATCATTAAAGGGCTTCCTATTTTTAGGTTTCCAATAAGGGGATTTTTCCTGGGTTCTTTGGGCGGTATCCTGGAGTTTTTGGTCTCAATTGAGGTGGTTTATAGTATCTCTCTGGAGATCTATAAGACACCCTCCTATTGCTGTCCTGTTGTTGGGATTGACCTGGTGGGGGTCTGTACTGGGTATTATCCATTTTTTTAGTCTGACTAGTATTGCCCTGATTTATACTAGACGTAGAGGGTTCAGACATTTCTGAACAAACCATAGGTTCCACTTCATTATTAATAATTTTACTTTGCCACTCGAAAACTAAACCACTTTTGTAGTCTCCTACATCCCTATTATATTTTTTCCTTTTCTTATTCTTTTGTTCAACCTCCTCCTTCTCTAATAATTTTTTAAAGCTAACAGATCTTTCTTTATATTCTTCACTCCCAATGTGAGGCAAAAGTTTATCCTTAATCAATTTGATTTCTGTGTCCAAACGAGTAAGTTTATTATTCTTCCTCTGTGTTAAAAAAATGAGGAATTGGACACCAGCTACATTAAAATACTTGAACCAATCCTCAAGATCTGCCTCACCTTTTTGGGGGCCAACATCCCACCTCAAACTACGTTGGACCATGGATTCTGCCACATATTGTTCTAAGAATGCTATATCCCATTGTGTATTATGGGATAGAATATAGCTGCGTATATATATACTGTATATAGCTGTATATAGAATATGGCTATATATATATATATATATATATATATATATATATATATATATATATATATATATATATATATATATATATATATGGATGTGGTGCTAAATAAAATAACAAAAAAATCTATTTGGTGAAAATAATGATTAAAATAATATGCAAAATCCAACATACGGTAGCTAAAAGTTCACCAAAACTGCCAATTAATATTAAAATGTGCATAAAAATATTTTCTGCAAAAAAATCATATATAAACCATGCTTATAATTAAAACCCCCCTTTTTTTGCACTTTAATACCAAGGACATAATTTGGATATAATAGTTTTAATTCTAAGCATGGTTTATATATGAATTGTTTGCTGAAAATTTTTTTATGCACATTTCAATATTAATTGACAGTTTTAGTGAACTTTTAGCTACCGTATGTTGGATTTTGCATATTATTTTAATCATTATTTTCACCAAATAGATTTTTGATGTTATTCTGGTTAGCGTTGCATCCTTTGCTATATATTCCATTTATCTGTGGGTTTGTGTTAACCTGTTTGATGTTGGCAGCTTCTCACTACTGCGGTTGATCAAAAATATGTGTGCGCATTAGTTGTTTATTTTAAAATATATAATGCAGAGCTAGGCTTTGGGCAGGGGACAGGGGGACACCAGGGGGTAGAGGGGGGCTGGAAAATAAAAGTTTACCAGGGGGTCCATGGAATGAAGAGGCTTTTGTGGGAAGAAGGGGTCCTAAGGAATGAAGATTTGAGATGTAGAGGCCCTGTCAGAAGGACCCTATGGAATGAAGGGTGCCCCCAATGGGAAGAATGACCCTATGGAATGTAGGGGTTGTATGGTATGTAGGGGGCCTAGAAGAAGGACCCTATAGAATGAAGGGGGCCCAATGGGAAAAATTGGTGTTATGGTTTCTGCATCAGTCTTGACGACCTCAGAAGACCTTGGAGCATGGGGTGAGAAGACTCTGAGGACCTGTCTAACAGGATGGAGGATCAAGTAAGCAAATCTTCCTTTTTCATGGTGCCTGGACCTAAACAAGCCCTTACAGTGTGGGCACGATTTTATTGTCACATGACAAACTTACCTTTAAAGCAAAGCCCTCCAGTAGTGCACTGTCACTGCTGCCGGGGGCTTCCCCCTTCACCTGGTCTTGCTTCTGGGTTTGCATACTCCTGCTATGTGGCTAGCCGTGCCGTGATGACGTCACTCTTGTGCAAGTGTTTTTGTGCATGTTTGCAAAATTGAAGTGGGCTCGTCTGGATGAAGTCCAGGGCCAAATTTTTGTCCCAGTCCAGCCCTGGCTGGTTTGGGAAGCCTCGGAGAGTTCTGTGTTTGTGGAGGATACACATTGAGAGTGGAATTATCAAGATATCCTGCTTATACAGTTTTGAAATCCACATTCAAGGGCATATTGTTTTGCATGGGGTTCACTTTTTTAGAGGACCTTTTGTGTTATTAAATACTGATCTCATATTTATAGTGGTCACTGAACTGACTCTTCAGAGTGTTGGTTTCACCCTTTAGATGGATAGAAGTTATTTCTTTACTATTGACCTCACTTTTCAGAGGTTTTTTTGTTTTTTAAAATTTCCATTGACTAATGTAATGTAATGTGGTATTCACAATTGTTATTCAGCTAATTCTATAGAGTGTTAGTTCACCCTTTTGAGGAATATAAGTCATACTATTTACTATTGATCTCACTCGTCAGAGTGTCATCTTACTTTTCAGAGGGTGTTTTTTTTATTCTTCTTCTTAGCGCAGCATTTAATGAGATATTGGTGAATTATATAATGTATCCTATACCTTGGTGCTGGATGCTTTAGTTGTTTAGTTTTATTTTTTTGTGCAGCAGATTACATTTTTTATTTATTTCTGTACATTACTAAGGCCGCCCATACATGGATCAAAATTCAGCCAGTTCACCAGGGAGCGACCAAGATTGGATCCATGTATGGACAGGCTGATTGTACCCAAGATAATCCATTGGTTGACATTTCATTACTGAAGGAAAGAGAATTGAGTAATCTATGGGCTGTTTAAGGTAGGCAATAAATGAACCATTCTTTTTCCTTCAACCATGGGTTATATGAAAGAAAATGCCTTGATTCCAAATCATTGACACCAGATGTGTTGATGGAGGAATCCCTACCCCGGGGCTTTTGTATTTTGACAGAGGGGGGTTTTCCAGCTGTCAGAATACAATGATCACTGCTGGGGGCTAGAGCCGCATGAAAAAATCTGACAGGCTACTTATACTGTCGATGGAGGGATGGACCGTCTTCCGCACAACCAGCCTGCCCATACATGAATAAAAATTCTAAAGATTTTTGATAACCAGACAAATTTCTATCTATGGCTGGTTTAAACTGTGTTATCAGTGGAAAAATAAGAAATTGTCAGACGTACAAATATTGTTTATTTAAAAATGTATTGAAATAGAAAATGAACACTTACTGATCAATGTGGTGGTGCTGGACCTCATGGTGACTCTTCCCAGCGTTGTTCAGGCAGAAAAGGTTGAAGATCTAGCTCCCCTCTGACATAGGTGATGTGAAAAGAAGGCTGTTGGGAAAATAAATGACATTAAATAAAGGGTTTCCTAAAGAAAAATACAGATCTAAAACATTGAGGAATGTTCTACTTACCCATTGGGTCAAAGGGACACGAGCTCGGCAGTTGGGGCACTGGGGCCAAAGCCTGTTCCACAAGGCTGTACTCAGCCACTCCAAGATGCAGGGGAGATGAAAGCTGTGGGAGCAGGAGAGCTGGTAAGTTCCTTCTCCCTCTTCCAGATCCTCCAAACAGATGGTGCAGGTGGCAGGACGTGCTGGAGAACAGCTTCTATCCCTCCGTCTGGCCCCAGGGATCTGATGTCTCCTGGATCTCCCCGGCAGCTGGTCCAGTGCACGACCCACCAGAGGGAATCGAGACCTGGTTCTCAAGGCAATTGGACCTGCAATAACAGGGATACATTCATATCAATAAATTCTGATCAATGAAAACCAGATTTGCATAGTTACATTGGCTCAGCTTACTGCAGTGATCCCCTCTATCTTCCAGATCATATGCTGAGAGGCTACACTACTGCACAGTAGCCACAGGGGGCATCATTGAGAGAATGCCTTGCATTTTTTTCAATGAATGCAAGGCATTCTGTGATTGGATGAGATGGAGATTGTAACATTTCCAACCCGCCTCTTCATCTCATCCAATTGGAGAACATTTTGCATAAATTGAGAACACACAAAGAGATTGATTTACTAAAGGCAAATAGACTGCATACTTGGCAGTTGCCCTCCACAAGTGCAGTTGCTCCAGAGTTTAGTTAATGAGGTAAAACTTGACTTTGCAGAGTACCCACATGCAAGTAAAAAATACACATGCAAGTAAAATAAAAAGAACAGCATTTTTGCATGCACATGTTTGGATGATGGAAGTCAGCAGAGCTTCTGCTCGTTTACTAAGCTCTGGAGCAGCTGCACTTGCAGAGTGCACTGTCTATTTGCCTTTAGTAAATCAACCACAATTTTTTTTTAGAATAATACCCCTACTCAGCGAGTGCAGGACCTGGAAGACAAGGATCACTGTAAAATCCAAAACAGACCTTTTCCTTGAAGAGGGACTGGTATGTATTTTGAGGGGGAGACCAGCCAAAAAATAATGCATGGGTTCCCCCCAAAATTAAAACCAGATCCCTGGTTTAAAAAAATTAATTTAAAGTAAAGAATAAAAAAAATACATTTGTGTAACAGAGTGCCAACCAGTGATGAAAAACCCCAGACACACTACAAAATATTACACACAGACACATAGACAGACATACAGACATGATGTACATATATCAGATTTGTGAGTGACAATCTGCAGACAGAAACTTCAGGACCTGAGAAGAGAACAGAGAAGTCTGCCTTGCATCCTGTTGCTATAGAAACACCACCGAACAACAGGCATAGGGGTCCATCACTTCTGGGTCAGTTTCCCCCCTACATCATTGTACCCCCTAACATAACTACCCCCCATACATCACTAACCCCCCTATACATTACTAACCCCCCTTACATGACTAACCCCCCCCATACATGATTAACCCCCCCAAACATCACTAACCCCCCCATGCATCCCTGCCCCCCTATATATCACTAACCCCCCATACATCACTAACCCCCATACATCCCTGCCCCCTATACATAACTGCCCCTCCCCCCACCTTACCTTACACGGCAGGGTTGTATGGTCAGGGTGGGATCTAGGAGGGTGAATGGGGGAAGTTCTCTCCTCTCTGAAAGCTGGGGGGGGGGGGGGTGGAGCAAACACCTAATCTCATTGGTCTAACAACCAGTAACAGCTGGGGGAGGAGTTTAAGAGCACTGTCCTAGGTTCTGTGATTGGGCTGGGGTAGAAGCATGGAATGTATACAGGGCAGACAGGACAGGAGGACAGCATTACCACCATGTGTGCAGTGTGTGAGGGGGGCCCCATCCCTCTTAGGGACCCCTGTACCCTGCACGCATGGAGGACACCCCACTGATCAGACATTACACTTACCTGCTGGAATGGTGTTTCTGTCTCCATCAAGGTGGATGTGATGGTTCTGACGACCAGGTCCAGAGGCTGCCATCCTGGTGGTATTGGATGTCTATAGAAGAAAACCAGCACAAAAAGTGATTAATAATCACAATAAAAGTAACAATAGCTCTAATAATACTAATAAAAGTTGTATTAATTGTCGATACCCGTAGAAATCCTCCGTAATCAGCCGATCACAGAGAGAGTAGCGCTGGAGCTGTTGCGCGCTTTGAAAACTCCTCAGCCAGTGACAGTGGCAGGGACACCTGCTGTACTTCCAACTGTCACTTTTGATTGACAGCTCAGCCAGCCATTGACAGCTTTCAGCGTTCTTGCACTGTTACATGGTCATGCAACACTGTACCCAAACTACATTTTTATCATTTTATTCACACAACTAGAGATTTCTTTTGGTGGTATTATTTAACACAGTTTTTTTATTTTTCACTAAATAAATGAAAAAATAAATTAAATTTGGGGGAAAAAACACATTTTATTTTGTTCCTGTTATAAAATTTTGCAAATAAATGATTGCTTTTCATACATTTTGGCCAAAATGTATTCTGCTCCATTTCTTTGGTGAAAATAACCCAAATCAGTGTACATTTTTCAGTGTGTGGGAAAGTCCATAAACTCTGGTATATATCTGAAAATTGATCAACCCTGATGCACTGACGGCTCTGTCTCATTTCTTGAGGCTCACAAATGTCAGGACAGTACAGATATCCCCTAAATAACCCCCTTTAGGAATGTAGACAGGTATTATGAAGATATAATTTTTTGGTAAAATTAAGAATTTTTTTTTTTACATACTGTCACCGAGTGCTGTACAATGTCATCATATAACCGGGGTGGCAGTGATCAGGGACACTGACTGGTGACAGTATGAACAAAAAAAAAACTTAAAAAAAAAAAATTTATTTACAATTTTTATTATATTTGTATTCTTTTTTTTTACATTTTTTTTAACTCTGGGGAAGTGATCAATATTTTTTTTTTACACATTATGTTTGCATGTAAATGAATTACATTTGTATGAGCAAGCAATTTAATGAATGAAATTGATTAATTCAGTGATGAAGTCACGGCCGATCGCAGATGGTTCCACCCCCACTGTGCACGGCGCATGCGCTCGATCGCGCCGCGCGTGCACGTCAGTGGCGGCATGTTCCTGGGAACACTGCTCGTCACTGACGCCGGTAAACAGCCATTGGCTGGCTGTTTACCCACGTGATCGGCTGTGATCCTTTCACAGCCGATCACTAAATGTAAACAAACCGCGGTAACGAGATGTTACTGGGTTCTCCTCCTCACACACCGATCGTGTGTGAGGAGGAGATTGCGGTAACATCTCGTTACCGCTTACAGTACACATCAAGCACACTGATTCCCCCCAATAAAGAGGACCTGCCACAACCCCTCATAGTACCTGTCACTCACAGTCCATCAGAGTACCTGTCACTCACAGTCCATCAGAGTACCTGTCACTCACAGTCCATCAGCGTACCCAAGTACCTGTCACAGCCCATCAGAGTACCCGAGTACCTGTCACAGCCCATCAGAGTACCCGAGTACCTCTCACAGTCCATCCGATTACCCGAGTACCTGTCACAGTCCATCAGAGTACCCGAGTACCTGTCACAGTCCATCAGAGTACCCGAATACCTGTTACAGCCCATCAGAGTACCCGAGTACCTGTAGCAGTCCATCCAAGTACCTGACACAGCCCACCCAAGTACCTATCACAGCCCATCAAAGTACCCAAGTACCTGTCACAGCCCATCAGAGTACACGAGTACCTGTCACGGTCCATCAGAGTAACCGAGTACCTGTCACAGCCCATCAGAGTACCAGAGTACCTGTCACAGCCCATCAGAGTACCCGAGTACCTGTCCAAGTCCATCTGAGTACCCAACTACCTGTCCCAGTCCATCTGAGTACCCGAGTACCTGTCCCAGTTCATCTGAGTACCTGAATACCTGTCACAGTTCCTCTGAGTACCTATCATTGCCGTTCAGAGTACCCAAATACCAGTCACCAGGCCATCAGAGAACCTGTCACCAATAATCAGAGTACCCGAGTACCTGTCACCAATAATCAGAGTACCCGAGTTCCTGTCACCAGGCCATCAGAGTACCCCAGTACCTGTCACCAGGCCATCAGACTACCCGAGTACCTGTCACCAGGCCATCAAAGTACTAAAGTATTTGTCACCAGGCCATCAGAGTACTCAAGTACCTGTCACCAGCCCATCAGAGAACCTGTTACCAGGCCATCAGAGTGCCCGAGTACCTGTCACCCGGCCATCAGAGTACCCGAGTACCTGTCACCAGGCCATCAGAGTACTCAAGTACCTGTCACCAGGCCATCAGAGTACTCAAGTACCTGTCACCAGCCCATCAGAGTACCAGAGTATCTATCTGCAGCCCATCAGAGTACCCGAGTACCTATTTGCAGCCCATGCCTCATAGAATATACGTTGGGGTGTTTGCTTTCTAAAATGGGGTCACTTTGTGGGTAATTGCACTGTCCTGGTGCTCCAGGACCTTCAAAAGTGTGATGGGTAGGAATGAAATGAGATGTGTCGTTTATGCTCCTAAAACGCCTGAAGGTACTATTTCAATGGTCGGCCTCTGTATGTGGCCAGGCTGTGTAAAAGTCCTACACACGTGGTATCGCCATACTCGGGAGGAGTAGCAGAATATGTTTTGGGGTGTAATTTTTGCTATATACATGCTATGTGTTAGAAATATATTATAAATTGACAACTTTGAGTAAAAAAAAAATGCCTTTTGATTTTTTTCCACATTTTCCAAAAACTTCTGGAAAAAATTAACCATTCAAAAGACTCATTATGCCTCACAGATTATACGTTGGGGTGTTAGCGTTCCAAAATGGGGTAATTTTATGGGCAATTCCATTGTCCTGGTCCTCCAGGGCCTTCAAAAGTGTAATAGGTGGTTGTGAAATGAGATGTGTCATTTTTGCTCGTAGAATGTCTGAAAGTGACACTTCAATGTTGGTGCTCTGTATGTGGCCATGCTGTGTAAAAGTCTCACACATGTGGTATCGCCATACTTGGTAGTAGCAGAATGTATTTTGGGGTGTAATTTGTTGTATGCATATGTTGTGTTTGAGAAATAATATGACAACTTTGTAAAAAAAATAAATAAAAAAAAAATCTTAATTTTGCAAAGAATTGTGGAAAAAAAAATACAACTTAAAAAAACTCACTATGCTTCTTACATAATACCTTGGAATATGTACTTTTTAAAAAGGGGTCATTTGGGGGGGATTTGTACTTTCCTGACTTGTTAGGCTCGGTTCACACAGGGGTGACACGACTTCAGGACGACTTTGTGAGGCAACTTGGAGACGACTTGAACACGACTTTTAGACACGACCTGGGGCGACTTACAAGTTGCCCCAGGCCAGGCGACTTTAGCCATGGCCAATGAGCTCTGAAGGGGGAACTCCACGCCAAATTTATGAAAAAAATTTGGCGTGGGTTCCCCCTCCCAGAGCTTACCAGGCCCTTAGGTCTGGTATGGATTCCAAGGGGAACCCCCTACGCCGAAAAAAATGGCATGGGGGTCCCCCCCAGATCCACACCAGACCCTTATCCGAGCACACTACCCGGCCGGCCAGGAAAGGGGGTGGGGACGAGCGGGCGCCCCCCCTCCTGAGCGGTACCAGGCCGCGTGCCCTCAACATGGGGGGGTGCCTTGGGGGAGGGGGGGGGGGCGTGTGCGGCCCCCCCCCACCCCAAAGCACCTTGTCCCCATGTTGATGAGGACAAGGGCCTCTTCCCGACAACTCTGGCCATTGGTTGTCGGGGTCTGCGGGCGGGGGGCTTATCGGAATCCGGGAGCCCCCTTTAAAAAGGGGGCCCCCGGATACCGGCCCCCCACCCTATGTGAATGAGTATGGGGTACAATGTACCCCTACCCATTCACCTGTAAAATAAAGTACAAAAAAAACACAACACACAAGATAAAATAGTTTATTGCACAGCTCCGGGGGTCTTCCGTCTTCGGGGGTCTTCTCGCCGGACTCCTCCGCTATCTTCTTCTAGCTCATTTGCTAGCGGAGGAGCCCGACTTTCTTCCTCGCCGTCGCCCTCTTCTTCCGACTTCGGGGGTCTTGTCCCCCTCTTCGGTTCTTCTGCCGGGCCACCGCGCCTTCTTATAGCTCTTTTACAGGCGGTGGCCCGGTCTTCTGTCGCCGTCGTCGCCGCCGCCGCCTTCCGTTCTTCTTCTTCTTCTTCTTCTTCTCCTGGAGATGTTGACTCAAAGCTCTCTCCGGCCGCAATGCCAGGGACGCGCTGCGCGGTGACTTATATAAGGACAAGGGACGGGGTCGTCGGTTGATGTCACATGGGTTGATGTCACATGGGTTGATGTCACGTGGCGACAGTCCCAGCATCCTTCGGGACTGTGACATCGTAAAGGGGCGGGGTCACCATGTGACATCAACCCATGTGACATCAACCGATGACCCCGCCCCTTGTCCCTATATAAGTCACCGCGCAGTGCGTCCCTGGCATTGCGGCCGGGGAGAGACAGAGAGACAGAGATCCGACTTGGAGGTGACCTTCCTTGAAATCAATGGGTACAAGTCGCCTACAAGTCGGATTGAAGTAGTACAGGAACTTCTTTTGAAGTCGGAGCGACTTCAGTAGCGTGCATTAAGACGGCTCTCATTCACTTACATTGATTTTTAAATGTTGTCCGACCTGAGGCGACTAGGGGCGACCTAAAGTCGGATCTGAGTCGCCCCTGTGTGAACCGAGCTTTAGTGTCTCAAGAAATGAGATACAGCTGATGTACTGAAGGCCGGATCAGATGTGATCAATTTTCAGTGATTGGCACCATAATCTGTAGACTCTATAACTTTCACAAAGACTAAATAATATACACTAATGTGGGTTATTTTTACCAAAGATATGTAGAAGTATAAATTTTGGCCAAAATGTATAAAGAAAAACTACTAATTAGCAAAAAATATTTTTTTTTCACAAAATAAATTTTTTTTTTATTTATAGCACAAAAAATAAAAAACCCACTAGTGATTAAATACCACTAAAAGAAAGCTCTATTTGTGTGGAAAAAAGGACGCAAGTTTCATAAGGGTACAGTGTTGCATGACTGAGTAATTGTCATTCAAACCATGAGAGCGCCGAAAGCTGAAAATTGGTCTGGTCAGGAAGGGGGTGTAAGTGCACTGTATTGAGCTGGTAAAGCAATCCTATTGGTACCAGGTTTCAATGGTAAATATGAAATGCCCAGAACACAACATGAATAGGGAAGGCGAGTTAAGAGAAAGCAGTGCACGAATAGCCCCAGGTTGAGAATACGTCCAAAATACTTCAGCTAAACAAGGACACTTGTTGTAAGGTTAAGAAGTATACCAATTACACAGAAGGTTATCCGGGGGGTGGTGGCCCATAGTGCATGGAATAATGTCAGATATTTATATGTACTGATAGAGCCAAGTAATCCTCGGTGGGTATGTCATCCCCATATCTCATAAATCCACTTATTTGTATAGATTCCGCTGATGCCCCTGCCAATCTTGGCTGAAATCAAATCCCTTTACCTACATGGAGGCTGGGACATCCACTTTTGCAGTATGTCCTCAGTCTCTGACCATCTCTTGTATCATATCTGCAATCTCTGATCATCTCTTGTATCATGCCTGCAGTCTCTGAACAATGCTTGTATAATGTTTGCAGTCTCTGACCAACACTTGTACCATGTCCTCAGTGTCTGACATCACTTAAATCATGTCTGTAGCCTCTGAACATCTCTTCTATCATGGACAGGCAGACGGCCTCTTTAGCTATCCTACCACTGGTGATTTGTCTTCAGCAGCAGAATTTCCCGTCTGACATCAGCCTGTGTGATCCTGACACTGCTGATTGCTCACCAGCGTAAATATCTCCCATGTGACATGGCCCTATGTCTGCACCCCTTCTCTATTTCAAAGCATCCCTTCCAATTCTGCCTGGATTGTAGCGCAACAGAGGTCTCATTTCTGATTGCTTGCTGCATTTTACCGCGCACTCTGCTCTTTGCAGTCTGCATCTTAATCCCTAGTGGGAGATCATAAGCAGACTTTTGTCTTTCCGCTGGAAATGTTTTCTTTTTTTATATATTTAGGGTTAAACATGTAATTGTACTTGTTTGTATGATTTGTTTACAGGCAGATGATGGAGAAGGGAGTTTACATGCAAGATATTGTTTAGCAATTCCCTCCATATGTAGGCAAGTGTGGATTAATGCCAATTAATGATAGATGAAGTGATTATAAAAAAAGGGGGGGGGGGGCACAGCTACATTGCACTCTATCAGCAGCATTATTATCTGTGTCACTTAAAGAGACACTGTCATTAGCCTATGGTTGAAACTCTGGTTTCAAAAATAAAATTCTATTCCAGCACGTGTTTGTAACTCATAAAGCCCCATACACACGAGAGGACTTATGTCCGACAGACTTCCGAAGGAGTTCCGTCGGAGTTCTGCTGGAATTCCGACGGAGTTCTGACAGACTTTTCGGCTGAGCGGACTTGGCCACACACGATCACACTAAACTCCGACGGATTCGAACGTGATGACGTGCGACTCGGCTCGAATAAGGAAGTTCATAGCCAGTAGCCAATAGCTGCCCTAGCGTCGGTTTTAGTCCGTCGGAGTAGCATACACACGAGTGGATTTTTCGAAGGGGACCGGGTCCGGCGGAGTTCCTTCGGAAAAATTTGAAGCATGTTCCATATTCTAAAGTCCTTCGGACTTTGGCGAGTCAAAAGTCCGTTGCAGCCCACACACGATCGGATAGTCTGACGGACTCAGTCCTTCGGACTTTGGATGTTGAAAAGTCCGCTCGTGTGTACGCGGCATAAAGCCCCATACACACGAGAGGACTTATGTCCGACAGACTTCCGAAGGAGTTCCGTCGGAGTTCTGCTGGAATTCCGACGGAGTTCTGACAGACTTTTCGGCTGAGCGGACTTGGCCACACACGATCACACTAAACTCCGACGGATTCGAACGTGATGACGTACGACTCGGCTCGAATAAGGAAGTTCATAGCCAGTAGCCAATAGCTGCCCTAGCGTCGGTTTTAGTCCGTCGGAGTAGCATACACACGAGCGGATTTTTCGAAGGGGGCCGGGTCCGGCGGAGTTCCTTCGGAAAAATTTGAAGCATGTTCCATATTCTAAAGTCCTTCGGACTTTGGCGAGTCAAAAGTCCGTTGCAGCCCACACACGATCGGATAGTCTGACGGACTCAGTCCTTCGGACTTTGGATGTTGAAAAGTCCGCTCGTGTGTACGCGGCATAAGAGTTCCTTCTATTGCTCTCAGCCTCCTCCAAATCTCCAAATTCCTTTTTTCTCCTCCTGTGATCTGACTTCCTATAAGAGGGTGACTACGTTCTCCATGGTTCCTCTATAGGTAGGAATGTAGCCACCCTCTATTTCTCGCTCCTGAGATAGACTATAAACTAAAATATGTGTAACGTGCATAAAGCAGTAAGCATGACTACAATTCACGAGTTCCACTCAGCGGGAAAAGGAGAGGATTGGGAGCTCACAGAGGATTTTACAGACAGGCAGTAAAGTCAGGAAGAAACAATTGCATGAGAAATAGATTACAGGGCCATTAAGTAGTGAGAGTGAATTAATTATTTTTGAGAAAATAGGGATATTGTTTACTTATTATTTATTTATTTATTTTTCACCGGTACTTACTTATAAAGCGCTGTCAATTTACGCAGCACTTTACATATATTGTACATTCACATCAGTCCCTGTCTTCAAGGAGCTTACAATCTAAGGTCTCTAACTCACATTCATACATACACTTACTGGTGCCAGTTTAGACAGGAGCCAATTAACCTGCCAGCATGTCTTTGGAGTGCGGGAGGAACCCAGCGTACCCAGAGGAAACCCAAACAGGAACAGGGAGAACATGCAAACTCCATGCAGGTATTGCCGTGGTTTAGTGTCACTTTGATACATCATTTGTTTAATTACTTGCTGCGACGGATCCAATCCCACACTCCGATTGAGTGCTTTCGTCATATACCACTTCTTCCCAGCCTGAATATAGATATCAGATATTTCAACCACTCACAAGTACAAAACAAGACAACACTTGCTTAGCTGCTCAACATGGACTGCTTTATTAGAACCAAAAGGACAAGTATTTATAATACAGTAGAAGATTAAAACCTAACCTAATTAGCATGAGCTAATTATCTAATCATTGACCCAGACCAGTTGTCTGAGAGATAGGACTTTTCAGGGTAAGACTTTGTTTCCTAGCTCACTGATTGACTATTCAATATACATTACCATAAACATAAACACAGGGTTAATTAGCACAAACAACAATGTGTGGAATACACTTACAAGCCAGATTAGACTAATTTACACAACAGACAGGTGACTGGAGTTGATGACATTAGCATCTAACAGTTTGTGTCCCAACAGTGTGATTCAGTCTATTGATAATATGGCAAATACATATCCAGAGTCTGTGTCTTGGGGGGACATGGATCTAAATCCAAGTAACATCACCTCAGGGGTCCCCAGGCATAAAGCTCACAAAGAGCACCGTTCCCCCAAATGCCAGGGCCCATAATCACAAGGCAAGAGGCTCGCATTCTGTCCCCCCCAACGGCCTCTGCCCCGACTAGGTCTGTCACACTTGCCAACCAGGCTTTTTTCTGGCACTTTTTGTTTACAAATTTAAATCAGTGCTAGAAAATTACTTAATTACTTATAACCCTCAAACATTTCATGGCATTTTTTTCGTGTCACACAATTTTTGCGCAGCGGTTTTGCAAATGTATTTTTGTGGGAAAAATACACTTTAATGAACAAAAAAAACAAAAACACAATAGTTACACCATTTTTTTTGTATAATGTGAAAGATGATGTTACACCGAGTACAGTGTGGTTTGAATATAGTTTACATATGCGTGTATGACTTACATATGCATTCTTTTCTGCGCAGATGGTGGTGTATGCAATTTTTTTTTCATAAAGATTTTATTCAATCAATCAACAGGTACATATAAATGAGTTAACACAATCGAGTCAATACAGCTTATGGTCAGAATTATACATCAATAACAGATAAAGAGATAATATATGAATGCAACCTGTCAGATGGGGCTATAACCATGAGTCAGGAGAGGCATATACAAGTGAATGAATGAATGAAATACTTGTATAGCGCACAACTGAATCGCCTCTAGTAATTTCTGAGGGTGGAGGGACCTTTTTCACCCTTCACCCCCCCCCCCCCCCCTTCTGACCTACCCCCCTCCCACAACAAGGAGCGAGGAGGGGATTTGCAACTCCAAAACTGGTTCAGGGCCTAAAAGTAATAGTGCTTGACAGGGTGAGATGGGTAGCTAAGAGGGGGTACCCGTCCAAGAGAAATAGCAAAGTAGAGTGAGAGGGTTTAGGAGGAGGGGGGTCAAGGGAAAGGGGGAAGGGAAGGAGGGGAGAAGAGAGGGGAGCGTAGAAAGAGAGGGGGTAAGGGTTAGCTAAGGATATATAACAGAGGTATAGGGGGGAGGAATGGCACCGTGCCGGCCCCCCTGGGTGAGGGGGGCTCCCCACAATCCTGCAAGCTAGATAGTTCAGCCTGAGGTTACGTATTGCTGATATTTATCAGTAGTCATGAAGTGTGACCAGCAAGCCCAATTAAATGTAATTTTATGCATTCTTTCCTGCGAGACATGGATCAGTTCCTCCATATCTCTAATGCTTGAGATTCTAGCGAACCACTCCCTGATTGTCGGAATGTTAGATGAACGCCAATGTTTAGGAATACATAACTTAGCTGCATTGACCATGTGCATGGCAAGGGATTTATAGTAGGTCTTTCTAGGTAGGGACGTGTGGTGTAGGAGGAATTGTGCTGGAGTATAGTCAAGAGTGAGGGTAGACATCTGCGTGATTAAGCTGTGGACCTCCCTCCAAAAGGGTCGGAGGTTGGGACAGGCCCACCAGATATGCAGAAT
Organism: Lithobates pipiens; assembly: GCF_037356315.1. Classification (NCBI taxonomy): domain Eukaryota; kingdom Metazoa; phylum Chordata; class Amphibia; order Anura; family Ranidae; genus Lithobates; species Lithobates pipiens. Next base: position 174,433,735 of record NW_027507790.1, on the reverse strand, counting down.
GGTTTCCACCACCAAACCACATCTCCAACAGGTATTGGGTATGGTGGATGAGAATTTGTGGAGGCGGGAAGGTGTTCTGTACCACCTGGTAATTACCTTGTAGCCGTTCTCCTGGATGGCGACATTCAACAAGCCCCTATGTGCGTATTCATGGTCTTTCATCCAGTCCTCAACTGTCAAGGGGGTTTGTCGCTTTCTAGTCCATGAGTTTTGTGATGGGATAGAGTAAATTTGGAGGGTTCCAAGAGTATAGAGTACAAGAGCGAAATAAGGTGCCTTTGGCGTATCTTGCGGTAACAGAGAGATTCAAAGGGAGTAAGTTGTCACATCCAACTAGTTAGAGAAGCATGGGTAGTGAGGAAGTGGCGTATCTGTCTGTATGTCCAGAAGGAAAAGGAAGACATTTTAGTAAGCGTTCTAAGCTTGTCTAGAGAGATAGGTTTCCCCTCCGAATAAAAATGGAGGACTAAGACGTCGTCTGATGGCCAGTCATGTTGGAGGAAGGGGGGGGGAGTCCCCTGGGGGGAAGTCAGGGTTGCTTCTTAGTGTGGTTAGCGGGCCTGGGACGGGGGGCAAAAGATCCACCGGCTGAAGCTTTTTTAAACATCAGTAATGACGTATAAATGAGCGGATGTGGCAGGAGTGTCTGTGGCCAATATTTTGGAGGTAGCCAAGGGAGGAGATGCAGAGGTCTAGGTGAGAAAGCATTTTCCAGGGATACCCATGTCTTATCCAAGGCATGTGTATTTTAGTCAGCAATTCTTGTAAGGTGGCACACAATGTAATATTTGTGCAGGTCCGGGAGTCCAATTCCGCCTCTGAGTTTAGTTAATGCTAGGCGAGAGTATTTGATGCGTGGAAGAGAGTCTCTCCAGATGAAGGCAGAGCAGGCCTTCCGGTAAGCAGAAAACAAGCAAGTGGGTAGGGCTATCGGGATTGTTTGGATTAGGTATAATAGACGCAGTAAGAAAATCATTTTGATCAGGGCCGAGCGGCCAAACCAAGACACGTTCAGGCCTGACCAATCTTTGAGGTGGTTTTGGGACCGAAGGAGGGCCGTGTGGAAATTGGTTGAGTAGAGGTCCAATAGGCAGGTTGGGATCTGAATCCCTAAGTAAGTAATTGCGGTCTTTTCCCAATGGAACGGGAAGGACTCTTGACAGTGGGCCACCTCATAAGGGGGAGGGACACTTTAAGGCATGGGACTTTGTGTAGTTAATCTTAAGGTTAGAGATTTTCCCAAATGCTTCCAAGCCCTTGAGGAGGCAAGGCAGGGAGTTGCGAGTAGATTACAGAGAGAGCAGGACGTCGTCCGCAAAAGCTGCAACATGAAAGTATCTGCCCTTAATTGTCACTCCTTGAATGTCCGGGTTATCTCTTAGCCTATTTAGAAGGGGCTCTAATGTTAAAATGTAGATCAGTGGGGATAGCAGGCACCCCTGGCGCGTGCCATTGCTAATGTAAAAGGCGTCCGACAGGTGGCCATTGACTCTCACAGTAGCCGAGGGTCCGGAATATAGTGCCATTATCGAGAAGAGCATGCGGTCCTCTAGGCCAATCGCCGCCAGGACCGCTCGCATGTAGTCCCAGGCCACCCCGTCAAACGCCTTCTCAGCATCCAATGAGAGAAGGAATTCTTGACTTTTAGATGATGTAAGCCAGTGGTGTAAATTCAGTGTTTGGATGGTATTGTCCCTGGCCTCCCTGTATGTAAAAGTCTTGGGGAGAGCAATTCCGCAAAAGTTTTATAATATTGGAGAGTGAGTCTGTCAGGACCTAGGCTTTTGCCAACTTTCCTCCAACTGGCCTCCAACTCTGTGGTGGAGAAGTGTTGTTCCAATATTTGTGTTTGCTGGGGGGATATAGGTGTGGGACTGTACTGGAAAAGGAAGTCTAGAATCAGGGTCTTATGCACGTCTTGTGAGGCTTGGGTAGGTTGGTTGGGGTGAAGATTATAAAGTTTTTAGTAAAAGGTTTCAAACTCTTGGGCAATGTCTTCATTCTTGGCCAGGAGAGTACCTCTCAAGTCACGTATGTTGTGTATGGTAGACGATAATTTGGCAGATTGCACTGACCGTGTCAATAGGCGTCCACATATATTGCCATGTTCATAAAAGATCCTCTGGCCAAGGATGTATCGTCTTTTCGTGCGTTTACCCAGTTCCTCCAGGAGGAGGGAGTGGGTATGAATCAGCTCTTGTAGGGTGGTCTGGGATTATGTCTGTTTGTGGGATAATTCTAACGTTTTAAGAGACCCCAATAGGGCATTCACATGCTCCTGGTGGAGCCTCTTGGACTTAGCCGCCAGTGCTAACAGTTCGCCTCGAATTACGCATTTGTGCAGTTCCCAGAGGGAGATCGGGGAAACGTCCGGGTTTGAGTTCTCCTCAAAGTACAGCTGGAGGCGCGAGGGTATGTGTTCAAGTGCAACGGGTCCTTAAGTAGGGAAGGGTTGTAGCATCAGATTTTCACTCTGGGGAGTGTTTCAGGGAAGGAAAGTATAACTGTAATGGGGTGGTGATCAGAAAGGAACATAGGTTCAATGGTGGACTGTTGTAAGAAAGTCAAGTCTGTCTGGGAGAGAAAGAAGAAGTCAAACCTGGAATATTTCTGGTGGGGTGCAGAGTAGAAGGTGTAGTCCTTGGTTGAGGGTGATAGGGTGCGCCACGTGTCGTGAAGGGTTAGGGTTTGGAGTTGGGCCTTGATTTGGCGTAGCGACCTATAGGTTAAGGTAGAGGTCCCCGTAGAGGTATCCAGCAGGGGATTTAGGGGGACATTGAAGTCGCCACCCAGGAGGATTAGTCCAGCCCAGAAGGAAGCCAGAAGCTCACATATTTTCCGGCAAAGGGCTACATGGTGATCATTGGGGCAGTATATGTTGGCCAGTGTTATTGGTTTAGAGGCGTATGTACCTTTGAGGAACACATATCTACCATCAGGGTCTATGAGGGAGTCAGACAAGTGTAAACTTGCATGTTTGGAAATTAGAATAGAGACGCCTTTCGATTTGGCTTCAGGGTTGGTGACATGAAGGGCAGAGCGATAAATGTGGTTGGATAATTTATGTATTGCATCTGAGCTGAAGTGGGTCTCCTGAAGGAAGATGAAGTGTGCTCTGTGCTTGGTGAGGGATGTCAGAACTTGGGATCTCTTTTCCAGTAGGTTCAGGCCTTTTACATTGAGGGAGACACATTTCAGTGTCAGGAGGTGCTCGCTGGAGGCCTAGGGTGCGTGATATTCCGGGCCATGGTTGGAGGTACAAAAGAGTATATATTATTGGCAAAGTGTCAGTTAAGGCAGGGGGACCGTCAAGGGGGCAGGCGCAGGCCAAGCCCAAGGAAGGTTAGGCACGGGTAAGGAAGGAGCGGTGGAGGGAGGAAGAGAGAAGGGGGGACTAAGAAAGTGAGAAAAGGGAGAGAGGGAAAAGGGGAGAAGAAGGAAAGGTGGTACAGAGAAGGGAGGAAGGGGGAGGAGGGGACAAACCAGAGGTGGAAGTAGTCGAGCTAGCCACCTAAAGGGGGGAAAGGAGAGTCTGGAGAGTCAGCCTTGTCCCACAGGGACTGCACAGGGACTGCTGCGTGGGGGCAGTAGAAGAGGCGGGGACCACAGAGTGGGTGTGATCCGGGGATCGGAGGAGGAGTAGCAAAGTTGCACCAGAGGTGCGATAGACTGCAGTTGAGTAGGGAGCCTACCCCTAGTGGAAAACAAGTCATAACCGTTAATAGAACAGGAATATAACATATGGAGCCCTGTAAGAAGAATCGTTCACAACTGGTTGACCAAGGTTCTCAGTATACTAAAGTCACAACCATTGACATCAGAACATCTTCAGAACTCTTAACTCAAACCTATACCAGTAACAAAATCAACAATAATGCGTGCAGTAATTCAAACCCCATGGAGAGGCAGGGAAGAGGGTGTTGGGGGTGGAATCATGAGCTCTGGGGGGGCTAGGGGATAAAGGGGTGGGTAAAGTGCGGAAGGGGAAGAGGAGGAGGGGGGGATGGAAGGGAGGAGGGAAAGGGGGGGAGGGGAAGGGGAGGGTAAGAGGAGGAGGATAGGGTCGAAGAGAGGGGAATTAAGAGGGGAAGAGGGGGCTGGGAGAGGGGGGAAGGGGCGGCAAGGGAGAGGCAATAAGGGGGGATTAGAGCACTCTTCTAGAGAGGCAGCTAGAAGGAGTGAAACCAAGACCGCCGCAGGGAGTCCAGTGCGAGCCAATTGTTATGGTTACATCAGAAGAAACACTTAGTCGACGTTATAGCAGGTGTGGGGATCTGCCGTCTGGATGCAGCATGTGGGCCATTAAAGCACTCAGGCCAACTTCTGGGTTCCAAAGGTGCCCAGCTAGGACAAAAGAGTGCGGTCAGTGGTTTCAGGTACAATATGAGTGAATTTTGCAGCAGCCCTACAGGGTGTCCCCCATGGGATAGATGGACAGGAGTTCACACCAGTCAAAGCGGAAAAAAAGCAGCCCATGCAGTACTGGTCAATGATGCGTTGCCAGCAATGGTATGTGGGCCACAGCCCCCAGGGTAGGTGAAAAGTTAAAATGAAAAAAAAAAATTTGAGAGCATAACCCTCTATTCAAGCTCTAGCATAGGGAAGCTCTGAAACCCCTCTTTGCCTGGGAGTGACAATACAGGCAGGGTGTAATGTCTAGTTGGCATCAGTGTCAGTAGCAGGGTGAGGGAAAGGGGAACACGGAAGTCTCATGTGGGAAGAGAGGGGGTGAGGCTGCCATGTGGGGAGGGGTACTCACGAACAGGAGGACGCAGTTGAAGTGTAGATCGTTAGGCCTCTAGCATTTCTCTTCTCACAGATGGAGATGATGGGATTCCGGACATTGATGCAGGTTACGGCGGGAGGAGAAGGCGTTCAGAGACATAGGGCCCGGTCTGCGTCTGCGAGACCTCTGCGGGAAGCCTTTGGAGAAGGGTTCAGCGAGACTGGCAGCCAGGGCTTTGCAGGGTAGTAGAGCACGTACCATTCATGGAGCTCGATGTTCGGAAGGTCAAGTTGGTCACGGAATCCCTGGAGGTCTTCCGGTGTGTGGAGTAGGGCAGAGCGTCCCCTCATGGATGCAGACAGTCCAAACGGAGTTGGAGTTCAAAAGCTGGGAGAGTTGAGAATCATAGGCCGATTGCACCTGTCTGATGGCTGTTCCCGTGTGGTTCTGAGTAGTCTGTTCGACACCATCAATGCAGTGTGCTACTGCTTGCAGGTCTGATTTTAAGTCCGCAATCGCCGCAGTGACAGTACTTTTAATGTCCAATACCACCTTCTCTAGGTCAAACAGGCTCCATGGGTGTGCCCCGCCGGGGCTAGGAGTTGATCCCCCTGGCATCTGTGTGTCCGGCATATCACTAGGAGAGGTCGGGCTTTGGGCCTGAACTGCAACGTGTGGGTGTTGTTTCTGAGACTGGAAAATCTCCAGAATGTTTTTGCCCAGTTGGAATTGGGAGTCCTTGGGGGTACGGGAGGTGGAAGAGCTCCGGGTGTACCTGTTCATAGCAGGATCGAGGTGTAGGCTCCCTTACAAGCAGGCTTTTCATTCCCGGATCAGAGGAACTCTAAGCCTAAGCGTCCATCCTGGTCTTCGTCCAGGCCACGCCCCTAAAACAATTTTTTTACACTGTCCATTTTTTTTTTATCACTTTTATTCCTGCAGTGAGGGAAAAAAAGTATTTGATTGCCTGCTGATTTTGCAGGTTTGCCCACTGACAAAGAAATGATCAGTCTATCATCTTAATGGTAGGTTTATTTTAACAGTGAGAGACACTTCTTGTAGTTGGCCCCCAGGTTTGCACACATCTCAAGAGAGTTTTTGTTCCACTCCTTTGCAGATCCTCTCAAAGTCATTAGTTTTCAAGGCTGACTATGGCATTAAGATCTGGAGAATGACTAGGCCATGCCAGGACCTTAATGTGTTTCTTTTTGAGCCACTCCTTTGTTGCCTTCGCGTGTGTTTTGGGTCATTGTCATGCTGGAATACCCATCTATGACCCATTTTCAATGCCCTGGCTAAAGGGAAGGAGGTTTTCGCCCAAGATTTGACAGTACATGGTACTGGTACATGGTACATCGTCCCTTTGATGCGTTTAAGTTGTCCTGTCCCCTTAGCAGAAAAATATCCCAAAAGCATAATGTTTCCACTTCCAATTTCGGCAGTGGGTATGGTGTTCCTGGGGTCATATGGTGTTCCATGAGGTCCTCCAAACACAGCAAATTGAGTTGATGCCAAAGAGCTTGATTTTGGTGTCATCTGACCACATCACTTTTACCCAGTTCTCCTCTGAATAATTCAGATATTAATTAGCAAACTTCAGAGGGGCCTGTACATTTGCTTTCTTGAGCAGTGGGACCTTGCAGGCGCTGCAGGATTTCAGTCCTTCACAGTGTAGTGTGTAACCAATTGTTTTCTTGGTGACTATGGTCCCAGCTGCCTTGAGATCATTGACAAGATTCTCCCGTGTAGTTCTGTGCTGATTCTTCACCGTTCCCATGATTATTGAAACTCCATGAGGGGAGATGTTGCATGGAGCCCCAGACTTAGCCCTTGTACACATAAGGTAATCCGACTGTGTGTGGTATGCATCGGACTGATTCCGTCCGAATATCCATCGGACCCAATTTTCCAACATGTTGGAAATATTTCCCGACCAACTGAATTTTGGTCGGACCAAGTGCCACGCTTGACAAAATCCGACGGATTTGGTTGGCAGAATCTCCGACCGTGTGTACAGGGGCTAAGGGTGATTAACAGTTATTTTGTGTTTCTTACACTTGTGAATGATCACACCAACTGTTGTCACTCTTTCACCAAGCTGCTTGGCGATGGTCTTATAGCCCATTCCAGCCTTGCGTAGGTCTACAATCTTGTCCCTGACATTCTTGGACAACTCTCTGGTCTTGGCCTAGGTGGAGAGATTGTAATCTGATTGATTGATTGCTTCTGTGGACAGGTGTCTTTTATACAGGCAACAAGCTGAGATTAGGAGCACTCCCTTTAAGATAGTGCTCCTAATCTCAGCTCGTTACCTGTATACAAGACACCTGAGAGCCATAAATCTTGCTGATTGATAGGGGATCAAATATTTATTTCACTCATTGACTGAAAATGCAGATCAATTTATAACTTTTTTTAAATGTGTTTTTCTCGATTTTTTTGTTGTTATTTTGTCTCTCACTGTTAAAATAACCCTTCCATTAAAATTATAGACTGATCATCTCTTTGTCAGTGGGCAAATGTAAAAAAACAGCAGGGGATCAAATACTTTTTTCCCTCACTGTATTACAAGGAATATAAACATCTCTTGTGATAGAAATAAGGATGACAGGTCCTCTTTATTGAGAGCTCTGAGGTCACAAAATGCTTCTGTACCTTTAAAGAAAAATGTTTTGATCTTTTTCTTAAAAAACAAACAAAAAAAATAATTTCTCAGCCTGGACAGGATGTGATGTCAAAATGTCACTCTGGTCCTCCAAGGCCATAGTGTCGATCAAACAATTATTTGATCGCCTATGGGAACAGCTGCCCGTGCCGTCGGATTGTTTCTTGGGCGAACCAGTGGAAAGGGAGTCCTGCCAATTCGAAAACCGTTCCAGCAGCTCATGAGCCGCCCGAACCGCTTTCACGAGAAAGCCGACTGCCTGGTGAAAAAAACAATACTGGGTATGTGATCCTGCATGGCAGAGCCGCCTTGCCTCTGTATATGTAGTATGCAAGTTTTTGCACAGAGCGGCCCCGATTCTCCTTTTCTGGGGTCCCCCAGTGGTGCTTTTGGCTCCTCTTTTTCGGCAAATGCCACCACGGAGAACCAATTTCCATGGGGCACCTGTGCAGACTCGCTCTCCATTGCACCTGTGCAGACTGCTGCATCCATTGACACAGAATGCAGGACTCGGCCCTGATCCATCTCCTGTGTCACTGGATTTGATTGATAGCAGCGGGAGCCAATGGCTCCCGCTGCTATAAATCTATCCAATGAGGACCTGAGGCAGCAGCTGGAGTTACTTGGCTCGTGCTTATTGCGGGAAGGATCGTGTTAAGGTAAGAAAAAGGGAAGTTCTGGGGGGCAGCTACAGCACAGAAGGTTTTCCACCTAAATGCATGGAACACCCTGAGACTTTACAACCCCTTTAATTAAACAAGCTGAAGTTAGAAGTTGATTGACTACCTTGCACAGCTACACCAGATTTTGTATTCCCCACTTTTAGTAAATCAACCCTTCTTTGTCTTTCTCTAAACAAGTTTATCTATTGCAGTGCTGCTGATCTCTTCCAGCCTCTTGCAGCCACTTCCTGTCTCCGTGCACTTGCTGCACATGCTTGCTGTAAAACCACTTTCTCCTAGTGACATTGGTGAACCATGTCTGCTCAATGTGTATTGGCACGGCTACTTATAGTTTTCATCAGGGGGGGCATTTAGTCTATGTGACAACTCAGGAGAGCAGTTGCGTCACAGTTGTCTCCCCAGAACAGGAAGTGCCTGAACCTGGACAGGATCACCAGACATTATTATAAAGCTGCAAATTTTAAAGAATTGAAAGTAACTCTTTGTAATCACATTAGCATGTTTAAGCTCATATTGAATTCCAGTGATTGGGTTCAGAACTGTTACACAATGCACATGGTTGCAACGCGGTAACCCAACATTTAGTGTTAATACAGGCAGTGTCAGGGTCTCCTCACCACCTGTCAAATGCTCTCCGAAGAGCAATCCCAGAGTGTAAAGTGTAAACAAGTCCTACCTTTGGCATAAGCCCTTTTTAAACCAGATTGGCATCTTTAGACTCTAACTAAAGCCATTACTATATATTCAGATATAATAGTGCTCAAAGGGTAGGAAATATTTTGTAAAGGGGCAGTGGTGGAACTATCAAGGTAGCACTTGCAACCATGCCTGGAGTTCTGCCACCATGGGAGGGCCACAACATGGCCCCCAGTAGAACATCCTCCAGTGCAACCAACCTGGCCCCGGGATGGAGCCATGCAAGTTCCGGCGGGCTGTGGGTGCTCTGCTCTTAGACAGCGCTCCCAGTCAGTGAGGATTCTGGTGCAGCGCCTGCCTTTGCTCTGTCTGCCTCCCTTCTAAGCGCTATTCTCCCATCTCTTCCCCCGCATAGTGGGAGGAATATGGCTTTACCAGCTCTGCCCCCAAACTCTGGCTCCCAGACGTGACTACCTGATTTGCAGCAGCTCCCAATCCACCCAGTAAGGCAATCTAATAGGGGTCTTTAGGGGCCACACTGTGATATAAGGGGGGTCTCTCTAATGGGGGGTATCTGGGGGGAGAGGGGGCTGACTGCTGATCTAATGTTTTTTCATCAATCACTAGATCACCAGTCAGCACTCTCCCCCCTTAGAGACTCCCATTAGATCAGAGTTTCCTTATATCAGCACCCCACTTAGAGCACTCCATTAGATCAGAGTCTTCTTATATCAGCACCCCACTTAGAGCCCTCCATTACATCAGAGGCTCCTTATATCAACACCTCCACTTACAGACCACTATTAGATTGGAGTCCCTCTTGCACCCCCTTAGAGACTCCCCCATTAGATCAGAGTCCCTCTATATCAGCCTATATCAACCAGCCATTAGTCTCTAAGGGGGGGTTGCTGATATAAGGGGTCTCTAATCTAAAACAAAATGAAAAACTTGATAAATGTGTCCCCACACCTCAGAAATAACAAAATACTAATTGTGAATGACGATGGAAACCCCTAAAGGGCAATCCAAGTATTAGTACACTCCAATCCTATTCAAACATATATACTGTACAATCTTCAAAGACATAATACTACATGAAATGTAGTGGTAACTTCCGATCCATTCCAAAACGTGTTGTGCTAATATCAAACTTATATAGTCCTTTTGAGTTTCCACCACTATTCATATAGTGTTATGTGTATCATATATCATATAAGGGGGCTCTGATCTAATGGGGGTCTCTATGGGAGTGCCCTGTATTAACTCTATATGATTAGAAATATTATTTATTTACAAATTATATGCATAGTGTATACTACAAAACAAAATTGCTGTGTGCTGCAAAAGAATTTGGGTTTGGCTTGAAGAAAAGGTGTCACCCCAGCCCTGGCCCAGGAGGGGAAGGCCCCGGGACCAGAGGTTAGGGAGGCCCTTTATGGTTTCTTGCCCTGAAGGTTCTAGTTAAGCCTCTGTGGGGGGTATAGGGATAGAAGACACTGCCCTTATTTTTCTCATTTATGAACACTTTATGAATCTATGCTGACCCGCTCTTCGTATCTTACTCTTCTTCCCTTGTAAGAACAGATTTTCTCTGTTTCTGAATGGCAGTGCCCGGTGATTTCCTTGTAGAGGGTTCGGTGTCATTTACATTGATGTTCAAAAGTGCTGAAGGAAAGTAAAGACAGCCATGTATGATGAATTTTGAATAAATATTCTTAGGAAAAGAAGGTTCTATGAAAGTTTGCTCTTCAAATTCACATTCTTTTTTAACTGCAGTGATGAGAAATTTTGAAGGAGCAGGATTGAAATTGTTTCTCGAAAAAATTAATTTCTAATGTATGTGAATTTTCTTTGGTAAAGTCCTTTGACTCCAAAATCAACTGTTAAAAGCAAACAAAATCATGTGTATAACATTCCAATATTCTGAGAATGTTCTCAGAATTTTCAGTCAACTTTCCTAAGAATGTTCATTCAAAATTCTATCCATCGATAGCCAGCTCAAGAACAATATCAAGAGAGAAAACTTAAAGGAGAAATATAGCCTGAGCTTGTTTGGCTGGAGTTCATCTAATCTAATCAAATCACAGGAGGGCAATTATTTTTGCACTCCTGTGACCCGTTTTCAGCAGAGAGCGGACTTCAAACATCAAATATATTAGTCCAGGCACCATGTCATGCCGATAATGGAAGTATAGATCCGCCAGGTGTCTGGACTGTTACCCGTCTCAGGCTCTCAGCAAGCCGCTGAGAGGCTGAGATGGCCGTCCTCCACCTCTCCACAGCTCAGCGCTCCAGTGAGCGAGGAGGAGCAGAGCGGAGAGCTGCTGTTTGGATGGTCAGCCGCTCTCTTCTCAGGGAGCTGTGAGATCTGAGTCATCTGAAATGTTCAATCGCTCGGTTCTGATTGCAGAGACGTTAGGGGACAGATGCGTAAGGTAAGTATGTAGCTGAAAAAAAATCCCATAGATTTCTGCTCTTTTTTTAAGGGAAAAGAAGTGTGGAGGAGAGAGATGTCAAGTATGGCTTGGTCCTTCTATCTTTCAGCTTTGTCTTAATTTTTCTCATCCATCTCTCATCCCAACATACTAGCTGTGCTGGTCTCTTCTGACCTTCCCTTAAAATGTACTTTTTAGTAACTTTACAAGTATGCATGGATACATTGATGACACGTCACAATAAAAGGCAACAAAATAACATTTTGAAAAAAAAAAACTGTACCTTTTATCATTTAAAACCCAACTCCGGGTATATAAAAAACGATCCCTTGCAGGTTGCCAAGGATTAATTGTTTATGTCTAGGGGAATGATAAAAGGAGATATATACTTACCTGATCCTCCTCCCCACAGCTAGACCTCTCCCCTGCATCTTCTACAACTGTACGCTCCAGCAATCTAGAGTCCTGACATCATCAAGACCAGATCAGGGTCCATAGGATTCTTTTGTTCTATTGCTCTATTACGTGTATGTATCTTATTTTAGGACAGTGTTATATCATAGAAGAGGGGCGGGGGTCAGAGATCTGGCAGTTGTAAGGATGTGGCAGAGCAAATTTTAGATACATTTGGAAAAATCCAAAGGCACCATTTCTATAATATAAGTTTAACCACTTAAGGACCGGGAGGATTTGCCCCCTTAAAGAGGAAGTAAACCCTGATGGTTTTTACTTCCTCTTTTGCTCGCTGCAAAGCCTGCAAATGAAAAGCATATGTATACCATACTAGCCCATGATGTGCCACTTACCTGCAAAAGAATCCAGCTATGTCCCTGTGTAGGCAGCGTCCATCTTCTGGCCCCTCTTCCTTCCGGGCCACCGACTCCGACTCTGTAATGCGCCGGAGACACGTGATGTCACTCCCGTGCATCCGCATGGGAGCCACGATTAACGGCACAGGCTAGCGAAGAAATGGCACTTTGTTTTGTTTCTTTCCCGCGCATGCGCCATTAGAATTTTTGGCGGACTACAAGTGAAATATCTCCTAAACGGTGCACGTTTAGGAGATATTTCCACTACTTATAGGTAAACCTTATTCTAAGCTTACCTATAGGTAGAAGTCCAAAAAGTGGGTTTACAACCACTTTAATGACCAGGCCATTTTTTGCGATACAGTACTGCAACGCTTTAACTGCCAATTGCGTGGTCATGCGACAGTCAGGGCTGGGCTCAGCCCGTCCTTCTCTGAGCTGGCCGCTCAGCTGTTGGCTAATTGTCAGCTTCTATCTCTCCATAGTGACTCACCTGTTGATGATATCCTGCTTGTCAGTTATGCCTACTTAAGCCGTCCAGCCCAGATGATCTCTGCCTTCACCTTGGCCACATCTCCTTCTCCTGTGTTCCTGTTAAAGACTTGCTTGGGTGACATTCCTTCTGGCTCTGGATCCTGCTTGCTGTTCTACTACGCTCATCTCTGGCTCCCTGATGTTTGGCTTGTCTGACTATCTGTTCCAGTTCCTGAACTCTGGCTATCTTTTGACTACGTTTACTCTGTTTACCTTTTTTTATTATTATTAAACAAGTGAGATTTAACTGTACTTCTGTCTCAGTCTGATTTATGGTTTCTAACAGCTATGCTGTACCCAAACAAAATTGATGTCTTTTTTTCCCCACAAATAGAGCTTTCTTTTGGTGGTATTTGATCATCTCTGGGGTTTTTTTATACGCTATAAACAAAAGCAGACTGACAATTTTAGGTAATAGATTTATGGCATTTTAATTATTATTATTATTTTTTACGAATAATGGCATCAATCTGCGATTTTTAGGGGCCTGTGACATTGCAGCGCACTGATCAGACACTTTTTGACATTTATACAGCGATCAGAGCTGAAAATAGCCACTGATTACTGTATAAATGTCATTGGCAGGGAAGGGGTTATCACTAGGGGGCGATCAAGGGGTTAAATGTGTGCCCCAGGAAGTGTTTCTAACTATGAGGGGATGGGACTGTCTGAAGGAGGAGACCAGTATGAACAGTAGATCTGTCTCCTCTCTCCTGGCAGAATGGAGTTATTGTCCTAAAAAGTGTTTGGGGACCTGGGTCCTGCCCCAGGGGACATGTATCAATGCAAAAAAAGTTTTAAAAACTGCTATTTTTTTGGGAGCAGTGATTTTAATAATGCTTAAAGTGAAACAATAATATTCCTTTAAATTTCGTCCCTGGGGAGTGTGTATAGTATGCCTGTAAAGGGGCGCATGTTTCCCGTGCTTAGAACTTTCCCTGATTTGCTCTACAGAACGTGTTCCATGGGAATCCATGTTAAATGGGCTGCAAAGTGCAGGAAGCACTGGGAGTGCATGGGTATGAATCAGGCCTAATGGTGGGTTATCTGATAAACGACAACCATGCCTGTTTATTGTGTGTCAGGAGGAAGTCCACTTGTAGAATTCACTGGGTGAGTATGTGATAGGGCAGTGATGGTGGGCCTTGGCAACCCGGGTGTTTTGGAACTGCATTTCCCATGATGCTCATGCACTCTGCAGTGTGGGAGGTGTGGTTCCGGGGCATGTGGGGTGCTAGGGTTCGCCAGTGCAGGTGAACAATTGGAAGATCAAGACAGAGTGTCATCACCCTATAGCAAGAAGTGCTATATAAAAGTTCACATAGATTTTTATTGCAGGATCACTGGTTATTGTTAAAATAACTGTAGATATAAAATAATATAAAATATAAAAAAATAAAAAAAGTGTAATATTCCTTTAAATTTCGTACCTTGGGTTGTCATAGTATGCCTGTGAAGGGGTGCATGTTTCCCGTGGTTAGAACTGTCCCTGCACAAAGTGTCACTTCTGCAGGAAAAAAAGTCATTTAAAATCACTTGAGGCTATAATGAATTGCCGGCTCCCGTAATACAGAGAACAGTCATTGAAAGTCATTGATATGATTTAAAAAAAAAAAGCGTGGGATTCCCCAAAATTTAGGGGAACTCCACGCCAAATTAAAAAAAAAATGGCGTGGAGTTCTCCCTAAAAATCCATACCGGACCCTTTATCCGAGCATGCAACCTGGCAGGCCGCAGGAAAAGAGGGGGGGACGAGAGAGCGCCCCCCTCCTGAACCGTACCAGGCCACATGCCCTCAACATTGGGAGGATGCTTTGGGGGTCTGTGACCCCTCAAAGCACCTTGTCCCCATGTTGATGAGGACAAGGGCCTCATCCCCACAACCCTGGCCGGTGGTTGTGGGGGTCTGCGGGCGGGGGGTTTATCAGAATCTGGAAGCCCCCTTTAACAAGGGGACCCCCAGTTCCCGACCCCCCCTCTGTTTGAAATAGTAAACGGGTACAGATTACCCCTACCATTTCACAAAGACAGTGTAAAAGAATGTTAAAAAAGACACACACACCGTTGAAAAAGTTCTTTATTAAAAATAAAAAAAATGTAAAAAAGATTCCAGCGGTGATAATCCACTCTTGCTATCCAGTGATGGATGATAATCTCTCTGGGGTCCAGTGATGGCTGATCTGATCCAGCAACGGGTGATCTCTCCCTCCAGCGCAGCAAATCTATCCATCCTCTCCACTGGCACCTGACCCCGCCCCCTCTTAAGCATGTGGGAAAGCCTGGCTTCCCCAATGACATGTGGGTGACCCCGCCCCCCTTTGATGTAACAGAAACCTGCATTACATCAGAGGGGGGCAGGGTCACCCACACTTTCAGATTCTGATAAGCCCCCCACCCGCAGACCCCCACAACCAGGGTTGTGGGGATGAGGACCTTGTCCTCATCAACATGGGGACAAGGTGCTTTGAGGGGTCACAGACCCCCAAAGCATCCTCCCAATAGTGAGGGCATGTGGCCTGGTACGGTTCAGGAGGGGGGGTGCTCTCTCGTCCCACCCTCTTTTAATGTGGCCTGTCAGGTTACGTGCTCGGATAAAGGGTCTGGTATGGATTTTTAGGGAGAACTCCATGCCATTTTTTTTTTTATTTGGCATGGAGTTCCCCTTAATATCCATACCAGACCTGAAGGGCCTGGTAATTGAATTTGGGGGAACCCCACGCTTTTTTTTATCAATGACTTTCAATGACTGTTCTCTGTGTTACGGGGAGCTGACAATTCATTGTAGCCACGAGTGATTTTAAATTACTTTTTTTCCTGCAGAAATGACACTTTGTACAGGGACAGTTCTAAGCACAGGAAACATGCGCCCCTTTACAGGCATACTATACACACAAAATTTAAAGGAATATTACACTTTTATTGTTTCACTTCAAGCATTATTAAAATCAATGCTCTCGAAAAAACGTCAGTTTTTAAAACTTTTTGTTGCATTGATACATGTCCCCTGGGCAGGACCCAGGTCCCTAAACACTTTTTAGGACAATAACTGGCATATTAGCCTTTAAAATGACACTTTAGATTTCTCCCATAGACTTGTACAGGGTGTTCCGCGGCTTTTTGAATTCGCCGCGTACACCCCAAATTGTTCATTGTTCACCAAACAGGCAATGTTCGAGTCGAACATGAGTTCGACTCGAACTCAAAGCTCATCCCTAGTCTTAAAGTGGCTGACATACAGCTAAGGTGATTCACCCAGGGGAGCCAACCTGCCACAGTATAACTGCAGCAGCTGGCCCTTAGCAGTTAAGGGCCCATTTACACTTCTGCTTTAGAGTATTGCATGTCAATGCAGGTTACATGCATTGCAGTGTTATTTATATTGAATAGCACCCCAATGCTCTAATGCAGCTAAATATTTGAACTCACTATCAGTCCAGAGCACCTGCTGCAATTTTTCTTCACCTCAGTTCCTATGTTTTCCTGCATAGTTGAGTTGCTTAACATTGTTTCAACATGCATGAAAACATAGGAACCGAGGGGAAGAAAAAGGGCAGCAGGTGCTCTCAAATGATGGGTCAAAATGTGAAATATTTGGCTGTAGAAGGAGGCAGTTTTATGAAGGTCTGGAGAGCGGTACAATAATGAATGTCTGTAGGCAACTGTGAAGCATAGTGGAGGTTCCTGGCAAATTTGGGGCTGCATTTCTGAAAATGTCTCCTCTGCCCTATATGTACGTTAGGTAGTCAGGTTGTAGAAAGACACCAGTCCCTCTAGTTCAACCAATATAAAAAATAATAAATACACAGAAAACCTCCATATACAGAACCCTATACCCACAGTTGGAGGAAGGCCAAACAACTGCTATAAAACATGGTCCAATTTCCTCCAGAGAGGGGAAAAGTACCTTCCCGATTCCCTAAAGGCAATCAGATACTCCCTGGATCAACAATATCTGGTGTTATTACCTATAAATGCAGAAAATATTCCTATTAATTAATCATCAGACTTCACTGGCATGAAGAGGAATGCACACAATAGTATATAAAAACATATAATATTTTATTAAAAAAGCATAAAATAAAAACAGCCTCATGGCCAAAAAAACTACTTGTACTTGTTGCACAATAGATTATTCAACCATGATTTGTTTGCCTTGTAGTAGATTGTATTGTGGAAATAAGTCCTCATGAGTCAACGCGTTTCTTGTTTTTCGCTTCTTCAGGATGCATGAGAAAACTGGCAGTGATAACTAAACACACAAAGGAAAAGAAAATTAATAAATATATTGTACATATATCAAAGGTACATAAACATTTGTATTTTATAGCTGAGCTTGGTTCATATGGTAAACACTTTACATGCGTGTGTGTAATAAGTATGAAGGAAACTCCTGGGCGAGCAAGAAAATAGAATTCAGATCCTGTTTACCACAACAGCAAAATACCACCAAGAGTGAAGCAAAAATCAATTACCCGATAAAACTACATTCTGATGAATGAATGAAATACTTGTATAGCGCACAATGCGAACTGTATCTACCTGTACATGCATGGCCTCTGTATGTAATCAGGCTCTGTAAAAGTCTCACATATGTGGTATCGCCATACTCAGGAGGAGTAGCAGAATGTATTTTGAAGTGTAATTTTTGCTGTGTACATGCTATGTGTAGGGAAAATCTTATACATTGACAACTGTTGTCCATAGAAGGGCAACAAAACGAATAAAGGGACTGGAGGACATTAGTTATGAGGAAAGGTTATGAGCATTGAACATATTCTCTCTGGAGAAGAGATGCTTAAGAGAAAAAATATAAGAAAAAACGGTTTAATCTTAAACTGCATAGAGGGTTCTTTAATGTAAGAGCAGTAAGGATGTGGAATTCTCTTCCACAGGCAGTGGTTTCAGCAGGGATCATCAATAAATTAAAAAAAACTATTAGATAAGCATCTGAATGACCACAATATACAGGGATTTACAATGTAATACTGACATAAAATCACACACAGAGGTGGGACTTAATGGACTTCTGTCTTTTTTCGGCCTCGCCTACTATCTAAATATGTAACTATGTGTAAAAAAAAGACTTTTTCGTTTTCTTTCCACATTTTGCAAAAAATTGTGGGAAAAAATGACATGTTCAAAAGACACATTATTCATCATAGAATATACGTTGGGGTGTTTGTTTTCCAAAATGGGGTCATTCCGTGGGTAATTTCCCTGTCCCGGGCCTACAAAGGTGTGATAGGTCGCCATGAATAGGGATGAGTCGAACAACCCCCCCCCACGATTTGGCTCGTGCCAAACAGGCAAAACATGCGAACAGGCATAAATTAGTGCGAACATGCGAAAACCGTTAAAGTCTATGAGACTCGAATGAAAAATGTATGGGGACCCAGGTACTGCCCCAGGGGACATGTATCAATGCAAAAAAAGTTTTGGGATGGATCCGCACCCCAGGCCATTATGGCCTCTGGGGGCTGGTCAGGAGGACCAGGACCATGGCATCAGAACATGCTTCAGGACCGGAACCCAGAACCACATGCCTTCAGTACCTTAAGTATCCTCTCCCGGAATACATAGCGAGACAACGCACCCACTGATTGGCTCAGAGAGAGAGATTGGTACCCAATGCGTCCAACCAGACTGCGTTCTAATGCCTGTCAAAGGTGCTACTTACACCTATGACCAAGCAGAACATTAGTACAGCCCAGCCAAACTGATGCCAAAACCACAATTTAGAACAATTAATCCCAAGACTCAACTATAGTCTTGGGCAAAAACTAAATTTACAGACATAGCACGTACTCTTCAGGAGTACCGGCGCTACATACAGAATAAAATACACAAATGAATTCAGTTTTGTATATATAAATACAGAATAAATTCTTTGTTAGCAATGCAAGCACTGAAGGTGCCTACACTTAACTTGGTATCAGCCTTTATGTTATTCCTGTACTCCAGAGCACAGAAAGGGAAAGGAAAGAGTAGCAAAAGGAGCCAAATTATTCATGTGCTCACAAGGAACAAGTTAAGGCAGAACTGTCCAAATGCATTTTACAACAGACTACGACCAGGCTGGCTATTATCCCGTAAGAGACATACAGGGTCTCTTCTGCAATTAAATTAACCTACCTTCCTGCTCACAGTCTTTTGAGACATGTAAACTGAGATACACATGTGCAGCGTTACAGTCCCTGTGTGCCAGCATGACTGACTCCAGCACATGCACAGGAATATCACATGCCAGTCAATGGAAATTACCAAAACCTGGCACCCAGGGAAAAGATGCCAGTGCTGGCGAGGGACCTGGGTTGCTAGAGAGAAGGTAAATATAATGCCTTTAGTTCCACTTTAATAGGAAGAAAAAGCAGAGTAACAGAGAAATTAAATCATCATTGTGCTGCTTCTCTATTTACCATCCAGATACAGGCTGGGGAGGGTCTATGACAACCTGGGAGAAAAGTTGTTTGGATCATACTGACCAGGATCAGCCCTACCATGGGTCCCGCTGGATCCATTGGATCCAGGAGGGACTTTGAGAGGGGCAACAAACTGACGCTCAAGAAGATTTTTTTATCCAGCAGTTTGGTGCACACCGCCGCCACCAGATCAGATGTACAGCTTTTCTCCACCTGGCCCAGGAGGCGCTGCAGGTCTGTCCCTCCCATAAGATAGCAGCACTCTCCCTCCCCTCTCCTACCTTATTTACACAAGATGGGAAGAATGGCAGGTCCGGACAAAGGGCAAGACTTTTCAAATTAAGAAGCATGTGATTGGTTACTAGAAATCGGGGTGGTACCAGCAATAAATCACCTGCCTTTCACATGAAAAGTCTGGCCCTTTGTCCAAACCTGCCATGCTTCCCGTATTGTGTAAATAAGGTATGGGAGGGAGAGTGCTGTGATCTTATGGAAGGAGCAGTCTGTAATATTGAAAAAGGACTGTGATGGGGGGTCTGTGATAAGGGGAGTCTGGGGTGGGGGGATCTGTAATGGAGAGGAGTCTGTGACGATGGGGGTCTGTGATGGGGGGAGTCTGTGATGAAGGGGGATCTGTGATGGTGAGGAGTCTGTGATGGGGTGGATCTGTCATGAGGGAAGTCTGTGATGAGGGGGGATCTGTGATGAGTGGAGTCTGGGATGGGGGGATCTGTGATGGAGAGGAGTCTGTGATGGGGGGGATCTATGATGGAGAGGAGTCTGTGATGAGGGATCTGTGATGAGGGGGTATCTTTGATGGGGGGCTCTGTGATGAGGGGAGTCTGTGATGGAGAGGAGTCTGTGATAGGGAGATCTGTGATGAGGGGAGTCTATGATAAGGGGGATCTGTGATGAGGGGGTCTGAGTTGGGGGGATCTGTGATGAAGAGAGGTCTGTGATGGGGGGATCTGTGATGGGATAGTCTATGATAAGGGGAGTCTGTGATAGGGGGGATCTGTGATGAGGGGGGTCTGGGGTGGTGGGGTATCTGTGATAGAGAGGTATCCATGATGGGGGGGATCTGTGATGGGATGGTCTTTAATGAGGGGTGTCTGTGATAGGGGTGGATCTGTAATGGGGGCTTTGTAATGAGAGGAGTCTGTAATGTAGAGGAGTCTGTAATGTAGAGGAGTCTGTGATGGGAAATATGTGATGGAGGGGAGTCTGTGATGGGAGGGGATCTGTGATAAGGGGAGTCTGTGCTGAGGAGAGTCTGGGATGAGGGGAGTCTGTGATGGGGGACTCTGTGATGAGGAGGAATCTGCAATGGGATGATCTGTAATGAGGGGAGTCTGTTATAAAGAGGGGTCTGTGATTGGGGGGGGGGGGATTTGTGATGGGATGGTCTGTGATGAGGGGAGTCTGGGATGAGGGGAGTCTGTGATGGGGGGGCTCTGTGATGAGGGGGAATCTGCAATGGTGGTGCTGGGGCGTGGTGTGCAGAGAGGTGAGTGGTATCCATGAGATCTGATATGGAGTTCAGAGAGGTAGAAATCAAGGAGTGACTAACCCTAATATCCCATTGGTGGAGCACAATTTGGAATGTTTTCATTTTCCTTGTTTATATGCTAGCAGCTCACCTTAAAAAAAGACCACAATGGGTCTTGTGGTGCTTTTAGGAGAGGAGAGTGGAGTGGAATGTGATTTTTTTTCATGAAGGATCCATATTTTAAAGCCTTGTCAGACCAGCGGTGGATTTCGATGCAGGTGAGGAGAGAAGAGTGGAACCTGAACTGCCATTAAGGATATCTATACCAAAGTGCCACTAGACCTGTCATGGTCTTTGTTTAAGGTGAGCTGCTAGGGTACGCTCCTAGTGGACGCCTGGATGGTGGGAAAAATTGTGTTCACAATTTTCAAGAACTGTTTTTTGAGCAAGTGATTTTCACATCTCATCACTTTTTGATGCACACGCACTTCATTATTTGGGACTTATTTTATTGTTTTTATGTAAAATTTAGATTAATACCTGCTTTTGATTGAAGCACTTTTTCCACTGTTTCACATATTATCGTATTTTTTTTTTTTAAATTAGGGATAGTCATTTATGCATATTTGTCTTTCTACTGTTTAGCTTCTTGAATTAGTGCACTTTATCATGGTTTCGTATATAATCGCATATTACTGCAATTTTTGTTTTGTGTTTGTTTTTTTAATTGTATCATTTTTATTGTTTTTGGGAATGTTCTTTTTCATATTATAAATGTTCTTTTTTATGTTTTGTTCAATTTTCAACCTAATAAACAAAAATAACTAAGCTATAATCCAGTGTTATGTATTGATTTTATTCAAATATTTAACAAATGTTTTTATAAAGATCAGTTTTGTCTTAGTGCACATGTGAAATACATTCAATCCAACAATCATGTATAATGATAAAATATATCATCTATCATACAAAAATTATTTGTTTTTATAAAGCAAACCAAGTGCAAATGCTGTTAAAAAAAAGTGCAAAAGAAAAAACTGTGTGCTGACACAGTGGACAAAAAGTGATCCTCGGACATATGCTGGAGATGTAAGACTCATACAGGTTCCTTTATGCACATCTGGTGGGAATGCCCCCTCATCATTGCCAATTGGGACGAAATTAGTACTTGGATAAAACACATAACAGAAACTAAATTAGAATTAAACGCAGCCACTTGTCTGATTAACTTAGTCCTAACCACTTTAAGCCGCTATAAGAAATCACTCTCCTGACATCTACTTATTGCTGCTAAAACTCTTATACCCATTCATTGGAAAACCTCTAAAGTTCCAGGCGTTAAGGACTGGTTAAATAGAGTACAATATATTTTCAATATGGAAGAAATTGTGGCTATGAAAAAAGAGAACAGCGCAACCTTTAACAAAACATGGCAACCATGGTTGGCTTTTACTCTTTCTTCTGAATACCAATCACTTATTGGATGAAACTCCCACCCTCTCTACTTTAAAAAAAAAGATACATCCTTAACCTAAGGAAGAAAACTCAGGTGCCGTGGGCCTTTCCCCCCTTCCCCATATCCTTACCTTGTCCCCTCCCCCTATATAATTTTTCTTTTCCAATTTTATTCTCTGCCTTTTTTATTGTTTTTTTTTTTTTAAATTTCATAATACAAATGCTATATAATTGTATCAATACTTGTATGCATTGCATACCAATGTTAATAACATTTGTGATTAAGTGCTAAATGTAAACCTGAATTTGCTCTCAATAAAAATCCTTTGATTGAGAAAAAAAAAAAAGTGATTAGCGCAAGAAAATATTATTCATTAGTAAAGGGCATGCATCAAAAATTCATGTGTGCTCAAAATATGTGATTTGTCCATTTTGCAATCCCAAGAAAAATCCAAGAAAGTGATAATAATCTTGGATTTTTTCCTGGGATTGCAAAATGGACTGCAAATATTTTGAACACACAGGAATTTTTGATGCATGCACTTTACTAATAAATTTCTTGCACTAAGCACTTTTTGTTTTTAGTTCACTCGGTCAGTACACCATTTTTTCTTTTTGTACTTTTTTTTAACAGCATTTGCACTTTAATTGTTTGTTTCGTAGAAACAAAAAAAATTGTATGCTAGATGAATTATTTTATGGCATGACAGGTTTTTCTCTTGCTTCTTTTCTTTCATGACAAAAATGAAGTCTTGCATAACTCTGGCTATAGACTTGCGGGGCTCTTGATGTAGACTTGCCACTACAACTTTCCTCTTTCTAGAGACTTGCTACGAAAATTTGCTACTAAAGTGTCAACTAGAACTTGTGCTTCGAGTGCTCTGCAAGTGTACACCTAGCCAGGGAAGATGTGCAGCAAGATCACAAGACTTATAATTCAATACTGCCACAAATCTGTGGCAAGTTATCCTTGCTATCTGGGGGTGGGGGAACATTTTCATTCTTGGATCCAGCCAGCACAATGTCTTGGGCCAGCCCTGATGCTGGTCATCACCTAAACTGAAGGACTGGGGGAACTTAGCAGTAAAAGAAGTGCTGTGGTGGACAGCTGTGGATTGAAGATGAACATTGCAGCAAAAGATGCTTTGTGTATATTTTAATGGACTACAGTTCTTCCTTGAAGCACTACTTACAGTATTATAAGTATAAGTATTGTCCCCTGGATTAGTATACAGCTAGTGATGGTCTTTTTCTTTTTCTTTCTGTCTTTTCCGTGCCTGTTTTATGAGTGCACACAAATACAGGAAACATGCTGAACTCCTTGACATAGTACTTACATACTGCAGAGTATGTCTCTATGGGTGTAATGCTGCCTGGTTGCATTTTAAGGGGCAATTTGCTAATATGCAATACAGATTGCTAGGCCTCCCTACAACCATAGTCAAGGTAATCCTGCAGAAAGGAAAATGGGTTCACAGAAAACACAGAATATGCACAGTTTTCGCCAGTGACGTGGACCAGAAAAGATTAAAGAGCAGTCTGCCACATAGAGCCAGGTAGGAATGTAACAATAAGGATAAGGGGGAACTTTCTGAAGCAGAGAGCCAAGCAGGACTGAGAATGAGAGGACACTGTGGCACCGAGCCTGGGGGGGGGGGGGGGGGGGGGGATGAGCCAAAGTTTAGAAGTGGAATAGCATTTACAGTGCCTTGAAAACGTTAAATGCAAAATTATTTTATTGGGATTTTATTTGACCAACACAAAGTGGCACATAATTGTGAAGTGGAAGGAAATTGGTAAATGGACTTAAACATTTTTTACAAATAAATATCTGAAAAGTGTGGCGTGCATTTGTATTCAGACTCTGATACCCCTAACCAAAATCTAGTGGAACCAATTGCCTTCTGAAATCCCCTGATTAGTAAATAGAGTCCACCTGTGTGTAATTTAATCTCAGTATAAATACAGCTGTTCTGTGATGCCTTCAGAGGTTTGTTAGAGAACATTAGGGCACAAACAGCATCATGAAGGTCAAGGAACACAGAAGACAGGTCAGAGATAATGTTGTGGAGAAGTTTAAAGCAGGGTTAGGTTATACTCACCTCTCCGCTGGCTTCCGGGTCTTCGGTCACGGACATAGACGTCACCGGACTCCTCCCCCCTTCTCCAAGTGCCTCCGTATGCTAACGAAGGGGGTGGGGGGGGGGGCGGTGACGTTGATGTCCATGACATCACTGGACAGTGATGGTAAATATGAATGTGGTTAACTGGGATCAATCAGTGAGCTAAGTGTAAGCAAATATGGTAACCTCCATTTTTAACATTGTTGTCCTTAGATGCTGAAAAGCTGTGATATTTTTGCTGTGTAGATCGGCTTCTGCTGTTGCCATGACTAAAAGTAGTTGGATCTGTATGAGCTTTATAGTTAATCGAAATTAGTCGATTAATCGATTTTAAAAAAATCGATTAATCGAACATGAAACTTTTAATCGATAACAGCCCTAATAAAAATGTCTATCAAGCTTTGAACATTTCATGGAGCACTGTTCAATCCATTCCTCTCTTGAAAATGGAGAGTATGGCAAAACTGTAAACCTACCAAGACATGACCATCCAACTAAACTAACAGGCTGGGCAAGGAGAGCATTAATCAGAGAAGCTGCCAAGAGGCCCATGGTAACTCTGGAGGAGCTGCAGAAATCCACAGCTCAGGTGGGAGAATCTGTCCACAGGACAACTATTAGTCATGCACTCCACAAATCTGGCCTATGGAAGAGTGGAAGGAAGACATTGTTGAAAGAAAGCCATAAGAAGTCCCAATTGCAGTTTGTGAGAAGCCATGTGGGGGACACAGCAATCATGTGGGAGAAGGTGCTCCGGTCAGATTAGACCAAAATTAAACTTTTTGGCCTAAAAGCAAAATGCTATGTGTGGTGGAAAACTAACACTGCACATCGCCCTGAACACACCATCCGCATCGTGAAACATAGTGGTGGCGGAATCATGTTGTGGGGATGCTTTTCTTCAGCAGGGACAGGGAAGCTGGTCAGAATTGATGGGAAGATGGATGGAGCCAAATATAGAGGAATCGTAGTAAAAAACAACTGCTAGAGTCTGCACTTGAGCCTGTGGCGGAGGTTCACCTTCCAGCAGGACAACGACCCTAAACATACAGCCAGAGCTACAATGGAATGGTTTAGATCAAAGGATATTCATGTGTTAGAATGGCTCAGTCAAAGTCCAGACCTAAATCCAATTGAGAATCTGTGGCAAGACTTGAAAATTGCTGTTCACAGATGCTCTCCTTCCAATCTGACAGAGTTTGAGCTGTTTTGCAAAGAAGAATGGGCAAAAATGTCACTCTCTAGATGTGCAAAGCTGGTAGAGACCTCCCCAAAAAGACTTGCAGCTGTAATTGCAGTGAAGGGTGGTTTTACAAAATCTTGATTCAGGGGGGCAGAATACAAAGGTACGCCACACTTTTCAGATATTTATTTGTAAAAAAAAAATTGAAAACCATTTATTATTTTCCTTCCACTTCACAATTATGTGCCATTTTGTGTTGGTCTATCACATAAAATCTCAATAAAATACGATTACCTTTTTGGTTGTAACATGACAAAATGTGTAAAATGTCAAAGGGTATAAATACTTTTTCAAGGCACTGTAGTCTGGAAGGCAGAGCCAGGGAAAAGGAGGCATGGTGGAGAAACAGGACACTGGAGGTGACAATACATAGCCAGTGTTCTGCCAAAATCTGTCCCCCCATCAGATAGTGTCCGCCCCGTACTGCGCAGGCGCATCGCTTGCACAGTACGGAGGACAAGGAGACTCCGAAAGTCTCCGAAGATGAACGGCGCCTGCACACTTGCTAGAACCTTCTGAGTCCAGGTTCAAGCCCCACCATGCAAGTGGACATATGGTAGCACTTTGTAAAAGGGCCCGTTGCGGGCTCGCTTCGCTCGCTGCGCACGGCCTCGCTTCGCTTGGCAATTTTTTATTCTAACTCTATGTCCACTTAGATGGTGGGGCTTGAACCTGGACTCAGTGTGCAGGCGCCGTTTATCTTCGGAGACATTTGGCATCTCCTTGTCCTCCGGACTGCGCAAGCGCAGTACAGGATGGGGACTATCCGACGGGGGACAGCATTCGACACAACACCGGCAGAACACAGTCTGGACAGAGTAGAGGTGTGTGGAAAGATAAGAGTAGGAAGGGGGGAACAAGATCACTAGGGCATAAAGCTAAATGTATGCATTTACCTTCAGAAAAAAAGAAAATGATAAATTCCCAAAATATAATATAGAACCTGATGGTTATTTGTGATTTTTGCCACTGTACATACAGTATGTCTACCATCTCTATTTTTGTCTGCTGTAAGTATAGATTATTTTTTCTCTGAGGTCCAGGTTGTGTTTAGTTGCAATATATGCAGGGCCGTCTTTAATAATGATTGGACCCTGGCCAAACGTTTTCTTGCCCCCCCCCCCCCCCAATACAATTTTGCTCTCCACCTGCTCTGAGACATACAATAAATAGCAGCTAGACGAAAAATCGGTTTACTATATCAGATCAGGCAGCGATTGAAATTGGTTGCCAGAGGTTACAGTGTATCATTATCCCTTACTGACTGGTTGTTGGTTGGTTGCTAGAGATTACTGTACAGTAATACTGCTCACTGCAGGGGTATTGCAATGTGTGTGAACTAAAAATCCCTATTTTTCATTGCAAAGTTTGCTAGAAAGGGTATATAGCAGTGTGCAAGGGTTCATCCAGAATTTGTAGATTTAACATGTGGTCACACCCCTTTAGCACCTGATGGATTATATACATGTACATGTTATTGGGATTTGAGCACAGGTATATCTTATTTTTATTGATTAATTGCTTGCTGTCTGGCCATCGTCAAATGCCAGAGGGACGGTGCAGATCTTGTTCTGGGTGGACGTCATTTGATGGCGCACCCGAACGGTTGCTCCCATGCGCCCACAGGGGCACGCAGCGCGATTGTGGCTGCTCTGTGTTGCTAGGACATGCCGTGACCCTGATCTCTGTAAAGATCTGCGGCCGCAGCTCTTTAACCATGTGATTGCCTGTGTTCAATCACAGCCGGTCACATGTAAACACGGAAATGCTGGTAATCGGCTCTCAACGCCTCACACTGACAGAGTGTGTGGCGAGGAGAGCCGATCAGCGGCATCTCCTCATAGCAGACATCAAGACATGTACCCTGATTACAATAGAGCGCCACCATTGCCAGCAATCAGTGCCCACCAGTGCCAGCAATCAGTGCCCACAAGTGCCACCAATCAATGTCCATTAGTGATGCCAGTCAGTGCTGGCTATCAGTGCTGGCTATCAGTGCTGCTCATCATGCCCATCATTGCCCATCATTGCAGCCCATATATGCCCATCAGTGCCACCTATCAATGCCCACCAGTGCCCATCAGTGCTACCTATCAATGCCCATCAGTGCTGCCTATCTGTGCCGCCTATCATTGTCCATCAGTGTCTCCTATCAGTGCCCATCAGTGCTGCCTAACAGTGCTCATCAGTGCCACCTATCAGTGCTGATAGGTGCGGCATATTAGTGCCTGCTCATCAGTGCCATCTAATTAGGTCCCATAAGTGCCGCCTCATTAGTTCCCATAAGTGCCACCTCAGTGCTGCCTCATCAGCGCACATCAGTGAAGGAGAAAAATTACTTATTTACAAAATTTACTGCCAGAAACTAAGAAAAACATTTTGTTTTCAAAATTTTCAGTCTTTTTTTTTGTATAAAAGAAAAAACCCAGCAGTGATTAAATACCACCAAAAGAAAGCTCTATTTGTGTGAAGAAAATGATAAAAATTTCACAAATTTTACAGTGTAGCATGACCGTGCAATTGTCATTCAACGCGTGACAGCGCTGATAGCTGAAAATTGGTCTGGGCAGGAAGGGGGTGAAAGTGCCCTGTAGGCAAGTGGTTAAAGTAGTTGTAAACCCTTACAAACCACTTTGACCTACAGGTAAGCCTAGATTAAAGCCTATACGGTTTAGGAGATATTTACCTGAAGACAGCCACTGCTGTCTACGGTGCATGCACCGTAGACAGCGGCGTGCAGGCACACTGGGCAAGCCGCAGATCGCAGTGATATGCCGCGTGTGTTGGCTCCCGTGCGCATGCGCGGGAGTGACGTCATCGCTGCTCCGGCGAATCACAGCGCCGGAGCAGCAAGACCCACCAAGAAGATGGACGCTCGGTACTACGGGGACAGCGGTGACTTCACTGGCTCCTGTGTCAGGTAAGTGACATATAATGGACTACTATGCGATGCATAGTAGTCCATTATGCTTTACCTTTGCAGGGAGACAAAGAGGAAGTAAACCCATCAGGGTTTACTTCCTCTTTAAATATCATGACTCATCTAGCTACTGTGTATATTCATGATTTTTCTACTATATAGTCATGGTTCTTTTAACTATATATTTTATTTTCAATATTGTATTTAGATTAATTACATATTTTGTATTGTAAAACCAACAAACATATCTTAACCACTTGCCGACCAGGCCATAGCCGAATGAAGGCTACAGTGCAGTCGGATAACTCTGGGAGGGCGTACAATGGCGGAGCACACCCGGGAATGTCCGTAACCTTTGGGTCAAAGGGCCAATGATAGCGGTCTTTTACCACATGATCGCTCCATCCAATGACGAAGCGATCACTTGTCAACAAACTGGGGCATTTCTGGTTGTGCTCCTCCCCAATTGGTACAGTGTGCGAGGAGAGGAGAGGAGTCAGTGCAGCAGCACTTGTGGGCTGGATCTGAAGTGCCCACAGCACTGATTTGCGCCCAGCCAGGCCGTACATGTCTTATGCATGCTCATACATGTCTCATTCATGGCTCATACATGTCTCAGAGATGATTAAACAATGCTACACTGTACTGCTTTTATAATCAAAATAAACAAATAATGCACTGTAAACAGTCAAAAAACATGCCTCATCAATGGCTCATACATGTCTCATCCATGGCTTATACATGCTCATACATGTCTCATCCATGCTCCTACATGTCTCATCCATGGTTTATCAATGTCTCATTCATGTCTCATCCATGTCTCATCCATGCCCATCCATGTCTCATCCATGCCCATCCACGTCTCATTCATGCCCATCCACGTCTCATCCATGCTCATTCATGGCTCATCCGCATCTCATCCATGCTCATCCATGTCTCATCCATGCCCATCCATGCCCATCCACGCTCATCCATGTCTCATCCATTCTCATCCATGCTCATCAATTCTCATACATGTTAATTTATGGCTAATCAATGTCCATCCATGGCTCCTTAATCTATCATACATGCTCATCCATGTCTCGTCAATACTCATACATGTCTCATCCATGCTAATCCATGTCTCATCAATGCTCATACATGTCTCATCCATGCCCATCCATGCTCAGCCATGGCTCATCCATAGCTCATCCATGTATCACCCATGCTCATACAGTGCCTTGCGAAAGTATTCGGCCCCCTTGAACTTTTCAACCTTTTGCCACATTTCAGGCTTCAAACATAAAGATATAACATTTTTATTTTTTGTGAAGAATCACCAACAAGTGGGACACAATTGTGAAGTGGAACGAAATCTATTGGATTTTTGAAACTTTTTTAACTAATAAAAAAATGAAAAGTGGGGCGTGCAAAATTATTCGGGCCCCCTTGCGTTAATACTTTGTAGAGCCACCTTTTGCTGCGATTACAGCTGCAAGTCGCTTGGGGTATGTCTCTATCAGTTTTGCACATCGAGAGACTGAAATTCTTGCCCATTCTTCCTTGCAAAACAGCTCGAGCTCAGTGAGGTTGGATGGAGAGCGTTTGTGAACCGCAGTTATCAGCTCTTTCCACAGATTCTCGATTGGATTCAGGTCTGGACTTTGACTTGGCCATTCTAACACCTGGATACGTTTATTTGTGAACCATTCCTTTGTAGATTTTGCTGTATGTTTGGGATCATTGTCTTGTTGGAAGATAAATCTCTGTCCCAGTTTCAGGTCTTTTGCAGACTCCAACAGGTTTTCATCCAGAATGGTCTTGTATTTGGCTGCATCCATCTTCCCCTCAATTTTAACCATCTTCCCTGTCCCTGCTGAAGAAAAGCAGGCCCAAACCATGATGCTGCCACCACCATGTTTGACAGTGGGGATGGTGTGTTGAAGGTGATGAGCTGTGTTGCTTTTACGCCAAACATATCGTTTTGCATTGTGGGCAAAAAGTTTGATTTTGGTTTCATCTGACCAGAGCACCTTCTTCCACATGTTTGGTGTGTCTCCCAGGTGGCTTGTGGCAAACTTTAGACAAGACTTTTTATGGATATCTTTGAGAAATGGCTATCTTCTTGCCACTCTTCCATAAAGGCCAGATTTGTGCAGTGTACGACTGATTGTTGTCCTATGGACAGACTCTCCCACCTCAGCTGTAGTTCTCTGCAGTTCATCCAGAGTGATCATGGGTTTCTTGGCTGCATCTCTGATCAGTCTTCTCCTTGTCTGAGCTGAAAGTTTAGAGGGACGGCCAGGTCTTGGTAGATTTGCAGTGGTCTGATACTCCTTCCATTTCAAAATGATCGCTTGCACAGTGCTCCTTGGGATGTTTAAAGCTTGGGAAATCTTCTTGTATCCAAACCTGACTTTAAACTTCTGCACAACAGTATTACGGACCTGCCTGGCGTGTTCCTTGGTCTTCATGATGCTCTCTGCGCTTTCAACAGAACCCTGAGACTATCACAGAGCAGGTGCATTTATACAGAGACTTGATTACACACAGGTGGATTCTATTTATCACCATCAGTCATTTAGGACAACATTGGATCATTCAGAGATCCTCGTTGAACTTCTGGAGTGAGTTTGCTGCACCGAAAGTAAAGGGGCCAAATAATTTTGCACGCACCACTTTTCAGTTTTTTATTTGCTAAAAAAGTTTAAATTATCCAATAGATTTCGTTCCACTTCACAATTGTGTCCCACTTGTTGGTGATTCTTCACAAAAAATAAAAATTTTATATCTTACGTTTGAAGCCTGAAATGTGGCAAAAGGTTGAAAAGTTCAAGGGGGCCGAATACTTTCGCAAGGCACTGTACATGTTTCATCCACGATCACCCATGGCTCATCCATGCCCATCCATGCTCATCCATGTCTCATCCATACTTATCCATGTCTCATCCATTCCCACCCATGCCTCATCCATGCCACATCAGTGATTATCTGTGCCCACCCATGCTACATCAGTGCCCATCCATGCCACATCTGTGCTCATCCATGCCTCATCCATGCCACATCAGTGCTCATACTGTATGTGCCACATCAGTGATCATCCGTGTCACATCAGTGCTCATTCATGCCACAACCATGCCACATCAGTGTTCATCTTTGCCGCATTCATGTCATATCAGTACTCATCCATGCCACATCAGTTCTCATCAGTGTCACATCCATGCCATATCAGTGCTCATCCATGCCACATCAGTGCTCATCCATGCCACCTCAGTTCTCATCAGTGCCACATCCATGCCACATCAGTGCTCATCCATGCCACATCAGTTCTCATCAGTGCCAGATCCATGCCATATATATATATTTTTTTTATTTTTTTTTCCACAATTTCCAAAAAACTTGTGGAAAAAAATGACAGAAGACTCATTATACCTCATAGATTATTTGCTGGGGTGTTTACTTTCCAAAATGGGGTCATTTTTTGGGCATTTCCATTGTCCTGGTGCTTCAGAGCCTTCAAAAGTGTAAGAGGTAGTCAAGAAATTAAATGTGTAATTTATGTTCCTAGAACACCTGATGGCGCTCCCTGCATGTTGGGCCTCTTTCTGTGGCCAGACTGTGCAAAAGTCTCACACATGTGGTACTGCCATACTCGAGAGGAGTAGTAGAATGTGTTTTGGGGTGTAGTTGCAAGTATGCATATGCTGTGTGTGAGAAATCACCTGTTAATATGACAGTTTTGTGAAAAAATTTTTTTTTAAAAAATAGGCCGTCAGTACATCAGGTGTGATCGATTTTCAATGACTGGCACCATAGCTTGTGGACTCTATAACTTTCACAAAGACCAAATAATATACACTGACAGCCAATACACCAGCCATCCATCTGATCGGTGTAGATTTCTGAGTTCCTGAAAGTTATCCAACCTGCCCAGATGGAGTGAAAAGTAAAAAAATCATGTTGTTTAACAATTCCAAATTCCTCTATCAGACAGATTTTTGATACCCTCAGCAGCTATTCATCCACCGAAGATAGATTTGGTGTATCTGGTGATTTTTAGTGTTTTGGAATTAAGTTTGTCCACATTAAAGAGGAAGTAAACTCTCCCACTCTGATGCTTCTTTTCATTTAGTTCATTATAATAAGTAATTATCAAACTATAGCCACCGTAATCCAGCCCAAATTGTATATTACTTAATGTTTAAAGAAACTTTTAAAAACGCAGGCAGCGCCATCTTAAGTATTGTTTTCTGAGTCCACAGTGGAGTGTATTTCCGCCCTTACATGGAGCACTTCCTGTACTGTTAACCAAGCCTCCTTCTCAATCCAACTGACTTGTTTTATTTCATAGTATTTACTTGTGCTGATTATCTAGTGTTTGGCTATGTGAGTCCTATCAGCTTCAGTTGATAAGACTGCAGTAATGCTGTCCCATGCCCTGCTTTACACTGCATGTGATGTCACATGGTCACATGGGGTGTAGGAGGAAGCTCTGAGTGATTATGCAGCCTCCTGGGAGCTCAGTGTTGTGTGCTGTAGGAAGTCCTGATAACAGATAGATAAGCACATAGAGAGTGTGCTGTAAATCAGGGGAGATCTGGGCATGCTCAGTGACGTCATTCTAAAGAACAAAACAATGAAAGTAAGGAGATATCTACAAGCAGTGTTCATTAGGGTTTTTTATGCTAAATTGCATGGGATAAAGTTGTGGGGGAGGGTTTACAACCACTTTAAGTAAGTGAAGTAGTGTGTTTTGTATTTTGAGATGGAGGTAGATTTGGAGGTAGATATAATCTTATATACCACATAAGGAATTTGCCAGTCCCCTAAGGATACTAAAGGATCCTATACATTAAACCTGAACTCTAGGCAGATGTACGGTAAAAGAAGCATGGTAATGCCAAAACCCAGATAACAAAGATTTTTCTATTTTACACTTTACTCTTGCCAGTAGGGATGAGCCGAACACCCCCCGTTTCGGTTCGTACCAGAACTTTCGAACGGACCCCACGTTCGTTACGAACGTTAGAACCCCATTGAAGTCTATGGGACTCGAACGTTCGAAATGAAAAGTGCTAATTTTAACGGCTAATATGCAAGATACTGTCCTAAAAAGGGTTTGGGGACCTGGCTCCTGCCCCAGGGGACATGGGTCAATGCCTAAAATGTTTTTAAAAATGGCCGTTTTGGCAGGAGCACTGATTTTAATGACGATTAAAGTGAAAAAAAAAAGTGAAATATTCCTGTAAATATGGTGCCTGGGGGGTGTCTGTAGTAGGCCTGTGAAGTGCCACGTGTTTCCCGTGTTTAGAACAGTCCCTGCACAAAATGACATTTAACGGAAATAACACCATTTAAAACTGCTTGCGGTTTTAATGTTATATCTGGTTCCTGCAATATGGTTGAAAATCATTCAGAAAAATGGCATGGGTAGCCCTCCCTGCCCATTACCAGCCTATTTGGGTCTTGTACGCATATTAAGGGGAACCCTGTACCCATATTAAAAAAAGGAAATGCGTGTGGCCCCCAGGCCCTATATACTCAGAACAGCAGTATACAGGCGGTGCAAACAAGACATGGACTGTGTAGGTTTGTTGTGTTAAGTTGAATCTGTTTGTAATTTTCAACTGATACATTTTGAAAGTGTAGCTCCAGTCAAAAAAACGATTTTTAAGCTTTTTGGAAAACATAGGGAAGGGTTATCACCCCTGTATAATTTGTTTTGTCGTCCATCTTTTTTCATCTCACTTGCTGTTGTCTCCTTCCGTTTGCAAGTAGGAGATGTTTGTAAGTTGGATGTTTGAAAGTAGGGGCCTGCCCTATATGCTCTGCAGAAATGGCGGAACAAGGTGTTGGTTTTGCCACAACATTGTAAGCCCTCAAAGTGACTCTTGGTGGGCGCTGGAGCGCCCTGCTGTGAACGATTATATCAAGAATTGTAATTACATGCCATTGTTGAACAGTGGTAGAAAAATTGACCTTTGGTGGTTGTGGTGCTGGTGCCACAACACTATAAGTCCTCACCGTTACTCTGGGTGGGCACAGGAAGGGGCCCTCCTGTGAAATATTATATCAAGAATTGTAATTACATGTCCCTGTTAAACAGGGGCAGAAAAATTTGGCCTTAGGCACTGCTGCTGGTGCCACCACACTGCAACCTCTTCCATATACTCTAGTTTTTTTGCTGGAATTAGCCCTGCTGCAAAGCATTGCATCAAAAATTGTACTTAAACGCCCCTGTTAAACAGGGGCAGAAAAATTGGGCCTTAGGCACTGGTGCTGGTGCCACCACACTGCAACCTCTGCCATATACTCTAGTTTTATTGCAGGAATTAGCCCTGCTGCAAAGCATTGCATCAAAAATTGTACTTAAACGCCCCTGTTAAACAGGGGCAGAAAAATTGGGCCTTAGGCACTGGTGCTGGTGCCACCACACTGCAACCTCTGCCATATACTCTAGTTTTATTGCAGGAATTAGCCCTGCTGCAAAGCATTGCATCAAAAATTGTAATTAAACGCCCCTGTTAAACAGGGGCAGAAAAATTGGGCTGCTGGCATCACCCAGAACCAAAAATGTTCTTCCAACATATCAGCGGAGGAGGAAGAGGATAGACAATCAACATAACAGGACAGTCACTCAGCATCAGCATAGGCAGTCTTGAAGGGATGTGGTATTTAAAAAAAAATTATTCGGTTACATCAGCTTCAGGTGCTTGGTAGCTGTGGGTGATCCAAGACTGATTCATCTTGATGAAGGTCAGTCGATCAACTGATTCGGTGGACAGGCGCACCCTGTGATCGGTAACAAAGCCACCAGCAGCACTGAAGGTGCGTTCCGAAAGAACGCTGGATGCAGGACAGGCCAGTAGCTCAATTGCATACTGTGCAAGCTCTGGCCAGTGATCCATTCTCAAGACCCAGTAAGCCAGAGGATTTTCGGTGGGAAAGGTGTCCAAGTCTGACCTTGCCCCTAGGTATTCCTGCACCATGTAAATCAGACGCTGGCGATGGGTGCTGGAACCAATCATACCTTGGGGCTGCTGACTACAAAATTGTCTGAAAGCATCAGTCAGACGGCCACCTTCTCCACCGCTCCTTCTGACTGATGCCTCAGCAACACGTTGTCCAGGACCAGGAGTTTGTAACCTCCCAGTCTCTGGGAATGCGTTGCACAGAGCTTTCTGCAAGGCCTCCCGGAGATGTCTCATCCTCTGCTCCCTCTGCGATGGCAAGATAAGGTCGGCAACCTTACCCTTGTACCGTGGATCAAGGAGAGTGGCCAGCCAGTAATGGTCCCTCTCCTTGATCCGAAGAATACGAGGATCCTTCCGCAGGCTTTGCAGGATCAGGGAGGCCATGCAGCGTAGGTTAGCTGAGGCATTCGGTCCAGAGTCATCTGGGTCACTAAGGACAACATGATCCGCAGCTACCTCCTCCCAGCCACGTACAAGTCCACGTGTTTCTTGGGACTGTAAATCATCCCTACAAGACTGCTGCTGCTGATGCTGAGTGCCAGCCTCCACCTCCATGCTGACACAATCATCCTCCTCCTCCTCTTCCTCCTCCTCATCCTCTTCCTGTGTGATGGGTGGCACAGCAGGAACACTGTCTGGATAAAGGGGGCCTTGAGAGGCAAGGAAGTCCTCCTCTTCCTGCCTCTGTTCTGCCTCAAGTGCCCTGTCCATTATTCCACGCAGCGTATGCTCCAAGAGGTGGACAAGAGGTACAGTGTCACTGATGCATGCACTGTCACTGCTCACCATCCTTGTGGCCTCCTCAAACGGTGACAGGACAGTGCATGCATCCCTGATCATGCCCCACTGGCGTGGTGAGAAAAAACCAAGCTCCCCTGACCCTGTCCTGGTGCCGTAGTCGCACAGGTACTCATTGATGGCCCTCTGCTGCGTGTGCAGCCGCTGCAGCATGGCCAATGTTGAGTTCCATCTGGTGGGCATGTCACATATAAGGCGGTTCTTGGGCAGGTTCAACTCCTTTTGGAGCTCAGCCAGCCGAGCACAGGCATTAAATGATCGGCGGAAATGCACACTCTTTTATCGGCTCGCGCCTGTCTGCGTCTCCTTGCTGGCCTTCCAGACATGGTAATGGCCTGAAGGGAGTTGGGTAAAACAGCAGTTGGGTAGTTTATATTGTGCTTATATTGTGCTGGAGGCACACAACACCCACTAACTCCTGCAGATGCCTTTTTTATAGAACAGCAGAGATAAAGGGGTATATACAGATGTATACTGTGCTATGCTGGAGGCACACACAACTTCCAATAACTCCTGCAGATGGCAATTGGGCTCAAATAGAGAACAGCTATGTAGGTGGATTATAGCGGTATGTACTGGGTACAGAGCACGCAGACAGCACGCACTATCTCCTAACACTACTGACTGCAAGCTCTATTATTAAAGATAGATCACTAGCTATATAGGTGAGGTGAATATAGTGGTGTATACTGCGGCCAGGGCACAGACAATAACCACTACACAACAGCAAGATAGGAAATCAGCCAAAAACGATCGGTGTGTACTGTGTTGAAGGTACACAGAACACCCACTGCTTCAGATGCCAACACACTACACGAGGCCGCCTTAATGGCGGCCTTATATAGTGTGGGGCGTGCACTACACAGCCTGAGCTATGATTGGCCACAGGCATCCTGCCTGTGGCCAATCATGGCTCTCCTCGCTGCTGGCGCTGTGACCCCGCATGCTTGGCCAATCATGAGCCAGCAATGCACTGCGCCATCGCAGTGCATTGTGGGCCGTGAGCGCCATGCGAATTTTGACGCGAACGGACCAAGTGTTCGGATTTCGCCGAACGGACGAACAGCCAATGTTCGAGTCGAACGTACGTTCGACTCGAACACGAAGCTCATCCCTACTTGCCAGCATAGCATAATTGTGTTTCTTGATTTTTAACAGTTCATTATTTGTTTATTTTGATTATAAAAGCAGTAGCAATATTCTTCTATCTGACTGATTTCAGTGGGTATACATGTAGCATTGTTTAATCATCTCTTTGACAATGTGAAACTAATTACTTTTATAGAGTCTTTTTTTTTTTTTTTTTGCATGATTAATAAGGCCAGCTGTGTACACACCTGGTTACAGATATGCACTGTGACTTTGATAGATACGTTTTACATTTGTTTGTTTTTTTATTCTTCTGGAAAACACACCACTTTCATGATTGTTTAAAATAGGAAATAATAATGAGGATGATCATAATAATAATAATAACAATAATAATAATACTAGGTATATTTTAATAATTTCAGCTAGGCATGATTAGATGTTAAAAGGGTCAGAAATGCTCAGGGCTGTCAAAATCTTAGCTGTAAAGCCAGGTAAACAGCAGATTAAACATAGTGCGTGCTCCATTGGCTGGAGCAGAGGGAAGGGGAAACATATGGGGCCTAACAGACCCCTAATGTCTCCATAAAGAGTACATGGTGCCTGTTAGACTCCAAATTAAGTGACAAAAAATTAAAAAGTGTTAAAAAAAACTAAAATATAATGAATCATGTTTTAGGCACAAAAAATGTAACAGTAAACCGATGAACTCACCTATTGCTATTACTGCACTCTAGGTCTCTCATCCCCTCTTTGCCATGCTCACCTCCAGAACTTCTCCAGAGCCTTTCCCATCCTTTGGAACTTTGCACCCCAATCTAAACTCTGTCCGTCTTCAGACAATCAATGAAAATTAATCTTTTCAGGCCTAGCCCGCTTTTACATTAGACATTTACTTTTTCTTTCTCCTCTGTTCATCCCTCACAGTTATTTTCTCTTGTATCCCTTGTTATTTCCCTATAGATTGTAAGCTCTCACATGTAAGTCCCTCTTAACCCTCTTGTCTTGAATTGTATAATAAATGTACTGTCTCCCTTTATTATGTAAAGCACTGCACAAACTGTTTGCACTATATATATGTACTGTACAATAATAAAAATAATAATACTACTAATTATTATTATTCATATTGTTTTTATTAATGTTATTATTCATATTATTTGTATTATTATTTTGCATATCAAAGGATATTTACCATTAATATGCAAAAGAAAAATTCCAATTTTTCTTGAGAGATCCCCTTAGCATAGGACCAGACCCACCACCACAGAACTGATAGTTCTGAATAGTTACATTTGAACAGGTAAACCTGATTGAAGGTCTTATTGTTGTTTGAATATATGCATGGGCAGATTTTATTTTTAATAATGTAGAGATGGCATAGATCTTCTGTTAAATTGCTATGGGCATCCCAGTTAGGCAGATTTACCTTCCTTTTTATGCCTTGTTACCATTTTTACTGAGAAATATTGTGATTAAAAATTAAAAATGTTAGTGTGATGACCATTATCCAATGGACAATTCTTTTCTGGTGACAACTATCTAAAGTGGGCTTTTTCTTAATTTTAAGAGAATCAAATTTCTATTTAATTTCATCTCCAGGACAGGAAGTAAAGGAAAAACTCCCCAAGGAAACACAGACAGCAAAAAACAAACAAACTAGATTTAACTCTTCCCTATTTCATCAAAAGCTAAAAAATAACTATAGCTTTACATTTAATTTAATTATAGATTTAAAAGGAGCTATACAGGATGGACCCTATATATTATTAAATGGTGGTATCCCAAGCAAATTGGGAATTTCCATTGTAAATGATTTGCTATTTATTATAAGATAATAAAAATGTAACAATTGTTAGATCGTAGACAACTTTAGCGGCTTGGCATTCCGATCGTTATTCCATTCACAGTACGAGAAACTAACCACAGCAAATGGATCTAAGTAAAAAATAGAATAGAAAATTGTAACACAGCCCAAACCAAATCACAGCACGAAGAAAACAAACACAAATGTTTGGGTTAGCCCTGCCTTTACATATATATATTGTTGGGTGCATGTAGAATAATGGAAATTAAAATAATATTACTATTGAGGATAGAAAAACAATAACAAAATATGTGACTGAATGCACTGCAAGCTGTCAGTTATATAAATTTTATTAGTCTGTAAGAGAACAAAAACGTGAGCAGAGACAAAAGATTGATCACCATTTTCATTGTAACATCAATGATAAACTGAGAGGTTTGTAACAGCTTTAATAGATGTGACCTCCTTGAAGGTTGCTGCAAAATGGAAACATAGGAGTTGTTCTGACTGAAAGGGAATTGTAATTATCAAGCATTTTTCACAATATCTGGCCTGGTATTGAGCTGTCACATTTTCAGACTGTGCTGCAGGCACCACAGATGGCGGCGTCTAACACTTTGGCTGTGTTCTTATTATGAGCATGTGCATAACACATGATCTCCATTAAATGAGATACCCTGCATGCGATATGGCTGTTATATGGTCATAGCACAATGAATAGTGGAAAATGAATAACACATTGGGATTTGGCAGAAGTTTATCAGTCACAAGTATTTGCTGGGGAATCAAGTGACAAGCCCTATTAAGTAATGTAATGTTAATAAATAAATGTGTGCTTTTTACTTGCAATAATAAGTGTTACTAGGCTACAAAATTATCTTGATCAAACAATCTTTAACCTCATTGTAACATTACCAACAACATTTCCCAAAGGTGAAAGTAAGCAGGACGGGTACAGTATATAGAACTGATTTAAAGCTAACCTCTGGGATAAGCAAATATTGTCTGAATAATAAGTATGTGTAGACTTACTTAATTCTTGGTGTGTTTTGGGCATTTCTTCCAGATCTTCCAAATCCAGCATGAGTTTTTGTATTTGTGCAGGAGTTTCCTGCAATACAGACTGGTCACTGCTGCTCTCTGTCTTTGTGCAAAGTGATTGGTCTCATATCTGCCCCTTCCTGTACTTTTCTGCAGGCAGCCTGTTAGGATGTGCGTTAGTGCCCCCTCATGGTCAGATGCCATATTACCATGTTGTGGCCTCCCAAATGAAGGGACAGTGTCTGCTCACTTGCCCCAGCTAGTGACATCTGTTCTGGTCCAGACTACAGAAACATTTCGGGGGTGAAAGCATAGAGCACAATTTCTCACCACCAGCTCGTTCACCACATAATACTTTCATCCAGTAGGCTAGAAGGGGAGCTACCACTACTCATCACGAGGTCTTGCACTTCATGGTTACAGGTTGATTCCCTAGGACAGGCTCCATTTTGCAGGAGGCTCCAAAGAATAGAGGTCCAACTGATCGGAGATGTACATTCTAAGTACTGGACTACCCCACCTATGAGACTTCTGTCTCCCACGCACCACCACTCCTACTCCTGAACTGGCTGCTCCTCCTTCCTTAGCTTCATGCTACTCCATTAACCAAAAGTTTAACATATAGAACTCATACTTTGTTCCCCGAAGCAACATCTCCCAGCCTCAGTGGTGCTACTGAGATAACTTGAGGCTGATTTCAAAACAAACTCAGGAACTTATTCATTATTTTTAAAGTAATACATAACTGCATGAATTATACTGTATATGTACAGTATATGTGT
The DNA here is from genome assembly GCF_037356315.1 of Lithobates pipiens. Taxonomy (NCBI): domain Eukaryota; kingdom Metazoa; phylum Chordata; class Amphibia; order Anura; family Ranidae; genus Lithobates; species Lithobates pipiens. Next base: position 174,393,128 of record NW_027507790.1, on the reverse strand, counting down.
GTAGTGTTTATATTTAACTGCACTCTAAGAACTAAACACATACAAAGCACTAGCAAAATAAGGTCTGAGATCAAACACCCGTTCATTGAATTACAGGGAATTTTTTTTTTATTATTATTATTACACTGGTTTTTAAAACTTGGACTTTGCATAATAAATGGCCACTAAGGGTTTGACAGGTATATACCAAGTAGGTATACTGTGGATAGGGTAACACTGTTGTCATATATATGAGGCTATTATAGAGAGCACTATACAGTATATTACACTAGACACCAGGGAGGGTACCCTTTGTTTGTAATAATAAGTATAGGTTTAAAGCAGTGTTGAAAAGAGAAATAGACTCAGACACAAATTAAAGGGATAGGCATTTATTGATAGCGTTATTTATGAAAATGTATTTATGGGCAGCACAGTGGTGTAGTGGTTAGCAATCTCATCTAGCAGCAAGAAGGGTTGCTGGTACAAATCCCAAACACAACACTACCTGCCTGGAGTTTGCATGTTCTCCTTGTGCCTGCGTGGGTTTCCTCCGGGTTCTCTGGTTTCCTCCCACAGTCCAAAGACATGCGGGTAGGTTAATTGGCTTCTGTTCAAAATTGGCCCTAATATATGAATGGAGACCATGGATTGTGGGCTCCTTGAGGGTAGGGACCGACATGAGTGTGCAATGTACAGGGATGGGGACAATTGTAGACACTCACTCAGGTTGAACTGGATGGGCAGGTGCCTTTATTCAACCTAACTAACTATGAAAACTTCTTTCTATTTTATATCTATATTTTATAGTCTATCCCATGCTCAACATCAATGACCTTCAGGAATATACTGCCCCCTACAGTAATTCTGGCATGAGCAAAAGCAAATTTGAGCATTATACCTTAGAGTACATATATTAACCATTGTTGGATGGTACAACATGCTTTATATCAGATTGATTGAGTGGAGGGTGTCAATGAGTTTTTGCATTAAAAAAAGAGACAGACCATTTTGTCTCTCTCTCTCTCTCTCTCTTTCCTGGAGTCCAGCCATAACACTTACCAAAGGACGGAGGACAGACTTACCAAACGTATGATCTCTGTTTTTATTTTTGATGTACTCTGTAATATATATATATACTTTTTTTTTTATATAGATTTCTATGAATTTGTGTTTTACTTTATTTGTAATTAAAAAAGACCCTTGAGACCCAGAACTGAAGACATTCATCTCTACTGTGAACAAGATTAGCTCTGGTTCATAAATTCTGAAACCATACTCAAGAGATACTGAATGTTCTGTAAAATACTCTATCAGTGAGCAGACACACATATTTGCTTACAGTACATGTACTATCCATTCTTTACCAATCACAACTGATAAAAAAAGTGTTAACCAATCAGAATTGTTGAAGAAGCATGCGTGTATGAAATATATTACATAAACACTGCATGACAAAGTATTCCATATATGCAAGCTCTTAGCTTGCTTTAATTGGAGAACCAATATGGAATTTAGAACCATTTCCACCTTTATTTCAGAAAGTGGGGTGGATTTGCTGAGGGCGAATAGACTGTTCACTTTACAAGGGACTTTTCCTCAGAACTTAGTGAAAGAGGTGAAGCAATGCTGACTTCTTTCATCCAATCATGTGCAAGCAAAATATGCCTTTTTTCTTGCATGTGATTGGTTATGCTTTGCAATGTGAAGTTTAACCAAATTTACTAACCTCTGGGGAAAATTCCTTTGCAAATGTAACTTTTCTTTCAAAGTAAATAACCTTTAGTAAATCAATTCCAAAGTCCCAGTAATGAAAATTATTTTTTTATGAAGCATTACAACAGAACTCCAGCCAAAACAAGATAAAACATAATAGCCCATTAAAAAATAAAAGAATAAAATGACTTTTGCTGCTATATTCACCTTTTCAGTTTCAACTATTTCACTTTCAGTGGAGGATCACCTTCCTTCTCAGGGTACACCATGAGGGCAAGACAGCCTTATATCGCATGCTAGGTGATCTGCCTACTTTCCTTGGAACCCTGGTGGAATTGCTCCAAGTTTCTATACCTGATTGTCTTTTTTCACTGACGACCCTGGGCCTTCCCTTTGCTACCCAATGGCAAAAACGTGGGAAGAGCAAGCGCCCTAGATCTTCCTCACACAGGCTGCCAGACGATATTCTAAACTACTTTGGCCTTTTTCCTCTGGGGATCTCGCTGCATCCTGCATCCAGGACTTGCCTTACTCTGGAGTTGAGCTTTGGCTCCACCCGAGAGACCCTGCCCGGGCTTGGTCATTGTTTTTCTCCTTTGTTCCAGGTTTTTTCTAAGCTACCACTGTTGATAGTTTCTATTATTTATCCCACAGATCTGTGTTTCAAGTGACTATATCTTATATTTCCCCTGTTGTGCCCTTGCCTGCGACTTTGCAATGCCAGATTTGCTAGACTGGCCGCTTGCAACATGCATCCCCACATTCAGTTGCTTACTGTGCCTATGTCCTGACTGATTCCCTTTCTCCACCCCCTTTTGTGCATCAGGTTGTTGTTATTATCACCATGCATGTGTGTTTTATTTTTATCCTCTTCCCTGATTTTTCCTTTTTGAGGTAATTCTTCATGTTTTTAGTTTTAATACTACTATCCCATGGAGTGATGGGTCCAGGGGCTGGTTCGTGTGCCTTCCTTGACCCCCCCCCCCCCCCCCCAGGCCCTTCAGTGCAGGAAAATGCACTGGACCATGTTTGTGCAGTTATGTGATTTTTGGTGTTTCATTTATTTCCGATTAAGTGTTATAATGCCACCTAGTGTCCTGTCATATCTGTGCAATTGGTGGATTCCTATCCTACCACGTTCGCTGTCTATTTCTCGTTATGATGTGGAAAAGGAACTCCGCCTCTTCACCCTTTGTTCTTTCTCCCTCCTTTCTTCTTGCTTCCTACTTTTCTCCTGCTTTTCTATTCCCATGAGATTTCTTGTGACCTAACAATTTGTTTTGCACTGGGACCCTGCTCTAGAATGGCTACTCACCCTCTTTCTATATTGCCATGGTGGTCTATGATCATATCACCTTCTCCTCTATTAACTGTTGGGGCTTTAACACGCCTGAGAAGAGGAGCCAAACTTTGTATAATTTTCACAAAGCTCAATCCAAGATTTTTCTCATATAAGAGACCCATTTTTGAACCGATAGTATACCAGCCATGAGTGATAATTTTTTATCACACCTAGCATCATAGTACCAATACACAGGCTAAATCAAGGGAGGCATCTACAGCTTTCCATAAGTCCTTTCATCCAGAGGCTCTAGACACCGTCATAGACCCCACTGGATGATATGTGCTCCTTAACCACTTTCAGACCGGACCATTTTGCTGGTCAAAGACCAGACCACTTTTTGCGATTCGGCACTGCGCCGCTTTAACTGACAATTGCGCGGTCCTGCGACGTGGCTCCCAAATAAAATTGACTTCCTTTTTTTCCCACAAATAGAGCTTTCTTTTGGTGGTATTTGATCACCTCTTTGTTTTTTATTTTTTGCGCTATAAACAAAAATAGAGCGACAATTTTGAAAAAAACACATTATTTTTTACTTTTTGTTATAATAAATATCCCCCAAAAATATATAAAAAAACATTTTTTTCCCTTAGTTTAGGCTGATACGTATTCTTCTACATATTTTTGGTAAAAAATGAATCGCAATAAGCGATTATTGATTGGTTTGCGCAAAAGTTATAGCGTTTACAAAATAGGGATAGTTTTATGGCATTTTTATTAATAATTTTTATTTTTATTTTTACTAGTAATGGCAGTGATCAGCGATTTTTATTGTGACTGCAACATTATGGCGGACACATCAGACATTTTTGACACATTTTTGGGACCATTGTCAGTTATACAGCAATCACTGCTATATAAATGCAGTGATTCCTGTGTAAATGACACTGGCAGTGAAGGGGTTAACCAGTGGGTGGCAGTGTAGGGGTTAAGTGTTCCTAGGGGTGTGTTACTAACTGTGGGGGGTTGGGCTTTCATTTAGTGAACACTGATCTCTGCTCCAATCACATGGAGCAGAGATCAGCGTCACTAGTTGCTAGGCAGAATGGAGAAATGCTGTTTACAATGGCACTTCTCCATTCACCCGTCCCGTGAAATGATCGCGGGTATGCCCGCGGCGATCGAGTCCGCGGGACCCGCGATCGGACTCACGGGGGTCCTGACCGGCACGTGAGCGCGCCGCCTGCGGCGCACTCACGATGGCAGGGCCGCATTGAAGACTGGACGTACCTGTACGCCAATATGCCTGTCCGTGCCATTCTGCTGATGTACATCGGCGTGCGCTGGTCGGGAACCGGTTAAACAGAAATATCAGTCTTCTATTTTCACAGTAGCTAATGTTTACAGACATAACCAAGAACAGGATCATTTCCTGGCTGAGGTCCACGACAGACTGATCTCCTTTGGGGATCCCTGCTTAATTCTGAGTGGTGACTAGGGATGGGCCGAACGGACCCCTGTTCAGTTCGCACCAGATCTTTTGAACACAATGAAAGTTCGGACCCAAATAACCCCATCAAAGCCAATGGGACCCAAACATTAAAAATCGATAGTGCCCATTTTGAAGCTTATATGCAAGTAATTGGGCATACAATGGTTATAGGGGTCCGGGTCCTGCCCTGGAGGACGTGTATCAATAAAAAAAAAGTTTGTGAAAAAAGTTATTTTTAAATTAGCAGTGGTTTTTCTATTTTTGATACTCCCTCAGGTTGAACTGGATGTGCTGGTGTCTTTATTCAACCTTACTAACTATGAAACTATGAAACTATGAAAAATGCCAATATAGTGCCTCGGGGATACCCTTAGTCTACCTGTAAAATCGCAGATTTGTACCATGTCTAGAATCTGCAGCAGCAATAATTGAATTTATAGCCCAAAAAATGACATTTTCCCAGCAAGCTGTTTTTATGTTGCTCAGCAACATCTGGGGAGCCAGTGTGTAGGATGAGGTCACAATGTAGTACACTGGGAAAAAGATTCGAGATTTTTTGGATACATCCTGGTGTCACTTTGACTTTGGATAGACGAGTACGTAAAAATTGGTCTTCCCACCATAACCCTATAAAGTATCTTGATGAAAGCAAGAATTGGACTTACTGTAAAAAATTGCAATGATATGCACCCGTCAAACAGGTGCTGAAAAATTACACTTTGGGTGTCCAGGGGCGCCTTCTTACCATAACCCTATAGAGGTAATCTTGATGAAAGCAAGAATTGGCCTTTCTGTAAAAAATTGCAATGATATGCACCTGTCAAACTAGTGCAGAAAATATTGGCCTTTGGGTGTTAATTGTGCACATGAAACCTATACCAAAAACATTCTTCCAGATGAAATGATTGAACACTCTTGAAGTCCTGCAGAGATTCCACATCTCAAAAAGACTTAATCAGTGACATTGGCATCAGGAGCTTCATAGTTGGTAATCCAGGACTGATTCATTTCTATAAAAGTTAACTGGTCCACAGAGTCTGTGGACAGACGTGTTCTATGATCAGTAATGAAACCTCCTGCAGCACTGAATGCCTGTTCTGAAAGCACGCTGGATGCAGGGAAACCCAACAACTCAATAGCATACTGGGCAAATTCTGGCCACTGGTCTATTCTCACGACCCAGTAAGTCAGTGGATCGTCAGCTGGAAAGCTCTCCATCTCTGTTTTGGCCAATGGGATGTGGAAGCTGACAGCCCCCGGCGGCGAGGACTAAGGAGAGTTGACAACCAGTAATCATCCTTCTCCTGTATGCCACTTATTCTTGGGTCCTTTTGCAGACTTTGAAGTATGAGGTTGCCCATGCGCCTCAAATTGCCGAGGCTTGAGAAGGAGACTCCTCAGGGTCACTCAGGATGACAGCGTCTGGAACTTTCTCCTCCCAGCCACGTATTACTCCCAAGGGTCCTGGGGTTGGAAAGCCATTGCTTACAGATTGACACATGTCTTCCTCTTCTTCGAAGCTTATGAAAGTGCCAGAATCCTCCTCCTCCTCCCCTCTTTCCTCCAGTGTGTTCTGTGACATAGCAATGAGGGTGTTTGGATAAAGTGGGCCTTGAGAGGAAAGTCCCTTCCTCTTGCTGCTCTGCCTCCAGTGCCCTGTCCATAATGCCACACACAGTCTGCTCCAGCAGGAACACAACATGGATTGTGTCACTGATGCATGCACTGTCGTAGCTCACCATCCTTGTGCCTCTTTAAATGGTGACAATACATTGCATGCATCCTTAATAATCAGCCATTGGCGTTGGGAAAAAAAGCCAAGGCAGCCTGAGCCTGTCGTCCTGCCGTACTAGCACAGATATTTTTTGATGGCCCTCTGCTGCATGTATAGCTGTTGCAGCATTTCCAAAGTTGAGTTCCACCTGGTGGGCATGTCACAAATCAGGCGGTTTATGAGCAGGTGGAATTCCCACTGAATTTCAGCCAGCCGACCCTGGCTGTGTATGACCGCCTAAAATGGCTACAGACTCTTCTGGCCTGCTTTAGTACATCTTGCAACCCTGGGTAGGTACTTAGGAAATGCTGCAGCACCAAATTGAGGACATGTGCCAGGCATGGACAGGAGGTTTGAGCCATTATCGCACACCACCATTCCTGGCTCCAGCTGGGATGGTGTGAACCACTTCTGGGCCTGTCCCTGAAGAGCTGCAAGAATCTCTGCTCCGGTGTAGTACCTGCCCCCTAAACATACCAGCTGAATCACTGCATGGCACCTTTTAGCCTGACTCTGGGAATAGCCCTTTGAATGCTGATGTTCATAGGACAATTCTGCAGAGGAGGGCATGGAGGTGGTGGAGGAGGAGAAGGAGGTAGAGGTCACAGGTCTAGCATCATCACTACCAGCTGTATAGAGACGTGGGAGCACAACAAACTGCAGCACAAAGCCCTGTCCTGCATCCATTCGAGTTGCATGCAGCTTTACCCAGTGTGCTATGAACTAAATATATCGTCCCGGCAAATGCTGGCTGGACCACATGTCAGCAGTAAGGTGGATTTTACGGCTGACTGCCTTGGCCAACAATGCCAGAACATTCCCTTCCACATCATGGTAGAGAGATGGAATGACCTCATGTGAAAAGTAGTAACTGGGATCCTGCCATTGTGGTACAGCACATAGTGCAAATTCATGGAAGGGGGCAGAATCCACCAGGTTGAAAGCTGGAGAGCCAATAGCTTTGACAAGCTTGCATTCAGATGCATGTGGGTGGAAGGGATTGTATTTTGTTTTCCGCTGCAGCAGATGTGGCAGAGAAATTTGCCAGCTACAGTCTACAGCTGGTGGTGTGCTGCTGGCAGATATGTTTCTAGGACCTGGGACACCCTGTGCTATACTATCATCCCCGTCAGTGGAGTTGCTGAAAGGTAATGACTCGGTATCACAGGGGCAGACTGATGTGGGTAAGGAGGAGGAGGAGAAGGGACAGATTTGTGCCCCTTTTGTGTGGTTTTTAGGTTCTCTTGCAATGCCAAGCTGTGGTTTCCAAAGCAAGCAAAGTCCTTTCTTGTATTACGAGAGGTATGGACTCCAGACACTTACCTACACCACATGACCATGGGACTGCTACATCGAAGTCCGCAGATATGCTATCCAAATTAATGGAAACTGTGTTGCCCACAATTGACCCTGAAGAGGCTCTGGATCTAGACAAATCTCTGTCGGATACAGAGTTCTTGGGTGCCATCAAAGGTCTGAAAGCAGGCAAATGCCCTGGACCAGATGGCTTTTCCTAGGTTTTACAAGCTTTTTTCTCCACTACTCACCCCCCCTGCAAGCTAAGGCTTTTAATTCTATTGACGATTCCCACCCACCATCTAGAGATCTTCTCTCTGCTAAAATATCTATTATTCCCCAAACCTGGTAAGGATCCTTCCCAGTGTAGCAGCTATAGGCCTTAGGGTTCATCACATCATCCCTTTAATCCAGGACACACATTAATTACACAGGTTCTGTGGCTGATTAAGATGGTAATTTAACTCACTTGGTGCCTTATTTGCATTAAATCAGCCTCAGAACCTATGTAATTCACATGCATCCTGGATTAAAGGGATGATGTGGTAACCCTGATAGGCCTATATCCCTACTTAACATAGACGTAAAACTTGTTGCCCGCTTTTGCCATCAGTTATACACAAGGATCAAGTTGGCTTTGTCCATGGCAGTGAGGCCAGAGACAACACCACGAAAACCATCCACCTCATCTCATACATACAGATACATGACCTGAAAGCATGCTTACTTTATTTTCTGAATGGTTCCCTTGCCCTTTTATCAAAGCCTCTATCATGGTGGAACAGAACCTTTCTCCCTTGGATCTCAGGGCTCTCCTTTGGGGGTATACCCAGGAATTACCCAGATTACACTCCTCCTTTAACATATGCGGCTTTGCATATATGGTATAGAAAAGGCCTCCAGAACCTTTTTTGCTCTGATCCGTCCCCTCTCATGGCACAATTTGACAACCCCACATTTCCCCAGGGTTTGGGCTCCCCGACACTAGGTCCGCTGACAAGAACCTTGCGGCTGTTAGCACACATGATCGTGCACCTGGATAATGGGCAGCCTGTTCTCCCGGTGGCAATAGAAATTGGCTCACTGCCCTCCATTTATCTATCTTTTGTACTGGACTATTTTGCACTACTCAGGTCCACTGCTCTTTGACTGAATATGAATGACTGTGCTCCCTCTCTGAAACACCCAGACATCCCTTTATCTGTAATTTATAAATTACTTCATGCTTTAAGCAATGCTGGGCTTTCCCCTCTACATGAGGATGTGATCCATGGATCTGGGAAAGGAGCTCACAACTGCCAGTTGGCAGACCTCCTTCCACTTCACCCACAAATCCACAATTTCCTGTTATGCTCAGGAAAAAAAATTATAAGCTTCTTTCTAGATGGTACAGGGATCCCCTTTCATTACATAAAATAATCCCATCCATGCCTGCCAATTGCTGGAGGTGTGGCCCAGCAGAGGGGAATTACATGCACATCTGTTGTGAATGCAGCAGGCTTCAACCTTTTTGGTTACAAATTTTCACCATCTATAACTCAATATATAATGCATCTCTACAGCCTTCACCTGAAGTAATACTTCTGCTTGTACTCCCAGGCTTGATAACTTTTCAAAACGACATTTGCTTTGCTTGTTTCTTTCAGCAGCTAGACAATTGATCCCCCTGTTTTGGAAGTCAGATGTGCCTTCTTCTTTGGCCTTGTGGGTTTCTACGGTCAATGATATTATGCAGATGGAAGAGATGCTGGTAATGGACAACAACTCCCTCGAGAAGTTTAAAATTTTATGGTATGTTTGGATAGATTTTTCACTTCTGATGCCCTTAAAGCTCTGCTATAACTATTACTTTTAATACAGTCCCTTATCTGTGAATATATACCTACATGGACACATAGAATGCTCATGATCTCTTTCACTCCATCTCTATTTCTTTTCCTGGACCCTTTAGGTTCTACTTCTTTTTTCCACTTTTATTCCCCCTCCCTTTCTTTCCTGTTCTTTTTCCTTTTACTTTATGATCTCCATTTTTCTTGACCTTTATGTTTGATACATTTTCATACTGAGATGCTATGGACTGTTGGAATATATATTTTTAATGTAAACTCAGCTGTTCTGGCTCTTGATTCTTTTAGGCCAACTTGTATGTGTCATAACTCTGAACTTTGGGGATATCCCTAATACTGTTTATTTTTATTTTCATGTAAAACAATAATTATATATTAACCCCTAAAGTCAGAACCACTAGAGGCCAATCAGCTGACAGCCTAAAGATTTAATATTAATGGGGGGGGGGGGGGGGTAGAAAACAGGAATGACACAGATTGTGCTGAGGGAACACAGATTGTGGAGGCAGGAGAAAAAAGCAGGAGAGCCTACCAGAGTGGGCACAAAAAAGTTAAACTTACAAGAATAAGACTGCAAGCAAAATGTCTTTTGTTCTCTCCCTGTTAATGAGCTCCATTCACAAAGCTGTATTGTTCCCCTTAAAAAATTGCAGTAAAATACCATTCAGCATTTTTCAAAAAGTTCTTTGGCATTCACAAATGCTAATAAAATAACGCATGAGTTATTTTATAAAGTATTTTAGTAGTGAAAACATATGGTAATTTACTGCCTGGCATTAGCCGGTGTATTTACTAACATTAATAAATAGGCATGGTTAAGGACTGGACTACCACCTGCGTCCTTAACAACCACTAAACAACATGGTTGTTAAGGAGCGGGCGGCCACTGCATCCTTAACAATCGATGAGCCATCAGCTTCCCCGCTGACAGCTGAATCTAAAAAAAAGAATGGTTGACAATTAAAAAAATGGTGCTCCCCCCCCCCCTCCCATGCTTACCAGGTTCTTCAGGTCTGGTATGGATTTTGAGGGGAACCCCTTGTCAAAACTTTTTTTTTAAATGCCATGGGGCCCCCCAAAATTCATACCAGACCCTTATCCAAAGCATGCAGCCTGGCAGGTCAGGAAAATGAGGGGATATGCGAAGGCCACTCAAACCATACCAGGCCACATGGCTATACACCGGGGGACATTTATTTTTATTTTTTAAATAAAGGACTTGTCAAAAACCGTCTATTGTCTTTTTTTTATACTATGCATTTTTTTGTTGGGTGAATGAGTAGGGGTACTATGTACCCCATACTCATTCACATGGGGGGAGGGATCGTGGGCCCCCTTGTTAGAGGGGCCTTCCAGATTATGATAATCCCCCCTTCCACAGACCCCAACAACCATCTGTCAGGGTTGTTGGGAAGAGTCCCTTGTCCCTATCAACATTAGAACAAAGTGTTTTGGGGGGGCAGAGTGCCCCAAAGCACCCCCCCCAGTGTTGTGGGCATGTGACCTGATATGGTTCAGGAAGTCCCCTACCTTCCCTGACCTGCCAGGGAACCACACTGACAGCGTATCACTCATCGGTTGTTATGAAAGCGGTGGCTGCCCGCTTCTTAACAACCATGATGTTTACTGGTTGTTAAGGAGCAGGTGGCAGTACGCATTCCACAAATATCGCATGCCTGACCCACTATTTAATTTCTGCATGCATTTGATTTTTTTTTCTGTGAATGGATTTTAAAGCCTGTTCATGTAATATTTACCAAGCGTATAAATAAAAAACAGACAAAAATATCGCACTTGGGGCAAAACCTAAAAGCTGCAACTAAAAACCATCAAATATCAAATTATGGATCAAATCAAAAAAGTTATACATACAGTTGCGCTAGATATACATAAAATCTATAGTGAAAAATGTAATAAAACTCAGTATAGATTATATAGAAAAAACAAATAAATCAAAAAAGAACACCATATAAGAAATTCAATCAAAAGGAAGTCCTTATAACCAAGAAATCCTGGTTCTAACTAAAAAAATAATGAACAGGGAAATCAGTCCTTCTCAGAAATTTGATGAGACCTTCCTGGTTTTGCCAATATCGCTTCCAGAACCGAAAAAAGTTGGACTCTTACCGCAATGGGTGGACTCCAAATCAACTGACTCGTTAGCGCTGGCAGACAGCCCTCTGCAGGGTTCACTTATGCTTATTCCATTCCCACACGCTACTGGGAGCGTGAGTACATGCAAGTCATCCGAAGGCTACTGAACCGGCCCCAGGAGGATGTAAGGTATTACGAAACATGTCGGGCTGTTTGTGCTGATACCACCACGTTTAGAATATTCCCCAGCACGGGTGTATATTTGTTCTTAATTTAACCGTTTTTTTATGCATTTTCTTTTTTTATTATAATCGGGCCATTTTGGGTCTACCTCTGGTCTGCTGTATATCTATTTTTTATTTAATAAATTTGTCAATTGTTTAACGGTACGTTCCCGATCGGAGTCCACTTTTGTTTTCCCCTTCCCCTCGCTCGTGGCCGGGTGGCCCGAGCGTTTTATGTTTTACTACAGGTTTGTTCACTGAAAAACCTTCGTATTTGACAACTTATTGGAGAGCTTTGGGTAACTCCAGGAACTCATAGTGATCGGACGGCCACCTGGCCTTTTTTCTTCGTGGTGACCGAGAGGAAAAGCAGGACGATCGGCTGGTTCCGGAACTCTGCGGCCCGGGTCAGTAGCCTTCGGATGACTTGCATATACTCACACCCCCAGTAGCGTGTGGGAACGGAATACGCATAAGTGAACCCTGCAGAGGGCTGTCTGCCAGCGCTATCGACTCCGTTGATTTGGAGTCCACCCATTGCGGTAAGAGTCCAACTTTTTTCCGGTCTGGAAGCGATATTGTCAAAACCAGGAAGGTCTCATCAAATTTCTGAGAAGGACTGATTTCCCTGTTCATTATTTTTTTAGTTAGAACCAGGATTTCTTGGTTATAAAGACTTCCTTTTGATTGAATTTCTTATATGGTGTTCTTTTTTGATTTATTCGTTTTTTTCTATATAATCTATACTGAGTTTTATTACTTTTTTCACTATAGATTTTATGTATATCTAGCGCAACTTTATGTATAACTTTTTCAATATTTACCAAGCGTTTTCCTGACACCTTAATATCTCACACATGATCATTCTGTGAATAGAGCCCATTCTTTCCTTTCTAACTCAGGCAGCCTGTTAACCTCAGTACTGTACAGCTTCTGTCAGTCATCCCCTCTAGATGAGCCAAGACATACAATTAAGGCTGAAAATGCACACATTTTAATTACAGAAAGTGGCATATAGTTTTTGATACCAAGAAGATGGGGAGAGTTTCCAATAAGGAAGTGACTGTTCTGGGCTTCAATAAAATCATTGTCTCCAGAATGTATGTTCTTTATGTAAAGAGTAATAATTGGTATCAAACTGTTATGGGTAAAGTTCTGCTTTAATGTCATTATAAAGAATCCTGCTAATTGAACAATCACAAAGTCACTAGAAACGTGTATATATATATATATATATGTAGTGGATCTGATAAAATTACTATATTATGTCTCTCTCTCCCTCTCTTCTAATATTATTATTTCCTTTCATATCTTTATTTTTTGTGTATGTATATACACATAACAAGCCAGTAGATTTCCTTACTCAAAAGGACAAACAGATGTTCTTCTATCTCCTTCTCCCCCCCCACCGTGCAATGCAAGATGGCCCCTATATCCTGGAATGCACTCAGTCCCTGGAGACAGATGTTGGACAGGAAGAGGATGATATACAGATGAACCAATCATATACACACATATGTGATGACGTTTGCTTATGCCACTTTGACTATAAAGGAGCTGTAACCTGAGTTGATGAGGAGTTTTTACACTGAACACTGTCTCAGTGTTAATTCTTTTGCATGCATGCACTCACATCGCATTGAATTAGGGTCAGAGGCAGAATAGAACATACATTCTGGTATTGGACCAGGAATCGATCCATAACAATTTGGCGCACCAACACGTGAGGCCCTGGATTGTGGTTTGGAAGCAGCCGACCCAGATGAGTGCCAGCGAATTGAGGCGTGACTGATGGAACGAGGCCTGATCAACTTCAAAACATGGTAAGAGAAGATAGTTAAATTCCTTACCCGTGTGAATCCGGCTCGGTCACCCTCAGTTCTATTTGCGGTCCGTCTGCTGCTCAAAGCCACAAAAGATGGGTAAATTCTTGTCCAAGGCAGATTTTTAAGAACTTGTCGACCTATTCTGCCCGCTGATATTTTATGTTATGTTGCATTGAATGTGGCTATTTCAGTGGATGTCTGTATGAGAAGGGGTGACACAATGATTCCTCGTCAGGGTTCTTATTGGGCTCTGATTAGAAAGTGGGTGTTGGGAAATATATTTATATATGTAGCGCCGGGCTCCTGAAGAGCACGAGCTATGTTTTTCAAAGTTAAAACTTTACCCAAACTGCAGTTTGGTTTGGGTCTATTTGTCTAAATTTGACTTCTGTGTCAGTCTGACTGGACTGTGAGATGTTCAGCCTGGCCACAGGGGGGACTGACTCTGGTGGCTGACGTGGAACTATGGTCTGGTCAGGTGCTTAAGTTACTCTCTTTCTCGAAAGTCAGGTCAGTAGGAGTGGCCCTCTCGCTGTGCCCTCTTGGAGAGGGTATTTAAGATACGGACGTCACGTGGTTCGGGGTTTCCGGTCCAGTATGATGTGCTGATTACTTGGTCCTGGTCCTCCTGATCAGCCCCCAGGAAGGCTATGGCCTGGGGTGCGGTTTCAACCGACTTTGATGCCTCGGGGCTGGCTAGCCCAAGGCATGGAAACTAGAGGAGAATTCTGAGGTGGATGGGTGCCGTCTCCAGTCAGGGAGAGACCCATTGAACTTCAAGCATTCCAGAGGAGGACTCTTTAGAAGAACACCACATGTGAGTTTGGCTTTCTTAACAAGAGCCTGGAAGGGCTGAAGTAACGGAGAGAATCCGGTCTTGTGGATATCGCCAAGTTGGCTGAAAGATCCAGGTATCCTACAAGTGTTCTACAGCTTAGTTTCCTACGTATTCTGCAACAACATCGGTGACAAAGACTTTGTTCCTGAATAAGCACCTTGTTGGCTGCTAGGCCTTGTAAGAGAGGGACTGTCCAACTTGAGTGTTCATCCAGCTGCGAATGGCTATTCTCTGGATGCAGTCAAAGTAAGCACGTTCCTTAACGTTTATAGACTTTGACATTGAGAGTAGACATGTGCAGAGTAAAATATTTCATTTCGGAATTTCGTTTTCGTCCGAAAAATTAATTAATTTAGTTACTCCCGATTCAAAAATTGCATTCGTCCGAAAATCCACATGAATTACGGTTGAATCTGTCTTTGAAGGCTTATGGTATCTGTCGAATGTATAAAGAAGATTCGACGGAGCTAGTATATAGCATACTTCGTGTGAACTTTAGAACCCTATTAAAGTCTATGGGACTCCAATGTTCAAAATCAAAAGTGCTAATTTTTTTACAAACAACGTGGTGGTTTATGGGACTCCAACGTTCAAAATCAAAAGTGCTAATTTTTTTACAAACAACGTGGTGGAGGGAAGCTCATCGCATGTGGCGGCCTCATTCAACCATGTGTCCCAAACTTTAGCGTATTTAGAGTGACAACCCCTATGGGCATAAAGTTCTTTCTTGTATGGGAGTACTTGATTAATCGCAGCCACCCATTCCTGAGGCGTGGGGGGCTGGACTTGTAGCCACTTTCTCGCCACCAGTAACCTAGCCATAAATAGAGATTCATGCAAAAATATCTTGTGGTACTTGTCCGAGTCCGGATCAGGGAAAACACCCAAAAGGCACTGTTTGGGGCATAGCGTCAGAGGCGATCCCATTTTGTCGTGGATAAATCTGACAATTTGAGACCAGAAACACTGGATCACCGGGCAAGACCACAGGATATGAAAAAAGGTGCTTTGTAGGCTACCACACCTGGGGCAAAGGGGGCTGTAATCCGGTTTATATTTAGCAATGCGTGTCGGTGTCAAGTAGGTTCTATGTAGAATATTCAGGTGGGTGAAGCGATCTGAGAGTTTAGGTGAGACCTTTTTACCAGTGTCCAGGGCTTCTTCCCATTCGTCATCCTCAAGTCCCCCAACATCCTCCAACCATCTCCCCCTAAGGGCCTCTGTCAATGCAATCGCTGGGGGTCTGATCAAAAGGTTGTATATACTAGATATCAATTTGCGTGGGTCCTGCCCCAAGAGCACATCCACTACCGCCAGGCTACTCACCCCAGGTGGGGATTGCCCAAATTGCGCCTGAAGAGCATGGCGAAGTTGGAGGTACCTGTAGAGCATGGAGTTCAGGAGCGCAAACTCCTCCTTGAGCTCTTGAAACGATTTCAGCACCCGCTCTCGATATAAGTCAGAAAGAAATCTAATCCCATGTATGAGACAGATTGAGTATCCAGGAAGCAGGCGCAATTCGCCCAAGCCGGGGTTATCCCAAAGCGGGGTGTGGGAGTGGGTCTCAGGAAAAAACAACTTCTTACCAACCACCTCCCAGATCCTGCAATGTGCGTAAAGGAGTCCCCTGCGATTCCCCCGGAATTCCGCTGAGGCACAGGCTCTAAATATCAATTGGAAGGGATGGGTGATCAAGTATCCACGCTTGGGGCAAATAAATGCCAAGTATCTATCCCTGTCCTGTTTGTCTAAGTGGTAGAAGTGGGACACCTGGGCCGCCAGGTAGTACAGGGCAAAGTCTGGCAGGGCCGCCCCTCCCAGATCCCCAGGGCACTTCAATACTTGCCACGATAGTTTGTGTCGCTGCGAGCCCCAAACAAAGGGTGTTTAGCAGGGCTTCTATGGATTTAAACAGCCGTAGGGGCAAATAAACAGGGGAGTGCCAAAACGCATATAAAAACCCCGGTAAAATAACCATTTTTACCAGGTTTATTCGGCCCAGAACGCCTAGAGGGAGCTTGGCCCACGCCTTAATTTTGACCTTCATGGAAGCCACCAGGGGATCTATGTTTAGCCTGGTGTAATCCTCGGGGATCTGGTGACATAGATACCTAAATATTTTATCTTACTTACCAGTAGGAGGGGAGCAGAAGCCTCAACTTCGGAGGGGACACTGAGATCCATGGGCAAAATTTGGGATTTCTCATAGCTGATTTTAAGCCCAGAGTGTGCTCCAAATAACTGGATAACTATTTTTTACACTTTCTTTGTGAAATGGTAGGGGTACGTTTGTACCCCCTTACCATTTCAAACAGGGGGGGCCGGGATCTGGGGGTCCCCTTGTTAAAGGGGGCTTCCAGATTCTGATAAGCCCCCCGCCTGCAGACCCCCACAACCACCGGCCAGGGTTGTGGGGATGAGGCCCTTCTCCGCATCAACATGGGGTCTAGGTGCTTTGAGGGGTCACAGACCCCCAAAGCATCCTCCCAATGTGGAGGGCATGTGGCCTGGTACGGTTCAGGAGGGAGGGGGGCCGCTCTCTCGTCCCCCCCTCTTTTCCTGCAGCCTGTCAGGTTGCGTGCTCAGATAAAGGGTCTGGTATGGATTTTTAGGGGGAACCCCACGTCAATTTTTTTTTTATTTGACGCGGGGTTCCCCTTAATATCCATACCAGACCTGAAGGGCCTGGTAATTGAATTTGGGGGACCTCCACGCTTTTTTATTTATTTATTTATTTTATCAATGACTTTCAATGAGTGTTCTCTGTATTACAGAGCCGACAATTCATAATAGCTGTGAGTGATTTTAAAGGA
This sequence comes from Lithobates pipiens, assembly GCF_037356315.1. NCBI lineage: Eukaryota > Metazoa > Chordata > Amphibia > Anura > Ranidae > Lithobates > Lithobates pipiens. The sequence continues at coordinate 174,375,947 of NW_027507790.1, read as the reverse complement.
CTTTTTTTCCTACATAAATGACACTTTGTGCAGAGACAGTTCTAAGCACCAGAAACATGCGCCCCCTTCACAGGCATACTATAGACACCCCCCAGCTATGAAATTTAAAGGAATATTACACTTTTATTGTTTCACTTTAATCATTATTAAAATCACTGCTTCCGAAAAAACGGCCGTTTTTAAAACTTTTTTTTGCATTGATACATGTCCCCTGGGGCAGGACCCAGGTCCCCAAACACTTTTTAGAATAGTAACTTGCAGAATCTTTTCTCTCTGTCAAATCTTTTTTCTCTGTCGAATATTTTCTCTATATAATCTTGGACTAATAGAGGTAAGGTTAGGCACATTCGACCACAGGTTCTATAGACACAGATTGTTATTGTCAGAGTCACGTCGAATCTCCTATTCTATATCGAACTGTTGTAACAAGGAAAACGAAAATAAAGCATTTATTTATGTCGGATCTTTTGTTTTTCGGATTCTGTGCTTTCGTTATCGTTTGCCAAAACTAACACGAAAATACCTGAAATTCGGACGAAAATGCATTCGGATGAAAACGTGTCTAATTGAGAGTACCTGAACTTCCTTTCCAACCCTCTGATCCCAAGTTAAAAGACTGTTCAATGGTTGAAGTTTGCAAATAAAATCCATTCAATTGGATCTATTGTCAGTCTCAAGTTACTGGGTCACCTACCACGGGACATCCCCTAGATGTGCAACAAGGAGAAGTGGAAGGTAATGGTAAGCCCAAGAATAACCAGCAGCTCCTTCGGGGGTTAGTGCTACATGTGGGGGCTCATAGTCCGGGATTTTGCCGTTACCTCGCAAAAGGAACTGTACACTTGGTAAAGCAAGGACAGAGGGTTGTGTTTTGTAACTGCGCCATCCGCGCCATCTTTACTTGGACTCTTACTGAGGTGCATAAGCGGGGGAGGAGCCCTTGCCAAAAAGCCCGCAAAGTTGCGTAACCTGAGCATCCCAGTGGGAGGAGTCTGAGTTGTTCTTTCCTGCACGAGGCACCGCGTGAGAGTGCGCTGCGGAAAGAGGAAAGACTGGTCGATACTTTCTAGGAGTTGGGAGAAAGTTTTACTGGAAAATGTACCGTGTTCCAGGAATGCAGCCTGCGCCAGGACCCAGGATGCCTCTTGGAAGGGGTGCCTCAGGAATACAGTTGCCTGGTACCATACTTACGGACACGGGCAATCGCCTGTTGCCGCAGGGGCATTTCATTTTGTGCACTACTGGAGACATCGAGGGCCTGGGTATGCTATGCGGGAAGTGCAACAGCCTGGTCGCCAACCCTCGGCCATTCTCCAGGTGCAAGAAGCGTGGAGAGCACACTTTCAAAGTGGAGCAGTCAGTCACAATATCAAGGGCCTACCGCGTGGACTGGACCACGGGCGTGACCACCGAGGAGTCAGCCATCTTCACCCCTTCGGTAAAGCCTTCCACTGTGGTGACACCTGTCATTGCTGACATCCCAGAGAGAGATGCCTCTACCTCTGCTACTGAGACTGCTGAGGAAACCACTCTGGAGCAGATGGACACTGCTTCTACCACCGTTACGGAAATTACTATACCTCCTTTCGAAAAAGTGAGGCACACAAAGTCTTCCCGGAGTCAACGTAAAATTCTGCCACCGAGTCCGGCTGGATCCAATTGGTGGAAGAAGGTTGCTCCGGAAAAGAGTCTGACTGTGAGTACATCTTTAGTTAACTATTTACCGGCAGAGAAATACAGAGATTTGGAGTTAAAGTCTTTGTCAGCTATGGAAGATGAGGACATTTTGGGGACACTGTCTCAGGAGTTGTTATAGGCTGGAAGGGATGATGTAGCCACCACTTGTACAGATGTTTTGGACTGGCTATCTCTAACCTCAGGGGATGGAACTCCGAGTGTGGAAAATCCCATCACGGTAAATGTCACTCTGCCTAAACCCATGAATTTGCCCACACTTAAAAGGGACTTTGTCACGTTGGTACAACGGTCTCCAAACTCCTGCATACCACTTGAGGAAGGAAGTGGCCGTGCATTACAGAGACTTGCAAGGTCACAGAGACTTCTTTATAAGAGAGTGGCTAATGAGTACGGGTTGGACTTCCTCTATGTGCCAAGGGACATTATGACTGTCATTGAGGAAAACCGTGAGGCCTGGTACGGGGACGATGTTTGGAGATATTTAAAAGTACCAAAGCCGCTCTGGAAAAAGGCCTTTTCACCGGAGCCTTTAGAACGGTTCACCAGATGTCTACGGCATTGGAGTTACGGTCGGCAAATCTATGAGGACAAAGTGGTGATCTGCAGACCGGATAAAGACAGTGCTGTGTATTTTATCCCTACCGTGGATGCACAGGGGAAAGATTTGACTTTGCCCGATCCTCGCTTTTACTGGTTAACTGTTCCCGAGTCAAGAGTTTAAAATTTGCAAGGAGAGTTTCTCTTGGTCTTTGCCTCTTTGAAAATTTTCTTCAAGCTACTGAACTTTGGGGTAGTTAGACAGAGTCAGTCACACAGGGAATGGAAAATCCACTGTGTCAAGAATATTTAAGCTGTTTTAGGTTTTTGCACTTCAACAATGCATACCACTAGGTGGCATGAGTCGGCGCAATTAGTACTGATTTACAGAGAAAAGAAAATGGTTTTAGAAATTTAAGAGGTTTTAGAAGTGAAAGGAGAGGAATTCACTGAGATTGGTGGAATCCTGCTTTCTAACAGTTAGGTGTAAATTACTGTGCATATGGTCTTTTCTTTTCCAGGATTCACTGGAGAGCATCTAGAGGACTGGAATTGAGAAATACTGCACTACACTAAGGTGAGAGTAGGAAAATACGAACCAAGAAGGTTCGGGGATAAATATTACCTCCATACAGACAGAAGGGCTGAAATAGTATGTCATGTTATAACTGTTTCTGTGGACTAATGTTGTGCATGAAGGTAGATGGGGCTTAGTTAAGGAGGTACCAGGAGGATATCCAGGGGGTATATTGGCCCTTAAACCCCTGTTGGAGAGTTTGGAAGATATTAAAGTATTTACAGTGAAAGTCCAGTATAGTGTGAACCTTAAATATTCATTTTTTGGGATATAAAGATTGTCAGGTTTTTTTTTTTTCTCCAGTCTTGGCTACAAAGATAGAGTCAGACTCCTCCCTCCTTTTTGTAAAGGAGGGGTGAAACTCATTCAACTCATTATACTCCCCCCTACCTTTTTGTAAAGGAGGGATGAAACTCATTCAACTCATTCTACCCCCCCCCCCCATCTTTTTGTAAAGGAGGGGTGAAAACTCATTCAACCCCCCCCCCCCCCACCATTTTGTAAAGGAGGGGCTAGAGCCCCTTTTAGGAAAGAAGAAAAAGAATGGAAAAAAAGTTGCTCAGCTGCTGCTGTTTCTTTTTACAGACATTTAAATGTTTAACACCCCAGCTAGTTTACAAGTAATTTTAAACCTGTATGTAACTTTTGATTAGGAAGACTGAAGTTTTTAGTAACTCAGCCTAATTATATTTGGAGCTTATTTTTAAGCTGAGCCTCAGATAGTATCTGAGCAGGCTATTTAAAACTCTGCACAGGAGTTGCGAATCTAGCATTTGAGTTGGGGAGAGTGCCCCACAACAGAGACGGAAAAAGAAATAAGGGAAGGAGTAAGAATGGGACAGAATCTTACTAGACCGGGAGAGGGTAGTTTAGCTTATGACCTAGTGGTTGCGTGGGAAGGGGAATGGAATGTGAAAGGATAGAAGAAGTTAATGAAAGTTACTGGTAGATGCAAAAATGGTGGATGCTTGCAACCGGAAGAATGAAGAGTTGTGTTGATAGAAAAGAAAGGGTTGTTGACAAAGAATGATTTGGTGTTAGCAGCAGAAGCCTGGTTCAGGGTGGCAAAGGGATTAATGAAGGAAATACAAAGCAAGGAGGGATTAATGTATGTATATCATAAAGGAAAAACCCTCCCCCCCTTTGATGATGGCCCCAAGTGGGCATGTGAGGAATGTGGGAGGTCTGGACACCCACACCCTAACCGACTCGGGCTCTGCCCCGAATGCAGTTGTAAATTTGAGGACCCCCTCCGGAAAAGTCCCTCCCCTTGCAAACAGGCCTTCCTTCGGTCTCACCATTACGGCTATCTCAACCCCTCTACCCACTGTGCCTGGTATTGAATGCAGATGGCAGCTTTTACTGCCCACAGACCATCGCACCAGTGATGCCTTTGATACCGGATTCTGTAACCCAACCATCTGCTGCCTCTGCCCAATATGCTCCAGTGCCAGGACCCCGTCATTCTTCACTGGCTAGGGACTAGCACCTCCCGCAGCAGCACCAGCACTGCCCTTAAGCCAACCTTCCTATACAGACCCAGCGGGGACAATCTGGGACGGTCCTGATTAGAGGAGTCGGTTACAGGACCTGCAGAACCTGATAACCTGGAACCTGAGGCCTGGCCGCCCACTTCCAGACGCTCCGCTCATGTATGCCTCCTCTACCCCCTCGCAAGCATCTACCCTAGTAGTTTACTTCCCTGACCCCGAGCGGCAGCCCATGCCATTCTACCGTCGCATTGTCTAAATCCAAAAGACATCGTCGGCATGGAGGGACTTAGCCAGCTTATGTGAAATAAAAGCAGGTGATGCCTATTGGCCCATAATGGAGAAACATTTTCCCAATGCCCGGTTGGAGAGCGAGGTCTCATATAACTCAGGGTTTGTCTTTTGTGACCATTTAAAGGAATAGGCTAGAGGTAAACTAGCAGATAAAGCAACTAGCATGATATACAGATGAACCAATCATATACACACATATGTGATGACGTTTGCTTATGTCACTTTGACTATAAAGGAGCTGTAACCTGAATAAAGGGCAGAGTTGATGAGGAGTTTTTACACTGAACACTGGGAGTTATTTGTTAAAGGAAAATCCACTTTGCACTGCAAGTGCACCTGAAACTGCACTTGGAAGTAAAGTCGCTGTAGATCCAAGGGGGACATGCAAGGAAAATAAAAAAACAGCATTTTAGCTTGCACATGATTGGATGATAAAATCAGCAGAGCTTCCACTCATTTCAGATTTGGGTACATAGCCTGTCGGCCAGATATACCACGCTTTTTATGAATTACAATTTTTTTATACACTTTTAAATACATTTTTTTGTACTGGAGTGACCTAGTCTATGTGGAGGCCCTTTTTTTCTCATTATACCTACCTTCACGATTGCACTTTCCAGGGAGTTCGAGACACAGACAACCCACATTGGATATTTCGATTGAGAGACGGGTGTTCGATCCATTCCTTCTTGAGGACCATTTGCGGTGGATTCACTTAGATGCACGAAAAAAGAAAAAGGGGTAAAGGTGCGCTATGGACCCTAATTTATTAATAAAACTACACCTATAGGTGAACAACCCAATCTACAGAAAATGGAGAACAATTGAAGTGAAATGAAATAAAATAAAAGATAACAAGAAACAAAAACCCTAGTGGTGAAAGGAAGGGGCTGCCACTACCTTTTAAATTCACCCAAAGGTGAATAACGTGAGTATATATCAAAGGTGGTAGTAACGGCGCACACCTGCTATTAATTGTACTTATTGCAAGTATTTGCTAATCAATATGCTATGTATATGCCCAATTTTGTGTGAATGTGTGGGAGAATAAAAAATGTGACATAAAGATGTCTGCGTGATAAAGTCTTGCGTGAAATTGTGAAAATATTCTAATGACCAATAAAAGCCAAGAGATATCAAGTAACCTATGCTATGTGAAACAAATGCTCTGCAAGTATAAGTCGCTATCAATATGCGCAAGGGTATTGAAATTTTAATGTGCTTGGTGCAAAGCATTCATAGTAAAGTGCACAATGCTCCTGAAAAATGCTGGAATGAAGGAGTGTTTAGTGCAAAACATTCATTATAAAGTGGGTTTGCCTTTCGTAAATAACCCCCCCCGTCTCAGTATTAATTCTTTTGCTTGCATGCACTCACATCACATTGAATTGGGATCAGCGGCAGAATAGAAGATACAATCTTTCTATTGTCCTAGTAATCAATTCATATCATATACTGTACATAATCCAAGTTGAAGTATGATTCTTCTAGTGCTGAGCAGTATGGCCTGCTTATGTATGATCGACTCTGTCTGGAGACTGACTGGCCAGGTCAGGTGAATTCAGACTGGATTTTAATAGTGATTGCATTGTTTTTACCTACTAGCTATTACTGTTTATTGCAATTTGTAAGGTAACTAACACCACATTGCAATGTTTTCTCTTAGCTAATCAGTAAAATGTGATATTGATGGTCAGCCTGTCAATGATTACCGAATTAGTACAGGCTTTTTGGGTGATTACTTGATTTGCCAATGCAGCACAGAGTTTCACTGCCATTAAATAACACAATTAGCATGCATTAAAGTGGAAGTGAGGCCACCATGGATGTAGTTGTAGAAAACACCCATTCTTCTTATAATGGTGCTTATATTTTTCTGATCTGTTTAATAAGCCCCTTCTAGGTACTAATTTAAACTATCTCATCTCTTCCATTTTGCATAATATACTTTTTAATAAATGATGGGAAAGTCGTTGGTAGAATAAAAAGTAAAATTCCAAATCCCTTCAGCAAGACATACGCACAGCTAAGCTTTGCTCTTAATTTCCCAATGGAAATACAAAATAGAGCAACTTCAGTGCTAACTGCTTGAAAAGGAACAATTGATTTATTGTATTAAAGTAAACTAGCTTGCAGCGCTGGTTCAGACGTTCTCATTTAAGTTATGGGGAGTACACTGTGCCTTGTCAAACATTCATTAACTTATTTGCCAGGGGCTAGAATGACAAAACTCTTCTTTGCGGAGCTCTCCCATCTCACTTGTGAAAATGCAAATTACTTGGTTTACTGGTCTGGAAAGGATACGCGGCTTTTAGTCAAAGATTGACTGCGTCAGTTTGTACAGATATATTGGATTTTCAAATATTACAACTTATCTGTGTTATTTGGAAACAAAGAGGTGTGATTTTCAGAAACAATCCAAAGGATTATATTTTCTAATGCCACTTTAAACCATCATTTGAAGAACTATGCAATTTGTATATTTATGTACCACATTTGTTTAATCTACATGAATTACAATGCATATCCAAATACTGAGGTCCGGTGTTCTGTAAATGGAAATATTTGATGCAACGCTGCAGCAATTTTACTGTATTGTAAATGACCATGTCAGATCACTACTGTTATGGATTCAGTTAGCTTGATTAAAGCGGAGTTCCACCCAAAAGTGGAACTTCCACTTTAGGAACTCCTGACATGTCACATTTGACATGTCATTTTTTTTTGAGGGGGGAGTGGGTACCTAGTTTTCACAGGTACCCAGCTCCCACTTCCGCTCAGAGCGCTGGGGCGACACGTGCGGAAGTTCTCCTTCCTCTCCACCTCCCTCCCTGCAATCTTCTGGGCAATCTTCTGGGCATGTCACAGGTTCCAGAAGATTGCCCGGCCATTCAGGACGTGCAGCGTGATCTGCGCATGCACAGTGCACACCCGGCTGTGAAGTCGCAAACTGTCACAGCCGGGTACCCACACTTGCAATGTCGGCACCGGGGAGAGGAGAGGGAGAGAAGTGAGGCTTCAGGCGGCTGCATCACTGAACCATGGGACAGGTGAGTGTGTGTTTATTAAAAATCAGCAGCTATGCTTTTTGTAGCTGCTGACTTTTAATAAATACAGAAATGTCTGGAATGCCTTTTTAAGCACTGTCCGATAAGATTTTATTCTTCCCTGCTTAGTAAGCAGAGATAAACTAGTAAATCAATAAGAACTATTACTGCTCGAAACTGCTACACCTCTATCCAACCAAAAGGTGTCTCAGGGCTCATCAATCAGTCCATACTCACTCCTCTATGCCCAAGTACACACGGTCTGAGATTTTGCCAACCAAATCCGTCGGATTTTGCCCGTCGGATTTAGTCCGACGGATTGTGTCCGAAACGGTTGCATACACACGGTTGGGCCAAGTTGGCGAAAAATCCGATCTTTCAGAACGTGATGACGTAATTTCGTTACGATGGGACTACATTCAGGCTAGTAGACAGTAGCTTTGATGTAGGAATTTGATCTGACCATGCGTGGCACTTGGTCCGATCAAAATGCTCTACACATGATCGGATTAGGTCCGTCCGGCCCAGTTGGTCGGGAAATATTTCCAACATGTTGTAAAATTGGGTCGGACGGAGATTCGGACGGAATCAGTACGATGCATACCACACACAGTCGGATTATCTGACGACACGGTCCGATAAGACTCATTCCGACAGATTCTCCGACCGTGTGTACAAGGGCTAAGACTAGCATGCAAGAGTGAAACATGCTAGAGAGAGGTTGCCTTAAGACAGGGGCATTCGCCACTTATTCTTGGGTCCTTGGTTGGTTCAAAAAAGTTTTTATGAAGATATGACATCATTGGTGTGCAGCCCTTTGTTTCCTTTGAGTGAGAGATAAGCTATAACATATACTGTCCAATTCAAAAACACACCTCTAATGAAATAATTAGAAGCTTGTGTTTTTGATCCCCTTAGTAAAACAGTTGAACCCATTGATATTAATAAGTAAGAATGGCAGGTATTGAATAGAAGGCACTGTAAGATGGCTTCTTGGCATGGCTTTAATTTGCTTGCTGAATGCTGCCGAGAGCGAGTTGAACAACTCAAACTTCTAGGAATTGGGACTTGCAACCAATGGCCAGGTCTGCGTATTGTCATATGGTTGGTAGAGGTGGTTCCCATTCCCAAGCTTATACTAATACTTCCACAAAATTTTTGTTTGAGTAGGAATTGGGAAAGCAGTGATATGACTCTACAGGAGCAAGTTAAAGGTATCTTTAACACCTCATGGTACCTGTTCTTCAACATAGAACATTTAGAGTATTTTGTCATAACAATATAAGTTCACATAATTTTAGTAAAATTAGATAATGGATTGTTTTTCGTCATTTGCCTGTAAGGAAAATTCATAAGAGAGGTGGTAAGCTATCTTACTATTTAAGATTAAGAATGGGGATCACCAACTATATTGAGGCATGTGATAAAATATCAACAGTTGGACGAATGATCTGCCTGTGTTTGTATAGATGAACAATCGATTGTACAATTGCCATTGTAATTTTTTTCTGTTGTTGCAGTCCCTGTGGACTAGTTTCTCTGTTTTAAAAAAAAAATAAAAATAAAATATCAACAGTTGCATTGAAAGAAGATTCAGTAAATTAGCCATCTGATCTCTTTATAAGGTAAATCTGGACAATATGTGGATTATAGTTTACTAAACATATTCTTGAGGCAGAATGTACATCTCCTTAGCTGAATTTGAATATTATGTCCACATCATACTATAGGTACAGAGGAGCATACGTACGTGTATATCTACTTTATATTGTTTCTAATACTGACATATAATCACACACATAGGTTGGACTTGATGGACTTGTGTCTTTTTTCGACCTCATCTACTGTGTAACTATGTAACAAATCTTTCTCGATATCTCGCCTGTGACCCTGGATAAACACCGCAGCATGAGCGATATCATGTCTTCACTCCAAACATCCTGCATTTGCTACTGTTGGGGATTTCCTTTCAAGCTCAAAGTGCCACATAATGGATTCACGTATGTTGCGATTACCATCTTGAAAGGGCAGGATATCCTGGTGAAATTGGGTCTCATGGAGGCTGATGCAATACCTCATCCACCCTCGACTCCCAGACCATCGCTAGTTTGGCATACACCTTCACCCAGGAGAGAGCGTTGGAGAGTCAGACATGGAATTGGCTAAAGTCCGACCCTTACAGTGATATGATACTTTGCATATCTTTTCAGATGAATCTTTTTTTTTTGTTTCTTTTTTGGTCTGAGGCCTTAGGCATGTTCTGACTATCAGCTACTCTTATAGCTGGGCACTAGGGATGGGCTGAACATACCCCTGTTTGGTTTGCATTAGAACTTCCGAACACCGAAAGTTCGGACCCAAATAACGAACCCCATTAAAGTCAATGGGACCCGAATGTCAAAAATCAGAAGTGCCCATTTTGAATGCTTATATGCAAGTAATTGAGCATACAATGGTTATAGGGGTCCGGGTCCTGCCCTGGGGGACATGTATCAATAAAAAAAAGTTTGTAAAAAACGTCATTTTTAAATTGGGTGTCGGTGGTGCCTTCCCACCGTAATCCTATAGAGGTCTTTGAGTGTTAATTGTGCCCATGAAACCTATACCAAAAACATTCTTCCAGATGAAATCATTGAACACCCTCAAAGCTAGGCAGCCTTTAAGTCCTGCAGAGATTCCACATCCCAAAAATACTTAATCAGTGACATTGGCATCAGGGGCTTCATAGCTGGTAATCCAGGACTGATTCACTTTTATAAAAGTCAAACGGAGTCTGTGGACAGACACTTTCTATGATCAGTAATTAAATTCAGTGGTCTATTCTCATGACTCAGTAAGTCAGGGGATCGTCAGCTGGAAAACTCTCCATCTCTGTTTTGGCCCCGAGGTAATGGTCCACCATGTGATGCAGATGCTGCTAATGGAATCTGAAAGCTGACAGCCCTGGGCGGTGAGGACTAAAAAAATTCAGAAATGCCTCACTTAGGCAGACTTCTTCTCCAACACTCCTCTCTTGACCAACATGTTTTTCACAACACTGTAAGCTACTGGAGTCAGGAAAAACATTCAATGAAATCCTCTTTAACGTGTCCTCAAGAGATTTTATCTCCTGCACTCTCTGGGGGATGGGATGAGTTCTGAGACCTTCCCATTATAACGGTGGTCAAGGAGCCAACCATAATCGTCTCCTTTATGCCACTTATTCTTGGGTCCTTTTGCAGGCTTTGAACCATGAGGTTGCCCATGTGCCTCAAATTTGCAGAGGCTTGAGAAGCAAACTCCTTTAGGTCACTCAGGACGACAGCATCTGGAACTTCCTCCTCCCAGCCATGTACTACTCCAAAGGGTCCTGTGGTTGGAAAGCCATCGCTTGCAGATTGACGCATTTCTTCCTCTTTTTCAAAGCCTATGTCAGTGCCAGAATCCTCCTCCTCATCCTCCTCCCCTCTCTCCTCCTGTGTGTTCTGTGACATAGGAATGATGGTGTCTGGATAAAGTGGGCCATGAGAGGAAAGGAAGTCCTCCTCTTCCTCCTGCTGCTCTGCCCCCAGTGCTCTGTCCATAATGCCACATAGCGTCTGCTCCAGCAGGAACACAACAGGGATTGTGTCAGTGATACATGCACTGTCATGGCTCACGATCCTACTGGCCTCCTCAAATGGTGACAATACAGTGCATACATCCTTAATGATCAGCCATTGGTGTGGGGAAAAAAGCTGTGGCGCCCTAAGCCTGTCGTTGTGCCGTACTGGCACAGGTATTTGTTGATGGTCCTCTGCTGCATGTATAGCTGCTGCAGCATTCCCAATTCCACCCAGTGGGCATGTCGTAAATCAGGCGGTTTACGGGCAGGTGGAATTCCAACTGAATTTCAGCCAACCGAGCACTGGCTGCCTATGACCGCTTGAAAGGGCTACAGACTCTTCTGTCCTGCTTTAGTACATCTTGAAACCCTGGGTACGTACTTAGGAAACGCTGCACCACCAAATTGAGGACATGTGACAGGCATGGCACATGTGTCAACTTTCCCTGTCTAAGGGCAGACAGGAGGTTTGAGCCATTATCGGACACCACTATTCCTGGCTCCAGTTGGCATGGTGTGAACCACCTCTGGGCCTGTTCCTGCAGAGCTACAACTGGTTCCTGTCCCCTAAACACACCAGCTGAAGCACTGCATGGCACCTTTTAGCCTGACTCTTGGAATAGCCCTTTGAACGCTTAGGGGGTATCTGATGTTCATAGGACAATTCTTCAGAGGAGGACATGGAGGTGGCAGAGGAGGAAGATCTCACAGGTCTGGCATCATCACCACCAGCTGTATGGAGACATGGGGGGCACAACAAGCTGCAGCACCAAGCCCTGTCCTGCATCCTTTTGAGTTGCAAGCAGTGTTACCCAGTGTGCTGTGAAGGAAATATATCATCCTTCCCCATGCTTGTGGACCACATGTCAGCAGTAAGGTGGATTTTATGGCTGACTGCCTTGCCCAACGATGCCAGAACATTCCCTTCCACGTGATGGTAGAGAGATGGAATGGTCTTACATGAAAAGTAGTAGTGACTGTGAACCTGCCATTGAGGTACAGCACATTGTGCGAATTCACGGAAGGGGGCAGAATCCACCGGGCTGAAAGGCAGAAGTTGAAGAGCCAACAGCCCAACAGCTTTGAAAAACTTGCATTCAGATGCTGGCTATGTGGGAGACGCTGTGCATGTGGGTGGCAGGGACTGTATTTTTTTTTTCCGCTGCAGCAGATATGGTAGAAAAATTTGCCGGCTACAATCTACAGCTGATGGTGTGCTGCTGGCAGATGTGCTACTAGGACCTGGGACAGCCTGTGCTATACTATCATCCCTTTCAGTGGAGGCTGCTGAGATGTAATGACTCGGTATGACATGGACAGACTGAAGTGGGTAAGGAGGAGGAGGAGGGACAGATTTGTGCCCCTTTTGTGTGGCTTTTAGGTGCTCTTGCCAATGGGCTGAGCGGTTGGACGTTAAATGCCTTGTTAAGCATGTGGTACCCAAATGGTTAGTGTTTTTGCTGTGCCAGAGACACAGTTTGCAGATTGCAACAGTGCGATCTGCTGAAGATTTGCTGAAAAAGGCCCAGACAGCTGAGCTTTGGGGAGTGGGCCGGGAGATAACAGCTGCAGAATGTGATGGAATAGGGTGGCTGCTCTCTACTCTTTTTTGATGTCGGCCCCCTTGGGGTTGTGCAGCCTCACCTTCAGTTTCCTCCTCTGCTCTATCTGGCACCCAAGTCGCATCAGTGACCTCATCATCATCATCTCCATCTCCTCCATCTTCATCATTACCACTGGAGACAACTTGGCAATACGCTGCGGCTTGGGGAACATGAATGCCAATTTGTCTACCAGTGTTGCTCCCTCTCTGTAGGCTCAAGTTCATGTCATCCTCAACCTCAGAACCAACATCTTAATCCAGTAATGGCTGGGCATTATCAAGTAGCAAGTGGTTGATGCTGTGGTCAAATAAGCTGACTCCTCAATGGCTGATGTTGGGGCAATGGCAGGAATAGATGTGGACAAGGAGGCAGGTTTATCCACTCTGGCAAATGCAGGGGACTGCACACTTGTCTCTGCTTGCATGACAGAGGATGAGGAAGATGAGGAAGGTTTAGTAAGCCAGTCCACCACCTCCTCTGCATGCTGTGGCTAGATAACACAGGCAAACTCACTAAACAGAGGAAATTATGCCCTTCCTGAGGAATGATCACCACATCCACCTTTGCCTGTGAACACATTTGTTGCTGGCCCCCTTACAGTGCCAAGGGAACGTCTGCCTCTCCTCTCCTAAACTGGCAGTAACTCACACAAAATGATATGGCGTTAAACTGTCAGTAAAGCACACAGAATTACTGTATATGGCGTTAAACTGACAGTAATGCACGCAAAACGAAATGCTATTAAACTCACAGTAACGCACGCTGAAGTAAATGCCTTAAAACTGTCAGTAACGCACAAAACTATATGGCGTTAAACTGGCAGTAACGCACACAGAACTATATGGCATTAAACTGGCAGTAACACATGCAAATCTATATGGAGTTAAACTGCCAGTAAAGCACCCAAAACGATATGGCGTTAAACTGTCAGTAACGCACACAGAAGTAAATTACATTAAAATGGCAGTAATGCACACAGGCGTAAATGGCATTAAACTGTCAGTAACGCAACCAAATAGATGGTGTTCAACCATCACTACATTGACACTATCTGAACTGTCCCTAATCTAGCTATATACTATTGTCAAGATTACTGACACGGTCTCACTACACTACACTGAAACTATCCGAGCTGTCCTTGCGCTAGCGGCACACTATGCAAAGTTGAATGATGGTCCTCCTTGCTACACTCATGCTATCCCTAGACTGACACTAAACATTAATATAATATTAATAAAAATATTCTACACTGACAATTGAAGCAAAATAGGACAGTATAGCATACCAACTTACTAATAGCACTGAACAGAGCCCTGTTCTATCTCTCTTCACACCAAAATCACACTAAAAATGGCTGCCATTAAAAGAATACTTTTATACTGTGGAGCGGGAATGAGCCATTATTGGATAAAGTCATGATGACAGTGTCCAATCATGACTTTGACAGTGCTCTGTGATGCAAATGGCTGAAGCTTTCACTGCTTCAGCCAATCAAGGCTTGCATTATGGTAGGTTGGGGGGGGGAGAGAACAAACGGTTGAACGACCAGTTTGTTCGGCTATTCGCCAAATGCCTGAACAACGAAGGAACGCTCGCCCATCCCTACTCTTCACATACACTTTGCTCACATTCCTTAAAAACAAACTCCTCTGTGAAGAGCCCCCCCACCCAGGCATACTTGGTGTACCCATGCTTCCTCCTGCTCATCTGTCCTACCAGTTCTTTCCTTCAAGATCTCCTGGTCAGGAACCATCACTAATTGGCTGCAGTCAAATAAAATAAATATACATTTCTTGAACTCTTAATTTGTCAGTTCAAAACTGACTTATCACAAAATCATTTCACAATCCAGGTGTTCAGGGAATTGCAAAGAGACAGACATTAGATTCTCCATTTATAGCTGAAACACTTCCATAGAGCTATTTAACTTTGATATGGCAAATCATATACTGTAGATCGCTATAAAGCATCATAATGAAATATGTTTTATTATCAATAGGGATGGTCCGGATGGTCGAATCGTATGTAAGTTTGACTCCAACATTGGGTGTTCATTTGTTCATAGAACAAACAAACATATGGGGCGCTCGTGGAAAGTTAGCCCCCGCAGAGCTCCCCATAATGCACTGCAAGATCGCAGTGCATTCACAGCTGCTGATTGGTCAAAACATGCACCTGACCTGTGTGCTTTGGCAAATCACAGTGCAAAGTGCTGTGAGAGCCATGAAGGCCAAAGGCAGGGAGCCTTTGGCCAATCATGGCTCAGGGGTTAAGTCCACGCCCCACACTATAGAAGGCTGCTGCTTACACGGTGTATATGAATAGAGGTTAGGCAGATTAGTTAGTGTAGTGTATGGTCAGTTAGTGTAGTATATGTAACAGAATCTCTGACCTCTTCCAGTCTAATGCAAACCTTCAAGGCCAAAGATAGTTGACATCCTTCAATATGTGGTGGGTTGTGAGGCATAGTGGGTACAAAGGTGGAAACAAGGGAAAGAGGGATAGGGCCAGGACACTCTTAAGAAGTTGCAATCTCAAATGGCAGAAGCCGAAACTTCAACAGGAGGACAGCGATACAGGGAAAGGCCCCAGCAAGGTGCCACCTCTGCCCATTGCTGTCTCCTATGGCAACAGTACTTAAACGGTTCCTACCTCAAAATAACAGTTCTCTCAGCTTTACTACAACTTCTCCTTGTAGTTCTTCAGCCCCTTGAGCTCCTGGTCTCTCACTAGACCCTCTGATTCACTGACTCTGAGTCCCAAGAGCTCCTCAAGCCTTCTGCAGTGGTATCTCCCTCAAGCATCACTCATGCTTCCCTGCTGTCCCTAGGTCCCTAGGTTGTCACTTCGGATACCTTCAAGTTTCACCCCTGCTGACCCGCTCGGTCCCTAGCTTGGCACACAAGGCTGCTCTGCAAGCGCCACCTCCGCCTGAAGTTTCCCGATTCTCCACTGTGCCCATTCGGTGAGAATACTGCTCTGGTACTTGCTTCAGTTACTCACTGTGGTCCCTGGTAAAGGCAATTGGTCCTTTAGTGGCGACAGCTTCCCTTCTAACTCCAAACATGACAGGTTCTCCGGGCAGTAGAGCCTCCACTTTTGGTTGGACTGAAAGTCGCAGTCCCAACCCTGCGTTGCCCTATTACTTCTGAATAGGCCGTCACACAGCCTGGCAGCCTGATGCCCCCGGGATAGGCCCAATCTTTGGCCTAGCAGCCCGGGACAGATGACACATGTCCAACCAGACAGCGGTCTGGGTGGCACACTAAAACCTGGATCAACTGACCTCACCCGAATATATAGGCTCTCCTAGCAGGCCAAAGGATTCCAAAAAATACCTGCCCATTGGCTGAGATACCCCATATACCAATAACCTGACCTTGAGTTGTCCTTCTCAATCTAATACCTCAAAATGTCGGCCACCTGGTGGTAGAAGAGGAAAGTGCAACCAGGCCAAACTTAGGGAAAGGTCAATGGATCTCTAATAATTAACTGCAGTAGCCACTCCTGACAAGGAAATAAAGAACATTTTTCTTCTATTTTTTTTTTAAAGGGGCCTTATAACCACTTGACCACTGGGCACTTCCTAACCAGACCAATTTTCAGCTTTCGGTGCTCTCACATTTTGAATGACAATTACTCAGTTATGCAACAGTGTACCCATATGAAATTGTTGTCCTTTTTTCCAACAAATAGGGCTTTCTTTTGGTGGTATTTAATCACTGCTGGGGTTTTTTATTTTTTGCGCTATAAAAGAAAAAAGACTGGAAATTCTGTATAAAAATGCATTTTTCTTTTTTTCTGTTATAAAATTTTGTAAATTTGTAATTTTTCTTCATAAATTTTGGCCAACATTTATACTGCTACATATCTTTGGTAAAAAAAAAACAAATTGGTGTATATTATTTGGTCTTTGTGAAAGTTATAGAGTCCATATGCTATGGTGCCAATCGCTGAAAGTTGATCACATCTGAAGTACTGGTGTCCTATCTCATTTCTTCAGACCCTAACATGCAAGGACAGTACAAATACCCCCCAAATTACCCCTTTTTGGAAATAAGACATTCCAAGATATTTAGAAAGAGGCATGGTGAGTTTTTTTAAGTTGTCATTTTTTAACACAATTCTTTTCAAAATCAAGATTTTTTTTCTTTTTTTTTTCACAAAATTGTCATATTAGCAGGTTATTTCTCACACACAGCGTATGCACACCACAAATTACATGCCAAAACCCATTCTGCTATTCCTTCTGAGTATGGCGATACCATATATGTGAGATTTTTACACAGCGCGGCCACATAGAGTTACCCGACATGCAGGGAGCACCTTCAGGGGTTCTGGAGCATAACTTACACATCTAATTTCCTGACTAGCTCTTACACTTTTTAAGACCATGGAGCACCAGGACAATGGAAACACTGCAAAAATGACCCAATTTTGGAAAGAAAACACCCCAACATATAATATATGAGGCATAATGAGTCTTTTGAACTTGTCATTTTTTTCTACAAATTTTTGGAAAATGTGGAAAGAAAATGAAAACACATTTTTTTTTTTTAATACAAAGTTGTCCATTTATACAATATTTCTAACACATAGCATGTACATACTAAAAATGACACCCCAAAATAGATTCTCCTACTCCTCCTAAGTATGGCAATACCACATGTGGGATTCCACAGCCTGGCCACATACAGAGGCTGAGTATGGCTGAGTATCGCTGAGTATGGGTGAGCATGGCTGAGTATGGCTGAGTATGGGTGAGTATGGCTGGGGGTGGATGGGATGGCTGAGCATGGATGGATGGATGAGTATTGCTGAGTATGCATGGATGTATGAGTATTGTTGGGCATGGATGGATGGATGAGTATTGCTGAGTATGGCTGGATGAGTACTTCTGAGTATGGATGGGATGGATGAGCATGGATGGATGAGTATTGCTTGCTGAGTATGCATGGATGGATGAGTATTGTTGGGCATGGATGGATGGATGAGTATTCCTGAGTATGGCTGGATGAGTACTTCTGAGTATGGATGAGTATGGATGGGATGGATGAATACTTCTGAGCATGGTTGGAAGGGATGCATGGATGGATGAGTATTTCTGAGAATGGATGAGTATGGATAGGATGGATGGATAAGTACTTCTGAGTATAGATGAGTATGGATAGGATGAATGAGCACTTCTGAGTATGGATGAGTATGGATGGGATAAATTAGTACTTCTGAGTATGGATGGGATGGATGGATGAGTACTGCTGAGTATGGATGGGATGGATAGATGAGTACTTCTGAGTATGGACGAGTATGGATGGGATGAGTACTTCTGAGCATGGATGGGACTGATGCATGGATGGATGGCTGGCTGAATGGCTGGAATGAGCACGGGGCAGCTCTGTGGGCACTACACATCCAGCCCACAGCGCTGCAGCACTTCATCTCTTGCCTCTCCCCTCGCACTGTACCAATAGGTATGGGGAGGGGAGAGAGGAACCGGACGTGACACCAATTTTTTTACAAGTGATCGCTCCGTCATCTGATGGAGCGATCACGTGGTAAATGGCCGCTGTCAGCAGGCATTTACCGTGATGTGTGATGGTCACGGATATTCCTGGGTGCACGCACCAGGGGGACGCATGAGAGCAAGATTCTGGGAGGACGTCCATGGATGCCCTCCCAGAATAAGCCAACTGCGCTGTAGCCGTCTTTTGGCTATGGCCCGGTCGGCATGTGGTTAAAAAAAAAAGTATTTTTTTTGACTGCTCGTGGGGGGGGGGGGGGCGCCGCCCGCGCGCCCCCTATGGACAGGCACCACTGATTTTGTGTATTGTATAACTAAAAGAAAAAGGTGGGGGCGTAAGGTCACTGTGGTATGCCTTTCACATGACAAAATGGCTGAGAGGAGCCGAAACATGACAAGTGGCTGCTACACACATAGCTAGTTGTGGACCCAGTACGCATGACCATTATACTGTTTCAGCCTCCATTATATGTAGTAAAAATGTCTCTTTCCTAAAATTATTTTTTTGGAGAGTGGGCTGAAGTTTAGCATGCTGCTGCTTTCCTAATCCCAAATACTTTATTTGATTTTAATATACCAGGTAAGTGTATCACCTTTACAACTGATTTTAGCATATTCTTAGAAGCACCTGCTTTCTTTTTCATTTTAGCACAACATTCTTTTCAAACCCCCTCATACATCAGTGGTCGGGATCACTTTACGCCAAGTTGGTCTACAAGGCCCCACGGTACCTAAAGAACTATACCCTACCTTCCCATCTATGGACCTACCTCCCTGAATGACATCACAGGCATGCAAAATATTAACAACAATATGAAAACTTTCAACAATGCTACGAAGTTCCATATTTCAATGTGGAACTGTGGGACCTTTTAAATAGAAAAACATGTAATCAGCAATGAACGTATTTCATAATAGAACAGCAAACATCCACATGTGATTCAACTGTGAAGTTCATGTGAAGTTATTTTGTCCATACCGCTTCAATTGTACTCAGCAAAACACATAAAACTCAGTGGTAGATGATAAACGGACTGGAATGAATTGTGCTATATACTGTAGACTTTAACGACAGCAAGCTTTCTGGCTCATATATCAAAGTGGTTCTGCTCTTCGCTGCAAGTGAAGGGCAGAAATTGGAGGTCATGTTACAATGTGGAAATAAGGACACTGCTAACTGCTAGGCTGGGTTATTTTTTTGTGTTTGATGTTCAGTTGATCAAGATGGAAAGATAAACTGATCTAATTAGAACCTATTATGCTGTTGATTGTGGTTGTGAAAACATGCCTGGTAAAATAGAATACCACAGTGAAATCGTACAAACACTAGCTACATTTACACACAGTAGTCAGACAGGTCAACCTTAACACATCCTACTGCTCAATGGGTTTAAAGTTTCATATGTGTCGCTTATTTTAAAGGAATTTATAGACAAGCTACTCTTTAGTGTACAGTAAAACTGGGTTATGTCTGGGGGATGGTGGTCCTCAGGGTAGCGTGTCAAAAGAAAAAAGGTTCCAAAGTATCCACCAAAAAAAGGGAAATAAGACGAGAGGCGGGAGAGCTCTATGGTGTAGTATATTCAGCGAATATAACTAATGTTAAGTATTTTAGACCAGTGTTTCTCAACCTTTTTTCATTCAAGGCACTCCTTAAAAATGATGGACAGTATCGAGGTACCCCATTCTAAAATGTAAAAACTATTCTAATATTATTATTATTATTATACAGGATTTATATAGCGCAGACAGTTTGCACAGTGCTTTACAACAACATTAGGGCAGACAGTACACAGTCCAACCCATGTGTGTGATTATATGTCAGTATTACATTGTATATCCCTGTATGTTGCGGTTGTTCAGGTGTTTATCTAATAGTTTCTTGAAACTGTCAATGCCCCCCCCCCCCGCTGAGACCACCGCCTGTGGAAGGGAATTCCACATCCTTGCCGCTCTTACAGTAAAGAACCCCCTACATAGTTTAAGGTTAAAGCTCTTTTCTTCTAATTTTAATGAATGGCCACGAGTCTTGTTAAACTCCTTTTTTTAAAAAGTTTTATCCCTATTGTGGGGTCACCAGTATGGTATTCGTATATTGAAATCATATGCCCTCTCATGCGTCTCTTTATTAGCTTTGTTGCCCTTCTTTGTACTCGCTCCATTTCCAGTAGACATGTGCACACTGAAATATTTAATTTCAGAATTTCGTTGTTGCCCGAAAAATAAATTTATTTAATTACTCCCGAAATTAGTTTTTATTTATTTTGCTTCGTTAAAAAATGTATTTGTCCGAAAATCCAAAATAATTAAGGTTGAATCTGTCATCGAAGGCTTATGGTGTCTGCTGAATGTTCTAAAGCCCCGTACACATGACCAGACTTTTCAACATCCAAAGTCTGACGGAATGATTCCGGCAGACTATTCGATCGTGTGTGGGCTGCAACGGACTTTTGATTCGCAAAAGTCTGACAGACTTTAGAAATGAAACATGCTTCAAATTTTTCCGCCAGAACTCTGCCGGACCCAGTTCCTACCGAGAAATTCGCTCATGTGTATGCTATTCCGACGGACTAAAACCGACGCTAGGGCAGCTATTGGCTACTGGCTATGAACTTCCTTATTTGAGTCCAGTCGTACGTCATCACGTTCGAATCCGTCTGAGTTTGGTGTGATTGTGTGTGGCCAAGTCCGCTCATTCGAAAAGTCAGTCAGAACTCCGTCGAAAGTCTGTCAGACTTAATCCCTCAAAGTTTGGTCGTGTGTACGCGGCATAAGATCCGACGTAGCAGCTAAACTGTACGACAGACGCAAACGTACATTTCCGTCAAATATTCTGCCTACAAGCTATAGTAGAATTCTAATGTTGTATTACACTAGTAATAATTATATTTATTAATTATTATTACTAGTCAACCAACATTAGAATTCTTCTATAGCCTATGGGCATTTGACCATAAATGTCCGCTCGCGGTGACTGCTTCGCGGAATCTTCATGTCAAATCTTTTCTCTCTATGTTAAATAATCTTGGACTAATAGAGTTAGGTTAAACATATTCAACCTTTTTTTTGCCATTGTCTCTATCATGTCAAGTCTTTTCTCTCTATGTCAAATCTTTTATCTCTATGAAGAATAATCTTGAACTAATAGAGCTAAGGTTAGGCACATTTGACCACATGTTCGATGGACACAGGTCGCTATTGTCAGTGTCATGTCATATCTCCTATCTATATCGAACTGTTGCAACGAAAATGAAAATAAAGCATTTGTTTATGTCGGATCTTTCGGTTTTTGGATTCTGCACATTCGTTATCGTTTTAGCAAAATACCCAAAATTCCGATGAAAATGCATTCGGACAAAAACAAATGCACATGTCTAATTTCCAGTACATCCTTCCTGAGGACCGGTGCCCAGGACTGGACAGCATACTCTAGGTGCGGCCAGACCAGAGTCTTGTAGAGCGGGAGAATTATTGTTTTATCTCTGGAGTTGATCCCCTTTTTAATGCATGCCAATATTCTGTTGCTTTGTTAGCAGCAGGTTGGCATTGCATGCCATTGCTGAGCCTATCATCTACTAGGACCCCCTGGTCCTTTTCCATCCTAGATTCCCCCAGAGGTTCTCCCCCAGTGTATAGATTGCATTCATATTTTTGCCACCCAAATGCATTATTTTAAATTTTTCTACATTAAACCTCATCTGCCGCAGATTAAACAATACTGAAACCTTTGAAGAATTAATTAGTATCTCCAATGACACAGTCACCAAATTTTCAGCAATCTGGCAGGACTGGCGTCGATTCAAACTTACTGACGCGTACTCCTCACAATTTGGCTGAATGACTCTCACACACTAGATTGTCCCTTTCTCATTATCTTCCCTCTCTTCCAATTTTGCCCTTAACCCCCCCTCTCCTACTCCCCACAACGTATATTAATGCTCGGATTGCTTTCCCATTATATGGTTCAGAATGCTTTTGATAACCCTCATTCCTGGTTCAGACAACCTTCAGGCCGATTTTAGACAACATGGTACAAGTAAATAAGTACAATGCTGTGACTTTTCCCACGTTTGGAAATGTACTAAGATCTGTAACCAGCTGCCGAACTATTCTTTGTTTATTTAAGCATTGAAGATGTAATGTGACATGTTCATTTAGATGTGATTCCTTATCTATTGCCTGTATTTTTTTTGTATATGTTTACTTTATCCTAATAAAAATTTTGTGGAAAAAAAAATTAAAAATAAACCTCATCTGCCATGTAGTTGGCCACCCCATTAATTTGTTCAGATCTTTTTGCAAGGTTTCCACATCCTGCGGAGAAGTTATTGCCCTGCTTAGCTTAGCATTGTCTGCAAATACAGAGGTTGAACTGTTTACCCCATCCTTCAGGTCGTTTATGAACAAATTAAATAGGATTGGTCCCAACACAGAGCCCTGGGGGACCCCACTACCCACCCCTGACCATTCTGAGTACTCCTCATTTATCACCATCCTCTGAACTCACCCTTGTGGCCAGTTTTCAATCCATGTACTCACCCTATGGTCCATGCCAGTGTATTTTGTACAGTAAACCTTTATGGGGAATTGTGTCAAATGCTTTTGCAAAATCTGGATTCACCACATCCACGATCTACATGGCAACTCACCTCATCATAGAAGGTTGATAGATTGGTTTGGCAAGAACGATTCTTCATGAATCCATGCTGATTACTGCTAATGATACCGTTCTCATTACTAAAATCTTGTATATAGTTCCTTATCATCCCCTCCAAGAGTTTACATACTATTGATGTTAGGCTAACTGGTCTGTAATTCCCAGGGATATATTTTGGGTCCTTTTTAAATATTGGTGCTACATTGGCTTTTCCCCAATCAGCTGGTACCACTCCAGTCAGTAGACTGTCAGTAAAAATTAGGAACAATGGAGTGGCAATTACTTGACTGAGTTCCCTAAGTACCCTCGGGTGCAAGCCATCTGGTCCCGGTGATTTATTAATGTTATGTTTGCCAAGTCTAATTTTAATTCTGTCCTCTGTTAATCATGGAGGTGCTTTCTGTGGTGTGTCATGAGGATAAACACTGCAGTTTTGGTTACTGAAGTCCACCGATTCCCTTGGGAAGACTAAGGAGAAGAATAAATTCAATACCTTCGCCATCTTCCCATCCTTTGTAACCAGATGCCCTTTCTCATTTTTTATGGGGCCAATATGGTCTGTCCTCCCTTTTTTACTGTTTACATATTTAAAGAATGTCTTGGGATTTTTTTTGCTCTCCTCCGCTATGTGTCTTTCATGTTCTATTTTAGCTGTCCTTATTGCACCCTTACATTTATTGTTGCATTCTTTATAATGTCTGAATGCTGATGATGATACCTTAATCTTGTATTTTTTCAAGGCCTTCTCCTTTGCTTTTATATGCATTTTTACATTGAAGTTAAGCCATCCAGGACTTTAATTACCCAATGGGATACATTGACTAATGTCCTTATTTAATGTGCTCTTAAAGCAAACCCATCCCTCCTCCGTGTTCTTTGTTCCTAAGATTTTATCCCAATTGATGCCTTCTAGCAAGGCTCATAGTTTAGTGAAGTTGGCTCTTTTGAAATTCAGTGTCTTTGTATTCCCCTTATATTTCCTATTTGTGTGATTTATACTAAAGCCAATTGACCTGTGAACGCTGTTACCTAAATTGCCCCGTATTTCCACATCCATGATCAGGTCTGTATTGTTAGTAATTACAATACAATTCAATGCAGGGGGAATCAGAGAGCCCTGCTTGTTTGCTTTACATAATGCAGCAACATCCACAAGTCCAAGTAGGACACCAAACGTTAAAGGTGATTTATCCTTCCAAAGCAAATATGTTTTTGCAAACTGACACTGACTAGTATTCCAATGTATCTCTGCTTCCTCAGTTTTTCCCCATCACTCAGATAATGTGACCCCGGCACTGATGGAGAGGGACAGGGGAGGGTCAAACAAGGATGCTATGCAGACAACTTACATCCTCCTTATCAACTGATTATGCCATTGGTGGTTAGGACGCTAGCTGCTAGAAGATTGTAATGGTGCACAATGAAAACCTGTGACTTAGTGTAAACTAACAAGGCAGCCTTCATCCACACGTGGGCTTCTATACAATTTTTGGCCAATTTTGCAAAGGCACCCCTGAAGAAACCTCAAGGCTTCCCTGGTTGAAAAAGTTTGTTCTAGAGCAGTGATGGCGAACCTTGGCACCCCAGATGTTTTGGAACTACATTTCCCATGATGCTCATGCACTCTGCAGTGTAGTGGAGCATCATGGGAAATGTAGTTTCAAAACATCTGGGGTGCCAAGGTTCGCCATCACTGTTCTAGAGAATAAGAATGTAACTTACATTTGGTTAGTTAGTAAACCAACAAGTAGAATGGTAGATCTAATCTTCCAAGTAGGCCTGTCCTGAAAACCCCTGTCTTCACGCAGGAAATTATCACTCTCGATGCCTCAGGAAACCTGGTCCTAGGTCCCTCAAAGAGACGAAAGGGGTACTATTTTCAGAAGTGCAGCTAATAAAATCCCAACAAGTGTTGATATGGCACAGGTGCTCATGGTGGTATATAAGTGATATTGATCAGGGGATTGCAGTTGTCATTGTTTAAGTGAAAAAGAACGAATATATTTAAAAAAGACACATTTTGTGGCTGAACTGTCAACTCCTCAGTTTGACGGTGTTACATAAAAAATTCTACACTTCCTGGTTTCACAACCATCATCACCGTGAATCGAAATGTAAAAAAAAAATATTATTATTTGTCACTTAAATCCTGATGACTCTGATCAATATTGCAATTTTATTACTGGGCTGGCAATCGGGTTGTAAGTCCTTATTTTTATTTTTATTTTGTCTTTACAGCATTGTTTATGGACAACACTGATTGGGCACCCTGTGGCTGTGGCACTGCAGTGATAATCCTATGCTGTGGAGGCTGATTCCCTTATGTAGCAAATACCCCCATAGGAGTTGCTAAAGTTAGGGTTAGGGAAGTGACGGTTCCCTACTGCTGCACAGACAGTCACACTGCATTTCCTTCTTTCACCCAGACACAGACAATGAGTCTTCGGCTTGTTTTGTTGTTTTATTAGGGGATAATAACTTAGATGGGGTAAGGGATAATGGGATGCCTACTGTGACAACAAACAGAATTTTTGGGACAACTTCCTCCCTATTTACAGATTCCTCTTCCTAATTTCTCCTGCATACACTTGGTTCCTCTATGTACAGCTCCTTTTGGTTTACTCTTGAAGGAACTAACAGTATATCGCCAGCAAAAGCCCATTACAGGTGGGAATTCTCAGTCCCTTTGACAAAGTAGCACAAATTAAGTGAACAGCATAACACATCTCCTGCTTTCCTGTGGCCACTGATCCCAGTTCCACTTGCTTGCAGAATGCTAGTCCACCTCACCAGCTGCACCTGACTGCTCCTCTTCCCAGTCCTCCTGACTGACTCTCTGCCCCAGTCCTGCCTGACTGACACATACACTTGGAGAATTCCCAGGGAAAATTTGGATAAAGACTTTACACACCGCTGTCTTCAAGCGAGACCTGCTACAGATGGCAGTTTCTCCCCTTGTCTGTCCCTGCACCATGCTGATATACTCACTATCTCTCCTTTCTCCCTCAGCTGCCTCTCCAGCTTGAATCCCTCCAAATGCCTCCTGTGGTGGGATCCTTCCAGGTCAGCCTCCAGCCCAAGGTGAACCCCCCCCCCCCCCGGTAAGGGGTCCCTCAAGGGCACCCAACATACTCCCTCAGCACTGCTTTTCTATCTTCCATCTGAACTCCCTGCTGTCATGTCTATTTATGTGTTTTCTCGGTCCCCTGCCAGGCCCACTCCTGGGGATTGGCTGAATGCCCATAAATATTCATGGAAGCCCCTCCTAGCCTTTACCCACTAGTTACAGAACATTCTCCGATGTCCTAGAAAGAGTGGGAGGCACAAGAGAGAGCTGCCAGGACGAATCACCCAGCCCTGGTCTCTAGTAAGCTTGGCCCGAATTTAATGGGGTTGATTTACTAAAAGCAAATAGACTGTGCACTTTGTAAAGTGCAATTGCACTCTGCAAGAGCAGTTGCTCCAAAGTCTAGCAAATGAGCAGAAGTTCTGCTGACTTCCATTAACCAATCATGTGCAAGCAATAATGCTGTTTTATTTTTTTCCTTGCATGATTGGGTATCCTTTGCAAAGTGAAGCCTTACCTTATTTACTAAGCTCTGGAGCAACTGCACTTTCAAAAGGGCACAGTCTTCGAAAATGTTTTCTTATGTGTTGGCAAATTGTGACTCTATTTTGCCTAATATCTGAAAGCACTGCAAATAATTTCAACATTGCTCAAGATAATCAGCTCTCTAGGGCCCCCCCTATCCCTGCTGCTGCGTCCCTATCCATGTGTCGGACCCTTTCAGGACACCGGACACATGGACTCCTATGGCGGGGCAGGATGGGTGTATTTTTTTTAAGCACCTGATTAGAGCCAGAGGCTCTAATAGGCTTCAAAAAAGGGTGGGCTTGGGGCGCTGAGAGTGGGCCCTGATCCCACCCAATTATGTGACCATAGCAAATGAATATTCACTGTCTTCACACCGCATTGCCTCCCAGCCAATCTGGAGGCAGCTCAGTGAGACCTGTTTCCTGATTAGCCAAAGCACCAGATATCCCTATTGGATTCTCAGCGCTTTGGCAGAAGTGAGACAGAGCGGAGGAAGCTGACTGGAGAGGAGATGCCAGAAAAGAGGACACCCAGTAAGTGCCAGACCTCCTGCTTGGGAATCCATCGGTGGACGGGGGGGGCAGGGGTGTATTTTTTTTCCCCACAAAAGTGCATAGAAATCAATAAGCTTCCAGGCTTTTTTTGTCAAAGTTTAATTGAAAAAAATTAAGTTAGAAGTTGATTGGCTACCATGCACAGCTGCAGCAGAGTGTGTAATCTCCATTTTAGTAAATCAAACTCAGTGTGCAATTAGTATCACTTGTGTGTCCTGCTCAGACAAATAGTAAATTGTTTTGTGTTCATTTTATATATTTCATTTTTAAGGTTTATAGTTTTTTCAACTGTTGTCTTATATCTGTGTCTTCACTGTCAAGCATTGTTTAACAAATTAACCTTTAACACATGAAGAAGGATTCCCAAAGCACTATGAGTTAGTTAAAGAGACAGCACAGAGACAGCACAGTAGTAGCTGCCTCACTTTTCTTTAAAGGGGTTGTAAACCCTTGTTTTTTTGTTTTTTTAAATAACAAACATGTCATACTTACCTCCACTGTTCAGTTTGTTTTGCACAGAGTGGCCCCGATCCACCTGTTCTGGGGTATCAACTCCTCCTTGCATTGGTAAACCCCCTAGGAGAAGCACAATTCATGGGGGTTAGTGTGCAGGCGCGCTCCTGAGTCCAGCATCCATAAAACAGAATGCCAGACTCTGCCCCACCCCCCGGTTCCCGCATCGTTCGATTTGATTGACAGCAGCGGGAGCCAATGGCTGCGCTGCTATCAATCTTTCCAATCAAGAGCCCAGATAACGGACAGAGAGGTAAAGTGTGTCTCCGCTGTGGGAACGAATGAGATCCTTGAAAATGTGTGACCCTTAAAGCTCTGCTTGACTTAAAAAAAAAAAATTTAGTCCTGACCATAATAATAATAAAAAATAATCATTTAGCCCTGACCATAATAATAATAAAATATATATATATTAGATAAAAAAATGCACATTCTATTAAAAAGCATTTGTTATTCATCAAGGTACAGCTGCAGTGTTTCAAATAACCCTGTTGAACAATATCAGTATACAAGTTGAATACTATCAATTCCAAGGCTGCAGTCATCCAGAAACAAAAAGTCAGACCTTCACAAAATTTGGTTACATTCGGGACATGATGCTCATTTTGTTGATTCACATTTCTTACTTTAGCAGATGCAGATGCAGTTCTCTTTAAACAGTCATTAAAAAGGTTTTTTTCCTTGTACTTTACATGATTCTCTAGAGATTCTTGTGTGGCTTTTTCTAATTTTGATTGCATCATGTAATTATATGTCATCATTGAACAATTACATTGCCCAGGGTAAAGCAACTTTGAACAGCCCTTGTCTAATAATCGCTCCATAAATATTCTGATTGGACACTGAGAAATTGACAGCTGAAAATATGTACCAGTGGTATTTTTTTTTTCTCCAGCACTATATATCTTGTAACTGATTAAAAATAAACCTCTTGCCAAATAAAAATAAAAGTTCTAACCAATAGTCTTATTTAATAAGAGCAAAGATATTTAAACTAGATTTTACAACTTTTAATAATTTTCAATAACATTCCAGAGTGCTAATAATAAGTGAACTCGTTCAATAAATTGAATCATCGTTCTATTTTTGACAATTACAAGGAGCCATAAATGGAGAGTTGGGAGTCACAGGCAAGCAGTGGGTGTCAGGAGACGGCAGAAACAGTATCAGTATCAAGCTTTCTGGATGTGGAATATTAATTAAGGTTTCTAGAGACATATTCTGTCTATATATATGTGGTAGAATCATCAGAAAATTTGTCCAGACTGATAATTTATTAACAAATGCAATGGTAAGTGTCCCCTAAGGAACCAGGCTGGCAAGCAGCAGTGATCGAGCAATTAACATAAACTAGTCCTACAGGAAATGCATAATAGATACTGCTTTGCAAACTATGGGGTTGTAAGTACAGAGCATCAAACTGTAGCCACATTATTATAGATACTTACAGTGCATCCTGAAAGTATTCACAATGCTTCACTTTTTGTTATGTTATAGCTTTATTCCAAAATGGATTAAATTCATTATTTCCCTCAAAATTCTACAAACAATACTCCATAATGACAACATAAAAGAAGTCTGTTTGAAATCTTTGCAAATATATATATAAAAAAAAAAATCCCATGTACCTTTGCTCAATACTTTGTTGAAGCACCTTTGGCACCAACTACAGCCTCAAGTCTTTTTCAGTATGATGCTACAAGCTTGGCACATCTATTTTTGGCCAGCTTCTTTGCAGGACCTCTCAAGCTCCATCAGGTTGGATTGGGAGCGTTGGTGCACAGCCATTTTCAGATCTCTCCAGAGATGGTCAACCAGGTTCAAGTCTGGGCTCTTGCTGAGCCACTCAAGGACATTCACAGAGTTGCCCTGTAGGCACTTCTTTGTTATCTTAGGTGTGTGCTTAGGGTCATTGTCCTATTGGAAGATGTCTGAGGTTCAGAGCACTTTGGAGAAGGTTTTCATCAAGAATATCTCTGTACATTGCTGCATTCATCTTTACTATGATCCTGATTCCTGACTAGTCTCCCAGTTCCTTCTGCTGAAAAACATCCCCATAGCATGATGCTGCCACCACCGTCCTTCACTGTAGGGATGGTATTGGCCAGGCGATGAGCGGTTTCCTCCAAATATGACGCTTGCCATTCACGCAAAGAGTTCAATCTTTGTTTCATCAGACCAGATAATTTTGTTTCTCATGGTCTGAGAGTCCTTCAGGTGCCTTTTGCAAAACTCTCGGCTGTCATGTGCCTTTTACTAAGGAGTGGCTTCTGTCTGGACACTCTACCATACGGGCCTGATTGGTTGAGTGCTGCAGAGAAGGTTGTTCTTCTGGAAGGTTCTTGTCACGTACCTGGTAGGTAGAGTCTGGTTTATGCAGAGGAAGGCCTCTCTTGCACCTCTGACTGGGGGCCCTGGTAGAGCATACAGGTAGCATAGGAGTGCAGAGTTGCACAAGTGCCAGTATACGTGCTTGCTGTTGGGCTGCTGATCCAGTAGTACGCCAGATGGCAGTGGGTCTTTGTGGGCAGGAACAGGCTGGTATTTATCCAAAGAGCAGGTCCCAAAGGTAGCTGGACAGGTGCTAGTAACTTGGTAACTCTGGAGGGGCTGGAACGTAAGCAGGGTCAGACAAGCTGGGTTATTCAAAAAAATGATTATATCAAGTACAGATACGGAGGCAGGAGAATGGTCAAAGGACAAGCCGGGGTTGATGCAGGTGGAAAACAGGAATAGTCAGGAACAAGCTGGGTCAATACTTCAAGAGCAGATGAAGGTAACAAGAAACAGGATACTCACAGAATGCTGTAGACGAGACAGCACTGATCCTAGATGCTGCTCTAGCTAAAATAGCCAATTTGCCACCCTTATCTGTCACGGAATGTGCCATGCACATTCGCGCATGCGCATATGCATTCACATATGGTCACATTTACGCACATGCCCATGACACTCCTTCTTTTCCAGGCATTTGGGGAACAGGGATTCTTCTGCAGCTATTATACTGTCTTCTAACAGAGCCTTCCTGACAGTTCTCCTCTCTCCACAGAGAAATGCTGGAGCTCTGTCAGTGTGACCATCAGGGTTTTTGTCACCTCCCTAGCTAAGGCCTTTCTCCAGAGATTGCGCAGTTTGGCTGGGCGGTACGCTCTAGGAAGAGTCCTAGTGGTTCCAGACTTTCAATGCTGCAGAAATATTTCTGTACCCTTTCCCAGATCTGTGCCTCAATACAATCCTGCCTCTGAGGTCTACAGACAATTCCATGGCTTGGTTTGTGCTCTGACATGCACTGATAACTGTGGGATCTTATATAGACAGGTGTGCCTTTCCAAATCATGTCCAATCAACTATATTTACCACAGGTGGATTCCAATCAAGTTGTAAAAAACATCTCAAGAATGATCAGTAGAAACAGGATGCATCTGAGCTCAATTTTGAGTGGCATGGCAAAGGCTGTGAATACTTATGTACATGTGATTTATTTTTTTTTTTTTTATAAAATTGCAAAGATTTCAAACAAACTTCTTTCACATTGTCATTATGGGGGATTGTTTGTAAAATTTTGAGGAAAATAATGCATTCAATCGATTTTGGATTAAGGCTGTTGGCTAACAGCTGGCCAGGGTTATGGGTTAAGTGTTTCTTGCTAATTTCCCAGGCTTTTGGTCCTTGCCAGCCCACCTTTACTATAAAAAGGGGGGGCAGGTGAGGTCCAAAAAGGTGAGTTGCAGTGAGTCCAGGGAGTTCCAGCATCACCTGTGAGCAGTCATTGGCACTACCAAAGAAATTGGAGTTATCGGAAGACATCCAAGCCCTGGGCAATGCCATAATGGATTCTCACCTTATGGAGGCATGTCTGGGCCACTACATTACCCTAGTTAGGATTAGGAAGAGGACGTGGTTCATATTAAACTTATACTGCATCTAGCCAGTAAAGTTATATTACCTACGGGGCATGAAGTAACACCATTACATAAGAGTTAACTTGGCAAGACAAGAAGAGGAGCATAGTTGTTATGAGTAACCAAGTACAAGAACAATCTACAAGCAACCATTTGTTAAGCATGGGACTTGGTAAGTAGCAGGGGGTCGAGGTTCTGGCTCCCTCCCTAGCGCTCAGTATCCAATAGCAACTGGACCCAAACCCACGTTACAGATATTTATGGCATGGTCACATGGTATAGAAAGGGAAGAGTCAAGTGAGAATGCATGAGGTCTGTGCTAAGTGCTCAATGGGAACCCATTTTGTCACTGAGAGTGAGGTAACAGAGGTACACTGGACTGGTGGAGTGGGTGCAGGCTCAGCATGCCCCCCCCCCCTTATCCAAATGTACATCAAGTTACAGTGTGTAGTGACATGGAACAAGTCGCTTTTAAGAGGAACTCTGTACTTTAATTGCTTCACACAATTGCCTTAATGTTCGATTTTTTACATAACCACAGTTCCCGCCTGGTCCCGAGTATTGATGAGCGTGCTCTGTTCTCCACATTAGAGATACCTCCGCATACATGGGTGCAGAAGGCCCCGCCCAAGGGCTCGTTAAATTATGATATTGTAATTTTCATGTGATAATTTAGCTTGATTCATCAAAGAGAGAAAGTTTTATGAAAATGTCTTTTCTCACTTTCGGTCTGTTAAACCATTTAAAGTTTTTGTAATATCTGTTTGAAAAGTGAAAAAATAGAATTGTTTATCCTGCCAATCATCTTGTTAGCTTTTAAATACTAGTGCTTTCTATCTATGCCACATTCTGATCATTTAGCATTGCTTCCCGCTGTCTGTGGACTACAGACCCCCTACATGTTAAGATTTGTATCATCTGCAATTCCACCCTTGAGACGTTATGGCCTGTTGCTAAAAGTTGGGATTTCATGGCCCAGTAGAGTGTATGTTGAAAATTAAACAAGCAGAATGACCTCCCTCTCAGCAAGTTGGGTGCTATGAAATTGAAACACCAGGCATGCAGGCTGCTATTCCTCTGCAGCAGGGCAGCTATTGTACCATATGAACCCAAATATACATAATTTTCAGGGGCTTTTTAAGACTCCAGCAGATAACAGGCTAGTATATACAGTAGGTTTTTCCAACACACACACTACTATATCTTACACTTGGAGAATGCTCCCCACCAACTACCCAGTAGCTTTCTACCTCCTCTAACCGCAGTTTTTTTTTTTTTTCTTCTAAACCCTTTTTACTGGCCCAACTCTGTGGTCTCTCTTAGGTCCTGAATCTGCTCTCTTCTTGATGTGGATTTTCCTTCTTTATTTGTATGTTGCTGTGTGGGCAACATGGAAGGGTCTTCTCAGGCTCCAAATGCAAATTAATTTAAAATCATCAATTGTAAAACATGTATCTGCATTAAATAGAAATAATAAGAATCGGGCTAAATATCAATTTATAAAATCCAAGTGAATAAATTGATCTGAGCAAATTAAGTCCACAAGTAATGTGATAGTGGGTCAATTCTCCTTATTAGCAGTGTCCATCCATTACCAAAAATGCAGTGAATCCACCACCAGCATTAGAAACCGCTTACCAGCTCCTGTAGACCCCTTATTAAAGGGGGTCTGTGTACACCTGTGGCTTAAAACCCAGCCGGGGCCTTTCTCCGTGTCTGAGGCCTCCTCCACACCTCTGAAAATACTCAGTGATTCGAATGAAGATTGGGTATCAAAAAGAGACAAAAGTCTCCACATAGCATAAAACCTTTGGTGGGTTTATTAGAAAAAAACACTTACAACACTAAGTAAAACACCTTAAGTGTGGTGTGTTGGCCGGCACACAACCAAACAAACCCTTTAGTTGGGACACGAGGGAGATGGTGACATCAACACGCTGCTCTTTCCTACGCATTTCATCACAAATCATGTCATCCTGGGGCCCCAGGATGATGCAATTTCTGACGAAACACGTAGGCATGAAGGAGCTCTGAGATGCGGAGAAAGGCCCCGGCTGGGTTTTAATCCACAGGCGTACACAGACCCCATGTAATAAGGGGTCTAAAGGAGCTGGTAAAGCTGTTTCTACAGCTGGTGGTGAATTTACTGCAGTTTTGGTGATGGATGGTCACTGCTAATAAGGTTATTTGACCCACTATCACACTACTTGTGGACTTATTTTGCTAAGATCAATTTATTCACATGGACTTTATAATTTGATATTTAGCGCGATTCCTATTGTTTTTATTTACTGTTTTCTGACTGTGTTACACAAGGGAATTGCTGCTCATTTTCTTAGGGACAGATGGTTATAGCACAGTTTTTTACACTTATATGTACAGCATCTACATTAAGATACCAAATACATCAACATTGTTATGGTTTCAGAGCGACCCAAATTATTAATGATTCTTCCATACCCCAAAGCTTTCAAGACATGCTTACAATCTTCTATCTGTACAACCAATCACTAGCATTAAATCTTATAAACATATAATGGAAGGTATGGGAAATTTGCAACTTTATGGGACTGTAATCTTAGATTGTGCTAATGCTTATTAAATAATGGAATGAAAGCCCTTCCAGGTAATTAGATGACCCTTCTTTCACTGGAGACAGTACATATAGCAAGGCCCTGATGCAGTTCCCAGCTAACTGCCTCATAGTGTGAGTATATTAATGCAT
The DNA here is from genome assembly GCF_037356315.1 of Lithobates pipiens. Taxonomy (NCBI): domain Eukaryota; kingdom Metazoa; phylum Chordata; class Amphibia; order Anura; family Ranidae; genus Lithobates; species Lithobates pipiens. Next base: position 174,341,650 of record NW_027507790.1, on the reverse strand, counting down.
ATTTCCTTTGGTTAACATTATTATCTTAAATTGCATTATCTGATAATAGTTTCAGTGATGTTGCATTTTAACCTATGATGTCTGGCTAGGGATGCTGTAGAGGGAGGTCTCCAAAAAATAAGCACCCATTCCATGGTACTTCTGCTTTACAATGTTCACCACAATAGGTATTTTGATGTTAGAGGGGTACCAGGGAAGTCACCTCTCCATAGATCCTTGAATGTTTAAAAACATTTCTCTGTCTAGGTTCTCCTCACTGCTCAGCTTCTTTTAGGAACCTGGCTGGAGTTTTGCTAAAGACTAGACCTGACATGAAATATAGAAACAAGTAGACAATGGTGCTAATTTATCTAATAGTTATATTTAAAATGGCTGTGTTGGTGCTTACTTTTATAAATAATAACAATCTGATGAATGGGTAAGGACTTTTAAAACTACTTTTACTAATACACATAAACCTCCCTAAACTGTATTCCCATTCAAGGGCTCTGGGGGAGCTAGAGAGCCAGGTATAATTTTTATTTTCTTCCAAAAGCAAGTAGGCATGTGAACATTAACCTCCCTGGCGGTACGATTATTTCGGATTTTAGGTGCTAAAAGCGGTACCATTATTTTGCATGAAAATTTGGCGTTTTATATTGTAGTCCTGCAATTCTTAGGAATAACTCTCTTAAATCTGTCCAAACCAGAGTCTAGCAGACATCCCGGGTATAATAAAGTTTGAAAAATGAAATCATAAATTATAATATAATAAATAATTATAAATAATTGTACCAAATAATAATATAACAATAATAAAAATGATTCAATAATGTAATCAAATCAAAAACACAGAAATTTTCTCAGTTGCAGAATTGTCACTGTCATTACTTTTCAGTATTTGATGACGGATCTCCCCACGAATCGCTATCGCTCAATTCTGCGAGTGATTCCAATTTATTATCGCTGTTTTCTAGCTGGTCTAAAACCATTTTTGATGTAAAGTGACAGTTTTGGTTGCTATGGACAATCTCCAGTTTCCAGGCATAAAGAACAGTTTTTATTATATAAAACTGCATGCAGGACACTGGGCAGACCACTAGGGACAAAGGGGATGTGAAATATTTACATACAGCAATGTAATCTGTAAGATTACATTATACTGTATGTTTACTGTTTGTTTCACTTTTTGAATTTGGCGCCGATCTCTGTCCCCGTGCGTCGCAACGCACGCAGGGCACGGAGATCGGCGATGTGATGAATCGAGCGAGACACAGCTCGCTCGTACAGCGGGGAGACAACGCTGGATCCGAGGGAGAAGGTAAGTAAACCTCCTCCTGGATCCAGCGATGCAGTCCCGAGTCTCGCTCGGGGATACCGCTTTTGGTATGAAAATTCCACCCCGAGCCAGACTCGGGAATACCGTCAGGGGGGTTAACACTTAACAAACAATATACAACCATATATTTTTGGTTTCATATTCTTAAAAAATATGTGAAAACTTAAAGCATACCTTGCATCAAAATGCAAGATCTGCTTGTTGTTTAGACCCCCCCCCCCCACACTTTGACAGAATCCAAGTAAAGGTGAGGATGCAGGATCTCAGATGCTCCTGCACTGTGTTGTGCTGTGCTAGTAAAACAAAAAGAAAAAAAGTAGAATATATTAGTTTGTAAAAAATATTGTTGATCCAGGAAATATCTGATGATGTTTTGGAGCATCAGGAAGGATTGTCTTATTGTTTTACCGCTGGGACAAATTGAACAGTTATTTTGCCTTCCTCTGGATCATTTACGCTTCTATAAATGGAGGTTTTCTATTTGTTTATTGTTTATTTTTTAATTATTTTGTATGTGTTGAACTAGGTAGACTTTTTTTAAACTGACTAAATATGTAACTATGTACATCACACTTGATCTATCAATTGAATATTTTTTAGTATGGTTTAGGCAGTCTTTTCAACCAGAGTGCCCAGGCACCCTGGAGTGCCTTGAGGTTACTTCAGGGGTGCCTTTGCCAAAAATTGTATACAAGCCAGCAGATGGATCAAGCCTGCCTTTTAGTAACCACAGGTTTGCACCATTACAACATTCTAGAGGCTGGCTTCTTAACAACCAATGATGTCATCAGTTAATAAGGAGGATGACTGTTGCTTTTACAACATCCTTGTTTGACCCTCCTCAGCCTCTCTCTCTCAGCACTGGGGTCACATTAGCTGATGGATGGAGAGAAATTGAGTGAGAAGAAAAACAATGGAATACTAGACAGTACCAGTGTGCAAAAGTGTATTTGCTTTGGAAGAATACATCACAATAACATTGGGTGTCCCACGTGTGGATGTCGCTGCATTATGTAAAACTATTATGCCCTGTGCACGCGGTTGGACTGGAAAATGTGGGATCAGATTGTGTTGTCAGAAAATCCGATCGTGTGTGGGCTCCATCTGACTTCTTCTGTCAGAATTTCCAACACACAAAGTTGGAGAGCCGGATCTAAAATTTTCCGACAACAAAATCCGATCATTTAAATTCCGATCGTGCGTAGACAGTTCCGACGGACAAAGTGCTACACATACTCAGAATAAATTACGAGACTAAAGCTCTTGGCTACTGCCCTCTTTATTGTCCTGTCGTACATGGTTTACGTCACCTCGTTCTGAACGATCAGATTTTCCGCCAACTTTGTGCGACCGTGTGTATGCAGGACAAGTTTGGGGCAAAATCCGTTGGAAAAAATCCAACTAATTTTGTTGTCGGAATGTCTGACCACATGTACAGGGCATTAGAATCGTTTTTTACATTTCAGAATGGGGTGCCTTGAGACTGTCCATAATTTTAAAGGGTGTCTTGAGATTGTCTCCAATTTTAAAGGATGCCTTGACTGAAAAAAGGGTGAGAAATGCTGGTTTAGGGTAAGTGGTCCATGATTCAGGTTGTATGTAATTGTAACTGCTTAGTAAGTCCTCTGGTTTCTAGCATTTTTAGCAAAGTTTCATTAATATTCATGTATAACCAATATTTTAATTTTTGTAGTAATAAAAACACTAATTCCAACACATCTTAAAGCAAATTATATACACCGGACCACGCAGTTCCTTAGCACTAATGACTTGGTTGGCTTACATTAATTCCGTTATGTTAATCAAAAGTCTTCAACTTCCTACACAACATGTTCCTTGTTTATTTCTCAAGGGGAAATCATTGGCCTAGAGTTCCTTTAACGGAACTGAGCTGGCTGCAACTTTCATCTGTTTAGTCTGTGGATTATACTGAGGGAAGCAGACATACAGGATGTGATTCAAGGCTAATCACTCTGCTCTAGAAGACATGCTATTTTACTGAGCATAAACGTATGTTACTTGTCAAAGAAGATGTACAGGAAAGTGTGATGGACTTAAGTGTCCTTCTGGGGTGAAGAAGTGTGGAGACTGGAGAACTGTACTGTTCAGATCTACTGTCCCCTGATAACTGGCTGCATGTTGGATCTTCCACCGAAAACTGTTTCCAGATTTGCTGTCTTTTACTTTGTTAGCCAGCAGACAGGAAAGGCAGAGGTCAGAGCATTTTATTTCTGTGTGGGTCATCTCTTCAAATGACTTGACGGGAAATAAAGCAGATGGAGGGAAATGTGAGTTAATACACAGACACCAGAAAGAGATGTGAATCATGTAATGCTTGATATTAAAAAAAGGAAAAAAAATGTTCCATGACTAACAATTACTTTAATAAACAGTCAGACCTCTGTGAATGTATTCTTATTTCCAAGGCACAATAATTTCGTGTTTAGGCTCACGTGTGTAGAGCTATAGTAATAGCTATATAAGAAATGTATGTGAGGTAGACATATGGAAACTAGCTTATCTGCAAAGAGATTTGGAATTCTGTCCAGCTACTTCTGTGATTTATCCCCTCTACCAGCCAGTAAGGTGTCAACTTTTTCTTTGTTAGAGTTAAATTATATCTAAACCCAAAAATGTAATGTGGCTGCATTTGGTTTTTAGTTGTTTTTCCCTTTTTTTTTTCACCTGGAGATCTGACCAGTATTAAACTTCCCATCTTGAGGTTGCTCCTTTATCAATGGAGGAGCAATGGAGACACCCTTGGACAAAAACTTTGTTCGCCTAAGGGTAAATGTAATAAGACTTTACATAGTGACTAACAAAGTAAAGCCCAAACTAATTAAGAACTTTAATTCCCAGTATGCTTTTTAAGCAGCTACACAAATTGTTTTTGTTTTTCTTTTGAGCTAAAGGTTTTAACTAAAGGAATAAAAGCTGGCCATGGTAAGTAAACCTATCAGTGTTATGTGTTTTGTCTCAACCCACTAACTTTTGTTGTGTAGTCTGTTAAAGAGAGTTGAGAAATAACAGTAGGACCAACAGTGAAAGAAAAAGTTACAGAGGGGACTGGTTTATTAATGCAAGTGACAGACTGTATCATAAATGTCATTTTTGATGTTGGCTTCAGTACCACTTTAAGTATAACAGTGGTGTCACCTTATTACCTGCAACCTTCTGATAGGACAGTGAGGAGGCAGGAGCAAACAGATAAGACAACAACTCATTTTGAAATGCCTGGTTAGATTCCATTGTTGCCCTCCCTTCTCCCAGTCTGCTGCAGTGAAAGGAAAGGCAAAAGCAGGGCCAGTTTTAGAAAAACTGAGGTCCAGGGCAAGAATAAATTGATGGCCTTCTTGGCATACTGCAGGCCCTCATGTCAGACCCTTTGACCTGACCCATTTTGTAGGGAAAATAATATTCTGCTCTTTTGTGTTTTTTTAACTTTGTGATTTAAATTACAAGGAATCCTGACTTCTCCCCGGCATTGAATATCATATACTATTCCTGCAGGACTCCCAGAATCCTTCCTCTATACGTTCTGCTTTGGAGGCTGGAAAATTAAAACTCTAGATTCCCTAAATGTCCTAGATTTATCTCAGTCCTTGTCCATAGGAAGCCATTGGTTGCATTACAAAGTCAACTTCATGACTTTGCTGCTTCGCACTGTCACAAAGCTTCTTTGACTGACCCCTTTGGAGATGCTATGACAACAATCAGATGGGTCAGCTCATGTAATCTCATTGTTGTATAGCTTACTACTCTCAGAAATCTCCCATCCGGCCAAATGTGAGCATGAACTGAACTGTGCTTACTGAATCTGCTCAAATCCTTTATTCTCACATATGAACTTACTCTAGGTTCTTTGGCTCAGAGAAGAGTAGGTGTTCTTCATTAAATAAACTGATTTACTCCATTCCAGATACCTGTTGGAAGTGTGAAGGGTAGAAGGTCACTATATGTGATATATGGTGAAATTGTCCTTACATTAAGTTTTTTTGGAAGGATGCCTTTTTTTATATTCCACCAAATTTCTCCCAAATCTATTTTGTTTGTATTAAGAAGGGGCTTCTGCAGTTCTTTCTCCAAATAGTTCTCCCATGTGGTAATTCTGAATCATTCAAAATCCAGTGTACACCCATGTATAGCTGACTGAGCTAGAGAAATGTGCCATAATATGCCAATATAGAGTCTAAAGCCTCGTACACACAATCGGATTTTCCACAGAAAAAATCTCTGACTTTTGTCCGAAGGCGTGTGCCTGGATTTTGTCTTGCATACAAATGGCAAGGAATTGTCAGCCAACAAACACGAACGTAATGACGTACTACGTGGTTTTTCAGCTCTTTAGCGCCACCCTTTGGGCTACTTCTGCTAATTTAGTGTTAGTAGAAGTTTGGTGAGTGTTGATTCACGCTTTTCATTTTGTGCTTTCAGTTTGCGCTTTTCATTTCGTGCTTTTCAGTTCACACTTTTCATTTCGTGCTTTTCAGTTTGTTTCTGAACAGCCGTTCGTCAACCAAACATGTTGCGGAATAGGAGGTGATAGCGTGTTATTTATTATTGGCCATGGAGTTATTGCTTTGACCCAAGTCCAGTCCAGGAACAGGAGGAGGAGGAGTTCTTGGACCAAAAATTGCTTGCTTTATTAATTGTGACCAATTATGTCATATGCCTTTGCTGCGGGAGCTCCAGGAGAATAATCCAGATGATTTTCACAATTATCTCCGGATGATGGACCCCTGCATTCACCAACTCTTGGCAATGTTGACCCCCTATATTAAGAAGCAGGATACATGCATGATGCTTTTATTTTATTTTTTGGTTGAATAATAAAGATTTGATTTATTATATTTTCTATATTTTTGGATGCATAGAATCCACTTTTTGGTTAAGTTCTATTGGCAGATAGCATGTCCAATTCTATTTGTTTTCTTTTTTTAATGGCCAAAAAAAAAATTGTGGAGAATAATACTTGGCTATGTGTTTTATTTCAAATGACAGTTTGGGAGTAGGCAGTTACATAAAAAAAAAATACAATGAAAAATTGACAAGGGACACCAACATAGTTGTATCTTTAATCTTAAAAACTACAGTATAATGGTGTTGTGGTAACTTGCCCCAAAAAAAGGCAGAAAAAACATAATAATATTATTCTTGATATCACTAGAAAAAAAGCCTTTTAAAATGTGTTTGCAATAACTCCATCAGTATCACCAGCAAAGCAGCTTCATTATTATCCCATTAAAGAAGAAGAGAATGTGCGCTGCATTTCAAGATTTCATAATTTTCCACATCACGAATGTTAATTCTCCATTACGAACGCTAGTTTACAAGACCGGACGCTTCTGGCATCCCATATACCCCTATACCCTATCCAAGTTGTTTAACCCAAATAAAACAAGAAAAACAAGGCCATGGACTTGTTACTGACTTTGGATGCAAGTTGGAAAATGCATTTTGCCTGGCTGTGTAGACTATAGGGGGACCCAAAAATGCAGCAGCTCCTTAAAGGGTAGCGCTACTGATATAAAACTCCACAGCAAACTTGGGGTTTATGGCTCTATATATGGACAATTTTAAGTTGTACCTACTAATAGACTCAAGTACAGACTGAAAATATTCCTGAAAATATTGTTCATCCTGCAACATAAAAATGCAAACCACCTCTCATATTTCTCATGGACTGCATATTTTGTGAAGTAGGTAGTGGCCCACTTTCTCAAGAAGGCTGAGAACTCCTTTTTAATGTACTTGACTGATCATTCAAAAGTTATTGCCTTTGTCTAGTACAGTATATGGGCATTTTTGCCACATTAAATGACTGACTGCCCTTTCATGAAGCTCACTTCTTCCGTGGTTTCATTTTATCAGTTTGCTGTAACAGTTGACTACAACTTCCAGAGTAAGAATTTATTTAAGAAAATGTATCCAAAATGTGGACATAGCAGAGATATACAGTTATCTAATAAAATATATAAGCAAGCTGACTTTTTCAGATAAACGTGCTTATTAAAATCCCCACTGGAGACAGATTTAACAGTAAGGATAACCACAACGTCTGTGTGTGGTAAAGAGATATACTGTACTTTTAAAAGTTTGTGAAATGATAAATTGTGGATAAATTGGGGCAACCACAAAATAATTTAACTGACGAGAGCTTGTTTTATAAAATTTGGTAATATGAAAATAAGGCATCTTATCAGAATCTGTAACTGTGAGAAAATTCTTTCTTGCTGATGCGCACTAATGTATTTTTTGGAAGGTGAATGCACACTGAGGAGGATGAATCACATAATAGAGAGGTCCAAAGCTAACGGTAATAATATAGATGATCATCGAGTTGCATTTAAAGCCCAAATGGAGTCTCAGTTTACATGAGTAGCTAAATAAATTCCAAGTGTATCAAAACAAAAGGCGTGCAAAATCTTACAATTTGTTTTAATTTAAAAATAAATGGCAGAGTAGAAAAGCATGTGTTATGCCAGAATACTATACAGAAAGACTGATAGATATAAAGAGAGGAAAGTTAGGCCGGACTTTAAAGGCAAGTTTGGACACAAGATAATGAAAAAAACGTATATTTTTATTTATAACAACATTCGTTAAAAGCGTATAAAGTCATATATCAATAAAAATGTGTATACACATATACAAAAAAAGGCAAGAATCATCCATCAGTTTTATGTTTGGGTAAGTGAATACGTTTCTGTGTGCCAACGTGTTTCACTTTTCCGCTTCCTCAGGACACACAGTTGGACAGAAACAGGATCCACTTCCCTGGAAGAGGGAGCACACATTGAGGAAGAGCTCCCTGGGTGGGCACTGGGGAAAAAGGAGAGTCGATCATATCAAGCCCAGCAGTTGGTGTGAATGGAATAAACAAAGTGATGTATTCACTTGTATGCCTATCATAGCCATTAAGATGGATCCACGGTCAATTACCTTTAAACAGGTCACATGGCTCAAGATAGAAAGGGAGGGCAGTTCATAACACGTTCCAATTTCATATACAGCACCAACATTTAACTAAGTAATGGGTACTGGGGATGTTCCAGGTAAGGTCTTAATATGGAAGGGGGAAATCCTTCCTAGAAGTATCTATTCCCTGGCATATCCTCTAGTTACCAAGCCTGCCACTACCCACAGGTGCTCCTGTGGGGGGTGGCAGGCTTGGTAACCAGAGGGTATGCCGGGGATTGGATACTGCTTTTTGGGAAGGATTTCACCCTTCACATTAAGACCTTACCTGGAATCTCCCCAGCACCCATTACTTATTTAAAATATTAGTGCTGTATATGAAATTGGAACATGTTATTATCTGCCCTCCCTGTCCCTGTTGCCATTTGACCTGTTTATTTGACCGTGGATCAATCTTAACGGCTACAATAGGCATAAAAGTAAATACAACACTTTGTTCACTCCTAATACACCAACTAGTGGGCCTGATATGATCGGCTCTCCTTTTGCCCCAGTGCCCATCCAGGGAGCTCTTCCTCAATGTGTGCTCCCTCCTCCAGGCAAGTGAATCCTGTTTCTGTCCAACTATGTGTCCTGAGGAAGCGGACAAGTGAAAAATGTTGCAACACAGAAACGTATTCACTTACCCAAACCTAAAACTGGTGGATGATTCTTGCCTTGTTGCATATGTGTATACACGGTTTTATTGATATAGGACTTTATACTCTTTTACCAAGTTTTTTTTTAATTAAATATATATTTTTTTAATTATCTTGTGTCCAAACTTGCCTTTAAAGTCCGGCTTAACTTTCTTCTCATTTTATATATATATATATATATATATATATATATATATATATATATATAACAGAAACAGAAAGACCCTTGTTTTTTGTAGGAAAGCGGTGATCTCTAAGCCAGAAATTCCAACGGAAAATGTCCGATCGGACCATGTTGTCAGATAATCCGACCGTGTGTGGGCTCCATCTGACTTTTTCCATCGGAATGTCCGAACAACAAAGTTTGAGAGCTGGATATAAAATTTTCCTGACAACATGATCCGATCAGACTTTGTCCGATTGTTTGTAGAGAATTCCGATCGGACAAAGTGCCACGCATGCTGAGATCAAATTACGAGACCAAAGCTATTGGCTACTAGCCACAATGTAGTCCCGTCGTAACGAATGAACGTCATCACGTTCTGAACAATCTGATTTTCCGACAACTTTATCGTGTGTATGCAACACCAGTTTTGGACAAAATCCGTCGGAAAAAATCAGACAGATTTTGTTGTCGGAATGTCCGACCGTGTGTACAAGGGCTTACACGTCCCCTGCTGAGTCAGAGCCAGACCTCTCCAATCAGCGGGGAGCTTGAGCTTTGCTGATTGGAGAGCTGCAGATCTGACTCAGAAGCGTATGTGTCAAATCTCTGCACAGAGACCACTGCTTCCCAACAAAAAGGAAGAGTCCCACGTCGCAGCTGCTACAAAGGATATGCTTTTCTACTTAGACTGTGGCAGATGTTGAAGGAAAATCACACAAGAGAAGATCACTGCTGCGAGGAGTATCCGATCCTCCATTACTGGTGTATTTTCTTACAGTAACTGGAAGCCAGCAGAAAGTGAGGTACAGTTTATTAGAAGTAACTTATGAGACTGGAGCTGCATGTCCAAACTATTTTTATTGGAATTCAGCTTTAAATAGTCTATCAAGGAAAGTTCATCAATGAATACAATTAATACCTCTGCACAGAGACCACTGCTTTCCCATACACAGCTGTTGTGGGGGGGAAAGGCTTTTCTACTCAGACTGTAGCAGCTTTAGATAGAAAATGCTGTAAAATTCTGCAAAGCTTTTATTTTGATGCATGTGTTTAGCTGATTCAAACTGAAGTTTTAATTGGGCTATGAAGAGAGCCTAGGCTTCGGGTACTAAGGGGCTTATTTAGTAAACTATGAATGATTCATAGTTCACTATAAACTATGAACTAGGTGGTTACGGTAACGCAGGTTATTCGTTACTCATTACTATATAAAGGTGTAACTTGACAGTAACTAAGCAAAGGCAAATTTATAATGTAAACAAATGTATTTCTCCTTTTTTCTTTTTACATGTCAAGGCCAAGTGATTTGCAAATGTATAACAGACATTTTAAGCTTGCCTTTCCAGTTTTCTCACTGTCTCTAGCCAAATAATATGTAAACGTATAATAAAATAATATAGATGAATAAATAAACGTATCCTGTTTTCTTACTCTCTGTAGTTAAGCAATAAGCAAATTAAGTAGAAAAGTCTTATGTGACTTTTAGAACTGACAAATATTTCTTGCTTTCAGGTTGACTACAAAGAGGCTCTTGTTGAAATTGTGAAAATATTTCGCCATAGCTTAACTCTCAAACACCAATAAGCCAGCTTTTGCATTTTTCAGGCTGGAAACCGTGGATGATCAATGTGAAGAAAATGTCATCAGCACACCAAGGATTCCTCACAAGGGTCCAAAGCTTTTTCATGGTCACATGATCATTTCTTGCCTGACGAAGGGGCCCTGCGTGGCTCCGAAATCTTGCTCTATGCTTATCATATGATCACGAAAATAAATCTTTGGACCATTTCAAGGAATCCTTGGTGTGCTGGTGAAATTTTCTTCACTTCTATCATCAGCAAGGGAACAAGATTATCCTAATTATACAGTACAGAACACTGGCTGAGTATAGACCCTAGGTTATAGGTGATGGACCTCTTCTCCTTTATAGATGTAATGGCCATAACCCTCGATGGGGCGGCCTTGAATTTTGGGCTTACTGGTTACCCCCGCTTGGCTTGTTCTTCCACATCTAGGGGTTCCCAGGGTTAGTACCCAACAACTTTGGACGCTGACACCATAAAAGTCCTTTAGAGAGGTTTTTATTTGCAGGGGTAACATCCAACAAACACAGTCTCATATGGGAACAGAGGGCAAGGGTGAAGAAACTCAGGCACCTTGAACTCGTGGGGCTACCCCGGTCCAGATCCAGGAACAGGCAGCTATGGCCTCACGAATGAACCCTAAACACGTGACTTCAACATCTTAAGTATCCTTCCCCAGACTCCTCAGCAGGGCCAGACACACCCACTGATTGGCTCTAGGGAACGCGGATACCTAAAGCGTCCAACCAGGACTGGTTCTGGGCCTGTCATGTGCACCTAACTGTACGCATGACCAGGCAGAACTCTAACACAGCCCAGCCAAACTGATGCTAAAGTTAAACGTACACAATCAGCCCTTCAGAACCCCTTTACTGTTCTGAGGAAAAAACTAAATTTGTACATAGCAGACACTTTGTCCAAAGTGTCACGCTACATGGAGAAATCACTTTTATCTCAACTAGTTTATTAATTTATATTTAATTCTTCAATCAACTATTCACTGCCTTCTAATGTAACCTTGGTAAAACCCTAGGATCCTTACCTTGACCCTATCCCATGGGGGTGGCCTGTAATATTGCTACAGGGCAGGAATGGGCATTCACCTTAGTTAGCCCCAGTTTGCTAAACGGGTCTGGAGCCATGGTCCATTCCTATGGTTCCCTGACCTTAAAGACTCCTCTGGGGTCATCTATAATTATATGATCAACCCCAATCAAAGCTTTTTTTTTTCAGTTTAGGAAAAGTGTAGGGTGGTTAGAAACTCTCAACATTTTATTGTTGTCGTCTCATTTAGGAAGATGTGTCCTCACTTTTTATTTTAGAGTAATGAATAAGAGAGGAGACACTGTGTGTATGAACCTTTAAAAGGTTTTATTGCTGTCTGTGTTCCTTGTAGGGAGATTTCTTCTGTCTTCCTGTTCAGGTAACCAGTAGCAGAGAAAATTGAAAAAGATAAGAAATCAATATAACACAAAGATAATTTAAAACCGGACTGACACCTCTAAACCTTCCCACTCAACCCAAAGCTACATAAGCAGGTGCACACAGGGAAACCTTAAAGCTGAAGTTAATGACAGGATCGCCCATTCTTTATCATTCAGAACACCTTGTATTCTGGGAGAGGAATGCTATAAGTTTTGTGAATAGATGAGGGGACAGGAAGAGGATGGCAATCAGCACAACTGCAATCACAGCCATTGCTCTTAATCCGCACAGTGCCAGAGGATCACTGCTGTGAGGAGCATCCGTAGTGTCATTGGAGGGCAGATCTTTACATTAACTGACGGTAAGCAGATACTTTATAAGTGGTAACTTTTGAGACGGGTGCTGTGTGCTTGTGCTGTGTTTTTTTTACTGAAGTTCAGCTTTAAATTGTTTATTAATGTAATATCATCAATAAATACATTTAGTGGGTGACTTGTGTTCTTCAAAGGTATCTGCATTTTTTTTTTTTTTTACATGAATACAAGTTATTAAATCATCCACGCTTCTCTTAAAGAGAAAGTAAACCCTGATGGGTTTACTTCCTCTTTGATTCCCTGCAAAGGTAAAGCATAATGGACTACTATGCATCGCATAGTAGTCCATTATGTGTCACTTACCTGTCACAGGAGCCAGCGAAGTCACCGCTGTCCCCTGTAGTCCGGCGCATCCATCTTCTCAGTGGGTCTCGCTGCTCTGCCGCTGTCATTCGGCAAAGCTGCGATGACGTCACTCCCGCACATGCGCACGAGAGCCGCCACTCGCGGCATATCGGCGTTGACAGCGGCGCGCTCATATTTCTTGGACCTACAGGTAAGCCTTAATCTAGGCTTACCTGTAGGTCAAAGTTGGTTGTAAGGGTTTACAACCACTTTAATAGAGACTCAAAGCATTTTGCAGTAAAATATACAATCAACAATGATTAATGTCATATGCTGTTGTAACAGGAAAATAACCTTTTATTTGTTATTATTCACAAGACAAAAGAGATTATCTTGACAAAGAGTTGCCAAATATAAATACAGAAAACTGTGCATGATAATGTATATATGAATTGTTCGCTGTCAAGTACAATAAAATCTACTCTGTGCCAGCAATAATTGCAGTTTGCTTTTTTACACTATGAAGGCGATTCTTTGATTTTGCTCAATAACACGGACACATGCTTCTTTTCAAACTCATTTACTGCGCCAGTGACACAGGGAGAGATACCATATGACATATTATTTGCTAATCAGTTTTGCATCATGAAAACAGCAAGCGCTAACAGATTTTCATAACATTTCTCATTGACAACGTGTAGTCAAACACATTGACATTAAGGGGATGGTCTGTTGTAAGACTATTAAGTGCAAATCAAATCAAGATGTAAGTTTAGTAAGACACAGAGCAGATCCTTCCAGTAGGTTTTAGGATTAGTAAATGTGATGAACAGAGGGTAATAGGAATGTTGCTTGTTTTCTCTGTGTTAAGTTTTATAGCACTCTCTGTATTCATCAGCGAGGATTCAGGAAACGTCCAAAGCAGCTTACACTACAGTTTCTCTGCTCCTCAGGCAATGCAGAAATGACAATGCTCATTTGTCAAGTGCAGGCACAACAGAAGAAAGTGCTGAGATTTTGGCATTGGAAATGAACCATTATTACTACATTTTCGTATTGTTTAAGAAACATTTTTCCTGTACAATAGCTTTGTACCGTAAAACAAAATATGGACAATGTATTAATAAATCATATGTAAAATATTTTGTAATCATGAATAAATTTGTTACACCTTGTTAAAGCAGAGTTCCACCCAAAAGTGGAATTTCCACTTAAAGCACTCCTCTCTCCCTTACATGCCCCATTTGGCATGTAATTTTTTTGGGGGGGAGAGTGGGTGCTTAGTTTTGAAGGGGATTTCCTGTCCCACTTCAAGCTACAGACCACCTAGACGACTCCTCCTCTCCCCCTAGGCGGCACCTTCCTCTCTGCAATCTTCTGGTACAAGTGACAGGTCCCAGAAGATTGCCTGTCCACTGGGAGAGCACAGCGCAACTCGCACATGTGCAGTGTGAAGCCACAAGCGGTTGGGTACCCACAGTATCAATGGAGGCGCCGAGGAAAGGAGCGGGAGAAAAGCAGGGCTTCGTGCGGCCGCAACGCTGGATCGTGGAATAGGTATGTGTCTGTTTAAAAGTCAGCAGCTAAACTTTTTGTAGCTGCTGACTTTTAATAAAACAAAATAGTCTGGACCTCCCCTTTAAGATAGAATGTTACATCCTGATTTAAAGAAGCCAAGTTACAGTTATGGTGAATGTGTAATCTAGCTAGTTATTATGCAAAGTTGTCTTACAGCCATGCAAGGTCCCCTTATACAGAAGAAAAAGTATTTTTTTGTAACTTATATCTAGTTCTAGAACCCATTAATTCCAACAGTTCTGGGTTCCACAGGACTTTCTTGTTCATTTCACAGAATCCCGGAGCCCTGCAGATCTGGACAGTGTCTTGCTGCTGCCCACATGCTGGAACAGTTATTCCTGTGCACGGTTATGGTTTCTTTGCTGCTTTTTCGGACGGAGTGATCTCCTGCCCAACATGAGCGCTATAGTTCCAGCAGTGAAGGCAGCAGCATGGGACACAGAACGTGGATCAGTAAGTAAAATGAACACCAATGGCCCTCCCTTAACACCAATAGCCACCCCCACCCTAACCTTATCAAGTACAAGTGCCCCCCTCTCCCTCCACTCCACCACATGCCCAGGTCAGGTCACTGACTGGAACTTCTGCTGTGAATGGTAAAGTATCTCCATTTATGCCGTGTACACACGGCCGGACTTTTCAACAGCAAAGGTCTGATGGAACAAATCCGTCAGACAATTTGACCGTGTGTGGGCTTCATGGGACCTTTGCTGTCGAAAAATCAGACGGACTAGATTTAGAACATATTTCAAATCTTTCCAATGGACTCGAGTCCGGTTGGAAAATCCATTTGTCTGTATGCTGGTCCGACGGACGAAAACCGACGCTAGGGCAGCTATTGGCTACTGGCTATGAACTTCTTCATTTTAGTTCGGTCGTACATCATCACGTTCGAATCCATCGGTCTTTGGTGTGATTGTGTGTGGCCAAGTCCGTTCGTTTGGAAAGTCCATCGGACTCGAACTTGGGAAAACCGTCGGACCTAGTCTGCCGTGTACACATAACCTAGTCCGTTCATGTGTACACGGCATTAGAGACACCAGCAGGTCTGGGACAAGGGTTGGGTAGGAGGGGCGCCTGCCCTAGGCATGAGGTGGGGGGTGCCACAAGGGGAGGGGATTTGTGTTGGAAGAGGGAATTTGGGGTGCAACAGGGGTTAAGTATTATTCTAGGAGGGGAAATTTGTGGGGGGGTTTGCAAGGAGGGGGGATTTGGAGGGAATTTGTGATGGGAGGGGGAGATTTGAAGTGGGGGGAGATGTGCACTAGGAAGGAAAAATTTGGGGGTAGATGATTTGTGCTAGGAGGGGTGAATTTTTTTTGTATGGGGAGGACTTTGAACTTGGGGATGGCGGGACAAAGATGGCGCTGAGAAGGGGGATTTCAGCAGGAGGAGGGATTTGTACTGGGAGGAAAGGGAATTTATGTCTAGGGGGTAAGCATGCAGATTAGTGCTCAGTATATTTTTGTGGAGGGGTTTCTTCTGACACATAATGCTCATAAATCTTGGGAGGGGGGGTGCAGTTTGGCATGTTCACCGTGAGCTCTAGATGACCTTGTCCCATCACTGGACACAAGCAACATCTCCTGTTAGTTCTGGTATGTGGGGCAAATATCCACCTTCCACCACCCCAGTTTTCCCCCTGGTTACTAACACTGGTACCATTATTGTACACTGAATGGGTAAGCAGCTAGAGCAGTGATTCTCAACCAGGGTTCCGTGGAACCTTAGGGTTCCTCCAGAGGTTGCTAGGGGTTCCTTCAGCATTGGGCCATTTCTGCCTCTCGGATAGGTTCCCACTGACACCATTGATCTTTTTAGCTGTCTGTAAGGAGGTAATTCTTCCCAATGACCACAAGTGTAAGGACCATTCTTCCCACTGACCATCACACTAATGTATCATGAGTTGTAGGTTTCACATTTTTAGACGGGGTTTCCTGAGACTCCAGAACTATTTCAAGGGTTCCTCTGTGTTGAAAAGGTTGAGAAAGGCTGAGCTAGAGAGAAAGCAAACTATTTCACATTTTGTCTGCAGTTCATTTTCAGATCAGGTGTTGTGTGCATGACATACTAATGCACAATAAAACTGGCATTTTTCTGCCTTACAGCCGACGAAGCATGCCCCAATGGAAGTGATACATAGATATAATAAATCTGTAGTAACCCAGCATCAATCTGCCATTGACTCACATCATCTACATTAAACCCAAACTAAAACTTTACTGTTCCATTTTAGCAGACGCTGGATGGCAATGTGTACAGCGTGCAGCACATAGCGTGTCATTGCGGGACATATTTACTGCCTCTCACTCATCGGTTTTGGCCGTAGTTTGTTTCCCCGCAGGAAGCCTATCCTGTATGCTCCATAAATGTCACTAGACTCCGAGCAAAGAAGTATGGTCAGTCTCCCGAATGTAGCAGGAAGCCATAAAATATGATGATTCACACATTTGTAGGATTAACAAACGCCATGGGAACAAATATAATCTTGAACATGGGAAACGAACAATAAGAAAGAAAAAAAAATACTAACTGATGTTAAAATAAGACAAGAGTGTTCAACAGGTGTTTCCGTTTGGTGGACTGCTCTCTTCTGTGAACATAGAAAACAAGCAATATTTCAGACTGTATCCAACCAGGCCTCTCTTAGGAGAATTATGCCTTTCATTCTACTACTAGTCAGTAAAGAAGTGTCAGTGGATCATTCCTTGATCATGTGACACTTAGGCAAACTTGTCATTCTTGTATAATCTAGGTTATATGAATAAGATTATTTATTGGAGGGTAAGGATTATATAGAATAGAAAAACGTTCCACAAGTGTATATGAATACAGCGATAACATATGGATCCTATCAGAAGGAGAAATCTTCATTTTATTAGAGCAGTGCTTCTCAATTGGTTTTAAATTATGACATTCTACAATGAGACTTCAAATATTCATGACCATAGCATCCTACAATCAGTTTCACAGGTTGTCATAATCAACAATAGAAAATATTTAATTGCCCTCGAAATATAAAGTTAACAACAATTTATTTTGTTTATTTTTTGTAGAGGGGGTCAGGGGCCAGTCCTACCTAACAAAAATATTTTTTATAACATTTTATAGCGTTACTAAACCCAGGACCCTGAATTCGCTATATCTGACCTCTCACAGTACACAGAACACGGAAATGCAAATATTTTAGTAAATATAAACTACTAAATACATTTTTTCATCAGCCGTATATAGCAGTCATGTGGCTTCTATCAGTGTCTGGTTAAAGTTTGTAGGAGAAATTTTAATTCTCCCCTGACTGCTCTATAAGGCTGCAGGACTAGGGTTGCCACCTGTCCAGGATTCACCCGGACAGTTCGGGTTTTGAATCATGTGTCCGGGTTTCAGTTCACCTGAAACCCGGACACATTATTCAGACCAGGCTGGGGCTCCTCCCCGAGATAGTCATACACAAATCTATTGCCGCTGCGGGCAGCTGTTTGGTGGCAGGTTTGGCATCACTGAAGGGTGGAGTCATTATGTCAGCAAGAGTGATTTGGCCACACCCACTGGCACGCTCTGTGCGCTACATTACTTCTCCCCTTGGGGCACCCAAATGTGTCCCAGGTCTTTTATAATCCATATAGTTTTTACTGCAAAAAAGTAAAAAAAATTGCCCTGTGCCGCAAAAGTGTTCGGGTTTGGCTTGAAGAAAAGGTGGCAACCCTATGCAGGACCCCTGACCCTCTATCTGGACAGTGCTGATTGGCCCTGTGCTGTTCACATTCACCCTCCCAAGAAAAAAAAAACTGTCTAGCAATACACATCAAACTGAGCATGTGCAGGGCGACTCCAAAGGCTCTGTCTTATCTGGAGATACAGTATCTCACAAAAGTGAGTACACCCCTCACATTTTTGTAAATATTTAATTATATCTTTTCATGTGACAACACTGAAGAAATGATACTTTGCTACAATGTAAAGTAGTAAGTGTACAGCTTGTATAAGAGCCCATTCACACAGGGGCAACACGACTTGTAGGCGACTTGAGTCAGGCAACTTGGACACGACTTGAGTTAAGATCACAGCGCGACTTGGGACGACTTCAAAACGACTTGTGATGACTTCAAGCCCGACTTGGGACGACTTACAAGTCGCCCCAGGCCAGGCGACTTTTGCCGAGGCCAAGCAGAGAATGAGCTCAAGGGGGAACTCCACGGCAAATTTCTGAAAAAAATTTGGCGTGGGTTCCCCCTCCGAGAGCATACCAGGCCCTTAGGTCTGGTATGGATTCCAAGGGGAACCCCCTACGCCGAAAAAACGGCGTGGGGGTCCCCCCCAGATCCACACCAGACCCTTATCCGAGCACGCTACCCGGCCGGCCAGGAAAGGGGGTGGGGACGAGCGGGCGGCCCCCCCCCCTGAGCCGTACCAGGCCGCGTGCCCTCAACATGGGGGGGTGCCTTGGGGGAGGGGGGGCGTGTGGCCCCCCCACCCCAAAGCACCTTGTCCCCATGTCGATGAGGACAAGGGCCTCTTCCCGACAACCCTGGCCGTTGGTTGTCGGGGTCTGCGGGCGGGGGGCTTATCGGAATCCGGGAGCCCCCTTTAATAAGGGGGCCCCCGGATACCGGCCCCCCCACCCTATGTGAATGAGTATGGGGTACAATGTACCCCTACCCATTCACCTGTGGAAAAAAGTACAAAAAAAAAACACAACACAGGGAAAAAATATTTTATTGCACAGCTCCGGGGGTCTTCCGTCTTCGGGGGTCTTCTCGCCGGACTCCTCCGCTATCTTCTTGTAGCTCTTTTACTAGCGGAGGAGTCCGGCTTTCTTCCTCCCCGCCGCCGGCCTCTTCTCCCGACTTCGGGGGTCTTGTCCCCCTCTTCGGTTCTTCTGCCGGGCCACCGCGCCTTCTTATAGCTCTTTTGCAGGCGGTGGCCCGGTCTTCTGTCGTCGCCGCCGCAGCCGCCGCCGCAGCCGCCGCCGCCTTCCGTTCTTCTTCTTCTCCAGGAGATGTTGACACGACGCTCTCTCCGGCCGGAATGCCAGAGCCGCCCTGCGCTGCCACTTATATAGGGACAATGGGGCGGTGTCACATGGGTTGATGTCACATGGGTTGGTCACATGGGTTGATGTCACATGGTAAGGGGGCGGGGTCACCATAAAACGTAAAAAGAAATTTTTTTAAAAAAATGATATTTTCTACTTTTTGTTATTAGAAAAATCCAATAAACTCAATTTTAGTCATACATTTAGGCCAAAATGTATTCAGCCACATGTCTTTGGTAAAAAAAAAGTCAATAATTGTATATTTATTGGTTTGCGCAAAAGTTGTCACATCTACAAACTAAGGTACGTTTTCTGGAATTTACGCAGCTTTTAGTTTACGACTGCCTATCTAATTTCTTGAGGTGCTAAAATGGCAGGGCAGTACAAAACCCCCCCAAATGACCCCATTTTGGAAAGTAGACACCCTAAGGAAATTGATAAGTGGCATGTTGAGCCCATTGAATATTTAATTTTTTTGCCTCAAGCGATTGAATAATGACAAAAAAAATTTTTTTTTTTTTTTTTTACACAAAGTTGTCACTAAATGATATATTGCTCACACATGCTATGGGCATATGTGAAATGACACCCCAAAATAAATTCTGCTGCTTCTCCTGAGTACGGGGATACCACATATGTGGGACTTTTTGGGAGCCTAGCCGCGTACGGGGCCCCGAAAACCAAGCACCGCCTTCAGGCTTTCTAAGGGCGTAAATTTTTGATTTCACTTCTCACTACCTATTACAGTTTTGAAGGCCATAAAATGCCAAGATGGCACAAAACCCCCACAAATGACCCCATTTTAGAAAGTAGACATCCCAAGCTATTTGCTGAGAGGCATTTTGAGTCCATGGAATATTTTATATTTTGCCACAAGTTGCGGGAAAATTACAAACTTTAATTTTATTTTTATTTTTTTTCACAAAGTTGTCACTAAATGATATATTGCTCACACATGCTATGGGCATATGTGAAATGACACCCCAAAATAAATTCTACTGCTTCTCCTGAGTACGGGGATACCACATATGTGGGACTTTTTGGGAGCCTAGCCGCGTACGGGGCCCCGAAAACCAAGAACCGCCTTCAGGTTTTCTAAGGGCGTAAATATTTGACTTCACTCCTCACTACCTATTACAGTTTTGAAGGCCATAAAATGCCAAGATGGCACAAAACCCCCACAAATGACCCCATTTTAGAAAGTAGACACCCCAAGCTATTTGCTGAGAGGCATGTTGAGTCCATGGAATATTTTATATTTTGCCACAAGTTGCGGGAAAATTACAAACGTTTTTTTTTTTTTCACAAAGTTGTCACTAAATGATATATTGCTCACGCATGCCATGGGCATATGTGAAATGACACCCCAAAATAAATTCTGCTGCTTCTCCTGAGTACGGGGATACCACATATGTGGGACTTTTTGGGAGCCTAGCCGCGTACGGGGCCCCAAAAACCAAGCACCGCCTTCAGGCTTTCTAAGGGCGTTACAGTTTTGAAGGCCATAAAATGCCAAGATGGCACAAACCCCCCCAAATGACCCCATTTTGGAAAGTAGACACCCCTAAATTTAGGGGTACACTAGTGAGACTAGGTAATAAATGGCGGGTGCCCTGAAACTATAAAAAATAACTAACCAACCAGCGTCACCTGTAACAGTTATATGGTGATCACTGGTGAAAGGGTTAACTAGGGGGCAATCAGGGGGCTTTATGCGGTAGTATATGGGGGTCCCTGGCGCTATAAAAAGCTGCGGCGAACCTAAATACCTACCTGCCTAACTAGCGTCACCTGTGGCACTAATACAGCGATCAGAAAAACGATCGCTTATTAGGCTGGGTTCACACTGGAGCGATGCGGGAACGCCACGAATCCGCGGCGGGTTCCCGCATCACATGCCTCCCGGCGGCAGTTCACACTGCCCTATGCGAACTGCTGGGAGTGTCAGTGAAATGTTAATGACACCCCCAGATCAGTTCGCATATCGCAGTGCGATCTGCAAACTCGGATCGCATGGTGTGAACACCCATGCGATCCGATTCTGCTGCGGACCAAAAAAAGGGTCCCGTGCGAGTTTGCGGCGGGTGCGGCGGGTGCGACACGAATTCAGCCATACTATCTGTATGGCTGAACTCGAATCGCACAGAGATCGGATGTGATTTGCACTGCAGTGCGGTGCGAATCACATCCGTTCTCATAAACCGCTGCAATGTGAACCCAGCCTTAGTGACACTGGCGACGGGGGGTGATCACGGGGTTAAACCTTTATTGGGGGGGTTAGGGGGGTACCTTAGAACTAAAGGGGGCTAACCCTAACTGCCCTAACAGTTATTACAGTCACAAATGACACCCGCCGGGTGATCAGGGGGTTAAACCTTTATTAGGTAATAAATGGCGGGTGCCCTGAAACTATAAAAAAATAACTAACCAACCAGCGTCACCTGTAACAGTTATATGGTGATCACTGGTGAAAGGGTTAACTAGGGGGCAATCAGGGGGCTTTATGCGGTAGTATATGGGGGTCCCTGGCGCTATAAAAAGCTGCGGCGAACCTAAATACCTACCTGCCTAACTAGCGTCACCTGTGACACTAATACAGCGATCAGAAAAACGATCGCTTATTAGGCTGGGTTCACACTGGAGCGATGCGGGAACGCCACGAATCCGCGGCGGGTTCCCGCATCACATGCCTACCGGCGGCAGTTCACACTGCCCTATGCGAACTGCTGGGAGTGTCAGTGAAATGTTAATGACACCCCCAGATCAGTTCGCATATCGCAGTGCGATCTGCAAACTCGGATCGCATGGTGTGAACACCCATGCGATCCGATTCTGCTGCGGGCCAAAAAAAGGGTCCCGTGCGAATTTGCGGCGGGTGCGGCGGGTGCGATGCGAATTCAGCCATACTATCTGTATGGCTGAACTCGAATCGCACAGAGATCGGATGTGATTTGCACTGCAGTGCGGTGCGAATCACATTCGTTCTCATAAACCGCTGCAATGTGAACCCAGCCTTAGTGACACTGGCGACGGGGGGTGATCACGGGGTTAAACCTTTATTGGGGGGGTTAGGGGGGTACATTAGAACTAAAGGGGGGCTAACCCTAACTGCCCTAACAGTTATTACAGTCACAAATGACACCAATGCAAAAAAAAATAAAAAATGACATTGGTGTCACTGTGACTGGGGGGCAGGGGTAATTGGGGGGGTGATCGGGGGGGGTGTGAGTGTGCCTGGCATGTTTTACTGTGTAGTGTCGTGTTGGTGCAACTCACCGATCCTCTCTCCTCGGTGTCGGAACGAAAAATACCGACACGGAGGAGAGATTACATCACTTCCTCTCCTGTGTTTACATTACAGGAGAGGAAGTGATGTCACGGAGCATTTTCATTTGTCGGGAGCGATCGCGAGGGGGTGGCCATGAATGAATGGCCGTCCCCTCGTCCGGGATCGCTCCCGAACGAATACCGACCGCCGCAGGCACCGGGCGGGGGCCCGATCGGGCCCCCGACCCGCGGGCAGGCAAGGACGTACATGTAAGCCCTTATGCCTGCCCGTGCCATTCTGTCGACGTACATCGTCGTGCGGCGGTCGGGAAGTGGTTAAAAAAATTGTGTCACTTTTATTCCTATTACAAGGAATGTAAACATCCCTTGTAATAGAGAAAAAACATGACAAGACCTTTTAAATATGAGATCTGGGGTCAAAAAGACTTCAGATCTTATATTTAAACTAAAATGCAATAAAAAAATAAAAATAAAATGTTGTCATTTGAAAAAAAAAATTACCCTTTAAGAGCTATGGGCGAAAGTGACCTCTATTATTGGAAACCGGACCGCCAGGCGGAAGAAGAGGATACCAGGATTATGGCAGCTAGCGGCTGCCATAACAAAGATATCCCTCTTCAAAGTTAGAACGTATATTGGCGTGCAGTGGTCTGGAAGTGTTTAAACTGCTGGCAAAGTGAGTACACCCCTAAGTGAAAATGTCCAAATTGGGCCCAATTAGCCATTTTTTCTCCCCGATGTCATGTGACTCATTAGTGTTACAAGGTCTCAGGGGTGAATGGGGAGCAGGTGTGTTAAATTTTGTGTTATCACTTTCACTCTCTCATACTGGTCACTGGAAGTTCAACATGGCACCTCATGGCAAAGAACTCTCTGAGGATCTGAAAAAAATAATTGTTGCCCTACATGAAGATGGCCTATGCTATAAGAAGATCCTGAAACTGAACTGCAGCACGGTGGCCAAGACCATACAGTGGTTTAACAGGACAGGTTCCACTCAGAAAAGGCCTCGCCGTGGTGGACCAAAGAAGTTGAGTGCACATGCTCAGCATCATATCCAGAGTTTGTCTTTGGGAAATAGACGTATAAGTGCTCCCAGCATTGCTGCAGAGGTTGAGGGGGTAGGGGGTCAGCCTTTTGGTGCTCAGACCATATGCTGTGCACTGCATCAAATTGGTCTGGATGGCTGCCGTCCCAGAAGGAAGCCTCTTCTAAAGATGATGCACAAGAAATCCCGCAAACAGTTTGCTGAAGACAAGCAGACTAAGGACATGGATTACTGGAACCATGTCCTGTGGTATGATGAGACCAAGATAAACATATTTGGTTCAGATGGTGTCAAGCGTATGTGGCGGCAACCAGGTGAGGAGTACAAAGACAAGTGTGTCTTGCCTACAGTCAAGAATGGTGGTGGGAGTGTCATGGTCTGGGGCTGCATGAGTGCTGCCGCCACTGGGGAGCTACAGTTCATTGAGGGAACCATGAATAGCAACATGTATTGTGATATACTGAAGCACAGCATGATCCCCTCCCATGATAACAACCTCAAACACACCTCCAAGATGACCACTGCCTTGCTAAAGAAGCTGAGGGTAAAGGTGATGGACTGGCCATGCATGTCTCCAGACCTAAACCCTATTGAAGTCAATGCTCAAGACGGTTAAGGCAATGCAGGAAAATAATGGTGGCCACACAAAATATTGACACTTGGAGCCCAATTTCTACATTTTCACTTAGGGATGTACTCACTTTTGTTGCCATCGGTTTAGACATTAATGGCTGTGTTTTTAGTTATTTTGAGGGGACAGCAAATTTACACTGTTATACAAGCAGTACACTCATTACTTTACATTGTAGCAAAGTGTCATTTCTTCAGTGTTGTCACATGAAAAGATAGAATAAAATATGTACAAAAATGTGAGGGGTTTACTCACTTTTGTGAGATACTGTAGATTGGGGATGGCGGAAGAAGAGGAGGATCATAGGAGACAGGATCAAACAGCCTTTTTACACAAAGGAGGATAAAACCCCTGGGGCTGTGACGTCATAAGGGGCGGGGCCACCGGGTGACATCGCCCGGTGACCACGCCCCATGCCTATATAAGTTGTTGCGCACCGCTCACACGGCATTACAGTGGGAGAGAGCGCTGTGTCAACATCGGAGGAAGAGAAGAGGGAAGAAGACGACACAGAAGACCGGGCCACCGCTAGCAAGAGAGCTGGAAGAAGATAGCGGAGGAGCCCGGCTTAAGAACTGGAGAGCAGGAGAAGAGGCCGGACACCAGGAGAAGAACCAGACATCGGGAGAAGAGGCCGAAGAGAGCGGAGAAGTAGGAAGAGACCCCCGAATTCGGAAGAATTCCTATGGAGCATCCTAATAATTTACTTTAAAAACCTGCCTAGTGTGTTTTTTTATTGACTTTTTTTCCCTCAGGTGAATGGGTAGGGGTACAATGTAGGGGCGCCCCCCTTCCCCAAAGCACCCATCCCCCCATTTTGAGGGCATGTGGCCTGGTACAGTTCAGAGGGGAGGGCGCTCGTTCGTCCCCACCCCCTTTCCTGACTGGCCGGGCTGCGTGCTCGGATAAGGGTCTGGTATGGATTTTGGGGGGACCCCCACGCCGTTTTTTCAGCGTAGGAGGTTCCCCTTAAAATCCATACCAGACCTAAGGGCCTGGTATGCTCTTGGAGGGGAACCTATGCCAGTTTTTTATTTCAAATTTGGCGTGGAGTTTCCCCTTGAGAGCTGATTATTCTGTGATTGACCACAGCCAAAGTCGCCTGGCCTGGGGGCGATTTTAAGTCGTGTTGTAAGTCACCCCAAGTCGTGTTGAAGTCGCCCCAAGTCGTGCTGTGATTCATACTTAAGTCGTGCCCAAGTTGCCTCCCAAAGTCGCGCTGCAAGTCATGTTGCCCCTGTGTGAATGGACTCTAAGGACGCGTACACACGGGCGGATTGTCTGCCCAACTAAGTTCGTCAGACAATCCGACAGACAGTCCGTTCAACGTTTGAATGAACGGACTTGACCACACACAATGAACAGACAGTCCGCTGAAAGCTTGCGCGATGACGTACGGCACGTACGACGGGACTAGAAATAGGAAGTCCAAGACACAGCAAAGCACCCTTTGGGCTCCTTCTGCTGACTTTGCGTTAGTAGAAGTTTGGTTAGAGACGATTCGCGCTTTTCAGACTTCAGCTTAATTTGTCCGTTTACTGCGGCGCAGTCTGCCTGTGAGGTTTGTATCTGTCTTTCGGTACGCGTGGATCAGTTGTACCTGTTGTTAGGCGCTTCTGGTCCGCTCGTTTCTGGGTTTCAGGTCGTTCTTCATAGGTCTGGCTGTTCTTCAGTGCGTTCAGTTGAGCTTGTTTGTCCAGCCGACCGTTTCAAAGCCATGGAGAGTGGACGTACTCGGGAACGAGTTCGTGCTATATTGGGGCTTGGTGTTGGGGTTAATACTTTGACCCGAGCCCAGTCTGTGAACAGGGTGAGGAGGAGTTCATGGACAAAGAATTGGTTGCGCCAGCGTGACCAATTCTCGCATATGCCTTTACTTCGTGAGATCCGTGAGAATAATCCTGATGATCTCAGGAATTATCTCAGGATGACGGACCCCGTTTTTCACCGTCTGCTGGCTTTGCTGACCCCTTATATCAGCAGGCAGGATACCTGCATGCGGCAAGCCATCACTCCGGAGCAGAGGCTCGTCGCCACGTTGCGCTACTTGGCGACAGGGAGAAGCCTTCAGGACCTCAAGTTCTCGACAGGCATCTCCCCCCAGGCTCTGGGGATCATTATTCCAGAGACCTGTTCTGCCATTATTCGGGTCCTGCAGAAGGAATATATGAAGGTAAGTTTGTTCTTTTAATATTGCATTATATGCGTTATATGCATTGTATGTTTGTATTCATTTCATCATGACTTTTAATATCCATAACAGGAATATGATGTGAATGTCCCCTTTATATGAATGCATGCATTTAATTTTTTTTGTTTTTTATTTATTTTATTTTTTTTGATGTTTTTTTTTTTTTTTTGTGTCATTTTTTTTTAGCTTTTTACCTTTTTGTGTCCCACGTGCATATTTGCTTTCACTAACGTCCTCAGCATTCAATCCTGGGCCCCTATACACCCACAGCCGAGACTGTTTTTCTCTATAATTCATATTGTCAGCTCCATTGTACTATTTTACTGGCCCCCCACCCTTTGTATACTCTTTGTATACACCCTTTGTGTGTGTGTGTGTATATATAGATATATAGATATAGATATAGATATAGATATAGATATAGATATAGATATATATATATATATATATATATATATATATATATATATATATATATATATATATATATATATATATATATATATATAGATAGATAGATAGATAGATAGATAGATAGATAGAGCTACTTCACTTTCCTTGCATTACGAAGAAGAAAAGAATGGGCTATATTAAAAAACCACAAAATTAGCAGCATGATGAATATGCTAGCTTCAATACGAACACTAGTTTTACAAGACCGAGCGCTTCCGCCCTGTCCGCCCTGTAAATCCTTTCTGGGCATGCGTCATACTTAGTCCGTCCAACTTGCCTACTCACGAGCGGACTGTCCACTGAAACCAAGTTTGGACGGACAAAACCAAGTTTGGACGGACAAAATTACGGAAATTCCGAAAGACTAAGTCCGTCAGACTGTCCGCTGAAAAAGTCCGCTGAAGCCCACACACGAGCGGATTGTCCGCTGAAACACGGTTCAGTGGACTAAGTTGGGCAGACAATCCGCCCGTGTGTACGCGGCCTAAGTGTGTTCAGTCAACAACGGATAAAAAAAAAAAACTGTTATTTATTATTACAAACACCTTCTACATACGAATGCTAGTGATTAGGAGGTACATACAGTATAGGAAATAAAAAAATATACAAACATAGGAATTGCCAGATAATTGTATACTGATTGGATGACATTTCTTTTGTACTATGCCCTTGATATGATCTCATGTTTCTGCATTATACGGGTACTAATCCAGATCTGAATTATCCTGAGGGAAATATTATATTCCATTACTGGGATAAACATTAACATATATTTATTGTACTATAGTCATAAGTGATTTGCTGTTGGACTTCTGGTGCTTTTAATGCAATGTATGCAATGTTTGCTTATTTTTGTACTAAAGAAATCATTTTTGAAATATTGTTGTGGCTGACAATTTATTGAAGGATACTGGAAGAGTTGATCTTGTATAGTATTTAAATGTGCTGGTCCTGAGGCAATTGTACAGGTGTGCTTCTCTTAGCCCTGGGTCACACCAGTGTGGCTTTGAAATTGCACTACTTCTGTACAGTTTCAAAGCCACAGATCAGTACGATTGGGACCTCAATGCGGCTTGCAACTTTATTTACCAGAAGTCAATGCAAGTCGCAATGACATTTTTAAAGTCACTGCAACTTGAGTCGCAACGATTTAAATGTTTCTATTCCTAAATAAAAGGGTATAACTTGTCATGAGATTTTGAACTGTCAAATAGCATGACAAATCACATTGGTGTGAACCAGAACAAAATATTCTGAAGAAATACGCTCTGAAGCAATTGATTCCAGTGCTAGCAGTTGCTCCTCAAGAGAGCAAAGACCGGGGTCGCTGTTCGACAGGAAGGTAAGTATTAAACGTCATCTTCTGCATTGTGCCCCTGTTTGATTCTCAGATACCTAAGAAGGTCACTAAAAATAAAGGCAAATCTAAGACCCCCTACTACACAGATTTTCTGCAGAATTTTGTCTTCAGATTTACCCAAACCATATAATATGAGGTCAAACCTTAAAGAGGAGGGCCGGTTATACAAAAAAAAAAAAAAAAGTCAGTAGCTGCAAACACTGCAGCTGCTGACTTAATCAACACACTCACCTGTCCAGGGCGCCCGCGATGTCGACCGCCCGAGGCCGACCCGTCCCTCGGCTCTCGGGTCCCGGCGCCGCCATTCCTTGTAAGGGAAACAGGCAGTGGAGTCTTACGGCTTCACTGCCCGTTTCCTACTGCGCATGCGCGAGTCCCGCAGCTACTGCGCATGCGCGAGTCCCGCAGCGCTTTCTGAATGGGACGCGCTGTGTTCTGGAACACACAGTTCCCAGAACACAGCGCGACCCATTACCCAGAAGACGCAGCGACGAAGACAGAAGACAGAAGATCTCCGCGGAGGAGGAAGAGGAAGATTAGGAGAAAGTGCCTAGCAACAGGCATTTCTGGTAAGTAAAAAAAAAAAATTTTTTTCATTTTTTTTTTTTTTTTATATTTTTTTGTAATTTTTTATATTTTTTTTGTTTTCAGGGTGGCCCTCCACTTTAAGCCCTTGTACACACGGTCGGACATTCCGACAACAAAATCTGTCAGATTTTGTCTGACTGATTTTGTCCGAAACTTGTGTTGCATACACATGGTTGGACAAAGTTGT
Source organism: Lithobates pipiens (assembly GCF_037356315.1). Lineage (NCBI taxonomy): Eukaryota > Metazoa > Chordata > Amphibia > Anura > Ranidae > Lithobates > Lithobates pipiens. Next base: position 174,312,524 of record NW_027507790.1, on the reverse strand, counting down.
CGGAAAACCTGATCGTTCAGAACGTGATGACGTTATTTCGTTACGACGAGACTACATTCAGGCTAGTAGCCAATAGCTTTGGTCTAGGAATTTGATCTGAGCATGCATGGCACTTTATCCGATCGGAATTCTCTACACATGATCGGACAAAGTCCGATCGGATCATGTTGTCGGAAAGTTTTATAGCCAAGCTCTCAAACTTGGTCCATCGGATATTCCGATGGAAACAGTCTGATGGAGCCCACACACTGACGGATTATCCGACAACACGGTCCGATCGGACATTTTCCATCGGAATGTCCGACCGTGTGTACAAGGGCTAAGAGTTTTAATTTGTATGCAATCAGGCAGGCCCTTGCACTACAAGGTTTTAGTAAAAAGTATGTCAGTTTATTTTTTGTTGCCATATCTGTCCCATTGGGGAAATTAAAATTCACTTTCTATTCCTTAGCAGCAGCAGGAAATAAGAGGAAATCCCTCCAGTGAGGAAATCTGTGGTTGCCACCTGGGTCATAGAAACTAGTGTCCCCATTAAAGGACTTCCCCTCTATTCCTGTTCTGGTGACAACCCAAAATTTTGGATATTCTTTCACTTTCACTCTTGGTAATAACAGTCACCAGGACAAATAGAGAGAGTAAGACCCTCCAAAGGGGACACAGACAGCAGTTAAAACCTGACAGGCATTCTAATCCTTCTCCATCTAAGGCTGGGTTCCCACAGGTCCTGCTGTGTTTTGCAGTCCGATAACCTGTGCATATGTATTCACCGGTTCAGGTCACATTCAGGTGCAAATTTTTCCCTGAATTCGCACCTGAACCGGACCCAAAAATGCACAGGACCCTTTTCAAATTCGCACTGCAGCTGCCACGGACATGTGTGAACCAGCTCCACTGGGAACCAGTCACATTCATATGTCATGCGAATTGGATGTGGTGTAAAAAGCATCCAATTCACATATATGTTAAAGCAGCCTAAGACTAAAAAAATAGTTTTGCCTTTATTTATACTGTAAATTTTCATAATTTTGATCCTGATGGCTGCTGAAAGATTTCCAAACCTCTTCCTATTGCAGCAATGGTACATTGATTGCAGTCTTCTTGTCTCTCCTTCAGTGTAGAGTTGATTAGCAGTATACCCTTGGCTTTCCTTCTTTAGAAAAATGGAGCAGAAATGGGATTTGCATACTAGTAGTACAGTAAAGTCTAAGTATATGTATCAAAATGTGTGTGCTATTGAAGATAATGATGGCCTCAAAAGCAAAGCACTTTTACTGAAACACTGATGTAGATGGTGACCAGGTGACACAATGGGGTTGAATTACTGTACCAAAGGCAAATAGACTGTGCACTTTGCAAGTGCAGTTGCTAGGGAGCTTAGTAAATGAGTGAGAGTTCTGTTGACATCCATCATTCAGTCAATCCTTTAGTAAATCAACCTCCGTATGTGCTGACTGTGGTGGCTGGTGCTCAATATTTAGGGGGTGGGATCAAACTAAGGCCACCCCTCATGGGAGATGGATGGGAAGGTGGCTATCTCCGCACTACACACCCCCTCCCCCCACGCACACATGTGATGGACGGGAAGATTGTGATCCCCGAAACCCCTGTGTATGAGGATGTGAAGGCTGTGATCAACAACCCCATGGGAGATGGACTGACCTTACCTTAGGAGGCAGATGACAGGGATCTTGCTCCTCGCTCAGGGGCCATTGCTTCTCCTCTTGGCTAAACAGGAAGTGGGTACTGAGACTCTCTGGCCAATTGGCTTCCTGATTGGCCCGGGAGGAGAAGCAGGAAGACAATAGCGAATATTAATTTGCTATTGTCACACAAGTGGGTGGACTCGGAACGCAGTGCTCTGCGACTTGAGCCCATCCTTTTTTGAAGCCAATTAGAGCCTTAGGCTCTAATCACATGCTTAAAAAATAAATAAAAACCTGTTGAAATCCATGTGTCCGACACCCTGCATGTGGATTAGGGTCCGGGTGCATGGATTAGGGGGCGGCGCCCCTGTGCCCCGTATGGAGGCCGCCATATATAGATTGTATGTATATATATATATATATATATATATATATATATATATATATATATATATTGTACAGGTGAAAATATGTTAACTAGGATATTTTTGAAAAGGATATTGATTGATCTGAGCCGTTATATAGATTTCTTTATAAGTGAATCGCCCACCTGGTAACTCCTACTCTATGACTAAGGGCACATCGAGTGAAATGCATTAGTGGCAGAGCCTGTGTAGCCTGTCATGCATTGGATTGTTTAATATACTATGATGGCAGCTTTTATCCTGCAGTGTGGTTATTTTTCTCCTTTTGAGGTTTGAAACAAACCCCTTTAGGAGCCACGATTGGGGCTGAGATTGTGCTGGCAGGTGCCTCCATAGCTGCGCATTTTTTCACATTCCCCAGATGATGTTCTATTGAACAAAACCGGTTGGGTAGACTAAACTAGCTCTACGTTTCTGCACTTCTTGGATGTATCTGTGATCACATACCTCATATCTCGCCCGTTTATATCACATTGAGGTAAGCATTCTACCTTTTACAATAAAACCCATAGTTGATGGTTTTACGCTATGTCGTGGCCTTTTTCTTTTATGAATAGTGGAGTCCATGATTAGGTCCGGTGACAAGGTTGAATAGAAGCTGACCTCACATGTTGTCTCCTGAGAGTGACCACATTCCTAGTTCCATGCCTGTTTTTCTCCGTGCCGCTTGCATTGGGTCCACTGAGTCCGGTAAGAGTATTTGTTTTTTTTCATTGCTGGTGGATTCACAATCGTTGGTGATTTCTTACTGGATGGTGGCCTATTTTTCAGAGGTCAAATATATCTTCAATTTCAACATTGATTTCTACCTAAACACTTGTGATTTAATTTCACCTGTTTGGACTGTTTTTTGTTTTTTTCCCTCACGGGTTATTTATTCACAATGTCATTTCACATATATGTACTTATTAGTGCTTTCAAATTTATTGGCATATAACAAGCACATTCATTTTAAGAGGGAAGTTTCAGGAAAAATCTTACATTTTAAATAAGGAACTTTAAAGCAAAATAAGAGTCAGTGCCCATCTGCAGCCTCACCATTGCCATCAATGCAGCCCGATCAATGCCCAATATGCAGCCTCACAAGTGCCGTCAATGCAGCCTCATCAGTCCACATCAATACAGCCTCCAACCATTGATATCAATGCAGCAACCTCACCATTGCCACCCGTGCAGGTTTGAGTAAGGGATGAGTGGCCGCCATTTTGTTGGTAGGAAGCGCTGGACGCATTCCTTTTTCCTGTGTTTTATTTAGTAAATGTGAGTTTAGAGGAAATTTTCTTATAAATAAAAAAGCTTTTTTAGTGGATGTCTGCGCAATGAGAGTGTCTCTTCCATTCTTTACCTATGTGACCACCATGCTATATCTGTGGAAGTATATTGTATAGCCAAGCCTTTACCGGGATTGGGATGATTGCATTTGGTGGGTCAGTGGAAGAAGGACTTCTTGCTGTAATCAAGCGGGCCATTTGATGAGTAGGAGGAAATGAGGATTTGACCAATTTTATATCCATTTATTGTGCATATCCAATGTACTGGTGGTAAGAGTCAGTGATATCGGGTGTTGGTGGCGGTCATTTGTCTTTTGCCTTCCTGAGCAATCCTGATGGACTTTGTTGTGATCATTACAGCAATTTCATATTATTAATGAACTTTTTCCTTATTATTACAGTTTTTTAGCGCTACACCTCTTACCCCCAGCCTGATTGATGCCCATCTGCAGCCTAGAGGGGACAGGGAAGGGGGCGGGACGAGCGCCGACAGATTACATACAGTGAGAATCTCCTATAATAGACAGAACAGTGGTCCAATGGCAGCCCAGGAGATGGGACTTCCTATTACAGGGGCCGCCAAGTAAACAGGAGATTCTCACTGTATGTAATCTGATGGCCACTCATCCCACCTCCTCCCTGTCCCCTCCAAAGCAGCTAAAATTGAAGTATTGGCGTATAACAGGCACGCGCTATTTGCACCCAATTTTCCTGGTGAACAAGTGCGTGTTATACTGCAATAAATACAGTGTTTATATTCATTTATTGCTGTTTGCACCTAGTACTTTATTTTATTTTGCACAGTCAATGTGTTATACTTACTGTTTGCATACTTGCACAATTTTCTATATACACACAATATGGATTAACACTGCACTTAATATTCCCATTTTTTCACATTACTGTTTAGGAAAATCAAAGTAAGTCTTTGAAATCACAAAGCGCACATTCACACCAGGATGCAGTTATGCACCTTTATGCATGAAAATGTAGTGCACACCGCATTTTATTGAGTTGCGGTACATCGCGGCACAGGTGCGCTCTGGTGGGGTGCCATTGGGGTGTCATTCCACATAAATGGCACAGTAATGCACAAATGTATGCATGATGTGCATTGGCATGAACAAGCTCTAACTGATCATAAAAATAAATGAGTAGATGCAGGTTGTTGTGCTGCTGACATGACTGGAAATCATAGGCACATCACCTGTGCTCCTGGGGGCTATAGACTGACTTACTTTTCTTTTATGTCAGGCTTTTTCTCTGACACCTTCCCAGCTGCGGCTCATTTTTTCCCCCACAAACATAATATCTAGTTGGAGAATATAATAATTCAAGTGTAATGCCTTGGTAATGATCACATATCAAACAGACTACACACATATGAATTTGCTTTTGTGGTTAGGAGCAAAATGATGAGATTTATAGCACATCTATGTGTGGAAACAAATCACAGCTCTCAATTAAATAGAAATGTTTCAGTCTGAAAAGTCTAGCAGAAAGTATTCCATATGATTGATAAACTTGGAAAGGACTACAACTAAATGCTATTAGAACCCATCATCAGTATAAGAATAAAACAACAAAACATGGGAAGTCTGAAATCTCCCTGAAAAATGAAATCTATATCACTTTATCATCCTGTAATATTATTTCTATAGTAGAACTGATAATCACTTCTTAATCTGGGGAAAGGGCAAAAAAAAAAGTAATTTGGTGATTCTGGAAATTGCTCAGGGGTGAGGAAATATTTGAATATTAAGAGGATATTCTGAGACACCAGCTCCATCTTTTGCTGAATCTGGATTCCTCGTTGAGGTGAAAAATGTTGAGTTCTTTATTTCACACTGAAATTTTATTCACATGGACATTAAAATGGTAATTCTGTTTTGCAAAGACGAAGGAATGTGCAGTCATTCCAAATCCCACTGTGAGATTGTATCATCACACATAAAGTATAAGTAATAAAGGAAAAGCAAGTAAAAACTAAAATACACCAATGTTTATGAGGCTACCCAAAGAGCTACATAATTAAAAAATGGAATTACACTGCACAGAGAAAGATGATAGTAATATTCTCTGTGCTGAAGCTGATATAATTTAAACTTCTATGGCGTGTCCTTACGTGGCCGTATCCTTGCAATGTTTAGCCGAGGATCAGAACACCAAAGGGGTGATAATTAGTGTAATAAGATCAACCACAGGGAGCGATTTACTAAAACTGGAGCATGTAAAATCTGGTGCACATCTGCACAGAAATCAATCAGCTTTCAGGTTTTATTGTTAAAGCTTAATTGAACAATCTGAAGTTAGAAGCTGATTGGCTACCATGCACAGCTGCACCAGATTCTGAGTGCTCCAGTTTTACTAAATCTCCCTTTTAGTGTTTTGTGCTGCCACCTCTGTGGTGACTAAGGAGAAGAGTGTCCACTCTATCTTAGACCCCTTTCACACTGAGGCAGTTTTAAGGCATTTTAGCCCTACAAATAGCCTCTGAAAATCACCTAAAAAACTGCCTCCTATTCATTGCAATGTGTGTGTAGCACCCTGGTCTGTCCTAAACAGGGCTGATAATAAATACAGTTGTACTAGGTAGTAACTACCCTGGCTATTTGGTAGGTTGATTTATTTGGGAGGATTCAGGTTATCAGGGATTCTTCCCACCCAATGATGCAGCCTGGGTGGGTGTGTGTTGAGAAGCTCCTGGTTGCTAGGCCTGAAGCCTGAGGCTTATCCAGGAGGTGTGCTGGCTGCTAGGTACACTTAGAGCCTATCCAGCAGTTGAGGGTTCCGCAGAGGAGGAGCAGCCCAGGTTAAGCCTGGAGCCTTGGGCAGAACCACATGTGTTAGAGGCTCGGCCTGAGGGGATCCTGATCGCGTCAGAGGTAAAGGAGAAGCAGTTGCCACAAAGGGATGACCACTCCCGTTACCGGAGGGAATTTTGGAGGGGATGAAGTTCTGAAGGAGTACCAGAGCAGACACTTTACTAGCTGGAGACAGTGTAGTGTGAAAACTTCAGTAGAGACTCCTCCAGGAAGGCAGCGGGAAGTTGTGAGCATAGCTTGGAGTACAGCAGGTAGCTGTAAGTTAAGCTTGATGATGAAGTACAGCGGTTAGCTGTGGATGAAGCTCGGGAATCCAGCGGGTGGCTGAGAGTCCAAGAAGTCTAGTGAGAGAGACGCGAGCTGAGCTTAAGGATCTACAGTGGGTTACTGTGAGTTAAACTGGAAGATCTACAGTAGGATATTGTGCGAGAAGTTGTTGCCATAAGAGACAGCAGTTGCTACAAGATACAGATTGCTGCATTCAGCCTAAAGGCCCTCTTTCTGTATCGCTGTCTGCTCAGTTTCTATTTTTGTCTGCGTGGTTTGCCTTAATTGATATTGCATTTGCCTAAGGGTGTCCTATGCTCTAAAACCTCTCTCCCCAAGGTTACTGTTAAGAGAAATAAAACTATCTTTGTTCATTTGTACAAAAAAGTGACCGGCGCCCAATCTTTCCACCTTGCACTACACCCACTATGCCTAGTAACCTGCATACAGAGGAGGAATATAAGTTCTCCCCGGCTCTGGGAAGTCGGTGAGACCGCTGCATGTGCTTTCACACTCAGGCAGTGCGCATGTACATTAGAAAAAGTCAAACAAGCGGCATCTTTGGGGCAGTTTGGGAGCAATATAAATAGCACTTCCAAAACGCCCCTGCCCATTTAAATGAATGGGCCTGGGCCTTTCATTCATGCATATATATCTTTATGCTAATACTTATTGATTCTACTTTCCTACTTTAGATGCCTGACATACATACTTATGTTCATAGCCTATACCTTTTATGGACTAAAGAGGTCTCTAGGGATACATCACTACACCTATGCCATGTCTGCTTTCCGTTTGGCCTCTTGTGGGGTCTCAACTGACTCCGCCCCCTCAGCTCCCTGGGGAGGCACCTGCTGCCGCCGTTTTGAGTAGTGATGGACAAACTTCCGACGGGACGTTTCGCGAACACGAACTGCGAATGCGGCCAAAAGTTTGCGAACCGCAAAGTTCGCGGCGGGCCCCATTGACTTTAATTGAAGGCGAACCTTAAAAACCTACAGGTCATATTTTCAGCCACAAAATTCTTACTAGCTGTGCACACATAGTCCCACCACATGGACACTGACATAACAAAAGTATGAAGTGAATCTGGGATCGACAACTACAAGCATTCTTTTTTATCTGTGAAATTGTGACAATTCAGGAGCGCATGAAGGCCATGGAGGAGAGGCAAGGTCAGGGCAGGCTATGAAGGGGGTGCAGGAGATGATCAGTGCCACAGTCAGGGCAGCGCAGTCCTGTACCAGTGTCCCAGTGTGCCAACCTGTGCTTGAGCCCCTCCCTCTGGCCGGCCCTTACCCCCACCTATGCAGGGCTCCACTGCAGTGGTCCAGAGGTGCCAGTCCATTGCTGATCATCAGCCATGGTGCTGGCACTGCCTGCTGATTGGCTTCTCCGCTGCTATCTCCCTCACTGATACCAGCACTGAGATAGAACACTGACACCAGCAACTCGATAGAGACTGAGCACTGACACCAGCACCGAGATAGAGAGCACTGACACCAGCACCGTGATAGAGAGCACTGACACCAGCACCGAGATAGAGAGCACTGACACCAGCACCGTGATAGAGAGCACTGACACCAGCACCGTGATAGAGAACACTGACACCAACACTGAGATAGAGAGCACTGACACCAGCACCGTGATAGAGAGCACTGACACCAGCACCGTGATAGAGAGCACTGACACCAGCACCGAGATAGAGAGCACTGACACCAGCACCGAGATAGAGAGCACTGACACCACACCAGCACCGTGATAGAGAGCACTGACACTCCTGCTCCTACTCCTCCATGGCTTGATCAATGACACGATGCAATGCAAGCTCCATAAAGAAGGCATAAGGTACCATGTCACTGATGGCGCCATGGCTGCGACTGACCAGTTTGGTGATCTCATCAAATGGCTGCATAAGTCTGCATGCGTCATGCATGAGCAGCCACTGGTGCGGTGAAAAAAAACCAAGCTCCCCAGAACCTGTTCTGCCGCAGAGTTCATACAGGTAGTCATTAACTGCACGTTTCTGCTGGAGCAGCCTATCAAGCATATAGAAGGTTGAGTTCCATCACATCGGGCAATCGCAAATAAGACATCTGACCGGCAGATTGTGTCGCCGCTGAATGTCAGCAAGGCGAGCCGTGGCCATGTAAGATCGTCTGAAATGGGCCGAGATTTTCCTTGTCTGCCGCAAGATGTCCTGGACCCCAGGGTATTTGACAACGAATCGCTGCACGACCAAGTTTAAGACGTGTGCCATGCATGGCACGTGCGTAATTTTGCCCTGTTTCAATGCGCTAAGCAGATTGGCACCGTTGCCACACACCACTTTACCAACTGTCAAATTGAGCGGTGTTAGCCACTGATCTGCCTGTGAACGCAAAGCTGAAAGGAGTGCAGGGCCAGTGTGGCTCTTGGCTTCCAGGCACAACAGACGCAGCACAGCATGGCAACGTCTTGCCTGGCATGTCAAATAGGTTCTGGAGAGCTTGGGTGGCGCAGCGCAAGAGATGCTAGCAGCGGAAAAGGAGGAGTCAGCCGAGGAGGAGATGGAGGAGGATGGAGTAGGAGGAGGAGAAGAAGAGCCAGGCCTGCATGCAATCCGTGGCGGTAAAACCAAATCTACACGGGTGCCACGGATTACATGCTTGGCGGCTGTCAGAAGGTTCACCCAGTGGGCAGTAAAAGTGATATACCTTCACTGCCCGTGTTTGCTAGACCACGTGTCTGTGGTCAGATGTATCTTGGCTCCGACACTGTATGCCAGAGATAAATTCACTTCCGCTGAACATGGCTATCTAGCTCTGGGATGCCCTTCTGTGAGAAATACTTTCTTCCTGGGACCTTCCATTGTGGTGTTCCAATGGCCACAAATTTTTGAAAGGCCTCCGATTCCACCAGTTTATATGGCAGTAGTTGACGGGCTATCAGTTCTGACAAGCCAGCTGTCAACCATTGGACAAGAGGGTTATCCGGCATCATCATTTTTTTACGCTCAAACATTTGGCCCACGGAAGCCTGTCTTTTTCCAGAAAAACGTGAGGATGGCATGATGGAAGGTGGAGTGTAGGACAATTGTGAGGAGAGAGGAGAAGGAGAAGTAGAAGACGAGGCTGGATGGTGAGAGCCTGGAGTGTGGCTTTGTGGGTTCCGTTGCTCCCACTGGGCTCAGTGATGGCAGCTCATGTGCCTTCTTAAGGCGCTCGTCCCTAGGTGAGTGTTGGGCTTACCGCGACTTATGTGTTGACTGCAAAGATTGCAGATGGCAACACTATTGTCAGCAGCGGACACGTTCAAAAAAGCCCACACTGCGGAGCCATGTGCCGGCGTCCTGGGAGTGCCAGATGTGACCGTACATGGCTCCTGATACATTAGCAGTCTGCTTTATCCCTCCTGTGCAATCTAAGTTCCGCCTGCTTCTTCTCCCTATCTGCTGGTCCATATCTCCCTCTGAACTCCCCTCCTCTTCCTCTCTTGTGGGCACCCATGTGACATCACTAGACACATCATCATCAACGTCACCTTCCCCACCGCTATAATTAGAGATCTCGGAGTAGGCAGCAACAGCGGGGACCAACCTCCTCCTTGGGTTGATCTGGGTACTGTCGTCAGACTGCTAAGTGGCGGTTGTTGCTACCTCCTCTTCCTGATCCAATGCCAAGAGTGGCTGCGCTTAGGAAATGTCTTGATATGGATCGGAAAATAATTCCTGTGACTCAAGCGGAAGGTATATGATGGTGGTGGTGTTGGTGGTGGTGTTGGTGGTAGTGTCTTTGGGGGTGCACATAGCAGAGAGTGAAGAGGGTGCAGATCGAGAGGATGAGGAGGGTGCAGAAGAGTAAGGTCGCGTACACACGGGCGGACTGTTCGTCCAACTTTGTCCGTCAAACAGTTTCAGCGAACAGTCCGCTCAAAATTAGCATGGACGGACATGGCCACACACGACGAACGAACAGTTTGCTGAAACCGTGCGCGATGACGTATGTCACGTACGACGGGACTAGAAATAGGAGGTCCAAGACACAGCAAAGCACCCTTTGGGCTCCTTCTGCTGACTTTGCGTTAGTAGAAGTTTGGTTAGAGACGATTCGCACTTTTCAGACTTCAGCTTAATTTGTCAGTTTACTGCGGCGCAGTCTACCTGTGAGGTTTGTATCTGTCTTTCGGTACGCGTGGATCAGTTGTACCTGTTATTAGGCGCTTCTGGTCCGCTCGTTTCTGGGTTTCAGGTCGTTCTTCATAGGTCTGGCTGTTCTTCAGTGCGTTCAGTTGAGCTTGTCTGTCCAGCCGACCGTTTCAAAGCCATGGAGTGTGGACGTACTCGGGAACGAGTTCGTGCTATATGGGGGCTTGGTGTTGGGGTTAATACTTTGACCCGAGCCCAGTCTGTGAACAGGGTGAGGAGTTCATGGACAAAGAATTGGTTGCGCCAGCGTGACCAATTCTCTCATATGTCTTTACTCCGTGAGATCCGTGAGAATAATCCTGATGATTTCAGGAATTATCTCAGGATGACGGACCCCGTTTTTCACCGTCTGCTGGCTTTGCTGACCCCTTATATCAGCAGGCAGGATACCTGCATGCGGCAAGCCATCACTCCGGAGCAGAGGCTCGTCGCCACGTTGCGCTACTTGGCGACAGGGAGAAGCCTTCAGGACCTCAAGTTCTCGACAGGCATCTCCCCCCAGGCTCTGGGGATCATTATTCCAGAGACCTGTTCTGCCATTATTCGGGTCCTGCAGAAGGACTATATTAAGGTAAGTTTGTTATTTTAATATTGCATTGTATGTTTGTATTAATTTCATCATGACTTTTAATATCCATGACAGGAATATGATGTGAATGTCCCCTTTATATGAATGCATGCACTTTTTTTTATATATTTTTTTTTTTGGTGTCATTTTTTTTTCTTTAAATGTATTTTTTTTTTTTTTTGTGTCATTTTTTTAGCATTTTACCTTTTTTTTGTGTATACATCCTGTGTGTGGAGAGAGAGAGAGAGAGAGAGAGAGAGAGAGAGAGAGAGATAGAGAGAGAGATATATAGATATATAGAGAGAGATATATAGATATAGATATATAGAGAGAGATAGATAGATATATAGATATAGATATATAGAGAGAGATAGATAGATATATAGATATATAGAGAGGGATATATAGATATAGATATATAGAGAGAGATAGATATATAGAGAGAGATAGATAGATATATAGATATAGATATATAGAGAGATATATAGAGAGAGATAGATGGATATATAGAGAGAGATAGATAGATATATAGAGAGAGATAGATAGATATATAGAGAGAGATAGATAGATATATAGAGAGAGATAGATAGATATATAGATATAGATAGATAGATATATAGAGAGAGATAGATAGATAGATATATAGAGAGAGATAGATAGATATAGATATATAGATAGAGATATGGATTGTCAACTCATTAATTTAATTATTCCCCCCACTCAAATTTGGTTCATGTGTTGTATACTTGGTAATTAGTCCCCCCCCCCACCCCACTTACCCACCTAATTTATGTCCCCTGGTCCATCAGAGGGCTGATTAATCTGTGAATTGGTCCGCCTATTTTTTTTTTTTTTTGGTGTCTTTATTTTTTCTTTAAATGTTTTTTTGTTTTGTGTCCCTTTTTTTTTCTTTAAATGTGTTTTTTTTTTTTTTTTTTAGCTTTTTACCTTTTTTGTGTATACACCCTGTGTGGAGAGAGAGAGAGAGATATAGAGAGAGATATATAGAGAGAGATATATAGAGAGAGATATATAGAGAGAGATATGGATTGTCAACTCATTAATTATTCCCCCCACTCAAATTAGGTTCATGTGTTGTATACTTAGTAATTAGTCCCCACCCCACTCAAATTAGGTTCATGTGTTGTATACTTAGTATTTAGTCCCCACCCCACTCAAATTAGGTTCATGTGTTGTATACTTAGTAATTAGTCCCCACCCCACTCAAATTAGGTTCATGTGTTGTATACTTAGTAATTAGTCCCCCCCCACCCCACTTACCCACCTAATTTATGTCCCCTGGTCCATCAGAGGGCTGATTAATCTGTGAATTGGTCCGCCTACTTTTTTTTTTTCTTGCCAGAAAACAAATTAGCAAGATTTCTGTTTAACTGTTGTTCCAAAATGTTTTTGAATTTTCTTTGTTATGAATTGTTTTTATTTAATGACTAATTTTTTTTTTTTGTTTCAGCTTCCTTCAACGCCACAGGAATGGCAGACTGTGGCTTCCCAGTTCGCTGCCCGTTGGGACTTCCCCAACTGCGGAGGGGCCATCGACGGGAAACATGTGAGGATTGTGCCCCCACCCCATTCGGGGTCCTACTATTGGAATTATAAGGGGTTCCATAGTGTGGTGCTAATGGCGGTGGTGTCGGCACAATGTGACTTTCTTTATGTGGATGTGGGGAAGAACGGCCGGATGTCTGACGGAGGAGTCTTTAGGCAGACCGAGTTCTGCCACCGTCTTACCACTGGTGGCCTGGACTTGCCACCAGATGCCGAAAATGTGGAGGGGCTCCCGTTTGTTTTTCTGGCTGATGAAGCGTTTGGTCTGAGTGAACATCTCATGAGACCCTTCCCCCAAAGGACCCTCACCCCGGAGAGGAGGATTTTTAATTACCGGCTGGCCAGAGCAAGAAGGGTTGTGGAGAGTGCCTTTGGCATTATGGCCAGCCGGTTCCGTCTGTTGCTGACAGCCATCAACCTGGCAGAATATAAACTCAACTATGTTATTATGTGCTGCTGCATTCTTCACAATTTTTTAAGGAAATTTTCTGGTAACCAGTACCTGCAGCCTATTGGGCCTGAGGCCGGACTCAGGCTTCCAGAACTGACAGGGCTGGATCATGCCCTTCCTGGCTTAGCCCCCCAAACAGCACGTGAGGTGCGTGACCGCTATGTCAGCTATTTTAATGGTAGGGGGGCTATTCCAATGCCAGCTGACCAATAAAAAAAATATTTTTCTTGAAATATGTCTTGTCTGTTCAAATTTTTAAGTTTGGTTCTTGTTTGCTTTTCACGTTGCTTGTATCCTACATTGACCTAATTCAGGGATATGCAATTGGCCAACCTCCGGCTGGTGCAAAACTACAAGTCAATCATGCCTCTGGGTCTCATGCTTGTGGCTGTCAGTCTTGCTATGCTTCATGGGACTTGTAGTTCTGCAACAGCTGGATTTCCACTAATTACATATTCCTGTCCTAGTGCATTTGTATAGCAAAGTGGTTTTTGACAATAGGAAATAAGGCCCTTTGTGACAGAAAACACAAAATGACTTTACAAACTGGTATTGAGTATTGAAAGAAGTAGACACACACATTTTTTTATTTTTTTTTTTATTTTTTAATAGTGCACATTCCAACCAGTGCCTCTTATTTAGATCTTTTTTTTTGTGTTTTTTTTTTTTTTAATTTTTTTTTTTTTTTGTGAAATTGGTTTTTAAAAATTATTTTTTTTTATATTTTTTTTTGTTTTTAAAAATTATTATTTATTTTTTTTTTTTGGTAAACATAGAAATATATAAATATATCAAACATACAATTATCACAAAAATTTAAAATAATAAAATCAGATTTTTAACTATTTACATAAAACAAGGGGTAAAGCCAAATTTTGAAGATGCACACCAAAAATTGGTAATGTCAACATGTGCTATGTACCATCATGAGTGATCAATGGACGTGTTTGGTGTGTGCAATCCCTTCCTCTCTCATACTAGAAGGAGGAAGGGTTTGCAAACACCAAATGCGTCCATTGCGATCCTCTGATGGCACATAGCTTCAAAATTTGGCCTCTAAAAATCTTGTAAAAACCTTAAAAACTTTTGGGCAAGGAAATGAAGGACATGATCGATTGTGGTTTAGGGGAAAAGGGGCTTATATTCTCCCTAAAACATCGATCATGTCCTTCATTTCCTGCCTCATAGGGACCAGCTGTTGTTGAATGCCCAGGATTTGTTGTTGCATGGCCTGGATGTTGCTCTCCATTAAGTCGATCCTGGCATTCCAGGCCATGATCTGCCCTATCAGCCTCTGGGCACTGTCCGCTGAAAAGGGCTCCGCAGCTTCTCCTACCACCACCAGATCATCACCTAAAAACATGTGTAGATAAAAAATTGGTTAAAATATACAGCCATTAATTGTTTACCTTAAGCTGGGTTGTCAGACACTCACTTTCACTTTGTGGGGTGTGTAACGCCACCTGCTCTTCCTCCTCCACATCTAGCCCTGGGCTGGGCTCATCCAGTGGAGCTACGGAGCTTGGTCCAGCGGAGGATACCGAGCTTGGCTGCTCCCTCGAGGACACTGGGCTGGGCAGCTCCAATACTGACGCAGGGCTGGATGGCTCCATCACCGACACGGGGCTGGGGCTGGGGCTAATTGCCCAATCAGGCTGGCGAGGTCGGGGGGTCCTGGGCTGCTCCGCCTCTTGTCTGAGTCTTTGTTTCCCTATGAGAATGAAAAAAAAAAAAAATACTTTTAAGCATAGTGATATTTGAGTTCAGAAATTTGAATATGAAACATTGGTTTGAAGTGGTGTAAAATTATTAGCTGGTTATTACAAGATCCTAGTTTAATACATCCTTAACCACTTTCAGACCGGACCATTTTGCTGGTAAATGACCAGAGGTCTTTTTACACTTTGGCACTGCGCTGCTTTAACTGGTAATTGCGCGGTCATGCAATGTTGTACCCAAACAAAATTTGCGTCCTTTTCTTCCCACAAATAGAGCTTTCTTTTGATGGTATTTGATTGCCTCTGCGATTTTTATTTTTTGCGATATAAACGTAAAAAGACCGCAAATTTTGAAAAAAAATGATATTTTCTACTTTTTGTTATTAGAAAAATCCAATAAACTCAATTTTAGTCATACATTTAGGACAAAATGTATTCAGCCACATGTCTTTGGTAAAAAAAAAGTCAATAATTGTATATTTATTGGTTTGCGCAAAAGTTGTCACATCTACAAACTAAGGTACGTTTTCTGGAATTTACGCAGCTTTTAGTTTACGACTGCCTATCTCATTTCTTGAGGTGCTAAAATGACAGGGCAGTACAAAACCCCCCCAAATGACCCCATTTTGGAAAGTAGACCCCCTAAGGAAATTGATAAGAGGCATGTTGAGCCCATTGAATATTTTATTTTTTTGCCTCAAGCGATTGAATAATGACAAAAAAAAAATTTTTTTTTTTTTTTTACACAAAGTTGTCACTAAATGATATATTGCTCACACATGCTATGGGCGTATGTGAAATGACACCCCAAAATAAATTCTGCTGCTTCTCCTGAGTACGGGGATACCACATATGTGGGACTTTTTGGGAGCCTAGCCGCGTACAGGGCCCCGAAAACCAAGCACCGCCTTCAGGCTTTCTAAGGGCGTAAATTTTTGATTTCACGCCTCACTACCTATTACAGTTTTGAAGGCCATAAAATGCCAAGATGGCACAAAACCCCCACAAATGACCCCATTTTAGAAAGTAGACACCCCAAGCTATTTGCTGAGAGGCATGTTGAGTCCATGGAATATTTTATATTTTGCCACAAGTTGCGGGAAAATTACAAACTTTTTTTTTTTTTTTTTTTTTTTCACAAAGTTGTCACTAAATGATATATTGCTCATGCATGCCATGGGCATATGTGAAATGACACCCCAAAATAAATTCTGCTGCTTCTCCTGAGTACGGGGATACCACATATGTGGGACTTTTTGGGAGCCTAGCCGCGTACGGGGCCCCGAAAACCAAGCACCGCCTTCAGGCTTTCTAAGGGCGTAATTTTTTGAGTTCACTTCTCACTACCTATTACAGTTTTGAAGGCCATAAAAATGCCAAGATGGCACAAAACCCCCACAAATGACCCCATTTTAGAAAGTAGACACCCCAAGCTATTTGCTGAGAGGCATGTTGAGTCCATGGAATATTTTATATTTTGCCACAAGTTGCGGGAAAATTACAAACTTTTTTTTTTTTTCACAAAGTTGTCACTAAATGATATATTGCTCACGCATGCCATGGGCATATGTGAAATGACACCCCAAAATAAATTCTGCTGCTTCTCCTGAGTACGGGGATACCACATATGTGGGACTTTTTGGAAGCCTAGCCGCGTACGGGGCCCCAAAAACCAAGCACCGCCTTCAGGCTTTCTAAGGGCGTTACAGTTTTGAAGGCCATAAAATGCCAAGATGGCACAAACCCCCCCCCCCAAATGACCCCATTTTAGAAAGTAGACACCCCTAAATTTAGGGGTACACTAGTGAGACTAGGTAATAAATGGCGGGTGCCCTGAAACTATAAAAAAATAACTAACCAACCAGCGTCACCTGTAACAGTTATATGGTGATCACTGGTGAAAGGGTTAACTAGGGGGCAATCAGGGGGCTTTATGCGGTAGTATATGGGGGTCCCTGGCGCTATAAAAAGCTGCGGCGAACCTAAATACCTACCTGCCTAACTAGCGTCACCTGTGACACTAATACAGCGATCAGAAAAACGATCGCTTATTAGGCTGGGTTCACACTGGAGCGATGCGGGAACGCCACGAATGCGCGGCGGGTTCCCGCATCGCATGCCTCCCGGCGGCAGTTCACACTGCCCTATGCGAACTGCTGGGAGTGTCAGTGAAATGTTAATGACACCCCCAGATCAGTTCGCATATCGCAGTGCGATCTGCAAACTTGGATCGCATGGTGTGAACACCCATGCGATCCGATTCTGCTGCGGACCAAAAAAAGGGTCCCGTGCGAGTTTGCGGCGGGTGCGGCGGGTGCGACACGAATTCAGCCATACTATCTGTATAGCTGAACTCGAATCGCACAGAGATCGGATGTGATTTGCACTGCAGTGCGGTGCGAATCACATCCGTTCTCATAAACCGCTGCAATGTGAACCCAGCCTTAGTGACACTGGCGACGGGGGGTGATCACGGGGTTAAACCTTTATTGGGGGGGTTAGGGGGGTACCTTAGAACTAAAGGGGGCTAACCCTAACTGCCCTAACAGTTATTAGTCACAAATGACACCTGCCGGGTGATCAGGGGGTTAAACCTTTATTAGGTAATAAATGGCGGGTGCCCTGAAACTATAAAAAAATAACTAACCAACCAGCGTCACCTGTAACAGTTATATGGTGATCACTGGTGAAAGGGTTAACTAGGGGGCAATCAGGGGGCTTTATGCGGTAGTATATGGGGGTCCCTAGCGCTATAAAAAGCTGCGGCGAACCTAAATACCTACCTGCCTAACTAGCGTCACCTGTGACACTAATACGGCGATCAGAAAAATGATCGCTTATTAGGCTGGGTTCACACTGGAGCGATGCGGAAACGCCGCGAATCCGCGGCGGGTTCCCGCATCGCATGCCTCCCGGCGGCAGTTCACACTGCCCTATGCGAACTGCTGGGAGTGTCAGTGAAATGTTACTGACACCCCCAGATCAGTTCGCATATCGCAGTGCGATCTGCAAACTCGGATCGCATGGTGTGAACACCCATGCGATCCGATTCTGCTGCGGGCCAAAAAAAGGGTCCCGTGCGAATTTGCGGCGGGTGCGGCGGGTGTGGCGGGTGCGGCGGGTGCGGCGAATGGCTGAACTCGAATCGCACAGAGATCGGATGTGATTTGCACTGCAGTGCGGTGCGAATCACATTCGTTCTCATAAACCGCTGCAATGTGAACCCAGCCTTAGTGACACTGGCGACGGGGGGTGATCACGGGGTTAAACCTTTATTGGGGGGGTTAGGGGGGTACATTAGAACTAAAGGGGGCTAACCCTAACTGCCCTAACAGTTATTACAGTCACAAATGACACCAATGCAAAAAAAAAAAAAAAAAAAAAAAAAATGACATTGGTGTCACTGTGACTGGGGGGCAGGGGTAATTGGGGGGGTGATCGGGGGGTAAAGGGGGGGTGTGAGTGTGCCTGGCATGTTCTACTGTGTGTGGGATGTGTTGGTGCAACTCACTGATCCGCTCTCCTCCGTGTCGGAACGAAAAATACCGACACGGAGGAGAGAATACATCACTTCCTCTCCTGTGTTTACATTACAGGAGAGGAAGTGATGTCACCGGGGATTTCCATTCGTCGGGAGCGATCGCGAGGGGGTGGCCATGAATGAATGGCCGTCCCCTCGTCCGGGATCGCTCCCGAACGAAAACCGACCGCCGCAGGCACCGGGCGGGGGCCCGATCGGGCCCCCGACCCGCGGGAGGCAAAACACGTACATCTACGTGCTTATGCCTGCCCGTGCCATTCTGATGACGTACATCGGCGTTAGGCGGTCGGCAAGTGGTTAAAATGACTTTTTTTTTGTTAGGCTGTGTTCAGACTGCTGCGATGTGTGAACGCTGCAAATCTACTGTGGTTTCACGCATCGCATGCGGAGTTCGCACTGCCCTATGTGACCTGCTGGGAGTATCAGTGTAAAGTTTTATTGACACCTCCAAATTAGTTATCATATCACAGTGCAATCTTTAAACTCGGACAGGAATCGGACCACATGGTGTGAACACCCATGTGATCCGATTTGGCTGTGGACTAAAAAAAGGGCCATGTACAAGTTTGGTCCGGATGCGATGTAAATTCAGCCATACTACATGCATGGCTGAAATCGCATCACACAGAGATCACATGTGATTTGCACTGCAGTGCGGTGCAAATCACATTTGATCTCGTACATTGCAGCAATGTGAACCTAGCCTTTAACCAAACTGTGATACTGTATATCTTTTGTCCAAGTTTCACAGACGGACACACTCGAATCAACGCCTGGAGTACCTGTGTGTGATTATGTCAAAAATGTTCTATGAAGGCCCAAACTACACTTATAAATGTTTCCTAGTCCAGATGTTGAACCAGCATTTTATCTATCTATCTATCTAATTTTTTTAATTGAGTCTACATTGCACTGAATAAATTTATGAAACTTTATTAAAAATTTATATCCTATAAACTGAGCGTGACAATTCAGTTTATCATGAACAAAAAAAAAAAAAAAAAAAAAAATAACTAATTAAAATCTAATCCAACACCAGATAAATTTACACCATACACAAATTCATGCTATTTACGCCCACATATACGAACAACCATATGCGCCATATTTTCATAAACTACCTACACGAACGATTACGATCTAATCCGCCAGATTTACACCGCCTACACGAACGATTAATATAAATCCGCCAGATTTCCAGTCACTATCTACATGAACGATTACGATCAAATCCGCCAGTTTTACATACACTATCTACACGTACGATTACAATCAAATCCGCCAGTTTTACATACACTATCTACACGAACGATTACGATCAAATCAAACGATTATGTCCGACAGTCACGAGAAACGCGGAGTTTACTCACTTTTTTTCAGGACCTTTTTGATGCGGTCATATTGGTCCGGCTCCCTGGACTTGATGTCCGACCATCTTTTCCGCAGCTGGTCCTTTCCTCTCCGTACCCCGAATTTTGACTCCAAGGCTGTGACCACCTCGTCCAAGATGGCGCTTTTCCTTACATTTGGTTTTGGGTAAGGGCCATGTTCCCCATCATAATCATCCCTCTTAAGGATAGCTACCATCTCCACCATCTCTTCGAACGCCATATTGGTGGCCTTATATCTCCTCCTTGCTTGGGGCCCATGGCTTTCCTCCGCGCTGCTCACGCTGCTAATTGAACTTGCATCCGCCATTTTCCACTCTCATACACCCACAGCGGAAGGAGGGTAAAAGGGGCGGGGAAACACGGTCGCAAGGAACGTCAGGGGCGGGCGACGCAGGCGGAGCCTGAGCGCATGCGCCGTATATAAAGCGGTACCACGAGGCCGTACGCTTGTCCGAACGGGAGCAGCGAGTGCTACACGCGACGGTAAGATAGTTATCATTTTATTTTCGGTTAATTTAAAGCCTGCGTTAGGGATATCCATATTGAATTTTATTCTTATTGATGTTTAATTGATTTCTATGTGGGTTGGTGGTTGAGTGGGCTTGGTGTTTTGTGTGGTAGTGTGGGGGTGGGTGTATAGGGGGTGGGGCTAGTGTGTGTGGGGGTGTGTGTGTGGGTGTGTGTGTGTGTGTGTGTGTGTGTGTGTGTGTGGGGGGGGGGAGTGTTTGTGTGTGTGGGAGGGGTAGTGTGTGTGTGTGTGTGTGTGTGTGTGTGGGGGGGGGGGAGTGTTTGTGTGTGTGGAAGGGGTAGTGTGTGTGTGTGTGTGTGTGTGTGGGGGGGGGGGGAGTGTTTGTGTGTGTGGGAGGGGTAGTGTGTGTGTGTGTGTGTGTGTGTGTGGGGGGGGGAGTGTTTGTGTGTGTGGGAGGGGTAGTGTGTGTGTGTGTGTGTGTGGGGGGGGGAGTGTTTGTGTGTGTGGGAGGGGTAGTGTGTGTGTGTGTGTGTGTGGGGGGGGGAGTGTTTGTGTGTGTGTGGGAGGGGTAGTGTGTGTGTGTGTGTGTGTGTGTGTGTGTGTGTGGGGGGGGGGGGGGGGGGAGCGTGTGTAGTAGTGTGTGTCTCGCCTACATTGTCACAATATAGTGTGCATTTGGTCTGACTTTTTTTTTTTTTGTTTTTTCTTTTCAGAAAATGCAAAAGTATACTGCAGACCCCTTTAAAGAGGAGGCCTTCCTCTCCACCTTTATAGATCTAGTGGAGTCCCACAGCAATCTGTGGGATACAAAACACCCCCAATACCCAATCCGTGCTGCCCGGAAGAAGACACTGGAGACAGTTTTGGCGTTTGTGAAAACCCGAGTCCCCCAGGCAGACACTGTCTTTGTGAACGCCAAAATTCAGAACCTGCGTAGCGCGTATAGGCGGGAGCAAAGAAAGATCCTAGACTCCCAAACATCAGGATCAGCAGCAGGTCAGGTCTATGTACCTAGGCTGTGGTATTATGACAGGCTGCGTTTTCTGGATGACACGTCAGAAGCCAGGCCGTCACTTTCGACTCTTCCGTCTACCCGTCCCTCCACCCTTCCCTCCGCCTCAGGTGAGCCATCCCTGGAAGATCCAGACCCTTCCTTGCTGGACGAGGTTGATGCGCCCAGCTGGAGCCAGGTATATTTTAGTTTCTAACGTTTGGATTGCTCAAATATTAATGATGTCAAGTTCAATGTTTGAATTGCTTCCAAATCTAGGATTTCATCACAAATTAAATTCGATAGAAGGATACAGTAGTTTCCACAAATGTGGCTCAAATCTTAATGAACTGATGGAAAAATGATGGTGTCAAAATGATAGCCTTTTGTATTTCAAGACAAATGTATTTGCAAGTGAGAACTGTAAAATTGTTAGTGATTGATGATTTCTAAATATAGACATATTTTAGTTATTGATTGCTTTGTTTTTTTACACAGGATGAGCTCACCCAGGAGGAGGCCGGGACCAGCCACACGCAGGAGCTAGCTGGGCCCAGCAGGAGTAGGACTGAGAGCCAGGTCCCTCCCCTCCGCCTAGCCAGCAAAAGGCCCAGGAGGATGACACGTACAGAGGAGGAGTCCTTGGTGCTGATACAGCGAGCCACCCAGATTTTGTCCAAACCCCCCAATCCGCAGGAGGCCTATGCCACTTATCTGGCTAGCAAGCTCCAAGAAATGGACAAACCCCAAAGAAACATGTGTGAGGCAATCTTCTTTGATGCCATACAACTGGGTCTGAAGGGTGAGCTCACACCCACCACGAAGCTCTACAAAACAGACCCTACTGCTCCTCCTCCTCCTCCTCCTCCTCCTCCTACCACAACTCCACCACCAGAGGCACAGCCTCCAGCGAAGCGTGGAGGGAAGGCTAGACGGAAGAGTCGCAGGTGACTGCCTGGCTTCAGTCTGCTCTGAAAGAAGACGCAGGCTGTTGTAGTACCACAGTCTGGGGACATAGATCTCATCTGCTGCTGTTCCTGGTCTTTGGGATTCTAGGACCTGGTTGTGCTCCCTATGTACATGCTACGCAGGTTCGGAATTTTGGTGTCCACTCACTTGATGTGTGCCTGGGGGACAAAAGGCTTCACAAACGTCAAAATTGTCTCCAGTGTTGCCTCCCTTTTGTTTTTTGTTTTTGGTTCTGAGGAAAAATAAAAATTTATTATTTCAAAAAAATCTTGTATGTTTTCTTTTTTTTTTTTTTTATCAATATTTTTGTATAATTTTGGGTTAAAAAAACAAAGTTTATTTGTGAGTAGGCAGATACATGTCAAAAGACTCTGGGGGTTATTTACAAAACACATGTTCATGTAAATATGCTAACTTCAAGTGCAATTTTTAAAGCACTGCAAGTGCACTTGGAAGTGCATTCGCTGTAAATTTGAGGCTTAACATTTGAAATGAGGGGAAGCTCTGCTGATTTTGAACATGCAATCATGTGTAGGCTAAAATGATGGTTTGGGTATCTATCTATCTATCTATCTATCTATCTATCTATCTATCTATCTATCTATCTATCTATCTATCTATCTATCTATCTATCTATCTATCTCTACTTGCATAGTCCTGCTTGGCCCAAAAAAATGCAAGTCCATCTTGTTTCAAACCCCCCACCCAAAAAAAACAAAAAACAAAAAAAAAAAACAATAGTATTTCCAAAAATATATAGTAATAGATTTTTTTTTTTCTGAAATAAATAAATAAATAAATAAATATAAATATAAATATATATATATATATATATATATATATATATATATATATATATATATATATATATATATATATTTTTTTTTTTTTTTTTTTTTTTTTGGGTTGTTTTTTTTTTTTTTTTATATAAATTGGGAATATATTTTTGCTATAATTGGAAGATTAATCATAGGATGAGGATGAATAAAAACATGTAGTATAACTCTGTGTGAATATAAGCAGCAAAGCTACTTCACTTTTCTTGCATTACGAAGAAGAAAAGAACGGGCTATATTAAAAAAAAACACAAAATTAGCAGCATGACGAATATGCTAGCTTCAATACGAACACTAGTTTTACAAGACCGAGGGCTTCCGCCCTGTAAATTCTTTCTGAGTATGCGCGGAACTTAGTTTGACGAACAAGCCTACACACGGGCGGACTGTTCGCTCAAACCAAGTTTCAGCGGACAGTTTTACGGAAATTCCGAAAAACTTTGTTCGTCAGACTGTCCGCTGAAAGCCCACACACGAGCGGACTGTCCGCTGAAACACTGTTCAGCGGACAAAGTTGGGCGAACAGTCCGCCCGTGTGTACGCGGCCTAAGGCTGAGTGAGCCACTCAACCAAGTCTGGTGCGTCCTTTGACGTAATCAAACGCCACTTTGGCTCAAGTCTGTTGCTTCTGCCCTACCCCTACCACCCCTGTGGAAGGGCCTGCCTCTTCCTCTGCCTGTCATTTTTTAAATGACCCTGTGACAAAAGTCTCTAGAGAAGTGCAGTATGTATGTGGAAGAAGGTATATAACACCCTGCTTCAATCTGTCATTTTTGGGGGCCACTGGTCTATCACACC
This sequence comes from Lithobates pipiens, assembly GCF_037356315.1. NCBI lineage: Eukaryota > Metazoa > Chordata > Amphibia > Anura > Ranidae > Lithobates > Lithobates pipiens. The sequence continues at coordinate 174,288,609 of NW_027507790.1, read as the reverse complement.
AGTTATAATACTTTTTTTTTTATTGCGTTTATCACTCTTTGTAGTATCGCTGCAAAACCACTCAGCAGTCACAATGCTGCACAGTGGAAATGCACTATACTATGCTTTCTATATGTGCAAGTATTTTATACGTGTATTACACACCTATATACTGCACACCAAATAGTACACCTATACCAGTCCTTAAAAGTCCCTCAGTCCCTACACTGATAAAAGACAGCTGCAGAATCGGTCAGCAGTCAAGTATAATATTCTTTTTATATTTGAAAGAAAGTAGATTATACGTGTACAACCCTATATACTGTACACCTATACCAGTCCTTAAAAGGACCTTTGTGGACCTAGTAGCTAGTGATTTGAAGACTGTCCCTCAGTCCTTACACTGATAAAAGACAGCTGCAGAATCGGGCAGCAATCAGCAGCACAGCAGTCAGCAGCAGTGCACCACAACCCTATATATTGTACACCTATACCAGTCCTTAAAAGGACCTTTGTGGACCTAGTAGCTAGTGATTTGCAGACTGTCCCTCAGTCCCTACACTGACAAAAGACAGCTGCAGAATCGGTCAGCAGTGCACTCAGAAATCACCAGCACAGCAGTCAGCAGCAGTGCACCAGCACCCTATATACTGTACACCTATACCAGTCCTTAAAAGGACTTTTGTGGACCTAATAATAATAGCTAGTGATTAAACTGACTGTCCCTGCTCCACACAGCGTCCTGTCCCTACACTGACAAAGACAGCTGCAGAATCAGTCAGCAGTGCACTCAGCAATCACCAGCACAGCAGTGCACCAGAACCCTATATACTGTACACCTATACCAGTCCTTAAAAGGACTTTTGTGGACCTAATAGCTAGCGATTTGTGTCACTACAGTCTGTCCCTGCTCCACACAGCAACCTTTCCCTACCCTGACAAAAGACAGAATGTATAATGGCCGCCAGATCAAGTCTATTTATAAGGTAGGGGGAATGTCCAATTGTCCATGTGCTGAAATGTCTCAATTGGCTGTACTGTACCCCATGATGGATATGTCATCATGGGTCAAAGTTCTTTCACAATGTAAACGCATATGTCCGCCCGGTGAACAGCGACAGAAGTCTGCTGGTTTGGCTAATCGCGAACGCGCAAAATTAGTTGCGAACCGCAAGGCCATCTCTAGTCTTGAGGCCGCATACCTGGAGCCATGGTCAAGCTCAGTGGTGAGTATGGGGACCCACAACCCCTCCTACCCTGTGCCTTTATAACTAATACTGTGCTATATTGCCAAACATATATTTTTTTCATCCTAGGAACATTGTTACACACATACACTACACCCCTGAAGAGCGAGCTGGATCTCGTGAAACTAGTCGGGTAGTATGATGCCTGTGTACTATGACTACTACTACATTTATGTACCAATATTCCTTGTTTATGTATCTTTTTTAATTGGCAACTGTTATGCCGCGTATACACGTATCAAACTATCCGGCAGACTTAGTCTGGCGGACAAACTGCCAGACTGTCCGCCGGACATTCCGAACGAGCTACCTGCCCACACACGGTACTTTTGCAGCGGACTAGGTACTATCCACCGTACTTTTGAAATGAACGGACTCGCCCACACACACGGAGGAAAATCCGCTCATTTTGAGTGCGGCTCCAGGTAGCCGGGACCAGCGAAGGAAGCATCGCTGGCCCTGTCACCTGGTATGGAGTTAAAGGGGAATCCCTACGCTGAAAAAACGGCGTGGGGGTCCCCCCCAGGTCCATATCAGACCCTTATCCGAGCACGCTACCCGGCCGGCCAGGAAAGGGGGTGGGGACAAGCAAGAGCGTCCCCCCGAGCTGCACCAGGCCGTGTGCCCTCAACATGGGGGGGTGCTTTGGGGAAGGGGGGGCCGCGCGCCCCCCACCCCATAGCACCTTGTCCCCATGTTGATGAGGACAAGGGCCTCTTCCCGACAACCCTGGCCATTGGTTGTCGGGGTCTGCGGGCGGTTTATCGGAATCCGTGAGCCCCCTTTAATGAGGGGGCCCCCGGATACCGGCCCCCCACCCTATGTGAATGAGTATGGGGTACAATGTACCCCTACCCATTCACCTGTGAAAAAAAATGTAAAAAAAACACAACATACAAGGGTTAAAATAATTTATTGCACAGCTCCGGGGTCTTCTTCCGTCTTCGGGGTCTTCTCGCCGGACTCCTCCGCTATCTTCTGCTAGCTCTTTTACTAGCGGAGGAGCCCGGCTTTCTCCTTCGCCACTGCCCTGTTCTTCCGACTTGTCTTGTCCCCCTCTTCGGTTCTTCTTGCCGGGCCACCGCACCGTCTTCTAGCTCTTTTACAAGTGGTGGTCCGGTCTTCTGTCGCCGCCACCTTCTGTTCTTCTCTTCTCTTCTTCTTTTCTTGAGCTGTTGCCTCGTCGCTGTCTCTGGTCACAATGACAGGCACGCGGCTCGTGGGGACTTATATAGGGACATCGCCGGATGATGTCCCTGCCCATTATGATGTCACAGTCCCAGCATCCTCTGGATAGATTGATGGGCAAAACTACTTTCTTAGTCCGCCGGACTTTTGGGTAAAAAAAAGTCCGCTGGAGCCCACACACGGACTTGAGTCCGCCGAACTTTTCCACCGGATTGATTGATTGTGTGTATGCGGCTTTAGTGTTATTTATGCATGTAAACAATTGTACTTGAATAAACCATACACTATATTTACTACTGTTATGTTTACTGGCGGAAACGGTACCCATTTCATTTAAAGTCCTGGGGCAAATCCTTTGTTTTTATATGTTACAGGAATGGAAGTGTGTCACTAGGGTCACCAGACCTTCTCCTTTTCTTTATATTTAAATGAATGGGGAGCACCTCCAAAGCACCCACTTAAAAAGTGCTGCAAAACTGGTATTTTTTCCTTTTTTTTGCAAGGTCACATTGTCACGAACCGCCCTGCTAGCGTCCAAAAAGCGCAGCTAAAACGCTGTTAAAGCACCGCAAAAACTACCGGTGCTTTAGCACTGTTTTTTCAGTGTGAAAGGGGTCTTAGAGAGCAGGGTCACTTCTCATAGCACCACACCACTGAATTGGACCTTGTGGATTTTGTCACCCCAGTAGATTTTTGTCTCCAGTTGTAACACAATGATGTACAAGGAACAGGCTGATGATACCATCAATCAGGGCAGGCAGGACACAGCATCCGTTATAATGCCAGAACTTTAAAGTGTTGCTAGACTCAGGACCCTGCATGTACTATATCTGGTCTCCCACAGTACACAGAACATGGAAATGCAATCATTTTAGTAAATATAAACGGCTAAATACCTTTTCTCATCTGTGGTAAGAGCAGTCTTGTGACGTCTTATCAGTGTCCAGCCAAGTACTGGTTAAAGCTTGTAGGAGGAGTTTTCTAACTGTTCTATCAGGCTGCAAGACCCCTGACCCTCCGTCAGGGAATAAGGAACTCAGAGAGCTGGGGGAGGAGAAACAGCAGCACTGATCTTCCCAGTGAATGGTTGTAGAGGGCAGTGAGGGCGCATCAGCATAAGTCTGATCATTGGAGGAGAGTAGGCTGAGTTCTCAGCACAGCTATAAAACTGACCACACTGGGATGGATGTGCTCTCATACCTAGTGTGGTCAGTTTTTAATAGGAAATCAGGGGGACTGGTAGGAACACTAGGGATTGCATGCAAAGGAAGCAATGCAAAGAGAAGAGGATGCTTTTTCATAAAAGTTCATGGCACAGCAGGCACATATCAGAAATATTTATTTATATTTTCAGATGATTTCAGAATTCTGTTAATTCATGTATGACAGGAGACTTCTGTAATGTAATGCTTGGAAGCACAATTAAATACGTTTAAAGAATCTGCCTGCATTGGATCACAAAGGTTGGGCCAGGTAAAAGTAAATTGAATAGTCAATCTGATTAATTTCAGATGCCATCTTCTAGTATAGCATCAGTCGTTCAATACTTGTATTCACTTGTGGCCTGAAGTTGGTCAGATGGGACTTTTTGTACGGTACGGTAGGTCTTGATATGCACCTATGTCCTTCTCACTGTTTTTTTTCACTTGCAAATTTAGTACCAGCTCTGATCCTTTCCCACCTTCTTGCAGAACCCTTGTACATTTGTTTGTATGTTAGTTATAAAATTCTTCTAATAAAAACATTCAAACATTAATCTAGTATTCTATACAATATTAGTTCATTATTTTGTCAATCTGCTTAAATAAATATACAATTTTCCATTGAAATACCAATTTCTATTTTATTATTCAGTTTTTTAATATAGGCATATAAACATTGAGAAAATGCAACTGTTTTATTTATGGTATATTAATACAGCAAAAATTCACACTCTTCTAATTGTTTTGTGAAAATTCAGTTTGTTCAGATATGGAAAGACCCCAAAGTTCTATTGTAATGGAAACTAGTGATAAAAAAGGTGACATTTAAAAGAAAATATATATGTTTTATTCAATTTACTTTAATGGAAATTCACAAAAAATCGCTCAAAAAACAATAAAATATGGATGAGATGCAATTATGTGGTAATACGTAAAACTTACGAATTCACATTTTCTTGCAAAGCAATATATATAAATAAAACTTTGTGAACAGTGCAAAAACAAACAACGAAAAGCCATTATGACAATCCTGTAGTTTGTGAAAAGCATCAAATAGCAGGAATACCAAGCAGAATTAAAATTATTCAAAATTTGTTTTATCTTAATTAATTCTGTGCATTAAGATAAAAATCTTCTGTGTGTAGCAGTCCCCTTCAGCCCCCCTAATACTTACCTGAGCCCCATCTGGATCCAGCGATGTTGCACAAAAACCTCAGCTGTGCGGGACTCTCCATCCTCATTGGCTGAGACAGCAGCTGGGTGCTCCCACTGCTGTGAATCAAGGCCAGTGAGCCAATGAGGAGAGAGAGGGGGCAGGGCCACCCTGCAGCTTCATGTCTGAACGGACACACAGAGTAGCGGCTTGGGTGCCCCCATAGCAAGCTGCTTGCTGTGGGGGCACTTGGCAGGGGGAGGGGCCAGAAGCCCAGGCGAGAGACCCAGGAAGAGGAGGATCTGGGCTGATCTGTGCAAAACCACTGCACAGAGCAGGTACAGTAAGTATAACATGTTTTTTTTTTTTAAACCTGTCTTTGACAGGTATCCTTTCCCCACTTCCGGGAGCCGGGAGCCACGGCCACTGACGTCACGGCTCCCTCTTTCTTTCCCTGCTGCTTGGCCAGTAGGATAGTGCAGAGGTTCCTCGAACATGTGCAATAGGGTTCCAGTCGTGAAGCCGCAATGCTACATTGCCGAGTTCCCTTACCCGCAATGGTGGCCGCAACACCCGACAGCTGAAGGAAACATCAGCTGTGGTGCTGACATTGCTGGACTCCAGGACAGGTAAATGTCCTATTATTAAAAGCTAGCAGCTGCAGTATGTGTAGCTGCTGGCTTTTAATTTTTGCAGCGGTGGGCGGACCTCCGTTTTAATAATTCCTTGCTAGGCTTGTGGCCAATTTCTCAGTCAAAAAAGCATGAGCCCACATTTATACTTGATAATTTTTCTGCTTGCTTCCCTATGACTGACTATCCAATACGGTCTCTGGTGTTGAAGATGAATATACACATACGGACCTTTCAAACCTGTCATTGTTTAATACCCCAGGGACTATGGCTCCAGCCATTAGTGTGTTTCGCAGTTTGGTTTTGAAGGATCTAGAGGAGCTACCTCCCAAGAGGACTTATCTAGATCCAAATATTAAAAAAGGATTAAAATCACTATGTGAACAAAAAAATTTGATTATACGCCCCGTTGATAAAGGCGGAGCAATAGTCATATTGGACAAAGATAAATATATAGCCAAAATGGATGAGATTCTGGCAGATACAGATACTTATACTCTCATTCACTTCGATCCTACTACTAGTTACAAGCGATCCTTGACTGATCTTGTCAATGAGGGCTATGCCCTGGGGATTCTAGACAAGAAAGAACGGAGCCATTTGGTTCCTCTTGCACCTTGGATCCCAACTATATATTACCTCCCGAAGGTCCATAAAAACCCCGTTGATCCATCTGGACGGCCTATAGTCAGTGGGATCGAGTGGGTTACATCCCGTATTGGAAAATATGGGGATTTCCATCTTGAACCATTGGTTCGTCGTGTGCCCTTTTATTTGAAGGACACCGGTGATACTATTAGGTTATTACAGTCTTTTGAATACACTGAAGGCACGTTATTGGTCGCAGCTGATGTGTCTGCATTATATACGTCCATTCCGCATCAGCTGGGATTCAATGCTGTTGAATACTACTAAAAACACTTCCCTTCCTTTATTACAACGCAATTTCATTATGGAACTTCTTAAGTTTGCCACTCAGCACAATTATTTCTGGCTCCAAGAAAAGTTTTTCTTGCAGACCACAGGTGTGGCCATGGGGGCTAAATTTTCCCCCAGTTTGGCCAACCTATTTATGGCCAAATAGGAGGAAGATGTCATCTATGCCCTGGAGAGACCCGAATTGGTCCTTTGGGTTAGATATATAGTCGACATCCTCCTCCTTTGGAAGGGCGATTGTCCGTCTCTCGATGATTTTATGTCCTTTTTCAATGTAAATAATAGAGGTATTCATCTCAGTTTTGAAGCTAGTCTTACTTCTATTCACTTTTTGGATTTGGTGATCCAAGTTGTGGATAAACAACTGGAATTTAAAACATACTTCAAATCTACCGACCGGAATGGTTACAGCCTGTACCTAGGAAAGGTCAGGAAGACAAATTCAAATGGTCTTTTTTTACATCCTATTCAGTCCAATCTAGGCAAATAAAAAATATCATTCAAAAACATTGGGGTGTGCCACATAGTGACAGACTTTTGAGTTCCACTATCCCTACTAATGCTGGTGTCATTTTTAGGGGGGCCCAGTCTGTTCAAGGGCAGATAGCACCAAATGTCATAGACCCACCCAAACATACCCCCTTTTTCCAACAATGTAAAGGGTATTATCCGTGTCGTAAATGCAATGTCTGCCTATATAACGTTTGTGGCAAACGTAAGAGTGAGACCTTTACATCTGCAGTCACACATCGTATTTACCACATGGAGCACTTTACCACATGTGCTACCACATGTGCTACTAAGTTTGTTGTTTATATGCTGACTTGTCCTTGCAACAAGCAGTATGTATCGGGCTAATGAACATCTGACTAATATTAAAAAAGGCAAGACTAACCACAGTGTCCCTCGACACTATCTTGAACATCATGACCAAGATCCGATAGGAACACAGTTTGTCATTATTGACAAATTTGTCCCCCACTGGAGAGGTGAATCCCGACTACGAAGGGTCTCGCGCCTTGAAACCCAGTAGATTTATCACCTCAAAACGTACTCACCGTTCGGCTTGAACGTTGAATGGGACATTAACTCTTTTATTAATAAAGCTTAAGTTTAAGGGTTAATTAATTTTTTCTTCTGACTTGTTCTTTTAATAATAATTGTGCTAAGTTGGAGGAATACTATTCAATAAACTAAAACATTTTTTATTTCGTTTTTTTGTGTAGGGTATATAATATGGTCTCCTAGATGTCTTATGCCGCGTACACATGATCAGACTATTGGCCGTGTGTGGGCTCTGGCGGACTTTTTTTCCCCAAAAGTCCGGTGGACTTAGAAAGTAGTTTTGACTCAAAAATTGTCTGGGACTGTAACATCATAATGGGCAGGGACCCGGCCCATTGTCCCTATATAAGTCGCCGCGCAGCACGTCCCTGTCATTACAGCCAGAGACAGCGACAAGTCAACATCTCAAGGAAGAAGAAGAGAAGAAGAGAAGAGAAGGCGGCAGCGATAGCGGTGACAGAAGACCGGGCCACCGCCAGTAAAAGAGCTGGAAGAAGGAGCGGAGGCCCGGCAAGAAGAACCGAAGAGGGGGACAAGACCCCCGAAGAGCGGGACAAGACCCCGGAAGTCAGAAGAAGAGGCGGCGGCGGCAACAGAATCACTGCTGTCACAATCACTTTACTAAAAATGTTTTTTGTAGACAAACCATTATCTTTAAATCCCAGGTCAGTTAGACCCCTTTCACACTATTATTAGCAGCGTTTTACCGTCGGATTTGCAACGCATTTCAGCCACTAGTGTGGGCGCTTTTGCCCCCTGCTAACGTCCGAGAAAGGGTTAAAACCGCCCGCAATATGCCGCAATAGCGGCGTTTTGCCGGCAGTAATGCAGTGCTGCCTCATTGATTTCAGTGGGGAGCAGTGGTGAAGGAGCGGTAAACACACCACTCCTAAGAAGCTGTTGGCAGGACTTTTCCTGACGTCCTGCCAGCACACCACTCCAGTGTGAAAGCCCTCAGGCTTTCACACTGGAACGAATGGAGCAGCAGTTTGAGGGCGGATTGCAAGCGCTATTTCTAACGCTATAGCGTCTGTAAAACACCCTCGGTGTGAAAGGAGTCTAAAAGTGTTACCAAACCCAGGACCCTGCATTCACTATATCTGGTCTCCCACAGTACACAGAACATGGAAATGCAATTATTTTAGCAAATATAAACTGCAAAATATCTTTTCTCATCAGCAGTTAGGCTGGATCCACACCTATGCAGTTTTAGTGCTTTTTGCATTTTTCAGATTTGCACTACACACTGTGTTCCATAGAAAATCATGTTAAATGGACCGTAGTGCACATCTGCAAAATGCAAAAAAGCACTAAAACTGCATAGGTGTTAATCCAGCCTTATAACAGTCTTCTGACTTCTATCAGTGTCCAGCTGAGCACTGGTTAAAGCTTATAGGAGATGTTTTTATTCTCCTCTGACTATCCTATGAGGCTGCAGGGCCTCTGACCTTCTGTCTGGACAGTGCTGATTGACCCTGCACATGCATCCTCCCAAGAAAAAAAAAAAAACTCTCTAGCATTACACACCAAACTGCTCATGTGCAGAGGGCCTCTGAGGCTCTGTTCTATCTGCAGATGGATTGGGGACTGTGAAAGAAGGGGAGGATCAGAGAAGACAGGCTCAAACAGACTTTTTACACAATGCAGAGGATTAACACCTTAGGTTCCACGGTGAGTATAACACGCATGCTTTACTGCACATACAGACTGATTTTACTGTTGTGGGTTTGGTAATACTTTAAGACTGCAGTCTTAATGTGTTACTTGAAGTAAAACATTTTGTTTTCATTTCGGATAGTGGAAGGGAGGGTGAAAACCCCTGTATTTTTTCCATCTGTGTCCCATTGGGAAGATTTCTCTTTTCTTCCAGTCACATAGCCAAAACAGGAAGTGAAAGGAAATCCCTCCAAAGTGAGGGAATCCTGAGGTGACACCAGGGTCACCAGAACCAGTGTGTCCATTGGCAAATTTCCCCTCTATTCCTGTTTTGATGTCAACCCAAAATGTGAGATTGTATGTTACTTTCACTTTCAATGATGATGGTAAACAGAACAAATAGAGATGGTAAATCCCCATAACAGGGGGCACAGACAGCAATAAAGCCTGACAATCATACTAATCTCTCTCCAAAACTTAAAAAGAAAACCTATTTGCCTATAGTGACACTTTAAGTAAGTGGTTATCTTTAGTGTAGGGTAAATAGACTTTTCCCTGGTGAGACTTTCTCCTTGCTTTCTGCAAATTTACTGCTTGCTGACCGTATACTGTATCTGCCGGTGACCCGATCCCGCTGTGCAAGTCCGCCAGTGCCCACCAATCATTTGGGACAGAAGCAGAATGATGGTCTGCCTGTGTAAACAAGGCAGGTCGCTGTTCTGTAAGTAAGGAATGTAGTGATTCTGTGTTTCTGCTAAGCAGGAACACGGATTTCTGCCTTCCCACAGTACACGCACATTCCACACAGGGGGTAAGCACATTTTAGGCACACATTTAACCCTTTGATCGGCCCTGATGTTAACCCTTTCCCTGCCTGTGTCATTAGTACAGTGCATATATTTTAGCACTGATCACTGTGTCGGTGTCACTGGTCCCCAAAAAAGTGTCAAAAGTGTCCAATTTGTCCGCTGCAATGTCGCACTCCACCTATAATTCACTGATTACCGCCATTACTAGTAAAAAAAAAATCCATAAAAATATCCAATTTTTTTTAGAAGCTATAACTTTTGCGCAAACCAATCAATATACGCTTTTTGGGATTTTTTTTTACCAAAAATATGTATCAGAAAACATATTGGCCTAAATTGAACAAATTTGATTTTTTAAATGTTTTTATTGGATATGTTTTATAGCAGAAAGTAAAATATATATATATATATATATATATATTTTAAAAAAAAACATTTTTTTTAATTTTCAGTCTTTTTTTGTTTTATAGCACAAAAAATAAAAACCGCAGAGGTGATTAAATACCACCAAAATAAAGCACTATTTGTGGGGAAAAAGGACATCAATTTTATTTGGGTACAGCGTCGCACAACCGCGCAACTGGCAGTTAAAGTAACGCAGTGCCATATCGCAAAAAATGGCCTGGTCGTGAAGGTGGGTAAACCTTTCTGGAGCTGAAGTGATTAAGGAAACACAAATCCCAGCATGAATTCCAAGGAACTATAATATTTGTACATTGTTAATAAGAAAATAAATCACCGAATAGTCTATAATAACATAAAAAAAAAAAAAATAAGCTTGCACAAAGCTTTATAATATGTGAGAGGACTATTATATTCCAATTGATGTGCTCAGTTATCCAGCTATTGTGGAGGTTCCGTGTAAAGTATCATTTCTGTATAATGTCAGACTTTCCTGTGGCTAATTTATCCTCCAGGGTCAATGTAAAACTGCTCATTGGTCTCCAGCCAGATAAGTGTTGGCCATTAAATCTGGAGATACCATTTGGAAAAAGAACTTGGCCAATAAATATTGTGTGTCTTTTCCATGCAGACATAAATATTGTGTCTTGGGTTTAATAACTTCATATATATGTACTTTTATTGCAGCCAAAGTACTTAAATAGCTTATATAAATGGTGCAATTAAACAACAGTACGCCTATTTGTTGAAACTGTATATTTACTGAACTACTGCAGTTTGAAATTATATATGTGATAGCTCATTTTTAATGAGAATATTTTAACAATATATTTTGCTGGGTATAGAAATATAACTTGACCATTTAAAAAAATATTATGTATAATTACAAGTATGCAGGGATATTGTACAGACTGTTCAACCTTATGGTTACATACCGACTTTAGATATTAGGCCACTATACAGGAAAGATTTATAATTGGAGAAAATCAGACCCATTATTGAGCAGACAATCGGATTCCTTGTTTCATTGCTTCACAAAATAAAATTGTGAAAGTCTACCCTTGCTATTGTTTTAATGAATCCCACCTTACGGTACAGACATTTAAACTAGTAACCAGAGGCTAAGGTATACTTTAAAATCCATTGGCGGTAATCCAGTAATCTGCTTCATGGGGTTTGGATATCTTCTAATCTACTAGCTTTTGTCTGTCCAAAGAAATGGGCACGCCACTTAGAGCAGTGATACCTGACAGACGCCAGACACTTCAGGAGAGTTTAGGAACAGTTTAGTAGGTTTCTACCCCTTCCCTGTGAACTCTGTGAAACAACATATAAAGTCAAAAAATCAACCTGCACAATGCCGATTCCACATTAGAGGTGCTTTGCAAGGGATGACCCTTTTTTGGGCACCACCAAAAATTACAAATCAATGCCAAAGGGTATATCAAATGAAATATGAATGGCAAGGACGCACAAACTTCCTTTTGCTTAATACAGCCATGGATATATGAGCCTGTGCGCCTGGGGTGCTTGGCTAGTAGCCTTTGGGGAAAGCTACAATTTTTTTTTCATATATATAAAAAAAAAGTAAAACAAATTTGACACTCTGGGTAGGCATTTACAAATTCTTAGTGAAAAGGTTACCGTAGTTGTTAACCCTTCTAACAGTTTGAATAACAGTTTGATAGCATGTGAGAATACATTTTATTCCAGTTGCAATCATTATTTCTAGGGCTGTTACTGATTAAAATGTTCGTGTTCGATTAATCAATTTTTTTAAATCGGTTAATCGACTAATTTCAATTAATTATAACGCACATACAGATCCAACTACTTTTAGCTGATCTCCTTGCATTGCAACTCTGCATTAGTCAGTGGTAAATGTGGTATACACTATATACAATCACCCAACACTAGTTTGTTTCCACAATCCATGACTTAACTTCACAGTTCACACAAATACAAGTAAGTAATTTTTTTTTCCACAGTAAACAACAATCCCTCCTAACTAATCACTCTCACCTTATGGCATGGACCCCTGTGCAAACAGGTGGTCATGCAAGCAGGTATCAAAAGGGTTAACACGGACCATAAACTTCTCTCACGTCTCCTTAGATCTCAGTAAGGAAGCAAGGTAACGGGTAGAAAGAAAAGATCACCGCTTAATTATGAGATTTAATTTGTGTGTTCAAACACAAACTACTCACATAAAGATGATAAAAGCATGTAAAGCCGAACATCATGTTAGTTCCGTAGGGCAGCAGCGGGTGACGTTATGCGTAGCCCCTCCCCCATATGCGTTACGTTCAATCAGAACTTCGCTGTCACTGGATTCCTCCCCCCTTCCCTTCATTAGCAGACGGAGGCACTTGGGGAAGGGGGGAGGAGTCCAGTGACGTCGATGCCTGTGACGTCACTGGATCTCCGACGGAACTCCCTGAAGATCCAGAAGCTGGTGGAGAGGTGAGAACCGATCAAAAGAGTTTTGATCGATCAAAAAAATTAATCGATTAATCGAGAAATTAATATCTTTCATTTCCACAGCCCTAATTATTTCAGTACCCATGCAATGAGCCATGTATGAAAACTACCAGAGTGTACTGTATAAGGTATGGAGGAGTAAGGAGGTACTGCATTCACATCATCACTGGTATGTCAAAGATAATATCTCTTCCATCCAGGTGAGTTCGAAAGCAGCACTGTGACAAGGAGAGGAGCTGCAGGCTGTCTGTATATCTCCCCCGCTCGCCCCCCTCTCCTTTCTGTCAGCCAAAGGGAGAAGAGAGAGAGCGGCTCTATTTGGGTTCGCCGCACCGCTGCCCAGCTTCCTGGCCGCTGTTTCCCTCCCCATCATTGGTCACAGCAGAGGGTCAATAAGAGAGAGAATCATGGCTTTACCGGGGGGGGGGGGGGGCGGCATGACGGCTCCTACTAAAACTGCTTCCTGGCCCCCTCCGCAACCCGCAACACCACTGCACTCTTCAGCTGTACTCCCCTGATGGGGGCCCTGCATGCGGGAGTTAGGAGGAGGGCGCAGGTGCCTTTATCGTGGGGGGGGGAGCTCTGTTTTGCCCCTCCCCACGAAGTGCTGCCCTAGGCCTGGGACTTGTCGACCTAGGCCAAACTAGTGCTGTCCATTTTAAGACATTCCTTTTCTATGACGTTTCTCTTTTTTTAGCCAGTGCAGTGAATAAATTAAGTGATGTCAGGTCAGAGGCAGATTAGAAAAGTTAAACAAAAATTGCAGTTAAAACTTGGCCCCATTCTGATCAGTGGCCCCTTTGTGCATTAAAAGCACCACTTTTTATGTTAATGCTGGCTGTAGTTCCACCCTAGTCCAATATCCAATTTATGGGCATACCTGTGTAGGGAGGAACAACCAGTATTGAGACCCTAACTCCTCTCTAAGGTGATAGTGACTGTGCGTTTACTCTTATTAATGAGCAATCAGCACTGCAAGGCACTGGCAGCTATATCATAGAGACCCAACTTGTTCATGCAATTATAGTAAAAAAAGCATTCAGTGCTGGTGTGGTTGTGTGATCTATCTGTCACTGTCTGTAAAAATACACACCCCCAGCAGATGGATAACACAGCCCAGTAGCTCTAAATTATGTTTTACTATTATGAATGCACAATCAGTGCTGTCGAGGTTGGTGCCATATGACACAGCACTGCCTGTTCATTTATAATAGAAAAAGATTACTCAGCACTACAGGGCTGTGTAATCCATCTACCAGGCTTTCTATCTACAAGCAACTGCAGATAGAACACACAGCTCAGCAGGTTGGTCTTCAGAGTGGCCCTTGTTGCCAAAGACCAGAACTGTCACTTGCAATCATGTCTTCTTGTTAGCAGCATGCTCAGATAGAGAGATTGCATGGTACAAAATGACCATGCAATGCGGTTGTGGTACCAAAAAGAGTGCCTGTGCTTTCAATATTAATGGTCTAAAATCGCACCACACTGAGCCATGATTCATATATGTGTGATGCGAGAAACGCAACGAATTCTGTGTGTTTCTTGCCCTGCATTGAAATCACACAGTGTTCATGCGTTCTGCTGCAGGTGTCAATATTAAATCAATGACACCCCAAAACAACTTGCAAAATGCAGTGCGATTGGCTTAAATGGATCACAGGGAATTTGATTCTGGTGCGGCAAAAAAAAAGGGTCCTGCACTAATTTGTTACGGATGCAGTATGATTTGAACCATACAAAAATTAATGGCTCAACTCGCACCGCATAGACATCTCATGTGATTTGCACAGGAATGCAGTGCAATTCCTGTGTGAACCACATGCGATGTGCTGCATCGTGGCAGTGTGAACCTAGGCTGAGTTGCATGTGAATTGTACAGGAATGTGGTGCGGATCCTGTGTGATTTATATGCAGGTTATAGTGTGAACCAGAGCTAAGTCCTATATGCTCTTGGTCCTCTATGGGATTGACTTTTCCTTTAAAGTGGGAGAAAACCCTAACTATAATTATTCTTCAAAATGTTACCTCCCCCTCCTCCTACCTATCCTGCCTAACCGGTATAAAAAAAGATCTGTGTACTTACATATTTTCAGTCCACTTTGGTCTGGTCACGTGATCCTGCAGCTCTCTGTAAGGGAGAACTTGGCAACAGCTATGTGTTTGAACTCTCTCCTCTCCCCTGCAGCAGTTGCCAGCAGAAGCCAGAGCTGCAGGATCTCGTGACTGGATCATAGCGGATAGTAAGAATAGTTATAGTTAGGTTTTATTATAGTTTAAGTACTATGTTTGAAACAGTGACTGACAGGCATTTTGTTTGCCATGATGCCTGTCAGAATATTAGAAATTCATATTAAAAAATCCTATTATGAATTCACAAGGATACATTCATTAAATGCAAAGAACACATTTTGTCTTTTGCACAGCAGATAAAATGTTTTAAACATGTACTTGTATAGTTAGTTTATCTTCACAATACCATAGAAACAGAAAATTAATAGTATTTGAATATATTGTGTTATTTTTAACAAACAGACATGCATACATTTGTCATAAGCAGTTGCAAACTACCATTGGAGAAATAAGCAAAATCCAGTTTATTAATATTTTTTTACAGTCAGCTGTCTTAAGGTTTGTTAAAAATAAAACATAGAAATATACTAATTTATCAATTTTATATTATATTTGCTTACAACGACTGTTATTTAAATGTGACTGTTACAGTACATGGTAAGGTATTGAATTTGGCGCCAAAATCTCTTATGTAAGTTTTGTCTATGTGCACCAAACTAAAAAATGTGTGTAGTAAAGTCCCAGGGCCCCTGAGGCCTAATGGGAACCTCCAGTGTTAGGGAGAGCTGACATCCTTCAGTGTAGAGTGTGTCACAAGGCATGATGGATGTAATGCAAGATGAACAGGTGGGCGCCAGACACTTTTTGAATGCATAGAGATTTATTGTCTCTTATGCCGTGTACACACGACCGGACTTTTTGACGGACTTGGTCGGGCGGACAATCCGATGGACTTTGCCACACACGATCACTCCAAAAGTCCAACGGATTTGAACGTGATGACGTAGAATAAGGACGTTCATAGCCAGTAGCCAATAGCTGCCCTAGCGTCGGTTTTATTCCGTTGGATTAGCAGTCAAGTCCATCGGAAAGATTTGAAGCAAGTTTTATTTCTAGGTCCGATGGACTTTTGGGAAGAAAAAGTCCGCTGGAGCCCACACACGATCGAATTGTCCGATGGATTCCATTCCGCCAGACCAAGTCCGCCGAAAAGTCTGGTGGGAAAGAGGGTTGGGGCCAGGAAACCCTTAGGTAGATGCAATGTTAATTGGCAGACTCCAAGACTTCTATAGGTAGACAGCTATACTGTTGAAGACATCCAGCCGGATAACACTTCTGTATAAGTAGGACCGCTGTCTCCTATGGCAACAATCCTGTAGCTGTTACTAACGCTAAAGGTATTCCACTATCTGCAACATGAACAGTTCTCTTTATCCCACACTCACTCACTGTGGGTCTTCATTCAACGAGCTCCCAGTCTCTCTCACTAGACTTCAGATCCAATAGCAACTGGATCCCCTGAGCGCTTTCACTGTAGCACTCAGTATCTTCCTCAAGCGTCACCCCTGCTTCACTGCTGGGTCCCTGGCATGGCACTCACAGATACTCTTCAAGCTTCACCCCTGCAGACATGTTAGGTCCCTGGCTTGGCACTCCACAATCGTCACATATGCTGTCCCGCTGGGTCCCTGACTTGGCACTTGCTGATGCTTTGCCACTTCTTCACCGTTTCAGGCTGGCGAGAAGTCTGCTCTGGTACTGGCCTCAGCTTACTCACAATGATCTCTGGTAGTAAGGTGGATGGTCCCTTTGTGGCAACAGCTACCCCTCTACCTCTGGCCTTCAGAACCGTTACTTCTGGTTGGACTACAAGACCACAGTCCCAACCCTGCATTACTTCTGGATAGGCTCTCAGCTAGCCTAGCAGCCAGATGTCCCCGGGATAGGCCTTAGGTTTTGGCCTAGCAGCCCGGGGCAGAGGAGATCTCCACTCTGTAAGGAGACCCCATGTCAGCAGAGGCAACCCTGGAGGCACATGAAGCGATATATTGAAGGGGAATCAACTGACAAAATGAGTGAGTATTTGTCAGTGCAACTGATCCCATCCTCCACCATCACTGCCTCTTACTGATTCCATCCCCCCCCCCCCCCCCACCACCACAGGTCTCATCCCTATCCCCCCCATCACCACTTCTGCTGATCTCATCCCTATGCCCCCCCATCACCTCTGCGACCGATCTCAACGCTATCCTCCCCCATCAACTCTGCCACCGATCTCATCTCTATCCTCCCCCATCACCTCTGCCACAGTCAAGTGGGCATCCCATATTCCCCATCCAAGTTTAAATCCCCTAATAAAACAAACAACAAAGCTGCTTGGGCTGTTTCCGACTCTGTGTGCTGTGAAAAATGTGGTTTTGCCTGGCTGTGCAGGGTGGGGGATCTCATTCACCAGTGGTTCCTGCGGGGGTAGAGCTACATATGGTATATACAATTGTTACACATTTTGTAATTTATTTTGTAATTTATTTACAGTATGTATTTATTAATATAAAAAAATACCTTTCCATTTCAATCTGCAGCACTGTACTTTTAGCAACCTGGAGGTTAGTGTACAGAACACCTCCAAAAATGTAATGTTCTCCTTGTCTAATTGGCTCACTTATTTTCCCAAAAGATTGCACTAAGATACATGCCAGATTTTAGCATCTTCTGCAACAAGAATTTAATTTCTTTGTGAGAATATCACTTCTAACTTCTAAAGGGACACATTGCAACATTTCTCATTAGAATACTAAAAGTTCATCAGCTGATATAATTCTGTGAGCTAAGGTTTCAAGGACCCAGCACCTAGGAGCAGGGCCGCTGATAGGGGGGGACCACCAGCCCTCCTGTACTGGGCCCTGCCCTGTAGGGGGGCCCAGAGGCAGAGGGGGGACTCCCACATTATAGGGACTATACTAATCCTGAGCTAGGGTTCCATGTAGTGTGCGTGGGAGGAAGCAGAAAGCAAATTATTTAAACACTTTTGGGAGTAATCTGCAGCCGTATGTCCAGACTATTACATACAGTACATTACACAAGTCCCAGTCTCTGCTATATCAATACGCCGACCGGGACTTGTGTAATGTAATTGTCTGGACATACGGCTGCAGATTACTCCTGAAAGTGTTTAAATACTTTGCTTTCTGCTTCCGGCTGTCCAACTTCGTGCCCAGGTGGAAGGAGCAGAGGTTTTAGAGGAGCTCAGCTTCTGGCCTGTCCCCACGCTACCAGATCCAGAGGATCCAAGCCCCCCACCCCAGGAGAAGCACTGCATGAGGACCCCAGATAAAAGAAGCCAGCAGGACCAGGTACTTGTGAAGTTGGGGGATGTTAGGTGGATACTGCATACTGCATACTGCTCTCCCACATATCTAAAATATTGTGGGTATTCACCGTGCCCAGAGTGAAAGTCTTTTCCCTGCTGTGTGGGGGGCCCCTTATGTGGGGGGCCCCGCCAGGTAGACTGTACGGGGCCCCATGATTTTTAACAGCGGCCCTGCCTAGGAGGGCATCATCCAGTTACACTGGGTTCACAAGATTATGTTGCTGAAAATGTTGCTCACGTCATTACATAAGTAATTTTTCTTGAGACTTTAGGATGTTCCACCACCAGAGAAGAACAGAAGATGAATATGAACCAGATGCATACATGTGAACAACCAAAAAAAAAGCTCAAAAAGGTTATGCATGCTAAACGATAAAAAAAAAAAAAACGTGGTAATGCCAAAGGGCCAATGGATGCCCTACCTAGTATTAAGCTTAATATTAAAATACTTCTTTTTTCTTTAAATATTTTACAATCCCTCTAAAAGAGATGTCACTGCTTGTTGTTACTACATTATCTTTGATGTTTTCCTGGTTCTACATAAAAAGGATTTTGCTGATTTACAGTTTTAATATTCAGAGTGAGATTGAAAGAGATTTGCTGTATTATTGAAAAGTGTGAAGATGATTGCTTTGGTTTTAGCTATCACATTTCTGGTTCATACTTATATGTTTAAGAGCCTTGTGTGGGCCCTAAAAATGTATCTGAATGGTGTAATTTTCCCCCTGCTTGAAGAAGTTCATGTCCTCAAAAGTGTTATACATATTGTAAAAGTTTATAACAGACAAAGCTCTTCATGCAGCAAAGTAGAACAATTATCTCTTCAATACATTACGCCTCCGTTACTTAAAAAGGCTTAAAGAACATCTGTTATCTTTAAGGAAGGGAAGAAAAAGGGGGAAAAAAAACAGACAAACCCCTAACTACACAGCTGAACTATCTAAACGTCAACCCTTTTTGCTTCCAAGATAATGCCTTTTAGGCTTAGTTTTAATTCACATACTTCCATGCTCAGACTAGGGAACCTGGTACCCACCAGAGGAACTGGGAGGTAGGGCCCCCTAAAGCAGGATGTGCAATACTCCACTGCAAACAGCTGCGGTGGAAATATTGCCTTTTTTGAGGAACATGATTTTATGGTGACAGGCCTACACAATATACTGCACATTATATTACATCAAACCACAACAGTACATTATATAATGACAATTTTGCACATTATTCAAGGCTGTTAGGGCATGTTTACATGGATGGCAGCCCTTGATGCTCCTCTGAAAAGCAATCCACGGTGCACCACTATTCAAAGAGAAGCGATATGTTGCCTTACCATTGCCTGTTTAAACCTTAAAAAGCCCTCACCACCGTGGCACAAACGCTTGTATTGCACATGGTTGCATTGCAGCCCTATTCACTTGAATTGGTCACAGTTGGCAATGGTACTAGTAGTCAAATGCAACACAGAATATACATTTTGTTGGGGCATGTATATAAGTATTTTTCACATTATTTAAAAAAAAAGAAAAAAAACGAAACAGCAATTTACAGCCTGAAATTCACCCAGAAAGCTCCAGACGTTACCTCAATGAAGACTCATCCAAGCATCCCTACAACTTATCTGTCATAGCTAGAATTGATGCTCATGTCAAGTGGCCTGCGGCTTTCTCATTTGTGCCTGCTCTACATTGTTTCAGCACTGCCATTGGCTCCCATCACTGCCTCTGGATTTAAAACACTGGAACTTGTAGATAGATGTAGATACGTAGCAAGAGCAAGTCATGCAGAATAGGATAGTATAAAATAGGCAATGTACAGCATGGCATACATAATCAGGCGTTGTGGAATAGGTAATGTTCAGCATATCATACAGAACGAGGCAGTGTGGAGTCATGTACAGCAGGATGTACAGAATGAGATGGCATGAAATAGGTTATGTACAGCATAGCATACTAAGTGAGGCAGTGTGCAGAGATAATGTACAGCACAGCATACATAGTGTGGTGGTGTTGAATAATAGCAGGGTGTACAAAATGAGGTGGTGTGGAATAAGTTATATACAGCATTGTGTATAGAACCGGGCAGTGTGAAAAAAGTAAGGTAAAACATGGTTTACAGAATGAGGCAGTATACAGTGCAGCTCTTACATACAGTACATTTGACTGTTGCGCATTGTGCTATACATTACCCAATGCTGAGTGCTATAATGTGCCTTGTATGTAACATACTGGTGATTGCACCACTTTACTGTACTCTACATGCTGCTGACTGATTCACTGTGCATGGTACTGTATGTTATATTTAAGACCGTTTCATTTTGTGCAATTGGACAGGAGTGGGAGAGCATTAGAGACCCCCTTTCTCCAATTTTCATCATGGGAGCCCAGTGACCCCACCCATGAAAGTCACATGTCTAATAATAATAATGCATAGTGACATATGAGTGATCTGATTATCAATATTACCTTTGTAAACTCACTGAGGTAGTCTTATCTTAGAGCTGCTCTTGTGGCTCTCTCATTCTCCTCCTGCTGCTGCTCCACTGTTTAGTGTCCACAACCCACTCTACCTTCCAAACTGTTTGGGAGGTTTACATCCACCTGCCCATAGAGGAGAGCAGGCTGTGTCTGTGTTCACTCTGCATAGGTGGAGAGGACACGGGCCAGCCATCTGCCTACCCAATGGGCATCAGTGGACAGATTCCTCGCTGAGCAGGCGGACTCCTAGTGGAGTCCACCCTGTGTGAATGTGGCCCATATTTTAGATCTGGTGTCTTCTGACAAATAAATGACATTAGATCGTTTTTAAAGCCCATCTTTGGGCAAATGTTACCCCTTCACAATCTCCCTCCACCTGTAAACATCCACTTCTAAGGCCTCATGTAAATGGATGCTGTTTTTTTTTCCACAGTCATGTGACCCTCCTTGGTGCCTCTACAGAAAGCAAACCAACACTGCAGTCCAGGTCCTCCACAAACCAGTTTTTTACCTCATCGTGTCATCATCACACTGCTTCTAGACTTCAAATCCACATCGGTCAGCAGCTACATGGGCACCCGTAAAAAGGACCCTGCCTTTCTCCAGTTCAGAAGATAGAAATATAGAGACCAGCATACAACGTGACCACAGATTCAGGTAAGTATTTGGAGCATTTAGATTTGTAGCAGAGTGCCCATTTAATCAACATGCTCAAATGCAGACACTGGCCTGTTTAACTCCATCTCCCACAACTTCCTGGGCTCTTGGACATGCCCAGTGAGTGTAAATTCCTTAACTTCCTTCCCTCGGAAACTCAGTGAGGACACATTTGATGATGCAGAAGTAACTGGGCAAGAGATCTGTAGCCAGGGGTGTAGCCATCTAATGTCGGAACTGCCTAATAGTATGCAACCTCTCTACAAGACCCAGTTATTGTGGGAAGCACCTCCCTAATTGCTATCAGAGTACTCTAGTTTCAGTGGGGTGGCCCTTTGTCCTTGGGCCTTGGATCCCTCCAGCTGCTTGCCTGTGTTATCAGAGCTACCCTGAACATCACTAGGATAGACTCTGTTTATGAGGATAATTGCAAGTAGCTGTGTTCTGAACTGCTTTACTGATGTTGTTATACAGTCTTATAAAGACTATGTTATGCAGCCACATTACCCTGATTGAGCCACAGAGACATTGCTGTGAAGTGTCCATGTTTATGTAGCATTCATAATTAGAGTCTGTACTGTATGCATTCTTTGTCATCCAGAACCTGCTTTGCATTAATAAATATAACTTTGTGCCTGTAGTAAACGGCTGTAAGAAAAGTCCAGTGCGTATCAGAATGCAGTGACAGCTGGTGTGTTTTTTTGGGGAGGGCAGCGAACAACCACCCCCCCGGGCACCGGGCGGCCGACGGCACAACCCCCCACCCCCTCTCTCTTCATTATTGGCTGCCGGCCGGTCTGGCACTTACCTAATTTAGGTAGCGGGTGGCGGGTGATGGGCTGTAGACGGTTCCTGTGTCCTCTCCTCCGGCACGGTGGATTCTGCCATGCGTCTCCTCTCTCCTCCTCCTAGTTGCTAAGTGTCCCATGGGATTGCCACTTCCTGACTGGCCAGAAGGAGGATTACTGTAAGAATAGTGAATATTTATTTTCTATTGTCACACAACTGGTTAGACTCGGAGCGCAGTACTCTGCACCCCAAGCCCACCCTTTTTTGAAGCCTTTTAGAGCCTCTGGCCCTAATGGACGGCTGCCACTGTCATAATGAGAAGTTTCAATGCAAGATGTGCACAAGCAAAGGCTAAACAGCACATATGCACATGTGAAAACTCCACACTGCCAGTGGCACCAAATTTAAGCCTATTTAAGCTCGATTGCTGAGTGGTCTTCAGGTAGTTCCTGCTTTACCTGTGCCCTTACCTGCTATATTTGCTTTCTCGTGCATGACACAACTTGCCTCTGATCTCTCTTAGCATTCCTGTATACCTGTTGTGACCTTGGCTTGTATCCTGACTTCTTTGCTGACTATACTTTGGCCTGTACCTCGCTGCTTGGCTGTTTATGACCTTTTGGCTTGTGTCCTGGCTTTGATGCTGTCTGCTGGTCAAGTTTCACCTTGTTCCAACCTCTGGTGATCCACAGTCATCTGTATCCTGCAACCAAGAGCTGGCACTGCTTGTTACATTGACCCTCATGCCACTCTGTGTCCTCACACCTCCTGTTGCCACAATTAGGGGTGGTGGGCAAGTGATGCAAGAGAAGTCCCCTATCCAGCTCGATCTCCACCAGGTATGTGACAATTGCAAGTTACAGTTGCTCTCTGTCTGATAATTCAGCCGATTATCTATTCTACATTCTATGCATTAAGATAAAAAACCCTTCTGTGTGTAGCAGCCCCCCCAGCACCCCCCCCCCAATTACCTACCTGAGCCCCTTCTCTCTCCAGCGATGTCCACGATCCCCTCAGCCATCCAGTACACTCCTTTTGATTGGCTGAGAGAGAACAGTGGCACTATTGGCTCCCACAGCTGTCAATCAACGTCAGTCAGCCAATCAGGGGACAGAGGGGTCGGGCCAAGTCGAGGCTCCATGTCTGAAAAGATACACGGAGCTCTGACTCTGCCTGGGTGCCCCCTGTAGCAAGCTGCTGGCTGAGGGGCACTTGATAGGAGGGAGGGGCTAGGAGCAGCAAAGAGGTACCCAAGAATAGGAGATCTGCTCTGTGAAAAACCAACTTCACAGGGGAGGTAAGTATAACATGTTTGTTATTTTACAAATAAAACAAGTCTTTACAATCACTTTAAAGGTGGTGGGGTAAAGTTTTGCCCCTTACGCCTGCCTTTAAACACAAATGAACATTAATGGCATCCCAGTCTTAGTCCGGTGGGTTCAATATTGAGTTGGCCCACTCTTTGCAGCTATAACAATGTCAACTCTTCTGGGAAGGCTGCCCACAAGGTTTAGGAGTGTGTCTATGGGAATGTTTGACCATTCTTCCAGAAGCGCATTTGTGAGGTCAGGCACCAATGAGAGGGCCTGGCTCACAGTCTCCCCTCAAATTCAACACAAAGGTCTTCTGTCAGGTTTAGATCAAGCCAATCAAGTTCTTTCATCCCCAACTTGCTCACCCATGTCTTTATGGGCCTTGCTTTGTGCACTGGTCCAAATCATTTGGTGGCAGGGGGATTATGGTGTGAGGTTTGTTTTTCTGGGTTTGGGGTTGACCCCTCAGATCCAGTGAAGGGAAATCTTAAGGCGTCAGCATACCAAGACTTTTGGACAATTTCATGCTTCCAACTTTGTGGGAACCGTTTGGGGATGGCCCTTTCTGTTCCAACATGACTGCGCATCAGTACACAAAGCAAGGTCGATAAAGACATAGATGAGCAAGTTTAGGGTCCCTTCACTGGAACTAAGGGCCCAAGCCCAACCCCTGGAGAACAAACCCCAAACCATGAGCCCCCCTCCACCTAATGATTTGGACCAGTACACAAAGCAAGGTCCATAAAGACATGGATGAGCAAGTTTGGGGTGGAGGAACTTGACTGGCTTGCACAGAGTCCTGATCTAAACCCGACAGAACACCTTTGGGATGAGCGGAGACTACCTTCTTATCCACATCAGTGCCTGACCTCCCAAATGCGCTTCTGGAAGAATGGTTAAACATTCCCACAGATACACTCCTAAATGGACAGTCTTCCTAGAAGATTTGAAGCTGTTATAGCTGAAAAGGGTGAGCCAACTCAATATTGAACCCTACAACTAAGACTGGGATGCCATTAAAGTTAATCTGCGTGTAAATGCAGACTTCCCAATACTTTTGGTTATATAGTGTATCTCAAACACACAGGAATGGTGTAAATTCAATTATAAACCAGAATATCAATGCACTTCTCCTAAACACTTACTCATTCTACATTCATTATATATGGGTGACTCAAAGTTCAATAGAAGATAAGACACTATGACAAATGAAAGGAAAAGATTTCCCAGACATACTGGGGAATACATCTTAATGCCAATGTCCAGAAATAGACTGACCGAAGTATTGAACGATTTTCATAATGTACAATTAATTGCAGGTTTTCTCCATAGGCCAGAAAACACCTCCCTTTATTATCAATGTTATTGAGTTCACATCCAATTTCACGTTTAGCCTAGTGTGGCATGATCAGTTATAATAGAAATCCAGAGATTTCTTCTAAATGCTAAGAAATAGAAGCAGAATTTTCTGTGTCCTTGTGACATCTAGAAGCTTGCTGCAAACTCATTAGTTCAGTGAAAGAGGCTATTTAACACAGCATGAGAAAGCACCTAGCAATTTGCACAAATACATGAACAATAGGAGGGTTATACACAGGAGATCATGCTGGAATCATTCAACTCATGCACGCCTGATGCCTGTTCATTTCTCACGCAAATCAATTTAGAATGAGAAACCGGCAGAATATCTGCATACTAACAGGAAGAGATTGAAATTCACTTCTGCACTGACAGTTCTGCTGCATCCATGGGAATCCTTTAATTAGAAGTCATTGTAGTTTATCTTCAATATCTGTCTGTATATAACATTATCACCATTCAATTATGAAGATTGCGGTGTGACGTAATACATTCATATCCAGAGTTGGCTCCAGACGCTGATCAGAGGTGGCATTGTAATATCATTAAGTAGACATACTGTATATCCTGCTTACATGTCACTCATATAGAATTTTCCTATTAGTTTGTGCATAATGAGGACATTTTCTTTTGGGGAGGAACTGAGACCCATTAACGTTTAGTCCATATCTGCAGTGATTTGCAAAGAGAGGTCAGTTTGGTTACTTAGCATTGATCATCTAACAAAGATTGATTTGGCATTAATCACGCTGGACCGAAAATATGACCTCCTGACTGACAGCCTAGTGATAACATTATCAGACATGACCAGTGCCAATATTTGGTCTGTGTTGAATGTGGCTTTTAAAGTTGAACTCCAAAGAGATAAAACACCATTTAAAACAGTTGTGTATTCCTTTAAAGTGGATGTAGACCTCAGAATTGAAATATGAATGAAGCATATTCCTCCATAAATAAATTGGTAAGTAGTTTTGAGCTATTTCATCCTCTATACATATAAACCATATATATAAACAATGTGATATTAGTACAAAATGAAATAAATTATAACAGTGGTGAAGTCCATTGGTGACTAAAAGTCAAGTGTTCCAATAATCTGTGTACAATCCTTAAATAAATTGTTCCAATGTGGTGATCGATCCTCAAAAGTTCCCAGAGAGTCTATGCGTTGCCACCAACACCTCTGTGCTCACGGAAACTCTCACCTCATACCCACAGAACAGGAGCCTTGAATGCAAATTCAACAGAGATAGGCTGATCCCTCCTCCTAGAATCTCCTCTGCAAATCCTCACTTAGAAGATCCAGGTTCACATGTGGGGGTGAAGAAAACAGACAAGCCTCCAATAGTGTGATAATCTGCTTAGACCTAAGCACAATAAAAAAAAATCAAACCGATAAAAACATTGGCATTTCTGCATCTCACATCACTTCCGGTCCGCTAGGTCTTACAGTCATACCATACACGTTACGTCATGTGACTTTATCAGGGGAACTGGATTGGCTGTTGTCTCAATCTATTTATCTGCTAGGGACAGGAAATGTCTCAGATGCCATTTTGTTGAAGATAATGAAAATAATAGTACGGCGGCCATTTTCTCTATGATTAATGCAGTATTTTTAATGATAGAGGATCAAGTAAACAATTGAATGGCCATTTGACTGAAGATCATAGCACAGCGACCATTTTCCTATAGATTATTTAATGACTTACATGAATAAAAATAAAAATAACATTAATAATTAAAGTTGTATTTTTTAAATATTGTTATGTATATATATTGAGATATGTATTTATGGCAAATAACTAACAAAAAATGTGCTGGGGCAGACAATGTCCCATATGCCATTTTGTTGACGTAATAAGAGTAGTAGTACAGTGGCCATTTTCCTTGTGGTAAATGCAATGATTTTCAATGATAGAAGATCTGGATTTCCTATGGTCTAGTTAATGACTTACATGAATAAGAATAACATTAATAATTAAGGCTGATTTTTAAAAACGTTTTATATATATATATACACACATATACCATGAGGTGCCATGTTGAACTTCCAGTGACCAGTAGGGATGGGCTTTATGTTCAGGTCAAACATCAGTTTGACTCAAACATTGGCTGTTCGCCCTTTCGCCGAATAGTGAACAATTTGGGGTGTTCAAAAGCCACGGAACACCCTTTAAAAGTCTATGGGAGTAATCAAAAGTGCTAATTTTAAAGGTTAATATGCAAGAACTGTCAGCTGAACAGAACAGAAGCGTCACACAGCGGAAGACTCCCACTGAGGTGGACCATGCGGAGGAAGAAGCGGAGAAGAAGAAGCTGGAGGAAGATGCTAGACGAGAAGACCAGAGGAAGAAGTGGAGGAAGATAGAGGAAGAAGCGGGGTAAGAAGAAGAACACTGAAGGAAGACCAGAAGAAAGAAGATGGAAGAAGAAGCGGGGAAAGAAGAAGAAATGAATTATATATATATATATTTAAAAAAAAATATATATATATATATATATATATAATATAATAGAATTGTCAAAAACCTTCTCTTGTCTTTTTTAACATTTTTGACACTCTTTTTGTGAAATGATAGGGGTACATTTGTATCCCATTAGCAATTCACACAGGGGAGGACCGGGATCTGTAGGCCCCCTTGTTAAAGGGGGCTTCCAGCTTCTGATAAGCCCCCCACCCACAGACCTCCACAACCACCGGGCAAGGGTTGTGGGGATGAGGCCCTTCTCCCCATCAACGTGGGGACAAGGTGCTTTGGGGGGCTACCTCAAAGCACCCTTCCAATATTGAGGGCATGTGGCCTAGTACGGTTCAGGAGGGGGGAGGGCGCTCTCTTGTCCTCCCCTCTTTTCCTGCAGCCTGCCAGGTTGCATGCTTGGAAAAGTGTTTGGTATGGATTTTTGGGGGGACCCCACGCAATTTAAAAAAAAAAATTGGGACGGGGTTCCCCTTAAAATCCATACCAGACCTGAAGGGTCTGGTATGGATTTTGAGGGGGACCCGTATGCCATTTTTTTTTAAATTTTGGCATGGGGTTCCCCTTAATATCCATACCAGACCTGAAAGGGGGACCCCCATTTATTTTTTTTTTAAATTTTGGTTCGGGGTTCCCTTGTGGGGAAATCCCATGCCGCTTTTATCAATGAACTTTTATGTGTATTGCTAGGACCAACAATTCATTATAGCCACGAGTAGTTTTTCCTTTAGAAATATAATTTTGCTATCAGACTCTTCTAAACAGTATGAAATTTAAAGCAATATTACACTTTTATTGTTTCATGTTAAGCATTATTAAAATCACTGCTCCCGAAAAAACTGCCATTTTTAAAAAATGTTTTGCATTGATACATGTCCCCTGGGGCAGGACCCAGGTCCCCAAACACTTTTTATGACAATACCATGCATATAAGCCTTTAAAATTAGCACTTTTGATTTTTCATGTTCATGTCCCATAGACTTTAACGGTGTTCAAACAAATGTTTTGCCTGTTTGCATGTTATGGTGCGAACCGAAGGGGGGGGGGTGTTCGGGCCACCCCCTAGTGACTAGTATGAGAGAGTGAGAGCGATAACACCAAATTTAACACTCCTGCTAACCATTCACACCTGAGACCTTGTAACACTAACGAGTCACATGACACCAGGGAGGGAAAATGGCTAATTGTGCCCAATTTAGACATATTCCCGTAGGGGTGTTTTCACTTTTGTTGCCAGCGGTTTAGATATTAATGGCTGTGTGTTGGGTTAATTTGAGGGGACAGCATATTTACACTGATATACAAGCTGTACACTCACTACTTTACATTGTAGTGAAGTGTAATTTCTTCAGTGTTATATGCTATCAGATAGATAGATAGATAGATAGATAGATAGATAGATAGATAGATAGATAGATAGATAGATAGATAGATAGATAGATAGATAGATCTAGGTAATGTAGGTAATGTATGACAATCCTTTCTGTATAATTCTTTCTATACATCTTGACCAATGCGACATGTGTTGTGCCACTACCTGGTTGAATTGTATTTTGAAAATCATAATGTAGGATTAAAACAAACAAACAAACAAAAAAAAAAGCCCTGGAGCAACCCCAAGGACACCAAAACTAGTAAAAAGTAATATACATCTATTGTACATTTTTTAGTTTTGATGATGAACAAGATACACAAACACAAGTTGGCCTAAGGCAGTAAGTACATCTAAGAAACATAAACTAAATATATGAGAAAAAAAACCATGATAAATTCAGAAAAAACACTGATTTATGGAACAGAGCAAAAAATGAAAAGCTGCAGGACCCATCCACAACACAGTACAGGTAAAGGGATGATATTCTTCTGGTTAATAAAATCAAACACTCACAAATGTAAATTGTAACTTAGATTACACATGAAATTGAGGCATCATACTCACGATGAGAATATTGGACGAATGGTCGCCTGTTTTTTTTTTGCATGCTAGTCTCATATCAAACATCAATAGGTTACTAAAGTCACGAAAAATTCTCATACAACAGAATAAAACTGTGAAAGTCATGTATTGTGTTATAATGTTTTGTAATATATTCTTTCATTTCCGAGCATGCGTGGTCTTGGTCTTCCGATTTTTTTCAGATGAATACTGTACTGAATAAACAAAAATTGTCTGTTCTGGCATGAAACGAGAAAAATGTTCAAGTTCGTTCCTTCAGATAATCTTGCATGAACTGTCGTGATCTGCTCTCGAAAGCTGTGTACTAATGATCACATTATAATCCAATCACTTTGAAGCAGATTTTGTCGTTCAATTTTCTCATCATGTAAATTTGATTTTTTTTTATACAATACTTTTTTTTAGTCCAGACCACAATAAATAAAATAAAAAAGTACATGCTGAATCATTATGGATTTCAGCGCATGTGCCTAGTCCTAAAACGTAACCATCCAATAATCTGTACCCTAACTGATGAAGTCAGAGCAGTACAAGACGAATTATGATTGATTGCTGCACTGCAAGAATTAACACTTAAACACTAGCACTTAAAGTGGTAGTAAACTCGTCAAAATAAAAACTATTTAACCAATATTACAATCTACATATGTATTGGGAATGAAATGGGCACTAAGAGTAAGCCGAAAAATTGTTCTTACTGTAAAAAGACTATATTCAAAATGCTGTTGCTCTGTTATAGCTGTCGCCATATCAAGTGTGGTCTTTTGTGTCTGTATTCTGATTTTCTTCCGCCCGAATTACATTTTTCTCCCCGTAATCCCGCGCATGCGCGCGAATTGCAGTATCCAAGCCTTGTCTTCGTTTCTGGTTACTATGGAAATGAACGTTGATCGAATCAAGAGACTGTTGCTGGCATCGCGGGATGTCGGGGCTGACGTCGACAATAGGAAATGATGCAGCCCCGGCATAGACACTGCATTTCCGGCAGGGTCTATGCTTGCCAGAAAGTTTGGACAAACGGCACATGCGCGGGCTACGTCATTAGCCACATTTATACAGATATCTTGCAAGGAAGGTAGGTAAGTAGACATTCTTCTAAAGAAAGTGATTATAAAACCTGCAATTGTCCACACAAAGAAAAGTAATCAGAATAGGTATACAACCGCTTAAGTAAAATACAAAAAGGTCAATTATGCTAACCCCTAACTCAACCAGCTCCCAAAAAACTCTTAATGCTCAAAGTGGTATTAAAGGTTTGTTTTTTGTTTTTTATTAAATAACAAACATGTTATACTTACCTGCTCTGTGCAATGGTTTTGCACAGAGCAGCTCCATACCTCTTCATTTCTGGGTCCCCTGCCGACACTCCAGGCTCCTCCCCCTTGAGCAGTGCCCCCAGAAGAAGCCGCTTGCCCTGTGTGCACCTCTACGTGCTTGCTCCCAAGCCGCTACTCTGTGCATCCATAAGACACATAGAGCCCCGGTTGCCCCCCCGCTATCTCCTCATTGGCTAACTGCCTGTAATTGACAGCAGCAGGAACCAATAGGCTCCCGCTGCTCCTCAGACAATAAGAAGGGAGAGTCCCAGGACAGCCAAGACTATCATGGTGGGGGGGGGGGGCACTGCACACACAAGGTTTTTTACCTTATAGCCAGCCAAATCTTTTTTCTTCATTTTGAATAGAGAGGGGAAAGATTAGAACCATTATCAGGTGTTCAGGTGAGATAGCAATAAATTCATGACAGAAGTTGTAATCTTTCCTTGCTTTATCAAAAACTAGAAAACATGTACCATTACTAGACATGTGCAGTTCATTTCGTACGAACTTCCGAAAATTGGTACATTTGGAAGCATCCAAAATACGAATTTCTATGTTTCCGAATTGTATACGAAAATTTCGTTGATGAAATTTGGATCCAAATTCCGTTACAACGGAAACGTGACTGGTGTTACTGTTTTGTTGACCAATAAGAGGTTTTCTTCTGCTGCTGAGTGAGGGTTGGAAAAATTACCTTTTTTAATATGGGAGCGGGAGACTGGTACTGGTAGTCGATGGGAGATTCAGAATCGGATAAAATAAGAAAGTTCATCAATATCATTTTATTATTGTCATAATAATTACGATTATTCGTTATGATGAAGTCAGCACAGCACAGGGATGGTGGGAGCCCCTCATAATGAGTACAGCAGGGGTACAGCCCCAGGAGGAAGTCAGCACAGCACAGGGATGGTGGGACCCCCTCAATGCCATATTGAGAAAGGTATTTTTTGCTTTTTAAATTCACCATAACTAACGTTGGTAATTGTTTTACGAAAAGTTAATGAAAGTTCATATTTTGTACAAATTCAAATTGGATTTCGGACACGAATTACGAATTAACGGCTAATACGGAATGGAACAAAACGAAATAAATTTATTGACGGCGCACATGTCTAATTCATTACCCTTCTACTTAACCCAAGTACCCCAAACCTTAACCCTTTTCCTAAACCACTTGATTTAAATCTCCTCTCAACCCGTAAACTTACCCCAAATTTAATACGAAACATACCCTTTGCCTAATCATCCTGCCTATTTTAACCACTCCTAGGGGCCAAATGTAACACCAGAGCCATAGGAATTCTAGAGTTGCTGCCAGATATTACATGGGTAATAAGGGCACACTTGGTTGAAGAAGGAAAGGGGTTGAAAATAGTTTAGTAAACTCATACAGTACAGGTACGGTTAAATCATTAAAAAAATATAAAGTATATATAGGTAAAGTAGCAGGTAGCAAAGACCAGTGATTGGAGATGAGTTTTATGAAGTGCAACAATTAATTAAAATAAAGTGTAGCACACTCCTAGATAGGCTGCTAGTGAGGAGTAGGCAAATTTAGCTTTTACCTCTGTTGTAATCAGTGGAGCAGTGTGTGATTGCTTTAGGCTGCTCTGAGCACTACAGCAGTGGGGGCTGGTGCTCAAAAATTTTTGGGTTGGTGCAAACAAACTGAAAAATACTGAAAAAAACATAAATTGCAGCCACTGTGCCATCAAACGCAGCCACTGTGCCATCAAATGCAGCCACTGTGCCCATCAAATGGCACCACTGTGCCCATCAATTGCAGCCACTGTACCCATCAAATGCCACCACTGTGGCCATCAATTACAACCACTGTTCCCATCATATCCCGCCACTTTGGCGTTCAATTGCAGCCACTGTGCCCATCCAATGCATGCCACTGTGCCCATCAAATTCCGCCACTGTGCCCATAAAATGCTTCCACTGTGCCCATCAATTGCCGCCACTGCGTCCATCAAATGCCACCATTGTGGCCTTCAATTGCAGCCACTGTGCCCATCCAACGACGCCACTGTGCCCATCAATTTCTGTCACTGTGCAATCAAATGCTGTCACTGTGCAATCAAATGCTGCTACTGTGCCATCAAATTCTGCCAATGTGCCCAATAAATGCTGCCACTGTGCCATCAAATGCAGCCACTGTGCCCATCAAATGCTGCCACTGTGCCCAGCAAATGCAGCCACTGTGCCATCAAATGCTGTCACTGTGCCATCAAATATGCTGCCACTGTGCCATCGAATGCAGCCACTGTGCCATCAAACGCTGTCACTGTGCCCATCTAATGCTGCCACTCTGCCCATCGACTGCTGCCACACTGCCCATCGAATGCTGCCACTCTGCCCATCAAGTGCTTCCACCGTACCCATAAAATGCTGCCAC
This sequence comes from Lithobates pipiens, assembly GCF_037356315.1. NCBI lineage: Eukaryota > Metazoa > Chordata > Amphibia > Anura > Ranidae > Lithobates > Lithobates pipiens. Next base: position 174,255,670 of record NW_027507790.1, on the reverse strand, counting down.
TATGCCCATCAAATTCTGCCACTCTGCCCATCGAGTGTCGTCACTTTGACCCCCGGCCCGCTCGCTGTCTGCCTGGCACCTACCCTGTCTCAGTGGGGCAGCAGGTGATGGCGAGCGGTTTCCTCCATGCGTCTTCCCATCTTCTCCCCCCTTTTTTCCTCTCATCAGACGTCCAATCACGGCGCCTGTCGTTTCAGCCAATCAGGTGATGGGTAACAGACCCGAGCACCTGATTGAAGGAGAGCCGGTTCATGAATATTTGCTTTCCTAACACACCTGGGTGAACTACAAGCGGCAAGCATGGCACTCGCAGGTCGCCTTTTTTGACGCCTATTAGAGCCTATGGCTCTAATCAGGTACTTCACAAAAAAAAACAGACACTGGAATTTAGGCGCTCAGCACCCGAAAAGGGGACAGGCACTTGAATAGGGGGTGGCAGCAGCGGCCATGGATAGATTCATGCAATGCATGAATCTATCCATTGGTCATAGAGGGGTGGCTGGAGAGAGGGGGCGTGCCTGTACGTTCTTATAGATGCACCACCACTGCTCTACAGACTGAATTCAATTGCTTTGCCCTGTCTTCAGGAGATTTCAAGAATATAGTTGGTGAGAGAGTCAGATAAGCAGCCTGAATATTTATGCAGCTCCAAAAAATCCCTGGGGAGGCGTACTCAAATAGTGGTTGGGGTATACATAAATTATTTGGAGAATGGGTTCATTTCTTGGCGGGGAGATTCAGAGCCCGAAGTGCTGCCAGCCTACCCTGTCTGTCCTACTGAAGGTTCTGCGTGTTTCATCAAGGTCCCAGCTGTGTTTATCTGGGGAGCCTATCCTGCTTCCAATCCTTTGGGAGCCAAGGAGGGATGCAACTGAGGATATGATCTAGGAGCTTCATAGAGAAGATTGCCTACCTGGGTCTGAGGGAGCTAACCAAGCCCTGGGGACACTGTGAGTACAGACCTAAAAGAGAATGATCTCAGTGACTGTTGCTGTTGGTAACCCCTACTACACTGACTTTAAGGCTTGCCTGGCCTGGAACATTGCTAATGGTGTGCCAATGCTCCCCAATTTATGTCCTATTGCTTGAAGGACTGTGTTAAGGAGTTGCTGCCAAGGGAAGAGAGTAACCTCACATTTCTGTTTAGTGTTCTGGAGTATCCCACAGCTCTCCAAGCTCCCTCCAAATTGTTTTGCAATAAACTTTAAAAAAGGCAATTAGCAATAGAGCCAAATGAGTGAAATTTTCTGTTTGCCTGGCTGTTGCTGCACTAATGGGAAGAGAGCCTGCAACACAAACCTGCAAAACAAACCCTTTTGTGGGGGTAGCACTACAAAAGCAAAACTTTTAGCAGTTGCTTAAAACAAACATCTTTAGGCTGGGTTCACGGTGCCGCGTGGAGCCGCTCAGAGCAGGGGTCCGGTGCGTCCCTGTTCACTATTTCAGGTCTGATTTCGGTCAGACTTTTTGGCTGAATTTTGACCTAAAACCGTCCCAGAACTGTGTGAACTGGCTCCATTGAGAGCCGGTCACAGTCTCCTAACATGCAAATTGGATGTAGGGAGATCCATATCCAATTCACAATAGTGTAATCCCAGCCTCAATCTCTTGTATAAAATAAGGAATTTATAGCAAAAGCTCAATTTTTGCACCAGTGTTTAATTATCAATCACTCCATTTATAAAAATGTGCCCAACACAGATGACAAGTGACACTTACAGCCTAAATAAGGGAAATGCAACTCCATATGAAGAAAATCAAACTCATTATGTGACTATTCAGTCAAGCATAAGAAGACGAATTGGCCAGCATTAGATGGCCCAATACACATTAGCATGGGGAATAGGGCAAACTAGAACCTGGTAACGATAAAACACTTAGCATCAAAATACAAAATGAGCTTTCGAGAGCTGGATACTTCCACATTCAAGTGAATCTACTGTAATAAAACCAGCGAGGCTCCACATACACTACATCTTCTTACGGGGTTTACTTTATATTTACGGTACATAAAGATATTTTTATTGGCACTAAAACAAGGGAGCACTCAATATAGTGATCATTAACCCTATTATAGGGAGTAGTATACTTTGGGATTACTATATCAGATGTTATAGCTATAATTATTAATGCCTGAATTAGTCAGCTCAACAAAGAGATGAAGTCAAGACTTGGTCACAGGGAAAGGTCACCATATGCCTGTATTTCATAAAAGCAAGGTTATATGGTTTGGTAAATAACGAGGCAGATTAAAATCAGGTGTTCTCTGTTACTTTGGATGCACGGATGCTAGGGATTTCCTTGCCAGTAAGTACGGTCTTCTTCATTTTAAGATGTCAGTTCCTGTTTTTTCCCCAAGGCTCAAAGTTTTAAAGACTGTAAAAAAATGCTGTGCTTTCAGTGTGCTGAGTTTTTGGAGACTTTTTGCAGACTTTTCCAAAAACCCATAGGACCCCATAAAAAAAGGAGGAAAAAAGTACTTGGATTACATGCACTAAGCATGGCTTTGGGGGTAAATATATAAACCTGAGATTAAACCCAGATGAAACAAAGGAAACATTTCAAAACCTCTCTTTTGTTCAACCACAACTTTATTTTTTTAAGCATGGTCACAAATGTAATATTTTCCAATAATTGATCTAAGCAAATCAGTTTGTGACAGATTGGTCTACGTAGTTTGGGTTGGATGTTTACAAACTGTGACTCATCTGCTTCTATATGTTTCACTCTATATTGTTTCCATGTTTAATTATGCTGTGATGTAGGCATGTATCTTCTCACTGTCCTAATTTCTTTGTGGCACAGGAATAATCTTTCATGCTGTCTGTGGTATTCAATTAGTATGGGTAAAATTAGCAGCCTTCCACAATCTTAACATTGTTAAGTGAGCTTCAAATCTTAGAAACCCTTAAAGTGGAAGTAAATCCATCGATTTAAACAGTTTCAAAAGACGGCATGTTAGGGAATCCTAAATGCACATTGGCTGTGCTCTCAACCAAACTGTCAAACCACCCAATGACTGGTGTCATAACGGATCACATGTGCAGCACCGTGGCAGCTGAAGATTAAACAGAAGCAAAGATGGCAGCTTCCGTGGATGAAAATGATAGGGCAGTTTACTTCCACTTTAAACATACTATTGACAACACTACTTATCAGTGGGGATGGGCAAATGATTCA